>NC_088242.1:36429396-37029396 GCF_036934945.1 Oncorhynchus masou masou | reverse complement strand
TTTTTCCTCATTTTTTTCTGTCTTAGTTGAAGTGTACCTATGATGAACATTACAGGCCTCTCTCATCTTTTTAAGTGGGAGAACTTGCACAATTGGTGGCTAACTAAATACTTTTATGCCCCACTGTATCTGTAAAAAAATATATGTTTTTTTAAAGATGTTTGTAAATAGTTAATAGCTATATTGGTCTAGGTATAGTGTCTGTTATTCACTGGATGATCAATCTATTCCAGTTGGACAGGTGATGGTGGTGATTCATGCATAATTTGTATAGCCAAACTCCTGTTATTATGCAATGCAAACTCCTGTTATTATGCAATGCTGATTAATTCTGTCAGTAACTCTTAACACTGTCTCCATTCTCTATCCTCATCCCTATCTCTCTAGTTGAGTTTCTGCTAAAATGTCCTGGCAAACAATAGGCAGGACAGTCTGAGTTACAGCATACTGGTGGCTATACATTTTAATCTGTTCTCACAAAAAAATGAGCATTCCGCTCACAAGCCACCCACATCCCATCTGTTCTGATCAGCTTCCCTGCGATGAATTCTTCTCATACCCTGTTGCTTGTTGGTGCCTTTGGTAATGATGCAGTTTTTATTTCTCAGTCCAATTAATTTCTCTCTCTATCCCCAGATGAAGGGAGACAAAGGATCTTTCAACAAAGTAATTGCTCATTAAAATTCAGAGCTTTTTGTCTGTGTCACGCGTTCACACGCAAGCACACGCTCGCAAACCCACACACGCACGCTTCTCACTCATGCATTCACACACTCACACACACACACACACACACAAACACACTTGGTAGGATGCCCACTCTCAGTAACTGCATGGCAAGCATCCGTCTTGTCTTCAAGAAACTGCCCAACTACTTATAAACATTAAGTTTATATGTAATTTGCAAAAATATTCTTAACAGCAAGAAACAGGTGTGTGGGCCAACGTATTTAACGGCTCTGCATGAGTTCAAACAGTGGGTTTTGACCAGAGGCAGTGCCTCCTCTTGACAACGCTTCACTCCGACATTTGCACGAAGTAGAGAAGAGCTGAACTTTTTATACCACTCCACTAGCAGGGTTTCGCCGCTCACCTTCCCACAATCCCCCGCAAATTTCTCTGCGTGCCCTTGTTGAAAATGAATGAGGGAGGAACTTCTCCTAACCAAAATCGTTGTTGGTGAAAACACTCTGCAATGCAGTTATTTAATCGTAAAGGTAAATATAAAACAGCATAAATGCGTGGTCATGCGCACTAAATTCATCAAGCATTTACAAGCACCGGATAAATGATATTAGCTGGTTTTCATAGAGATAATCTAGTCGACATATCAAGTATAAAGTCCAATAACCAAACCTGGATTGCCCTTTGGGCAGTCTCTCCATGTTTTGTTTTTTTGCAGTTGCCTTCTAAGAAAGACAAGCCATTTTGGCCTTCGTCCGCACAGAACTGCTGTGCTGGAATGGACATGTCAACCTTTGAAGAAGACAAGTGCAGCAGATGCTCAGGGCTTAGCGGTCCATGCTATATGACGAGCATGGTGGTTCCTGTCCTCAGTCCAGCTGTCCAGTCAATCACAGCATATGGTATATCATTTTACTCATTTCCTTCAACCCTGAAATCTTGTCATCTCGATTTGTAGGAAACAGAACTGAACACCTGTTGCCTTGAGTGAAAGTCCCCGGCGCTTTTTCTGACAAGGAATGGAACTGCACTGGAGTGATGAACAGTAACTAAGAAGTGGAATTACTATTCATTTGGTGCATTTGTTAAGCCGGAATGTGCATTCCAATATAAAACATGTTAATATAAAACATAAATACAAACAATAATCATTCAATCTGAGATAAAGAGTTGAACATCAGAAAGGCACATAAAAAGTTCATCTAGAATTGTATTCATTTGTGATTTTGTGGTCAAAACAGAAGTGTGTTCCACATTTTCCCCACAGAAGATTCATGCATGAATGTGGGTAGAGATTCTCTGTCCATTCTGACAAAACCAGCAGGCAGTTGTTCTTAGATCGTGTCCAACCTTGAGCCTTGTGTCATGTCCTCACTAACACAGCAAAAACAGAAGAAAGCCAAATCAGGCATCATAGGCTGTCAATGCTGAGTCTAAGGCCTGGTGAGTGTGGTATAGACCGGCTGCTCCCTATTTGAGGTGGGGCTGTGGGGCGGAGGGATGGCTACGCTGTTGATGAGCGGTTTGCCGTAGGGGTGGCGAGAGGAGTGGAAGTAGGGGTACTGATAGAGACCTGCGGGGTAGCTGGAGTAGGCACTGTAGTAGCTGGGGCTCTGGAGGTCTGCATAGTCACACTGGGGGCTGGGCAGGGAGGAGGAGGATGAGGGGGCTGCAGAGGAGGGGCCGCCTCCAGAGCTGAGGGGGGTGTAGTCGGGGTGGGGTGGCGAGGAGCTGTGGGAGTGCTGGCTGCTGTAGTGGCTGGGACTCAACTGCTCCGTTTTGATCGGCGTTCTGTGGTGAAGGCCATCACTGTTACTAGAAGACGAGGAGGAAGAGGGGAGCGCCGCCTCCACTCCCGCCCCTTTTGGACCCCAAGGCAAGGCATTGCTGTGGGAGTGGCCGTAGGAGGAGCCGAGGGACCCAGAGGGGGGGTTGGATCCATGACCCCCGTGCCCATGGTCCGGAGGCGCCGGGGCGGAGCTGTGCTTGTTGAGTGGCAGGTACTGGTCGAACTCATGGACGTCAAAGGCCTCCATGTTGCTGATGACATCGGTGCTCAGCTCAGAGAAGTCCAAGTTGCTGAAGTCGATGTTCTGCCGTCCCCCATCCAGGGGGCGCCGGCCCTCATGTTTCAGCCCAAGATACAGCTCTGTCTTGGGGGTGGTAGGGGGTGTGGGGGGACCATGTGGATGGCCTTCAGAAAAGAGACAGCAGATGCCTAAACATTAGCTATGGCGAACTAACAAAAGAATGTGCCGTAACACCTGAACCCAAGAGAGATAAGTGTTCATTCAAGATCTCAATCAGTAAAAAAAAGACCTGGTGACTGACAAACTGCGTGTTGCTATTGAGTATATGGATTGTTCTACATTCTTGCACAAATGTATCAAATATGCTGGGAGATCCACTCACCTGTCCGCTCTGGATGATTATGCCCATTCCCCATAGAGATCAGTCTGGCCAGACCAGGTTCAGCCTTGTACATCTGGCCTGGGTGGAATTGGGCCAGCTCAGCCACGGAGTCGGAGTTACACTGACCTGGCTTGGTGCTCTTCCTTCTCCGGGGTTGGTATTTGTAGTCAGGGTAGTCTTTCTTGTGTTGCACCCTCAGTCTCTCTGCCTCCTCCATAAATGGCCTCTTCTCGCTTTCAGAGAGCAGGCTGGAAATTGATGACAGGTTGGGTTGAGTTGTGAACTATTATAAGATGCACAATGCTGGATGTCACAGTGAATATCATTTACCATCATAATTCTAAACATGCCATGTCAAATTTGGTTAATCATTATGAAAAGGCAAAGTTGTGCACAAAGTTTCATGAAACAATACTAGAAAATAAAGTAATAATAAGTATTTTGTAACTTGTCAATCTTCACTGCAGATTTTTGGGTTTGGAGCAAAAAACATTTCCATAGTACATCTGTGCCATGTTCTATGCGGCACAGTACGCAAATGTGTACTATACCCCCCATTAAATATATACATTCGGTTATCTCTACTGACCGCCAGAGCTTCCCCAAGGTCTTGCTGAGTTCGGCGTTGTGGAGATGCGGGTACTGGTCAGCTAGTTTCTTGCGCGCCGCCTGCGCCCACACCATGAACGCGTTCATCGGCCGCTTCACATGGGGTTTGTTTTTCAGAGACCGGTCTCCTCGTGTAGGCATCGGTACGAGCGACCAGTCGTATCCGTTAAGCACCTGAGACACTGCGTCTCGGATGCACGCGGGAAACCGTTTATCTTCCTCGCTGGTGTCCATTTTTGGGGTTATCCCGTTGCCGGGCGCCTGTCCATCGGAGCCGGTTGGAGAGGACGGGACGTCCGAATCCGAGTCGTCCTGCGACATCGAGCTGGCGGTTCCCGTTGGACTACATGGATGGTCGCTGAATAACTTACTCTTTTCCTCGGTCATGTTCAGTGAAAAATTGCTTTGGTCTATATTAGCTGCCTGTTGATTGTGCCAAATGCGCATTTTACGCACGGAGCCCTGAGTGAGGAACAATTAACATGTAAAATCCCAATCTTGTCGTGATGTTAATTCTTACCTATCACCCTGTTATAAATTGTCATATTGGTTATAATGTCCAAACTCTGAAATCTGAAATCTGAAATCTCAGTTTGATACTGACACATTTTGATGTGCTAAGAGAATGTTGTTGGAATCTGGTTGCGTCCTCTCACTCCACCCCTCATATCTTATTGGTTTGTACATACGCTGTAGCTCCACTGATTCCTCCCATTTGTGGGAAATATGAGCCAGTGATTTGAAATGTGTGTTATATACATTCTAATAATTAGTTTTGCTGTATAGCCAATGTAAAATTGCTTATATCATTCAGACATTAAAACAGGATACTCGTAGACAAAATTAACATGGTCAGATTTCCAGCTTTATATTCAGATACATTAACTGTGGAAGCATATGTGCAAGGCATGAACTCTATGGACTTGCAACCTCATAGCAGACCCCCACCTGTTCTGAGCCCCACTTTTCTAGCTAAAAAAATAAATATGGGGTGATGCCTGTTTTGCATGTTATTTTGACATTAATTCGTGTCACATATCAGTTTGAAAACAATGTTAATAAAAGCCATATACAAACGTGGTTTCTTTTTTGCTTTCTTGAGTAAATGCAGCTCTAAAATGCAGGTGTTTCAGCCGAGCTCAGTGGTTTCTATGGTGGTGGAGCAGCCAGCTGAAAATACGGAGTGTAGGGGCTGGTAATGTTCTCTTGTGTTGTCATTGGCTCATTGTTCTGTCACTCATGAGGACACTACGTCACCACCAAATCTAAGGTTAGAGCTAAAAAGACCCTTGGGTGCTGTCATAGAGTTACATTAGAAGTGCCAATCCAAGAAGGCTCAAGGTAAATTGGCCACAGATATAATCTTATCTACAGTAGCTTTGTTGGGATTTTATTTAACTAGGCAAGTCAGTCAATAACAAATTATTATTACAATCTACTGGCAAATCCTTTTTAATCCTATTCATGTGAAGAGAAATAATGAAAAGAAATTATAGATGCTCATCGGCCATTGGACATAAATATTACACAACAAGATGGAAATCACAAATTCAACAATGAGTGGTTTGGAAGGAATCAGTGGCTAACTGCAAGCATTGCAACGCAATCACTAGCCTTCTTTTCACTTGAGTGGGTGTGTGGTCCCAAGTCTGGGATTATTAACGGTCTATTTTTCAAATTGAATAGGATAAACTTTCAACATTGGCCATTGTGTCAATCCAGCATGACTTTTGCCGCGCTCAAAACAACTGGAATCTCAGAACTGGGAATTCTGATTTCAGTGAGTTCAAGACAACTGGGAATGAGCTCCAACTGGGAAAATATGTTTTGAACGCTCATCCAACTCGGAATTGCAAGTCGTGAACTCGGGCTTCTTTCTAGAGCTCCGACCTGAAGATCACTGATGCCATCATGATTCAACCTAGTTTTTTCAGATTTCCCAGTTGTCTTGAATGTCCCATAAATCCAAAGAATGACAGACTTTGATGACAAAGTTCGATGACAGAATTTGCACACGAAGGACCGCCGCGCCACCTTCCTGTTCAAGTGAGCACAACACAACAAGGTGAGTCCAAAAATGTCTTGTATGCTGTTGTATAAATTCTGTAATATGCTAGGGAGATATATACTGTAGCTAAGAAAGAAATACTAAGTGTGTGTTGTGTAGTAAGCTGTTATTAGCTCATGTGCCCCACTCTAATAATCTGGTCCTGTTTCCCCTCCCAATTTTGCTTACTGATCTAACTTGGTGGTGCACATGTAGCTTATAGCCTGTTTTAGAGAAATGTAATCATCTAATATTGTAAGAGCTTTCATTGTCTGCTTATATCCCCTACGGTTCTGACTTGGTGTACAGGGAGAATAGTGAAAGAATACTCCCATGTTCTGAATTCTGTCGTTGTACATTTCAAAAGTGCTGAACAAATAGTTACAGTATATTGTCCGTCCTAGCTTACACATTAATGTCATAATCAAAATTAGATTTTGAAAAAAGATCAAGGTGCCTTGCGAGGATCAGGCAACGAGTGGCTAATCTGCCCTGCTAGCTAATGTTCATTTGCTGGAAAATAAATGGGACAAGCTGAATGCGCGTATATCCTACCAACGAGACATTAAAAACTGTAATATCTAATGTTTCACTGAGTCGTGGATCAACGACAAAATTAAGAACATACAGCTGGCGGGTTGTACACTCAATCAGCAGGACAGAACAGCAGCCTCTGGTAAGACACGGGGTGGGGGCCTAACACTGAAACATGCATGAGAGCATCAGCTGTTCCAGACGACTGTGTGATCACGCTCTCCGCAGTCGCAGGGCCAGACGAATTTCCAGGACGTGTACTTCGAGCATACGATGACCAACTGGCAAGTGCCTTCACTGACATTTTCAACCTCTCCCTGTGTGAGTCTGTAATACCAACATGTTTCAAGCAGACCACCATAATCCCTGTGCCCATGAACACTAAGGTAATCTGCCTAAATGACTACCAACCCGTAGCACTCAGGTCTATAGCCATGAAATGCATCGAAAGGCTGGTCATGGCTCACATCAACACCATAATCCAAGAAACCCTAGACCCACCTCACCAACAGATCCACAGATGATGCAATCTCTATTGCACTCCACACTGCCCTTTCACACCTGGACAAAAGGAACACCTATGTGAGAATGCTATTCATTGACTACAGCTCAGCGTTCAACACCATAGTGCCCTCAAAGCTCATCACTAAGTTAACTTCTTCGATATAGGTGGCGCTCTTTTAATTTTTGGATAAAAAAACGTTCCCATTTTAAACAAGATATTTTGTCACGAAAAGATGCTCGACTATGCATATAATTGACAGCTTTGGAAAGAAAACACTCTGACGTTTCCAAAACTGCAAAGATATTGTCTGTGAGTGCCACAGAACTAATGCTACAGGCGAAACCAAGATGAAATTTCATACAGGATGTGCCCCAGATTTTGAATGCGCTGTGTTCCAATGTCTCCTTATATGGCTGTGAATGAGCCTACACTTTCTGTCGTTTCCCCAAGGTGTCTGCAGCATTGTGACGTATTTGTAGGCATATCATTGGAAGATTGACCATAAGAGACTACATTTACCAGGTGTCTGCTTGGTGTCCCCCGTCTAAATTATTGCACAATCTCCAGCTGCGTGCACTTTTCCATTTGGTTCAGAGGAGAAAGGCAACTGCCACGAATGATTTATCATCGAATAGATATGTGAAAAACACCTTGAGGATTGATTCTAACCAACGTTTGCCATGTTTCTGTCGAGGGAGACCTGACCATGTGGTGCAAGGACAACAATCTTTCCCTCAATGTGATCAAGACAAAGGAGATAATTGTGGACTACAGGAAAAGGAGGACCAAGCACCCCCCCCCCCCATTCTCATCGACGGGGCTGTAGTGGAGCAGGTTGAGAGCTTCAAATTCCTTGATGTCAGCATTACCAACAAACTAACATGGTCCATGCACACCAATTAGTCGTGAAGAGGGCACGACAAAACCTATTCCCCCTCAGGAGACTGAAAAGATTTGGCATGGGTCCTCAGATCTTCAAAAGGTTTTACAGCTGAACCATCGACGGCATCCTGACGGGTTGTATCACTGCCTAGTATGGCAACTGCTCGGCCTCCGACTGCAAGGCACTAGAGAGGGTAGTGCTTACAGCCCAATACATCACCGGGGCCAAGACCTCTATACCGGTGTCAGAGGAAGACCCTAAAAATTGTCCAAGACTCCAGCCACCTTTGTCATAGACTGTTCTCTCTGCTACCGCATGGGAAGCGGTACCGGAGGGCCAAGTCTAGGTCCAAGAGGCTCCTAAATAGCTTCTACCCCCAAGCCATAAGACTCCTGAACAGCAAATAAATGGCTACTATTTGCATATAGAACAGTCTATGACTTCAGAGGCTGGAGTCTGACAATTTTAGGGTCTTCCACTAACACAGCCTGGTATAGAGGTTCTAAATGGCAGGAAGCTCGGCCCCAGTGATGTACTGGGCCATCCACAGTACCCTCTGTTCCGCCTTGCGGTTCGGTGCCAAGCAGTTGCCATACCAAGAGGCGACGCAGCCAGTCAAGATGCTCTCAATGGTGCAGATGTGTAACTTTTTGAGAACCTTAGGGCCCATGCCAAATCTTTTCACACTCCTGAGGGGGTAGAGGTGTTTACGTGCCCGCTTCATGACTGTGTTGGTGTGTTTGGACTAGGCCTGTGGCGGTCATGAAATTGTCAGCCAGTAGTTGTCAAGCAAATAACTGCCGGTCTCACGGTAATTGACTGTTAATTAACACATTTAGCATCTCCTGGCTTCCACGCATAGCTTACAAGCCACTTATGCATTCCTTTTGATACATAGAAAATGTTGTGTATTTCAGAAGAACAGAATAGCATACTCTGAGTTGTCCTTATGTTAGGCCCTAATCTGGCTATGGATGTGGGCTACACTATTAATTTAGCAGACAGGATTAGCTTAGAATTTAGTGGACTTATTTTATGGTATGAAGAATACAATTGAACATAGCTGAATAAAATAGAACGGATATGTTCTCCAAATGATTTGAGGGCGCACATGCGGCTATTCAGTGTTGAGCGGTTAACCAAGAAACGATACTCCTATATGCTTAATTGAGTTGATGTAACTTTAGTTGTGATACTAATGTTGGGCTATACAGTGCATTATGATTAATGGAAGCAGCACCTGAGCTCAATTGAATACTTATGTAAATGTGATTTTAATAAAAAAATATATATTTAGTAATTTCAACCTTTTTTTGCTTTGTCATTATGATGTATTGTGTGTCGATTGAGGGGAAAACAATTGAATACATTTTAGAATGAGGCTGTAACGAGTCGTCTACAGACAAGAAAATAAACTGTTGTATTATTCAAAGTGTCATTTTATTTGAATAGTCTATGCTTACTGGCTACTGGTCAATTTTCAGCTGGTAAGGCAAGGATGTAATGTGAGTTGAAAAATAGAATTCTCTTTTGCCACCCCACTCAGACTCTCCTTCATTTCTCATAAAGGGAATAGGGCCAAAGACGATCTTTGTAACCCTGGACATGCAACTACTGTGTAATGATCAGGCCATCGATGGATTTACAGTACAGAGGGAATGAAAAAGAGAGATGTAGAGACAGAAATATGGATGGACACAGTTGAACACAATTCCTACAACTGAAGGGGAGGAGGGTACCAATTCATTCTTGGTTCTGTTTTCATTTCATTTATCTAATACTGTACAAACCAGGGGAGGCTGCTGAGGGGAAGATGGCTCATAATGTCTGGAATGGAATGGCATCAAATCATGTGTTTGATACCATTCTGCTCCAGCCACTACCACAAACCCATCCTCCCCAATTCAGGTGCCACCAACCTCCAGTGGTACCTACAGCGTTTGATTTCCTCGATAAGCGGGTCTTCTGTATAATGAAAAATAGAAAAAAAGAGACCACAGAACCTGACCATAGACATCCAGCATCCAAAGTGTCATTAACCAATCAAAGAAGTCAAATTGACCTGGGCTCTTATCTGAACTAGTGGCCTACATCCAGAACTACTTATCCTCACCCCTGCAGCGATGAGATTTTACACCATAACTGCGTTTGAAAGATTAGATGCCCCCACGTACCATAAAACCTCAGTCGGATTGAATTGAGCGAGCTGAGTTTTTGGGATGACAACTGAGGAATCCTTTTCAGGCAACAAAGACCAGCTGAATCAGCCACATCTGCTAACCCTGTTTTCCAATGTTCTGGGCCCGTATTCACAAAACTTCTCAGAGTAGCAGTGCTTATTTATATAGGAACAGCCCCCCTGCCTGTTATACAGTATATAATCATATTTATCATGATTTAAAAGGCAAAACGGATCCTATACAAGCTCTTACTCTAAGACACATTTTGAATACAGACCCACCCATGGCTAGATGTTTAAGGGGGGTTTGGGTGGCATGATACACTAACTCTGGTCTCTCTGCACTAACTCTGGTCTCTCTGCATTAAATCATGTCAGCTGAGACACCTGGCTGGTGTTGACGACCCCTACACCACCAGGGCAATGAGATTATGCATTGACATCAAATGTAATCATCCCAAACCTCTGGCTATGGCCCAGACCCAGATCTTATTAACACTGATCGCTTTACCTAAGCCTAGGGGATGGGGATAACAAGGGCTCTGTTATAGTTGTAGGAAGGTTCTACAGACAAGGAGTTTGTGGACTAACAAATAGCAGGCTGTTAAAGTCCAGATTGATGCTGTCGTCATACATGTAATTGAAGGTAATTTACCAAACGAATACCTGTAATGAGAGAAAAAGAATAGACCAGCATAAAAATTTATATTTTGATTTGATTACAGAGTTGGCCTACCCTACATACTGTATTTTAATTATTAAGAATCCCCATTAGAATCTTCCTGGGGTACAACAAGATTAAGGCAATTACAGTGGCAGGGCTTGTAAACTATCACAGATTACAAAGGGAAACTCAGCAGTGAGCTTCCCAGTGACGCAAGCCTACCAGATGAGCTAAATGCCTTCTATGCTCGCTTTGAAGCAAGCAACACTAAACTATGTGTGAGAGCACCAGCTGTTCTGGATGACTGTGATCACGCTCTCCGTAGCCAATGTGAGCAAGATCTTTAAACAGGTCAACATTCACAAGGCCGCAGGGCCAGACGGATTATCAGGACGTGTACTCAAAGCATGTGCTGACCAGCTGGCAAGTGTTTTCAGTGACATTTTCAACCTGTCCCTGACCGTCTCTAATACCTACATGTTTCAAGCAGACCACCATAGTCCCTGTGCCCAATAACACCAAGGTAACCTGCCTAAATGACTACCGACCCATAGCACTCATGTCTGTAGCCATGAAGTGCTTTGAAAGGCTGGTCATGGCTCACATCAACACCCTTATCCCAGAAACCCTAGACACACTGAACACCTTCCTCTGCAACTGGATCCTGGACTGCCTGACAGGATGCCACCGGTGGTGAGGGTAGGCAACACAACCGCCACAATGACTCTCAACATGGGGTGGGGCCCTCAGGGGTGCGTACTTAGTCCCCTCATGTACTTCCCGTTCACCCACGACTGTGGCCGTGCACGACTCCAACACCATCAAGTTTGCAGACGAGACGACGGTGGTAGGCCTGATCACCGATGAGACAGCCTATAGGGAGGAGGTCAGAGAACTCAATGTCAGCAAGACAAAGGAGCTGACTCTGGACTACAGGAAACAGAGGGCCGAGCATGCCCCCATTCACATCAACGGGCTGTAATGGAGAAGGTTGAGACCTTCAAGTTCCTGTGTACACATCATTAAGGATCTATCATGGTCCGAACTAGCACTGTTACGGTGACTGTATTACCACCATACCAGTGGTCACGAGTCATGATGGCAGTCAAATTCCATGTGACCGTTTAGTCACCTTAATTGGGCTTCTCCAAGCTCCGATGCTGCTTAGGGTCATTAGTAGCCTACCAAAATTGCTAACTGCCTGGTACTCAGCACTCTATTGTCCCTCTAATCACTCTGACATCAATGCAAATGTATTTGCAAATCAAATCAAAGACTTCATGAGAGCCCACGCGCTCACGTTGCGCATCATTTCTATAGGCTATCCAATTGGGTGAGACAGAGCGATGGCCTCTATTAAAAAGACGAGGATCCCATCAGCTTTCTATAGGCTAGGCTTACTATATTTATTTTTCAACTTTCCTAATATTAAGCACATTGCTTCTCTTTACAACAGGAGTATAGCCTATCTGTCTGATATGAAAATGAACCACGGGAAAAGCATCCTCCATTGGCTATTTAAGTGCGTAGATTACATTTTTCACGCTGGCCCAGTTTCTAGACAGGTGCATGAAAATGATCCATTCTAAATCAAAACAAATTTCACACATATTTAGTATGTGTAAAGACAAGATTAAATCAAGAATAGTGTGATGGGTGACAATATTATCACTTGACACTGATGCCCTGCATAAGCATTGGACTAGTAACCGAAAGGTTGCAAGTTCAAATCCCCGAGCTGACAAGGTACAAATCCCCTGATCAGGCAGTTAACCCACTGTTCCTAGGCCATCATTGAAAATAAGAATTTGTTCTTAACTGACTTGCCTAGTAAAAAAAATAATAATAAGGCAGGAAACGGCATGTGCTTTTTTGCAAGCTTAGGCCCATATGGGGCGGCAGGGTAGCCTAGTGGCTAGAGCGTTGGACTAGCAACCGGAAGGTTGTGAGCTCAAACCCCCGAGCTGACAAGGTACAAATCTGTCATTATACCCCTGAGCAGGCAGTTTTTAGGCCATCATTGAACATAAGAATTTGTTCTTAACTGACTTGCCTGGTTAAATAAAGGTAAAATAAATATGTCTATGTTTTGTATCAAAACTAAAGTGTCCAAATAACTTCTTAAAAAATGAACCACATTAATCTGCTGTACAATGTATGTAGAGCCTAACTGGCCGACATAAGCAGCGCGTGAGTTTCAAGTTTGGGGAATATAATTTTCAACATAAAAACGCACCTTTATAGTAAAGCATTACACGCATAATCACATTTACATGCACAATCACACTTTTGATAATGGTGTTTTCCTGCTAATGGAACATTTGTGCTTTAAGCCTGCTGCCATGTTCGCATTGCTGCACTTACAATGTGAATAAATTTGCCTCATAGTTAATCGACATTTTAAGCTAAACGTTCTGATCTTTTGCGTCAGCCTCATTGCGTAACAGTGTTTTGATCCTAGTGGTTGTATTCATTTGGGACCTATCACATCCCACACCTGTCCCAGACTATGTTTGGAATATTTATTTCTCACACAGAATATAATAGGTCAACTTGTGTACTATGGGGGATAGTAGAGGGACATAGGCTAGTGCTTTAGCTGTTTGTTAGGCCTAATCATCTTGTTGGCTGACGAAAGTAACTGTGGACAGTTCTTCCAATATACACCTCGGAATTGTGTTGTGCACCTCGGAATTGACGTGCTCAGTTGCGTCCCTTACGTGTCTGTCTTCACTTGTAGCCTGTGAGAAAGACCCGATCACCTGATGGAGAGCCATGTGAGTGGGGTGCTTCGGCATGTGAGTGGGGTGCTTAAATGATATTGTAAATTGGAATGTCAGAGTTATGTCTTTCACAACTGGAGTTATCAGAATTGTACAGGAAGGTCTGCTTAATGCAAGAGTACAACCAATTGATTACAGCATTACCCCAAAAATGGAGGAGGCAGGTGGCAGCAGGAGGAGGTAGGGTATTGGTCTGTCTGCCCAATATAAAGGATCAAAACTGGCGGAGAAATAAAAATAGCATAAATAGGAAAGTATACCAGTTTCATTTGAGGACCAGCATGTTGACAACTGTGCCATACAGATTGCAAAATAGTTGGGAAAAGATTTTTGATGTAACAATTTCACGGTACAGGGTGTATGAGTTGATATATAAAACAATGCAAGTTTCAAGACTTCTTCTTGCTTTTCAACTAAAATTATTGTATAAAATTCTTGCCACCAACAAAATGTTGAATATTTGGGGCATGAAATCATCTAAGCGTTGCAGATTTTGTAGTGACGATATAGAATCAATAGACCATTTATTTTGGTATTGCCCTCAGGTAGCCTGTTTCTGGTCTCAGGTTCAGGAATGGCTGAAAATGCATAACATTGATCTAAAATTTACCCTAGAAATAGTACTGTTAGGAGATCTGGAGAGACCGGGTCAGTCAATTACTAATATATTTATCTTCAACTCCCAACCTGTGGATTCTATTCAATTAGATACATTGAAATTGTACATTAAACATCGCAGCATAGTTGAAAGATATACAGTATGTTGCATAGAAATCCGAAGAGGGTGGCCAGCAGAGATAGGTGGGATGGGCTGAGGGAAGCTCAGGGTTGGGATGTGGAATTGGAGACAAATGGGAGGGGAGTGGCTGGGCGGGGGGTAGAATGATGGTCAAAGATAAAAGTATTAAAAATAAAGTCAAAATTAAACATAATAAAAAGTCAGTTTGAATGACACTGAGGGGCAGTGTTTTTACAGCTCATGTCGGTTTGGCTGAGGCTGATGCCGTGCAGGTGTTTGTACACATGCATATACACACACTCTCATTCAAATACACACATACATGGACACACACACATGTAAATAGTGCCAGACATGTACTCAAACATTTAGAGTTGACCTTGCTGTTATAATTTTAGTTGTCCTTGATGTCCTTTGTTTTTTGCATTGTTGTTTTCTGTTTTTCTTTGTCTTTTTCTTTTCAGTTATTAGTTTTTTGTTGTTGGTGCATTGAGGGGGTTCTTGGGGGTGGGGAATGTAACAGGCTGTTACTCTAAATTCTGGTAAACTCAATATAACGAGTCTCAAACATTAGGAAAATGTCTCAGGAAAATGTCAAAAATATCAGCTGTTTCAAAAACATTTCTCTGCTATTACCCTTTATACTGTAGGAGTGTTGGCTCACGAGACAATTCTGTTTACACTCTCAGCGAGTGTCGTGCGCTACCTCCAGAGGTAGCAGTCGAGACGTAGCAAGGAAACAAGTTTACGTGTGTAACTGAGGGTATTTCTACAAAAAGTGCAGTAAGTGTGAAGAGGCTCTTAGTTAGGAGGGGTGAACAGGCTGGATTTAGCTGAAGGGAGAAGGTAAACCTTCCACTAGAGCACTCTGCTGCTTACACATTAGGCCAGTCTGTGGAATTAGACTTTTATACATGTGTGCATCCTCACACACGCGGTGTCACATGCGCACCAGTCATATACACTATATATACAAAAGTATGTGGACACCCCTTCAAATTAGTGGATTTGGTTATTTCAGCCACACCTGTTGCTGACAGGTGTATAACATCGAGCACACAGCCATTCAATCTCCGGAGACAAACATTGGCAGTAGAATGGCCTTACTGAAGAGCTTAATGAATTTCAACGTGGCACCGTCATAGAATGCCACCTTTCAAACATTCAGTTCGTAAAATCTCTGCCCTGCTAAAGCTGGCCCGTCACCTATAAGTGCTGTTATTGTGAAGTGGAAATGTCTAGGAGCAACAACGACTCAGCCGCGAAGTGGTAGGCCACACAGGTTCACAGAACGGGACCGCCGAATGCTGAAGCATAGCGCATACAAATCATCTGTCCTCAGTTGCAACCCTCACTACAGAGTTCCAAACTGCCTCTGGAAGCAATGTCAGCACAGTAACTGTTTGTCGGGAGCTTCTTGAAACGGGTTTCCATGGCCGAGCAGCCTCACACAAGCCTAAGATCAACATGTGCAATGCCAAGTGTCGGCTGGAGAGGTGTAAAGCCCGCCGCCATTGGACTCTGGAGCAGGGGAAACGCGTTCTCTGGAGTGATGAATCACTCTTTACCATTGGCAATCTGACGGACGAATCTGCGTTTGGCGGATGCCAGGAGATCGCTACCAGCCCCAATGCAAAAAGCCAACTGTTAAGTTTGGAAGAGGAATAATGGTCTGGGGCTGTTTTTCATGGTTCGGGTCTAGTCCCCGTAGATCCAGTGAAGGGAAATCTTAAAGCTACAGCATACAATGGCATTCTAGATGATTCTGCGCTTCCAACTTTTGGAAGGCCTCTTCCTGTTTCAGCATGACAATGCCCCGTGCGCAAAGCGAGGTCCATACAGAAATGGTTTGAGATCGGTGTGGAAGAACTTTACTGGCCTGCACAGAGCCCTGACCTAAACCCCATCGAACAACTTTGGGATGAATTGGAATGCCGACTTGTGGCTGAATGGAAGTAAGTCCCTGCAGCAATGTTCCAACATCAAGTGGAAAGCCTTCCCAGGAGAGTGGAGGCTGTTATAGCAGCAAAGGAGGGACCAACTCCATATTAATGCCCATGATTTTGGAATGAGATTTTCAAGCAGGTGTCCACATACTTTTGGTCATGTGTGTGGGCGTGTGTGTGTGTATACAGTGAATTCGGCTGTCATGCCACCGCCGTTATTCACAACATTGGTGCTTCTACACCTGCCTTGCTTGCTGTTTGGGGTTTTAGGCTGGGTTTCTGTACAGCGCTTTGAGATATCAGCTGATGTAAGAAGGGCTTTATAAATACATTTGATTTGATTTTGATTTGATTTGATGTTGCAATACGAGAGAGCATCCAATTCCCTATGAAATGACTCCCTTTAATCAAGCAAAACAGATCAGCGCGCTTAAGACATTTTTATTGTTTAACATTCGGGATCATACGTAATATGTAGCCAAGTCTGTACCCTCTGGTGTCGACAAATTGCGTATCTGCTTTCACTGTACATCTTCATAGGTTTTAAACTATCAGACAGAAAAAGCACATTGCGGAAGTGTTAGTTATCACTTAGCAGTGGCTATGGAGGAGAACAGAGCTCTTGGAACTGTCAGACATATCACATTGGCCCAACTCTCTATGTACACTAAGTGTACAAAACATTAGGAACACCTGCTCTTTCCATGACATAGATTGACCTGGTTAAAACTATGATCCCTTATTGAAGTGCCTTTGAACGGGGTATGGTAGTAGGTACCAGGCGCACCGGTTTGAGTGTGTCAAGAACTGCAACACTCTTGGGTTTTCCACACTCTACAGCTTCCCGTGGGTATCAAGAATGGTCCAGCCAAAGGACATCCAGCCAACTTGGCACAACTGTGGGTGGCATTGGAGTCAACATGGGCCAGCATACCTTTGGAACGCTTTTATCACCTTGTAGAGTCCATGCCCCAACAAATGGAGGCTGTTCTGAAGGGGGTACAACTCAATATTAGGAATGTATTCCTAATGTTTTGCACATTCTCCGATGTGCACTACCTCTGAACCTTTTCACTTTACATTTATGAAGAAGCCTGCTGTGTATACCAATGCCTTATTTCACTTGCTGAGAAATGTGTTCACATTTTTACCTTTGCCACACTTGTCCTTTAGCAATACCATCTGTCCTTTTCTCTCATATCCCATTTCTTCATCTCTCATGCCCCTTAGTCATCTCATCCCATATCTTGGTCAGTCACATTCTCCTTCCACACTGTATTCCCCCCACATCTGCTTGACCACTAGTCATACCCCTGATCTTTTTCTGTAATCCCTCTCTCCTGTACTCTCTCCCTGTTGTTCTTTCTCTGACTATTCTCTCTCTTCCCTCTCTCCTTCTTTGCCTTCCCTCCCAGGTTGGGAGAGTCATTTGTTGGAGACACGCTTCCTGGGGATATGCCTGTGTGGTGTCTGTCCCTGCCCCCCTCGCTCATCTCCATCTGGACCTTCCGCTGGCTCATCGTCCGCATAATTCTGGGCGCCGACACACACACACACACACACACACACACACACACACACACACACACACACACACACACACACACACACACACACACACACACACACACACACACACACAATCACAGGCAAACAGGAAGACTCACGCAGGCACAGACTCATACGCACCCATGTACACATCTATTACACTGACACACATATCGCCAGTCCTTCACATTTGTAAGGACAAAGTGAGGCAAATGGACACTCGCCCGAATTCACCTCAAAGTCTGTGGAAAAACACAGAATTTCTAGTGATTTGTCATTCACTGTGTTTATATTAAAAGTGTACTGGGCTATGGATAAAAACATCACCCCTTAAAAAAAATGACATGGATTGTAAATGCAAATATGGAACCAGTCAGGCAACTTTTGTGACTCTCTTATGGTTTCCATAGTGGAGAAATGGAACACCGAACCCAGACTAACCCAGCACAGTTCTCTGCCAGAGCTTGGGGGTTGAAACTTGCCACAATGCTCAGTGTTTTTTCAATTAGGCCCATAAAGAGGACAGAGCAATGAGGGGACTATATGTTCATTCAGCTAACCTCAGTTTCGAGAGTATGATTGACTTGAAACGCTTATTTGAACTAATTTCCCCTAGACACAAAGTTATTACAACACATTTATTAAAAGCAAAGCACTTTAGGTCCCCTTAGACACAGCTGAGGCCTAACCAATAAACAGCCTATTAATTGTGGGATAATCAATTTTATTGTGGTTGGGGTAGGATACAAATGTTTTTTTTTTTATATAATTGAAACCATATAGTTTTGATCTTTAGATCTTTAAAGCTTAAACCTTTTTGGAAATGATAGACAAAGTCTGAAGTTCCTTAGATTGACACTGGCAGTGTAAATACAGTGTAGTACAGTTCAAAGTCCATGCTACAGTCACTCAGTGTTGGTTCTGTAAGTGTTGGTTAGACTAGGTCAGGGTAATCTATCCCTTCGTTGACCTCTGTTAGACTGCTGTTGAGAACCCTTAAGTGAAGTGGGTGTAACCAGTAAGATTCAAAGGAACCCTAAGTAAGAAACTCGTTCCAGAGCGGTTTCATGTTTGGATTTCGAACGCGTCAGATCATAACCCAGTTCATTGATTTGGATTTGTCTTATTTCTCAATGTCTAATATCTTATCCAAACTGCTCCGTATGCTATCAAATTATTTTGAATTTAATAATTGTGCTATTGAGGACATAACAAAAATATATTTGAAAATTTCCTTCATCAGATTCATCTAAACAGATTCTACATTTTTCATGACTTTAGAAATAAGGCCCTCCCTCACATGCTGAAAATATCCCTCCTGGCAACACACTACTTTCTCTTCCCCTGTTCCTTAATGGTTCCACTTTTGCTTTCACGTCCTAAGCTAAGTTTGTGCATGCGTAAGCATCTCCTTCAATTTGCTATCCAGGCTGTTAGCATCAGAGTTTAAGTCCAGGCGGTTAGCGAAGTGGTGTTAATGGGATCTGTTGCACAGGGCAGTGTCTGTTTAAGCTGTGAAATATAATCATAGTAATCAGGGTTCCAGTGGGCCGGTGTGGTGCCCAATGACTGGGTGTGATATAGTTTGGACCTGGCCAGTTAACTAGCTGTCTCATAGCCACACCATGACGTGTCACATCTCACACTCTTGCAGGAGGAGCGGTAGGAAGAGTGCACCAGGCAATGATGGAGAGCATTTGCACATAAATGATCTTCAGCCAACAGAATTCAGTCTTATATTGTTCCTCTCTGTAGCTTGTTTCTGCATTATATTGTGCCTCTCCCCTCAGGCTCATGTTGATTTGAAAAAGTCCAGTAAAGTTCATGTCTGGTTGGACATTCTATTTAGGGGTGATTAGAGACAGCAGTGGGGTCAAACTGTGGAACCCAGTTCCTACCTTTGAACATAAAAATGGATTTGATCAAACAAAACTATGTTACATTTTATCTCTCGGGCCCTCAGGATGAGAAATCAGAGCAAGATTACTGAATGTAAGAACATTATTTACCTTGAGGTGAATGTGTCAAACCAGTTGCCGTGATAAAAGTTTTTTGTTAACATGCACTCTCCTCAAGCAATAGCATGGAATTCTTTTCACTGTAATAGCTACTGTTAATTGGACACTGCAGTTAGATTAACAAGAATTTATGCTGTCTGCCCATATAAGACATGTCTATGTCCCAGAAAGTTGGCTGTTGTATACAGTCATTCTAGTCACATTAGCGCAAGATAGCAACAACCATCCCAGTTTCGGGACACCCATCCCGTAGAGGTTAAGTGGAATTAAACACAAAACTCTGTCAAAGTGGAAGAAAAATGCTAACTTTTTTAAAATTAATGCTAAATAAAATACTAATATATTTTGATTAGATAAATATTCAACCGCCTGAGTCAATACATGTTAAAATCACTTTTGGCAGCCATTACAGCTGTGAGTCTTTCTGGGTAACTCTACTAAGAGTTTTGCAAACCTGGATTGTACAATACAGCATTTGCCCATGTTATTATTAAAAACATTCTTCAATCTCTGTCAAGTTGGTGGTTGATCATTGCTAAACAGGACATTGTCAAGTCTTGCCACAGATTTTCAAGACAATTTAAGTAAAAACTGTAACTAAACCACTGTGGAATATTCAATATCGGTAATCAATATTGGTAATCCCTGAGCAGTTTCCTTCCTCTCCATCATATAAATTAGGAAGGATGTCTTTATCTTTGTAATGACTGGGTGTATTGATACACCATCCAAAATGTAATTAATAACTTCACCATGAGCAAAGGGATATTCAATGTCTGCTTTTTATTTTTACCCATCTACCCTTCTTTGCGAGGCATTGGAAAACCTCCCTGGACTTGGTCATTGAATCTGTGCTTGAAATTCACTGCTCGATTGAGGGACCTTACAGATACTGTATGTGTGGGGTACAGAAGATGGGGTAGTTATTTAAAAAATCATGTTAACCACCATAATAGCAGAGTGAGTTCATGCAACTTATCTTACTTGTTAAGCATTTTTTTTACTCCTTTAGTTATTTAGGCTTTCCATTATTATTAATTTGTAAACATTTCTAAAAACATAATTACACTTTGACATTATGGGGTATTGTCACGCCCTGACCTTAGTATTCTTTGTTTTCTTTATTATTTTGGTTAGGTCAGGGAGTGACATGGGTGATGTATGTGTTTTTGTACTGTCTAGGGTTTTTGTATGTTTATGGGGTGGTAACTAGTCTAGGTGTTTTGTATGTCTATGGTTGCCTAGATTGGTTCTCAATTAGAGGCAGCTGTTTATCGTTGCCTCTGATTGGGAAGCAATTTTAGGCAGCCCTATTCCTTGGGTAATCCGTGGGTCATTGTCTATGTATTAGTTGCTTGTGTCTGCACTTATATTATATAGCGTCACGTTCGGTTTATTGTTTTGTAAGTTTGTTTAGTGTTTCTTCGTCTTCATTAACCTCTTGGAACTCTAGGGGCGCAATTTCATTTTTGGATGAAAAACGTTCCCGTTTTAAACAAGATATTTTGTCACAAAAAGATGCTCGACTATGCATATAATTGATAGCTTTCGAAAGAAAACACTCTGACGTGTCAGGAACTGCAAAGATATTTTCTGTGCGTGCCCTAGAACGTGAGCTTCAGGCAAAACCAAGATGAGACGGCACCCAGGAAATGAGCAGGATTTTTGAGGCTCTGTTTTCCATTGTCTCCTTATATGGCTGTGAATGCGAGAGGAGTAAGTGCCCTTTCTGTCGTTTCCCCAAGGTGTCTGCAGCATTGTGACGTATTTGTAGGCATATCATTGGAAGATTGACCATAAGAGACCACATTTACCAGGTGTCCGCGGTGTCTTGCGCCGAAATTGGTGCGCAAAAGTCAGCTGCAAGTATTTTTCCATGGAATTTATAGAAGAATGCAGGCTTCCACGAACGATATATCAATGAAGAGATATGTGAAAAAACACCTTGAGGATTAATTCCAAACAACGTTTGCCATGTTTCGGTCGATATTATGGAGTTAATTCGGAAAAAGTTTGACGTTGTAGGTGACTGAATTTTCGGTTCGTTTCGGTAGCCAAATGCGATGTACAAAACGGAGCGATTTCTCCTACACACAGACGCTTTCAGGAAAAACTGAGCTTTTGGTATGTAACTGACAGTCTCCTCATTGAAAACATCCGAAGCTCTTCAAAGGTAAATGATTTTATTTATTTGGTTATCTGGTTTTTGTGAAAATGTTGCGTGCTAAATGCTACTCAAAATGCTAAGCTAGCTTAGCATACTCTTACACAAATTAGTCCATTGCTATGGTTCAAAAGCATATTTTGAAAATCTGAGATGACAGTGTTGTTAAGAAAAGGCTAAGCTTGAGAGCAGGCGCATTATTTTCATTTTATTTGCGATTTTCAGAAATCGTTAACGTTGCATTATGCTAATGAGCCTGAGGCTTTAGTCACGATCCCGGATCCGGGATGGGGAGATTCAAGAGGTTAAAGAAGTATGTATTCATCTTACGCTGCGCCTTGGTCTCCTCCATTCATCGAACGTGACAGACTAACCCACCATAAAAGGACCAAGCAGTGTGAAAAAGAGGAGTGGACATCGTGGACTCGGGAGAAAGAGGAGTGGAGGACATCCTGGACCTGGGAGGAGGTAATGGCAGGGGACAAGACCCTGCCATGGAAGCAGGTGGAGAGAGCACAGGAGGAACGGCGACGATATATGAAGACACAACTAGCACGGAAGCCCGAATTGCAGCCCCAATAAACAAAAATTGTGGGGGGGGGCACACGAGGAGATTGACTGAGTCAGGTAGGAGACCTGAGCCAACTCCTCGTGCTTACCGTGGGGAGCGTGTTACTGGTCAGGTACCGTTATGCAGTGGAACGCAAGGTGTCTCCGATGCGCATTTCTAGCCTGGTGCGCTCTATTCCAGCTCCTCGCATTGGCTGGGCTAGAATGGGCATCCAGCCAGGAATGAGGTTGCCGGCTCAGCGCTCCCGGTCTCCAGTATACCTCCATGGACCAGGATATCCTGCGCCGGCTCTGCGTACTGTGAGTCTGTACAGCCCTGTGCATCCTGTGCCAGCGCCCTGCATTTGCAGGGCAAGTATAACAATCCAGCCAGGACGGGTTGTGTCAGCTCTACACTCCAGACCTCCAGTATGCCTACACAACCCAATACAACTTGTGCCTGCTCTCCGCACTCGCCCTGAGGTGCGTGTCCCCAGCCCAGTGCCATCAGTGCCAACACCACGCACCAGGCTTCCTGTGCGTCTCCAGAGCCCTGTACGCCCTATTCCTCCTCCCTGCACTCGCCCTGAGGTGCGTGTCCTCAGCCCGGTACCACCAATGCCGATACCACGCACCAGGCCTCCAGTGCGTCTCCAGAGTCCAGGACTCCTTGTTCCTGCTCCTCGCACTCGCGTGTCCACAGCCTGGTACCACCAGTGCCGGCACCACGCACCAAGCCTATAGTGCCCCTCGGCAGTCTAGTACGCCCTGTTCCTCCTTCCCGCACTTGCCATGAGGTGCGTGTCCCCAGCCCAGTACCACCAGTGACGGCACCACGCACCAGGCCTACAGTGCGTCTCGCCAGTCCAGAGCGTCCGGCGACAGTACCCAGTCCAGAGCGTCCGGCGACAGTACCCAGTCCAGAGCGTCTGGCGACAGTACCCAGTCCAGAGCGTCCGGCGACAGTACCCAGACCAGAGTGTCCGGCGACAGTCTACAGACCGGAACCTCTTACGAAGGGCCGCAACCTCCTACGACGGGCCGCAGACTGTAACCTCCTACGACGGGCCGCAGACTGTAACCTCCTACGATGGGCCGAAGACCAGAACCTCCTACGACGGGCCGCAGATCGGAACCTCCTACGACGTGCTGCAGACCGGAACCTCCTACGACGGGCCGCAGACCGCAACCTCCTACGATGGTCCGCAGACCGTAACCCCCTACGATGGGCGTAGACCGAAGCCCCCTACGACGGGCTGCAGACCGGAACCTCCTATGACGGGCCGCAGACCGGAACCTCCTACGACGGGCCACAGACCGGAACCTCCTACGACGGGCCGCAGTCCGGAACCTACCACGACAGGTCGCAGTCCGGAACCGCCAGAGTCTCCCTCCAGTCCGGATCCGCCAGAGTCTCCTTCCAGTCCGGATCCGCCAGAGTCTCCCTCCAGTCCGGATCCGCCAGTCTCCCTCCAGTCCGGATCCGCCAGAGTCTCCCTCCAATCCAGAGGCGTCACTCACTCCAGACTCGACCATCAGTCCAGTGGCGTCCTCGAGTCCGTGGTCAGCGGTGAGGGTTCCCGCTCCAGAGACATTAAGTAAGTGTGACGAGTCAGAAGTGGCGCGAGGTCCACGTCCCGAGCCAGAACCGCCACCTCAGAGTTACGCCCACCCAGACCCTCCCACATAGGCTTAGGTGTGCTGCCGGGAGTCCGCACCTTTGGGATGGGAGTACTGTCATGCCGTTAGTATTAGTCTTAGTATTCTTTGTTTTCTTTATTATTTTGGTTCGGTCACGGTGTGACATGGGTGATGTATGTGTACTGTCTAGGGTTTTTTGTATGTTTATGGGGTGGGCACTAGTCTCGGTGTTTTGTATGTCTATGGTTGCCTCGATTGGTTCTCAATTAGAGGCAGCTGTTTATCGTTATCTCTGATTGGGAACCATATTTAGGCAGCCATATTCCTTGGGTAATTCATGGGTTATTTTCTATGTATTAGTTGCTTGTTTCTGCACTTATATTATATAGCGTCACGTTCGGTTAATTGTTTTGTAAGTTTGTTTAGTGTTTCTTCGTCTTCATTAAAGAAGTATGTATTCATCTTACGCTGCGCCTTGGTCTCCTCCATACATCGAACGTGACAGGTATTGTGTTTAGATCAGTGACACAATCTCAATTTAATCCATTTTAAATTCAGACTGTAACACAACACAATGTGGAAAGTCAAGGTTGTGAATACTTTCTCACTGCACTGTACATGTGAAGTATTGAATTGGCCAAATGTATTGAATACAATTGAAATACATTCCAAAGTATATTGCGTAATGTATATCACAATTTACAGTGCAATTATTCAGACTCCTTGACTTTTTCCACATTTTGTTACATTAAAGCCTTATTCTAAAAATGATAAATGAAAACAATTTCCTCATCAATCTACACACAACACCCCATAATGACATAGCAAAACAGATTTTAGAAATTTTTGCAAATGTATTAAATATAAAAAAACAGAAATAATATGTTTACATAAGTATTCAGACCCCTTACTCTGTACTTTGTTGAAGCACCTTTGGCAGCGATTACAGATTTGATTCTTCATGGGTATGAATCTACAAGCTTGACATACCTGTTTTTGGGGAGTTTCTCCCATTCTTCTCTGCAGATCCCCTCAAGCTGTGTCAGGTTGGATGAGGAGTGACGCTGCACAGTTATTTTAGGTCTCTCCAGATATGTTCGATCGGGTTCAAGTCTGGGCTCTGGCTGGGCCACTCAGAAACTTGTCACGAAGTCACTGATGCTTTGTCTTCGCTGTGTGCTTAGGGTCGATGTCTTGTTGGAAGGTGAACCTTCGCCCCAGTCTGAGGTCCTGAGTGCTCTGGAGCAGGTTTTCATCAAGAACCTCTCTGTACATTGCTCCATCCATCTTTCCCTCGATTCTGACTAGTCTACCAGGCCCTGCCGCTGAACAACATCCCCACAGCATGATGCTGCCACCACCATGCTTCACCGTAGGGATGCTGCCAGGTCTCCTCCAGACGTGATGCTTGGCATTCAGGCCAAAGAGTTTAATCTTGGTTTCATCAAATCAAATTTTATTTGTCACAAGCCATTAACCAACAATGCAGTTCAATAAATAGAGTTAAGAAAATATTTACTAAATGATCGAAAGTAAAAAATAAAATGAAAAGTAACACGATAAAATAACAATAACGAGGCTATATTAAGGGGGTGCCGGTACCACGTCACTGTGTGGGTGTTTAGGTTAGTCGAGGAAATTTGTACATGTAGGTAGGGGTAAAGTCACTATGCATAGATAATAAATAGCGAGTTGTCAATGTAAATAGTCCGGGTGGCCATTTGATTAATTGTTCAGCAGTCATATGGTTTGGGGGTAGAAGCTGTTGAGGAGTCTTTTGGACCTAGACTTGGCACTCCGGTACTGATTGCCATGCGGTAGCAGAGAACAGTCTATGACTTGGGTGACTGGAGTCCTTGACAATTTTTTTGGGGCCTCCTTCTGACACCGCCTAGTATATAGGTCCTGGATGTCAGGAAGCTTGGCCTCTGTGATGTACTGTGCCATACGTACTACCCTCTGTAGGGCCTTACGGTTGGATGCCGAGTAGTTGATGTACCAGGCAGTGATACAACCGGTCAGGATGCTCTCGATGGTGCAGTCGTAGAACTTTTTGAGGATCTGGGGACCCATGCCAAATCTTTTCAGTATACTGAGGGGGAAAAGGGGTTGTCGTACCCTGTTCACGACTGTCTTAGTGTGTTTAGACCGTGATAGTTTGTTGGTGACATGCACACCAAGGAATTGAAACTCTCAACCCACTCCAATACAGCCTCGTCGATGTTAATGGGGACCTGTTCGGCTCTTCTTTTCCTAGTCCTCAATCAGCTCCTTTGACTTGGAGAAAGGTTATTGTCCTGGCACCACACTCATCTCATCGTTGTCAGTGATTAGGCCTACCACTGTTGTGTCGTCAGCAAACTTAATGATGGCGTTGGAGTTGTGGATGAACAGGGAGTACAGGAGGGGACAAAGCATGCCCCCCTGAGGGGCCCCCGTGTTGAGGATCAGCGTAGCAGATGTGCTGTTGCCTACCCTTACAACCTGGGGCCGGTCCGTCAGGAAGTCCAGGATCCAGTGGGAGGTGTTTAGTCCCAGGGTCATTAGCTTAGTGATGAGCTTTGTGGGCACTATGGTGTTGAACACTGAGCTGTAGTCAATGAACAGTGTTCTCACATAGGTGTTCCTTTTGTCCAGGTGGGAAAGGGCGGTGTGGAGTGCGATGGAGATTGAGTCATCTGTTGGGGCGGTATGTGAATTGGAGTGGGTCAAGGGTTTTCTGGATGATGGCATTGATGAGAGCCATGACAGCCTTTCAAAGCACTTCATGGCTACCGACATGAGCGCTACATGGCCTGCAACGAAAACATGCGGTCTCTCCTTCACTGCAGCCGAGGTGAGTAAAACATTTAAACGAGTTAACCCTCGCAAGGCTGCAGGCCCAGACGGCATCCCCAGCCGCGCCCTCAGAGCATGCGCAGACCAGCTGGCTGGTGTGTTTACGGACATATTCAATCAATCCCTATCCCAGTCTGCTGTTCCCTCATGCTTCAAGAGGGCCACCATTGTTCCTGTTCCCAAGAAAGCTAAGGTAACTGAGCTAAACGACTACTGCACTGTAGCACTCACTTCCGTCATCATGAAGTGCTTTGAGAGACTAGTCAAGGACCATATCACCTCCACCCTACCTGACACCCTAGACCCACTCCAATTTGCTTACCGCCCAAATAGGTCCACAGACGATGCAATCTCAACCACACTGCACACTGCCCTAACCCATCTGGACAAGAGGAATACCTATGTGAGAATGCTGTTCGTTGACTACAGCTCGGCATTTAACACCATAGTACCCTCCAAGCTCGTCATCAAGCAACTGGGTACTGGACTTCCTGACGGGCCGCCTCCAGGTGGTGAGGGTAGTCAACAACATCTCCACCCCGCTGATCCTCAACACCGGGGCCCCACAAGGGTGCGTTCTGAGCCCTCTCCTGTACTCCCTGTTCACCCACGACTGCGTGGCCACACACGCCTACAACTCAATCATCAAGTTTGCGGACGACACAACAGTGGTAGGCTTGATTACCAACAACGACGAGATGGCCTACAGGGAGGAGGTGAGGGCCCTCGGAGTGTGGTGTCAGGAAAATAACCTCACACTCAACGTCAACAAAACTAAGGAGATGATTGTGGACTTCAAGAAACAGCAGAGGGAACACCCCCCTATCCACATCGATGGAACAGTAGTGGAGAGGGTAGTAAGTTTTAAGTTCCTTGGCATACACATCACAGACAAACTGAATTAGTCCACCCTCACAGACAGCATCGTGAAGAATGCGCAGCAGCACCTCTTCAACCTCAGGGGGCTGAAGAAATTCGGCTTGTCACCAAGAGCACTCACAAACTTCTACAGATGCACAATCGAGAGCATCCTGGCGGGCTGTATCACCGCCTGGTATGGCAACTGCTCCGCCCACAACCGTAAGGCTCTCCAGAGGGTAGTGAGGTCTGCACAACGCATCACCGGGGGCAAACTACCTGCCCTCCAGGACACCTACACCACCCGATGTTACAGGAAGGCCATAAAGATCATCAAGGACAACAACCACCCTAGCCACTGCCTGTTCACCCCGCTATCATCCAGAAGGCGAGGTCAGTACAGGTGCATCAAAGCTGGGACCGAGAGACTGAAAAACAGCTTCTATCTCAAGGCCAACAGACTGTTAAACAGCCACCACTAACATTGAGTGGCTGCTGCCAACACACTGACTCAACTCCAGCCACTTTAATAATGGGAATTGATGGGAAATGATGTAAAATATATCACTAGCCACTGTAAACAATGCTACCTAATATAATGTTTACATACCCTACATTATTCATCTCATATGTATACGTATATACTGTTCTCTATATCATCTACAGCATCTTTATGTAATACATGTATCACTAGCCACTTTAACTATGCCACTTTGTTTACATACTCATCTCATATGTATATACTGTACTCGAGACCATCTACTGTATCTTGCCTATGCTGCTCTGTACCATCACTCATTCATATATCTTTATGTACATATTCTTTATCCCCTTACACTTGTGTATAAGACAGTAGTTTTGGAATTGTTAGTTAGATTACTTGTTGGTTATTACTGCATTGTCGGAACTAGAAGCACAAGCATTTCGCTACACTAGCATTAACATCTGCTTACCATGTGTATGTGACAAATAAAATTTGATTTGATTTGAAATATGTAGGTATTACAGACTGGGTCAGGGACAGGTTGAAAATGTCAGTGAAGACAATTGCCAATTGGTCCACGCGTGCTCTTTGTATAAGTCCTGGTAATCCGTCTGGCCCCGCAGCCTTGTGAATATTGACTTGTTTAAAGGTCTTGCTCACATCGGCTACGGAGAGCGTGATCACACAGACGTGCGGAACAGCTGCTGCTCTCCTGCATGCTTCAGTGTTGCTTGCCTCAGAGCATAAAAAGCATTTAGCTTGTCTGGTAGGCCTGTGTTACTGGGCAGCACGCGGCTGGGGTTCCCTTTTGTAGTCAGACCAGAGAATCTTGTTTATCATGGTACAAATGGTCCTTTCGGTTCCATTTGGCAAACTCCAAGAAGGTTGTCATGTGCCTTTTACTGATGAGTGGCTTTCGTCTGTCCACTCTATCATAAAGGCCTGATTGGTGGAGTGCGGCAGAGATGGTTGTCCTTCTGGAGGGTTAGCCCATCTCCACAGAGGAACTCCGGAGGTCTCCCTTCACCCCCGATTTCTTGGTACCCTTCCCCAGATCTGTGCCTTGACACAATCCTGTCTCGGAGCTCTACGGACAATTCCTTTGGCCTCGTGACTTGGTTTTTGCAATGATATGCACTGTCAACCTTATATAGACAGGTGTGTGCCTTTCCAAATCATGTCCAATCAATTTGTAGAAACATCTGAAGGATGATCAATGGGATCAGGTTGCATCCAAGCTTAATTTCGAGTCTCATAGCAAAGGGTCTGAAAACTTATGTAATTAAGGTATTTCTGTTTTTTATTTGTAAGAAATTTGCAAAAATAATTATGGGTATTGTGTGTAGCTTGATCAGATTTTTTTGTTAATACATTTTAGAATAAGGCTCTAGTAACAAAATGTGGAAAAAGTCAAGGGGTCTGAGTACTTTCCGAATACACTGTATGTTAAAACTGTATGCATTACAAATTGTATTTAATGTATTTCGAAATACATTAAAGAATATAGTTTCGAATATATTTTGTGTATTTACCGATATGTTTTGCAAAATATATTTCAACATGCATGTAAATGTATTTTTAACTAATTTATTTTTAAATTAAAGAGTAGGTAGCATAAACTTAACAAATGGATTTGCATTACTATATGCATCAAATGTTCCAAAGCGAGGTTAAACCTCACTTCTCAATTTTTCTAGTTATTACATGAAAGTTATTGCCGAGTGTGACGTAATATGGATAACTGGGTAAGCCAGTAACTTCAAATGTGTAACTTTAAATTAAACCAATCATTTGTACTAGCTTCAATTGAATTTTCAGCCAACTTACAAGCAAATACTTTATGAATGTATTGTTAAAAATCAGCTTGCAAGGTTCCTAACCAACTAACCTGCTAATGTTAGCCCTGCTGTGGAAATGATCACAACAGTAGCATGCTAGTACAAAGCCAAGGTTGACAAACTCTGGTAGGCCACACAAAGACAGGTCATGCAGCCCCCAAGTGTGGGGAATCTGATTGGTTGCTGATTGGTTGTTCACATCACACCTCCTCCTGAATGGTGGATTGTAGCTCACTGATGCCAACACTCGGACTGCATGGCTGGTGGCTAACATTAGCCATCTTGAGCTAGCTAATGCAGAGTTGATTATCCATATGATTTAGAAGATATCCGGAAAATAAGTTTAAATATGTAAAAGACTCAACACAACTGTTTGTTGTAGGTAACCAGATCGTAGCTACACATAACCCACTGGGCATATAGGTTGAATCAATGTTTCAACTTAATTTGTCAACATATTGTGATGTGAAATCTAGGGGGATAATATATTGGATTTGAAAAGAGTCAACTGTTTTGAGGGTGACATTTCAACCACAGGATTATGTCATTGTAACCAATTTTCAACAGCCAAACCTTGAAGAAAATATGTTTAATTTGTACCTTTGAAACAACGTCAGATCTTCAACGTTATAAAAACGTTCACTAAAAAAACAATAGGCTAGGCAGCAAGTCCTATTGCAGAGTTGCTTTACAGCTATTCATTTGGTCTCCCATCCAGGGTTCTAACCAAGCCCAGCTTTTACATTTGTCACTGACTACTACCAATGTGCTATCATGAGAACGATTATTGAAAGACCTCTTCATAACTAAATATCTTCAATGTTAATAAATGTAACCAAACTCTTTATAAGTCACATATCATAAACAACACTATTTAGGCCTATATAGCATTTGCAAAGTCATCAACAGCAATTGTTTCAATTCAACCTGGGAACTAAAAATACACAATAAATATAGGCATTTGGTTTCAAGCTTTGTTTGATTTTTTCGATCTCAACCAAAAATCAAAGTTCAAGAATTGGACAAATTCAAATTTTAATTGAAGTGCATTTAAAGTTTTGATTGTATTCAATTTAGTGCTATTCATTAACTTTGATTTTTGGTTTAGATGGAGACATGAATCCCAACATATAAATTCTTAATTTGTAGACAAACTGGAATTTGTTGACAATTCAATACCACTTTTAATACAGTAAATCAAATCAAATCAAATCAAATTTTATTTGTCACATACACATGGTTAGCAGATGTTAATGCGAGTGTAGCGAAATGCTTGTGCTTCCAGTTCCGACAATGCAGTAATAACCAACAAGTAATCTAACTAACAATTCCAAAACGAATATCTTATACACAGTGTAAGGGGATAAAGAATATGTACATAAAGATATGAATGAGTGATGGTGCAGAGCAGCATAGGCAAGATACAGTAGATAGTATCGAGTACAGTATATACATATGAGATGAGTATGTAAACAAAGTGGCATAGTTAAAGTGGCTAGTGATACATGTATTACATAAGGATGCAGTAGATGATAGAGTACAGTATATACGTATACATATGAGATGAATAATGTAGGATATGTAAATATTATATTAGGTAGCATTGTTTAAAGTGGCTAGTGATATATTTTACATCCTTTCCCATCAATTCCCATTATTGAAGTGGCTGGAGTTGAGTCAGTGTGTTGGCAGCAGCCACTCAATGTTAGTGGTTGCTGTTTAACAGTCTGATGGCCTTGAGATAGAAGCTGTTTTTCAGTCTCTCGGTCCCAGCTTTGATGCACCTGTACTGACCTCGCCTTCTGGATGATAGCAGGGTGAACAGGCAGTGGCTCGGGTGGGTGTTGTCCTTGATGATCTTTATGGCCTTCCTGTAACATCGGGTGGTGTAGATGTCCTGGAGGGCAGGTAGTTTGCCCCCGGTGATACGTTGTGGCCTATTCACTTGTTCATAAGTGAACAAATAATGTTGGATTCACGTCGCCAATTAAATCAAAAATAAAAGTTAAAGAATAGGATTTAGCTAGTGGCTCAGATAAAACTATCCAAGCATTAGATATTCTTTATATGATGATATTTGGTTTTTGTTGTCAACCAAACACAATTCAGTAATATTTTGGTAACACAGCAAGTGCCTAAAATTAAGGCTCTTACAAACAAATATAACAGTATTTATTCAACCTTAAAACCTCGTAAGGATCTGGCCCTTTTTTTCAATTTTTTTGCCTGAAATGACATACCCAAATCTAACTTCCTGTAGCTCAGGCTCTGAAGCAAGGATATGCATATTCTTGGTAACATTTGAAAGGAAACACTTTGAGGTTTGTGGAAATGTGAAAGAAATGTAGGAGAATATAACACAATAGATCTGGTAAAAGATAATACAAAGAAGAAAACATCCGTTCTCTTCTATTTTTTTGTACCATCATCTTTGAAGTACAAGAGAAAGGCCATAATGTATTATTCCAGCCCAGGTCCAGCAGTGTATGTGCAAAGTTTTAGACTGATCCACTGAACCATTGCATTTCTGTTCAAAAATGTGCATCAAGACTGCCCAAATATGCCAATTTTTTTAATGAATTACTTTTTATGTTCAAAATTGTGCACTCTAATCAAACAATAACATGGTATTATTTCACTGTAATAGACACTGTAAATTGTACAGTGCATTTATATTAACATTAATGTAAGCTATGTCCTGGGAAATGTTCTTGTTACTCGCATTAGCCTATGTTAGCTCGACCGTCCCTTGGAAGGGACACCAATCCGGAAGAAGTTTTAAATAGTAACACATCCATTGAAATGTTTTGAGGTTAGCCTACTATGACTATACATGTATTCTGTAATCATAAAGTATGCATGTTCAAGATAGCATGCAAAGGTCTCAGGGTTGTAGAGCTCTTCATAATTGCTGTAATCTGCTGGAGTCTAGAACAGCATTGATCACTTACACTAAGTTTTAACTGAAAAATATCTGACATTGTTTGACCTTTGTTGTGCTTTTTTTGGGGGAGGGGGATTCAACAAACTTCTGGCTGGTGAATGAAGGTTGAAATCTCATTGGTCAATGTCTCAACCAAATATTACCTGGATTTCCACATTGAAATGACGGGTTGTACCCTGTGGGCACACTGTTCTTACTTTGGTGAGTAAAAACTCATGTTTCCTGACCTTTAAAATATTGGCCAAATCATATTGGAAAGAAATGGTGACTGTCTTAACAACGTAACTCTTTGGCATCACATGCACTTATGTCAGTCTCATTAATACTGCAGAACTGGCAGTGTACAAGCTTAACCTATAATCACAGAACAAACCATAACATTAACTGGCATGACAATATGTGTTATGTGAGCCAAATAAGCACTATGACAAAGCCACACCACCAAGTTATCTAATAGGCTGCCGCTGCTACAGTATGTCTTTTTTCAAATGCATTTTTTTTGTATTTGACACATAACAAAAGCACACTAAAAACCCTAACATGAATCAAAATGACTGCAAATGTCTGCAAATGTGCGTATGACAAATAAACAGACAAACTTGATGAGAGTCCAAAGGACAGAACTTGTACTAGGTCGTTTCACGAAATGAACGCTTTTTGCACACCATTATTTTACCCTTTGTGTGTGTACTTTACTGTATGTATACTTGGGATATTGCTTTTCAACAGTAAAAGTTAAACAATTGCTGGTGGACTTTTTTAAGTGGAAATGATGCACCAATATTGCATTTTAAAATCCTGCTTGAAGTGCCCTTTTAATATATACTACCTGGATAATTCAATAAATTGAATATTCAATATGAATAAGACTTGCTTAAGTGCCAAATTCTGCATTTTATTTAGCACCTTTCTACCAACTGAGGTACGAAGGTGGGTTTGTGAGGATCTGCCTTACAACAGGCCAACAAGCCCTCAGTCCAGCCTCTCTCAGCCTATTGCGGACAGTCTGAGCACTGATGGAGGGATTGTGCGTTCCTGGTGTAACTCGGGCAGTTGTTGTTGCCATCCTGTACCTGTTCCGCTGGTGTGATGTTCAGATGGACCGATCCTGTGCAGGTGTTGTTGCACATGGTCTGCCACTTCGAGGACGATCAGCTGTACGCCCTGTCTCCCTGTAGCACTGTCTTAGGCGTCTCACAGGACGGACATTTCAATTTATTGCCCTGGCCACATCTGCAGTCCTCATGCCTCCTTGCAGCATGCCTAAGGCTCATTCCCGCAGAGGAGCAGGGACCCTAGGCATCTTTCTTTAGGTGTTTTTCAGAGTCAGTAGAAAGGCCTCTTTAGTGTCCTACATTTTCACAACTGTGACCTTAATTGCCTACCGTCTGTAAGCTGTTAGCGTCTTAATGGCCGTTCCACAGGAGCATGTTCATTAATTGTTTGTGGGAAACAGTGTTTAAACTCTTTACAATGAAGATCTTTGAAGTTATTTGGATTTTTACTGATTATCTTTGAAAGACAGGGTCCTGAAAAAGGGACATTTCTTTGGTTGCTGAGTTTAGCAGGGGGAAACTCACCTCATCCACCACCAATGTGTAGCACCCACCTGGGTGATACACAGTGACTATTTTTGTGCCAGAACGCTCACCACACATCAGCTGTCATAGGTGATGTATGCCTATAAGGAGTTGGATTCGGTGGCCGTGACACCAGGGTTAACACCTCTACTTTTACGATAAGAGCCATGGGATTTTTAATGACCACAGTCAGGACAACCGTTTTAACCTCCCATCTGAAAGACAGAACCCTATGCAGGGCAATGTGCCCTTCACTGTCCTGGGGATCTCCTTAGACCAGAGGGAAGAGTGCCCTCTACTGGTCCTTTTACACCACTTCCAGCAGCATCTGGTCTTCCATCCAGGGACCAACCCAACTTAGTGTCAGAGGCAAGCCAGCAGTGGGATGCAGGGTGGTATGCTGCTGGCAAAAGAAACAAACAATCCCTTCGTGCACCCTCTGTGACTTCGAGGAAGATTTTAACCCACTAACCCCCCAACATACTCCCATGTTTTCACCATCATTATAAAGCCCTAGTTAGTTTGTTGCTTTGTCAAAGTTCTTTCTGAAGATCATTATTTAATGCGATTAATTTACGAATGTCCCTCATTTTAAGGTCAACCCTGTTACTTGAACTGAACTCTTGTTTTATGGTGTGAAACTATTCCTTTTAATAAATTTACTTCAAAAGAAATATTGAATGTCTAATAGTCAAATCATAGTTTAAAAGTAGGTGAGCTGGTTCTACATTTTTTGATATTTTTGTGGTGTAACGCGCCAACCCTGTTAACCATAGACAGGCTAGGACTGTTTTTGAATCTTTTGTGAATCTTGAATTCAATTACCCTTCCCTGTTGCACATAAGCTTCCATTCCCCCTGTCACAGGGGTATTCATGGCTGACTTTAAGTAGTAATTACCAGTTGGAGGTCCGTTCAAGTGGATTTTTCCCAGATGTGGTAAATTCTCGCTTTCCACATGGTTATGAACACACCATAATTCCGTGAACCATCCACTGTAGCGCCATATAATACCACTCAATGGAAGCACAAGACCTAGACCTACACTTTTACATATTGTGGAGCGTTGTACGATGTAAGGTTTCTGTTATAATTTGATAAAAATACATACAAAACCGCCTAGTGCCTGATATCGGGCACAATTTTTCCCCGTTATTTATTTAAGCCGAAGAGGCACTTATATAGTCTTTATTTTCTATATATTAGTATTATATTGTTAAAATTCCATAGGTATGACTGTTCTCAATTGACGCAAGGCCATACGCGAGTCTTTCACAAGACACTGCCACTGGCCATTGTCATATGTACACATTAAATAAACTGGAATGACACACTCACTCACAGTTGCACAAACAGAGCTGTGAGCAAACCACTCCCCAAAACATTTCAATGAGCCGCCTCCCCTATATTTGAATTGTCACTAAAAGAGAAGAAAAAACTTGTGAACTGTAAACAACCATTTTGAAGAGCTCAAAGGGTGATTTTACGATTTTACGAGTGTCCCATGTCGACCTGCTTGCTCTGGGTCTGGGTAGTGCTAATGATATCCTCAGGGCCTGCTTCCCTCAGCCTGCCCAGACTCTCTCTCTCTCTCTCTCTCTCTCGTCCCTGACTTACAGCCATCCAAACCAGCCGTGACACTTTAACCATTCTCTCTCTTTTCCACCATCCCCTACTTTTGTTGGGAGACAGAATAAATCTCAGTGCAACACCCAAACAGAAAATGGAGGGACTTGCTCGCTGTCGTTTGCGCGTTTGTGAAGGGCTCCAACCAATGTACATCTGGAGGGCAAGAGTTCTGTTGTTCGGTGTGGATGGACGGAGCCCAGCACTGTGGAATAAAACACTCCAAAAGGTGTTTTATTGCGTCGACTCAATTTTGTCGTGACCAGGATATTTTTTTTATGGTGACAAATTCGTGGGATAATGGCTGTGGCACCCGCTCTCTCTTTTATGCCTGTTCAAGAAGTATAACTGTTCTCATATTCTCACTTGTGGTGTTAACAATGCAAAGCAGTGCCACAGCGACAACCCCGTCATATAAAAGAAGGAAACGTTTGATGGCTTCAAATAGTTTTGTAACGCTCAATATTTGATAAACCTGTTTACACGTCATTGATTCATTCCTACAGTTCTTCAGAATTCCAATATCATTAAAGGCCATTCCGTTAAACAGTTTTTCAAAATGACGTTGCAGTAGAGCCTCCAAGGTTCTCTGGGTAACTGTTTACCTCCATGTTTAGAATATGGCAATTGATAATACTAAGATCCTCACGACTGAATTGGATGTTGGGCTTGTCAACAGTCAACTCCCAATGAGTTATTAACAAAATCCAATGTCCTGATAATTCCAATTTGGCCCCATGATAGGCAGCGGTGTCAATGTTGACAGTCTCATGTCCTGGCTGCACTCTCAAAGCGCATCACTGCTTATTTATTTGGCACAAAAATGTATTTTTTTTTTTAAATTAAGGACAGAAGTTTGCTCGTATCCCTGCTGCTTTTTTTCTGGAGTTGCAGTCTCAGTACTTCAGACACCTGAAACCCCACCTCTTTAAGGAATACCTAGGATAGGATAAAGTAATCCTTCTCACCCCCCTTAAATGATTTAGATGCACTATTGTAAAGTGGCTGTTCCACTGGATGTCATAAGGTGAATTCACCAATTTGTAAGTCGCTCTGGATAAGAGCGTCTGCCAAATGACTTAAATTTAAATGTAAATGTAAATGTCAGTACCTTTCATTGACTGCCCACTGGGCCACCGGAAGTACATGGAGCAACTGATCAGTGTTGTTTGAGATTCTGCACAGATTATTACAGCAATTGTGAAGATCTCCACAGACCTGCGATGACCTATGCTTGCTATCTTGAACACGCATGCCTCATATGATTACATAAGGAGACATTTTGTTTTTTACAACAACCTCAAAGTGGCCATGGATGAGTTACTCATTTTAAGGTTTGTTACAGTAGTTTGTAGTTAAAGAATAGGACGAAATCAAATCACACTTTAAATGCACTTCAAATAAAGTTTGATTTGATTTAGTTCTATTCTTTAACGTAGATTTTTGGTTGAGATGGAGTGAATCTGTTTAGTTTTAACGTGGAGATCTCGCAACAGTCATTCTCACGAGAGCTCATTGGTAATAGCTCTCGTGAGCTACAAATATAGGACAAATATATAGTAACGCTGGGCTTGGTTAAAACCCTGGATGGAAGTCAAAATAGTAGCTGTAGATCAATTCTCCAGCAGTAGCTTGCTGCCTATAAGTTTTTTTTCTGATAGTGGATATCATGTTAAAGATCTGATGTTGTTTCAAAGGTACAAATTCAACATTTTATTCAAGGTTTTTCTATGTTGAAATTTGGTTACCATGATGACATAATCCTGTGCTTGAAATTTCACCCTTGTAGATTCATGAGACAAACTGTTGACAAGTTACGTTGAAACAATGTTGATTCAACCAGTTTGTGCCCAGTGGGTGTAGTCTTCTCTGTCGAAATAAGGCTTTAAAGCTCTTGACCTCCAAGGGCTGTCTGCAGTTGTAGTCGATTATGCATTGCCAAGACAGACTAGTGCTTCAAACAGTCGTATGGTATACATTTTGATCCTGGGGTTTTCCCTCCACAACTGTGCCATATGAAGTTTATTTCATATGCTCTTTCATTTCATAGGAACATTTTTGATATAATTTCCTGCAGATATCATAATGTCTTATATCAAACACTGCGGTTTGCCATTCCAAGGCCCTCTTTCAGTCAGTGCCATTCAACCCCTCACTTTGACTAGGACTGCTCTCTCTTCAGGCTTTATTCTGGGGCTTAAATTGCAGTTGTTGCACAACAGTGAGTTATTACCCCATAAGAACTGTTGTTAAGATTTGTCATGGTCCTCCAAGCCTTTCATTCATCTTCTCTTTTGGCTTTGTGTATAGGAACAGAACACAACAGAACAACACTATTATTGAAGTGCACCATGGCACATTGTTAGCACGGGTCACATCTGCTAACGTTTAAGTAGAACAGTCATGATGGCCCTCTGTTGCTGTAGCTCGAAAACAATCCTGTTTAAAATGGCTTTAGGACAGCAGGCAGACGGCAGAAGCAGACAACTAAATGTATCCTCGTTAGGTTTATAGCCCAGCTGAGAGGTGGAGGGGACTAGAAGAGGGGGTTGACAGTCATTTTCAAATTAGTGGAATCAAATTTTTTCTCTGAGAGAAAATACATTGCCGGCTCCTTTATTAAATTATCTGTAATGTCATAGATGCAAGAATGCTCGCTGATGAATAGCAAAGGTAACCCATGAATTAGGCCCCCACCGTCAGTGAGGGGCCGCATTTACCCTGCTAACCCTCTATCCCTGCTCCCCCAGGGGTATATCAGCTTGCAATATGCAGCCTGATTACACTAATCAGCCTCTATTGCATTAGTGAAGAGGGAGAGGGATGCATTTGGGACTGGTCTGTGGTGCATGAGACCATTTGAGGAGAATGTTACTGTGGGGGAGCTAACCTTTGCATGAGCTCTGACTGAGCCATGTGTGTGGCTGAAAGTACTGGTAACTGCATTGGTTCATAGGTTTCTGCAAAGAAGAGATTGAGTTGTGCCTTTTTGAGTTCTCTGAGGAGGAAACACAATTCAGACAACAAGTAAAGACTACTTTATCCCCTTTTACTTTATTCTGAGTCAGTTGTAATGCTCTGGTCTTTTGATGGACCACCGAAGAGAACTAGAACTAGCTTTTGATTTTATTTCCATGTATTTCTTTTCCCTTGCTGTCATTTTTAGTGCTGCTTTTATGTCCTATAATTGGAGATTAAATCAGAGCCAAATAGCTTAAAGGTTGCACGATATACACTAAATATACCAAACATTAAGAACCCCCGCTCTTTTCATGACAGACTGACCAGGTGAATCCAGGTGAACGCTATGATCCCTTATTGATGTCACTTGTTAAATCCACTTCAGTGTAAATTAAGGGGAGGAGACAGGTTAAAGAATTATTTTTGAGACATGGATTGTGTATGTGTGCCATTCAGAGGGCGAATGTGCAAGGCAAAAGATTTAAGTGCGTTTGAATGGGATATGGTAGTAGATCCAGGTGCACCAGTTTGTCAAGATCAGGAGACAACAAAGATCTAATTGCACCGGGCCATGTAAAACGAACTGGCACAGTCAGATCTAGCATGGTGTGGGGATCGAATAAGCAAGCAAGCTACAACCACTCCATTAAACACTAAGTGATAATATTTTATATAATATAATATTTTTTCGCTGAGACAAAATAAATATATCACAGGATATGGTCAGGTAATAAATGACCTTCATTCAGAGTGACACATATTTTTTTAGGTCTCTATATGATGTTGGTCTTTACTGTCTTTTGTGGACAGTGGATTCACGCCTGCTGTGTGTAACTCACTCGTGCGTTCATCTCGACGTCACATTTCCGGCATGACTTCGATCAAATTCTGAAAAAAATATTAATTTCTCCCAAAATGTAAAGTGATACAGTATGTCGTATTGGGACTTTTAGTTGGGAGGATAAAACCAATCAGAATGTTTAACAGCAACCTAATTTTGCAATCTTCCCTTTAATCACAAAAGTCAGCTCTTTTTGCTCATTTACCTCACTTGTCCTTCCTTGTTTTTCTCTTAATTTAATTTGTTGATTTATTTAATGTGATTATGCACATTAAATTCAGCTTCATATCTATCAATGCATAGGCAGAAATCCCTGTCTCTCTCTCGGCTCATTAAACTGCTTTAGTAATTGAGAAGATGGCTTTAGGACTCGTCACAAAATTGTCTGCACACTCTCTGGGCATGCAGTTTGTCAGCTTGTCTCAGGTCTTCCTATTTAAAAGTCCCTTGTTTTGTTAGTGAATATCATGGAGACCTAACATATAATATATTGTAACATATATTATTCACTTTGATTGACATGCAGGGCCAACTACAGGGTGTGCCTTAATACCAGTCTTAGATCTAAGCAAAAAAATATTAACAACTAGAAACCAACAAATTTTGTAATTAAGGACTTGCTGGACTTTATATTCTTAGGTTTGGTATTGCTTAATGTGTTCGCTCCCAGGTGCTGATCCGAACACAGACGAGACAGGTAAATTACAGTTGAGGTGGGTTTAATGAAGATGAGGATTCACACATAGGGCACGATGGCATAGGACCGTGTAGGATGTAGCATGGTGTATCGGTGTTCATCGTCTGAAGAAGAGGACTCATCAAGCGCAGCGTGGTAAGTGTTCATGCTCTCTTTATTAAAACTGAACACTATAACAAAATAACAAAGGGAATAACCCAAACAGTCCTGAAAGGTGCAAAACACTAAACAGAAATTTACTACCCACAAAAACCCTGTGGGGAAAAGCTACCTAAGTATGGTTCCCAATCAGAGACAACGATAGACAGCTGTCCCTGATTGAGAACCCTACCTGGCCAAAACAAAGAAATACAAAAACATAGAAAAAGGAACATATAGTGCCCACCTAAATCACACCCTGACCAAACCAAAATAGAGACATAAAAAGCTAGTAGGCACTTCAACGATAAGGCTTGATTGACAGCTTGTATTAACCAACTTGTTTGAGTGTAGTTCTGAGCGTAAAGGGTACAATAGTGAATGACAAACATGAGCTACAGTGCCTTCAGAAAGTATTCACACCTAGGGCTGTTGTGGTGACCGTATTACCGCCACGCCGCCACGCCGCCGGTCACGAGTCACGAAGGCAGTCAATTTCCACGTGACTGTTTAGTCACGGTAATTAAGGCTTCTTCAAGCTCTGATGCTGCTGATGGTCATTAGTAGCCTACCAAACTTGCTAACTGCCTGGCACTCAGCACTCTATAGTCCCTCTAATCACTCTGACATCAATGCAAATGTAATCGCAAATCTAATCAAACACTTCATGTAAGCTCATTTTGTGCAACAATTCTTTAGGCTATGCAATTGCGTGAGGAATACCGTAATAACCTCTATTAGAAAGAGAAGGGTCCCATCAGCTTTCTATAGGCTAGGCCTACAATATTTATTTCTCAACTTTCCTAATATTAAGCACATTGGTTATCTTTACAAAAGGAGTATAGCCTACCTGGCTGGCATGAAAATGAACCACGGGAAAAGTCTCCTCCATTTGCTATTTAAGTGCAGAGATGCATATATATATATATATATATATACACACATGTGGCGTACAGCAGGTCAGCCACCAGGGGGAGACTCGTCGAGGCCTGGTGACAGATGGAGTCCACATCACGAGCGATGGCTCCCTCTGTTGGACGTGCCAGGTCTAGACAGGCTCTCCGGCCAGTACTAATTGGGGCTGATTGTGGTTGGAGAGTAATCAAGGGGCTGATTGCTCACCAGCTGGACAAGGCCCATAAAACTGCCAGAGGGGCGGCACACAGGAGAGGGGACTGGGGGAAGAGAGGTTACTCGCATATAGTCGTGCTCAGTCCCAGGGATAATGGAGAGATCTTAGTTTTGTTCCCAACAGGAAACAGCAAGACCCGGAGCCCAGAAGACGGTGTCCTGGAGAAGGTTTCCTGGTGGAGACCTATTTTTTTGTATTTTTGTTTGTTATTTAAATAAACACCCTTGAAACCGAGCTAATCCAACTCTGTCCGTGTCTGATCTATGTAAGTGTCTTGACCAATCTCCCTGGTCTGCCACAAGTGGTGGAGAATGCGGGAATTCTGATAACGTCGTCGGATCAGGGTTGACGTTTACGCAGCATCAGCATGGATGAGTTGATACTGTAGCTCAATTTGTCCAGGCCCAACAAGCACAACTAGCGGTTCAGGAACGAATGCTGGAGGAACAGCGGCTACAAAATGCCCGCCTCATTGAGGAAATCAGAAAGCTACAAGGAGGAGCGCCTACTGAATCGCATCCAAACCAGTTTTTAATCAAGGTAACAGAAGACGACCACATCAAAACATACCTTTGCATATTTGAACGGACTGCATTACGGATGGCCAATGCCAAAGTGGGCAAGTCTGCTGGCCACGTTCCTCTAAAGGAACACCCAAAAGGCGTATTGGGACCTTAACGACGAACAGGCGGCTAACTACGACGGACTCAAACGGGAGATACTTAGCCGCTATGGGTACAGCCTGGCCCATCGGGCCCAACTGTTCCACAACTGGAGGTTTGTGACTGACGCATCTCCCCAAGCCCAGATGAGCAATCTACTGTGCGTCACCAGGGCATGGCTCCTAACCAACGTATCCACCCTCTACATTCTAGACAAAGTGGTCCTGGATAGCTTCTTACGGGTGCTACCCCACGACATGAAGAGGGCAGCGAGTCTATGCACGCCCCAGACATTGGAATGCCTTCTGGAAGCAGTGGAGACGCATTAGAACACTGAGGCCCTACTTAGAGGGAGCCGGGGATCCGTCCAAGGGGACGGAAGGACAGCCCCATTGCTGTATACCCCGAACCGACAGTCGGCAGGGCCAGAGTGTTGCAGATCCATGGACAGACGGCTGGGGGAGAGGCGACCAGCCGACGACCCCAGGTTGATGGTGACCAAAGGAGGTGTTTTGAGTGTGGCACCCGGGGGAACCTTGCCTGGATTTGCCCGGCTTGAGAGGAGTTGATGCCATCAGCAAGCCCCGGAGGCAAGGTGGGCCACGCAGTGAATTACGTCGCCTCCTGTTAGGCGCAACATGAACCAATGGCACCCATGGTCCCGGTGAAGGTTGACGGACACGACACAGAAGCTCTATTAGACTCTGGAAGTATAGTTATGCTCATAACCACGGGCTACCTGAACTAGGGGACCGAACGTGGTAGAGAGATGTGAAATCTCGTCCACGGTGACACAAAGCGGTATCCAAACGGCCAATATCGTGACGCCACAAGGATTTTCCGGTAACCCTCCTCGTGGGACAAGATTGTCCACTGTTTGCGGTACTGTGGAGGCACGAGCTGAGGAAAAAGGTGCGAGCTGTCCGAAGCCAAGAGCGTGGAAGATCCGTCGCCTCTGCGGCCCGGAAGAAAACGGTTGACAAACCCGTATATACGGGTCTGGAGTCAGAGGGGGCGTCAGAACCCGACCCCCCCCCCCCCCCCCAGGTGACCTACTGGAGGAGGAGCCCATACCCTCCCCCCTCGATTTCAATGGACCAGTAGAGACACCCACTGGGGGCCAACTGAGGGGACAATTTGGGCCTGCCCGGTGAGAGGATCCGAACTTGAAAGCCGCCACAGCCCACACCCACCTGTTGGGGGTGCACCCGAGAATGGAGAAGATCCGGCAACGGATCGTCGCCCGGTTCCACTGGCCCGGAATGAGGAGGGCCGTGGAAGGCTATTTTTGCAGCTGCCCAGAGTGCAAAATCACTGCCCCAAAAGCACACTTCCGAAACCCTGCTGGTCCCCCAAACGATCATCGGGGTGCCCTTTGAACTCATCGCCATGGACATAGTGGGACCCCTGGTAAAAACAGCACGAGGACACCGGTACATCCTGGCAACATGGCACGGGCCATTCAGGGTGATAGAGAAGCTGGGACCGTCAATTACCGTGTATGGCAGCAGGGGATTTGGAAACCCCAACAGATTTACCATGTGAACCTGTTGAAGAAGTGGACAGGAGGACAGCCTTGGCTGTGTTATGGTCAGGACCCAGGACGCCAATGGTACCAGTGGTGGTCCCGAGCAATGAGGACCTCGACCCGGCCCAGAAGCAAGCGCTCAGGGAGCTCGTTGATCGGAGCACGGCGGTGTTCTCCGAAAAGCCGGGCCTCACAACCCTCATTGAACACCACGTCTGCACCCGGTCTGGAGATAACCGCACGAAAGAGGCCACATTGGATTCCTGAGGCGCGAAGGTAGGCCGTAAAGCAAGAAGTAGAGGCTCTGCTGAGGATGGAGGTTGTCGAAGAATCCCACAGCGCATGGTGCAGCCCCATCGTGTAGACGCCAAAACCGGGCGGTAGCCTACGCTTCTGTAATGATTTCCAAGGTGTGGATGACATCAGCTTATTCGACGCCTACCCCCATGCTGAGGGTAGACGAGCTCATCGACCAATTGTGAAAGGCCAGGTACATCAGCACCCTCGACTTGAACAAAGGATTTTGGCAGATACCTTTGGCAGCCTCCTCCTGGGAGAAGACTGCGTTTTCGACACTGGATGGATTATATCAGTACCGGATGGTCAGTAACAGTCAAACGTTTGGACACCAACCTAAGGTTTCTTTGTCTTAACTTTTTTCTACATTGGAGAATAAAAATTATGGAATAACACATATGGAATCATGTCATAACCAAAAAAGTGTTAAACAAATCAAAAATAGATTTTCATATTTGAGATTTTTCAAAATAGCCACCCTTTGCCTTGATGACAGCTTTGCACACTCTTGGCATTCTCTCAACCAGCTTCATGAGGTAGTCACCAGGAATACATTTGAATTAACAGGTGTGCCTTGTTAAGTTAATTAATTTGTGCAATTTCTTTCCAACTTAGTGCGTTTGAGCCAATTAGTTGTTGTGAGGAGCTATGGGTGGAATACCGAAGAAAGCCTTATTTGGTAAAAGACCAAGTCCAGTTCGATTCTCGGGACCATCATTACAAAATAATATTTAATGTAGCTGACATTTTATCACCTTATCAAGTCATTCACAGCGCTTTATTAAAAAGTGTAATAGACTGCTGAGATGGTATTAGATAAATAAGTTGTTTCATCTTTCCTATCGTGATTAAAATATTGTAATGTTCAACCTAAACCAGCTATTTTCATGCATTTTGGATACACAAAATTGGGCTCTAGAATGTTCAGATATTTTTTGTTCAATAGAGATGAATTTGCCTGACTCTTGATGTGCTCTAATATCATAGGCTAATTTATTTGGGACTAATTCACCACCTGATTAAGTGGAAACTCAAAAAACATTAGCTATAGATCACTAGCTCTAAATATAATACCCACTGACAGTGTAACGGTTTTCTTGTGGTGAAGGAGAGGCAGACCAAAACGCAGCGTGGTTATATTGATTCATGTTTAATAAAAAAAAGATGAACACTACAAAACAATAAACGTGGAAAACCAAAAACAGCCCTATCTGGTGCAAACACAGAGACAGGAACAATCACCCACAAACACACAGTGAAACCCAGGCTACCTAAGTATGATTCTCAATCAGAGACAACTAATGACACCTGCCTCTGATTGAGAACCATACAAGGCCGAAACATAGAAATACCCAAATCATAGAAAAACAAACATAGACTTCCCACCCCAACTCACGCCCTGACCATACTAAATAAGGACAAAACAAAGAAAATAAAGGTCAGAACGTGACAGCAAGTAGCCACATATTAACCTAAATGTTAAATGCAATGTCCCAAAATACGTTGCAGCCTACCGCTCAATGAGGCCTGTGCACTCACAATGGCCAATGTGCATTTTGCATGCTCAATATCTCAAAGCCATATCAAATATCTTGTTTGTAAAATAGTTGCTATTGAACTCAAATGAAGAGTTTAGAAATAAAAAAGTATACCTACAGAAAGCTGAGAACCTCCTCCCTCCAACTGTGACAACAGGATAGCTCTATTTTCCCCAATTGGATTTGAAAATGTTATAAAATCCAAATAAATATTTGCCCCTGGGAAAGTAGATTGTTAGTGGCTTGCTTGACACAGCAGCAGTCACCAGCAAAGCAGGCACAGGGGTGGCAGGCAGACACTTTCATGAGGATAATGTACTTTACTGTTTGACCAAATCATGGCTTTAGCCTCCTAAAAAATACATTTTGAGGTAACCATGTCGAATGCGACCAATACATTTTTTAAAAAGGCCGCTAAAGGTTGCAAAATACGACTAAATGGTTGGATTCTGGAGCCCTGTGATCAACGTCTACTTAACGATATGATAACTAGCAGCTGTTCAAGTGATTTAGACACAGTGCAACAGTTTTCATTCTCAGTATGGTTACCATAGATGGACTGAACTCATTTCTATAGCGCTGCGTTATCATCTAGCCGGCCACACACACACACACTGTGATGACGTGGTGTGATTTGTGTTGTAAAGTGTTGTTGTACCTTAACAGATGGATAACAATGAGAGGTAGTGGAAATGACATTTGTGCAGTATAATCTTTCTTTCCTCTCATCTTTTCAATCCAATAAACCTCCTCAAGTACACAGACAATACTGCCATTTATAAAAGGTTTGAAAAGGGACTGTATATTGAAACATGGCAAACTGATTTTTTGTCAGAGCTGTATGCAAATGTTTATTCTGCCAGAAATTACAAGCAGAAATAACCTTTATGCAACAGGTTGTTTTCCATATCACTCTTCTTCTGACATTGTTTTGAGGGCTTCTGTGTGAATAGCCATGCTTTGACTATCGGCTAGCCAGTGACGCTCCAGAGTTAGCTGCTTGCTTGCTGCTAGTGATAGCTAGTTACCAGCACAAGTAAGCTGCAGCTTTGTCCAGCATGAGGGAGATTGGTTGAATATGAAGTCCCTCTTGTCTAATAAACACAAACTGTTTAATGCCAGCCCATTGATGTACATCTTGCAATCATTCAGAATTGTTTCCATTTGAAATAGATTTGGTTGTGATTGACACACCCTTCTGCTGGCATGGGTTCCTATTGAATGGTCACTGAAAACACTAGGCTTGATTATATAGTTTATTGACATGCTAATAGGCCTGAAATTCTGGTTTCATGGTAATTTATAAGATGATAAATTACACTGACCAAAAATATAAATGTAAATTCTTGGTCTCGTGTATCATGAGCCGAAATAAAAGATCCCAGAAATGTTCCATATGCACAAACATGCGACCTGTCAATCATTGAGTTCAACTCAAGTTGACATTTTAAAGGTGCAGAAAAAAAACAGTACTTATAATGGGACCCTGCATCCTTATCTGGCCAGTGGTTCTGTCCAGGTGTGTTAGTTTGATGTTTGTGGATAGCATATCATTGGGACATACTGAGCATTTCGCCTTTGCCAAGATAATCCATCCACCTTACAGGTGTGGCATATCCAGAAGCTGATTAATCAGCATTATCATTACACAGGTGCACCTTGTGCTGGGGACAATAAAAGGCCACTCTAAAATGTGTCATTTTGTCGCAACACAATGACACAGATATCTCAAGTTTTGTGGAAGCATGCAATTGGCATGCTGACTGCAGGAATGTTCACCAGAGCTGTTGCCAGATAATTGAATGTTAATTATTTTTCTACCATAAGTCTCCAATGTCGCTTTGGAGAATTTCTCAGTACGTCCAACCGGCGTCACAACCGCAAACCATGTGTATGGCGATGTGTGGGTGAGTGGTTTTCTGATGTCAACGTTGTGAACAGAGTGCCCCATGATGTCTTTGGGGTTATGGCATAGGCAGGAATAAGCTACGGACAATAATAGCAATTTGAAAAATTGCCCAAAAATAATGCAACGAGTTCCTGAGGCTCATTGTGAGGCCCATTTCTTTTATGGTATCTGTGACCAACAGATACATATCTGTATTCCCAGTCATGTGAAATCCATAGATTAGAACCTAATGAATGTACTTCAATTGATTTGATTTCTTTATGACCTGCAACTCCGTCAAATCTTTGAAATTGTTGCATGTTGCGTTTTATAGTTTTGTTCAGTGTAGATACTGACCGATCCAATACAGAAAATATACTGATCCTTTACAGACTCTAGATCAATTGGAGCAGGAAATGTTATTACAGTATGTCCCAATGATATGCTACCCACAAACTAACACATCTGGACAGAACCATCGGCCAGGTAAAGATGGTGTCCCATTGTAAGTACTGTCTTTTTCCTGCACCTTTAAAATGTCACCTTGAGTTGAGCTCAATAATTGACAGATCTTCCTCTTCTCTGCAGGGGCTAATCAAGATGCTGGAGGGACCTGACGTGCATGGACTACCACTACGAGGTGTGTGCGTGGGATTCTTGAGTCTGTATGCGTGTGTTTGTGTGGGCTCAGTGCAATACAGTTACCGCAATGCTTGTGGGCAGTGCTTGTCATTGGCGTCAGGGCTTTCCTATGGCCTGTCCTGTGCCGGGTCGTCCTGAGAGATCAGGCCAAGGCTGATGATCTTTATCAATCGCCTGCCATCCCTAACTGGATTAAACAAAACCACCTTATCTATCTTCCCTTACCTCCTGTTCCACGCTATTGGATCGACTGCTCTTGTCTGGCTGGCTGTGGACAGACCAGTGCTTCCTCAAGCTAGATATTCTCCTTAGACGGGGCTCCCCAGGACAAACAATAAGCTACACACATCTAAACGTTCAATTGAAACCAATTGAGGTCATGGTTTAAGACGTAGCCCTGGCTAAGAAATATTGCTTCTGTTAACTTAGTGGGTGCCAAGACATTTCTTAAAGCACATGATGGGACACGGCTCTGAAGAACCTGCTGTATTGGGAACCACAGTCTGCCTCAATGTTTGAATAAATCATCCCTATAGGAGAGGACACCACAATACTGTGTCATCTCCAGACTAACCCACACAGCTTGGAGTATCTCGTCTAATGACAGAGACCAGAAATACACAATGTCTCTCTGGAGACTGAATGGTCTGGCTGACTGTGGCTTTTTATTGCCTTGGAAAAAAGTCCCTGAATGGTTGGTCTACTGTAGTTGGGCTTGACAAACTCTACTGATGCATGCATACTTACTGTACTGACATGCTCTTGGTAGAACTTACCCTGATACACAGATCTAGGATCAGCTTCCCCTCACCAAATACAAACCTTAACCATCAAGGGGAGGACACAGTAAGCTGACATTGGATCAGTGCCTAGGGGCTACTTCATCTTACACCACTCTGACAAACTACAAAGATTTTTCAGAGACTAAATATTGAAACTAGGAACCTCACTACCTTGGACAGTAACTTGTATGGTACAGTACAGTAGGTTCCCTTCACTGGACTATACAGGTTTTGGCATATGACAAACCCATTCTCAGTCTGTTAGCCCTGGCCTTCAGTACTCCGCCTTGGGCTGTTCGCCTGCTGGGTGGATTACCCATTAAATGGGAAACATGTTTATTTTCTTTGGTCAACATGACTTTGAAGACGCTGCTGTAGCAAGTTATAGGCCATAGAGTCATGTTATAAGGCACAGACCAGCTGAACCTGCTACAGTTGATTTGTGTTAACTTTGTGGTCAATGGCTTAATTTGCTGTCCTATAAGGTGGACAGAGTGGGGTCGGTGAAACATTGAACATACATCAAAATGTCATGGCTAAATTTAAGCATGATGACTACCTGGTCTAGTATGGCTCCCAATTTGTGGGATTGATTTTCTGGTTTATGTTTCTATCTGTCGTGTAAAATTCTCCATTCTTATTTGTGGGTTAGTGTTGTTTTTGTGTGTTTGTTCAAGTGGATAAGTGTGTCCATGTACATTTGTGTTACTGCTCTACCCTATCAGTATTGTCATAATAGTCCATGACCCAGACCCCTAAATTTGGGCCGTCGGGCTCACTTGGAAGGTATATGTCCCTAGAGTTGGAAAATATGTGATAGCAGTGCATCATTTGAAGCTTTCTCTGGTTATCACCCCTCAAATATGCCCCCACCCCCATCCCAGCAACCACCCTTACTCCAGGCTGGTTCTCTCATGGGATTCCCTAGGTGTGAGGTGTGGAGGGATGCCTGGCACCTCACCACACCCCCTTTACCACCCCCCTGTCTATGCCCTATTAACTCAAAGGAACCTCTGTCTGTGGACCCTCACACCTATCTGAAAGTCTGATGTCGGGGACAAACAGGGGTCTATTTCAGGCCCATTGAGCCTCAGGGCTTCACTTGGAAGCTAAGGGGTTTCTGCAATAGTGGTCAGCCAAGTGAACCTGTATGAATCAGAGACCGTAAATGAACGCCTTGTAGAATTTGACAAAAAGTGTTCAAAAAAGAAAGGAGACATTCCAATAGTATTTGTGTTTAAACTGGATTTCCGTGTTTAACATGGGTTTATGGAAAATCATATATGGGAGCCTGAGGACTCCATGCAGGCAGTCAGACTCATATCCCCATCTAAACATTGACCTGCCAGCTCCAAACCTGTCAACACCCCCAGGGGTAAAGCAGATTTACACCCCCCTCCCCCTACCGGACTCTGATACACTGCTCCCTTTCAGCCTCCAAACTCCAGGCAGGGCCACTGAGCGCAATGCATCCTGGGTAGGAAGACTGCTGAGGCTATAAGAGGCTGGCTGAGTGGGTTGGTGGGTGGTGTGTTTGTTTGCTGTGTACACGCTTGGTTGTTTGGTTATCTGAGGTTGCAGGCTAGGTACACGAGGCTGTCTGTGGGTGTGCTGGAACACACACACACACACACACACACACACACACACACACACACCATCCCAGTTTGGCCCTGCACTGAAACAGCCCTCTCAGGACATTTCTATAAGAGGCACCAAATTGACTTAGCTCAGGAAACCACCCTGAAGGTGTGGTATTATAAAAATAAACCATGTTGTTTCCCCACACCATTCTGTCCCGTGGTTTTATGCCAGAACAATGAGGGAAAAAAACAACTTTTGAGCTATTTTGCGTTTATGCTCAGATACGTTTCATGTTTGTCACGCAGGTTGGCATTTATTGTCATGAGGTCTGCAGGATGGTCACTAACTGGCCACAAAGTCATTCAATCGGATTTGAATCTTAACCCTAACCTTAACCACACTGCTAACCCTAATGCCTAACTTTAAATTTAAGACCAAAAATATAATTTAGGTTTTTATACATTTTTACATACACAGTGGTTCCTCCTTTCAAAGTTGTGAGCTTACACCGTGGGACTTAGAGGTACCCAGCGTCACATCTTCATTACTCCAGACCACCACAAGGGGGAGTTAGGGCAGTCATTATGCATTTGGGTCCCAAGGTTGTTATATGACCGATCATATCGAGTGGTTCCAATGACGAATTTGACGCAAGCCACACGTCCCTGGTGACCTTCTTCAGCAAAGATGGCTGACAAAACATTACGGGGGAAGCAAATGTAAGTAGTTATAATGTCATAACGAGTCAAGCAAAATTGAGAGGAATATGTTAGTTAGTGTAGAGACAAACCATTGTGCATATTTTTTTGTCATAGAGTTCATTTAAGAAAATCGATATTTAGCAAGTTTTTTTCAGTCACACCCAACTCCATTCTTTGAATGATGCTGTGTATGCATGTATATATTACAATTATACACTTCAAAAGTGTTTAACCACTCCTGCTCCTGGGACATCAATGATTACACATTGTAACTATGCAATAGACTATAAACATGATTTTAAGTAAAGGCTGATTTTGTAATTCATATATACAGAATCAAAAACAGTACATCCTGCCAGCATGCCCACAAGCGTGCTGAATGACGCGTGGAAGAGAGTGAGGAACCAGGTGGGGAGTAACAATTTGCTCTGAGACCGGCATAATAATATGATGAAACAAGCAGGGAGCAGGTGTCAAACCCTCAACATTCTAGCCTGAAGTCCAGCACGCTATCGACTGTGCCCAAATGTATTAATTGGGGTTGGGGCCGATTGTGGCTAAAAACACTTTATCAATTGGAATCTTTAACATGTGGAAAGGGGAAAAGTACTATTGTTCGTTTTTCACAAGCGTAGCAGGACGGGCTATTAGCTAAACAATAGACTTTTCAACCTTTACTAAATAATTGTCTAATAGCCCAGCTCGGTGTGAACCCACCCCCAACTTGCAACAAATCATTTGTATCTATCTTTCCACATCTACCTACACACGTATCTACCTACAAATGGTTAATGTTCTGTGGAGAAAACCTACACCAGTCGAGCAATTCATTTCAACAATCATTTTCATTTTATTTTGACTTTACAAACAAGAAGAGGGATTAATTGGAGTCTATTTCTTCGGAGCCTAGACCCATATAAAATAACTTAACTGGCTGAGGTAGGCTCTGAGGCTTAACAACCTGATAGAAGTAGGATTTTTTAAATTAGGCCTACTTACAATTGCATCTGGTCAAAAATGGAGCAAAATAATAATTTAAAGAAAAAAAGTCTGCACGCTTGAACTAAAACAGTGTAACTAATAATTAAAAGCGCACATTTGTAAATCCCAAACTCTAAAAGTAATTGTATAGGTAGATACAAATTATGTGTGACACAATAAAGAATGTTAACAAGATGTAAACAAGATGCTGTGTTTTTATTTACAGTAATGATGGACAAGTGGAGGCATTTTGAAAACAGGGTTTCAAACACTTGTTTTTCATCACTGTAGCAGGTGTCGCCCATTATGCAAATGTTTCCTATGAGCAGGACAATAGACTTTTTATAACCCGGCTATTGTTGTGAAAATCCTTCAACTTGCAAAGTATTCGATACTTAAGTACTCTAAAGTGTTAAATTTCTAACTCAAAACAGCAGTACAGTATTTATTAAACATATTTATGTTGTCGTTAATAAAATGAAATAATGAGAAAAAAGACATTCAAATCCAAATGTTTATATAAACTACATTTTATTTGCACTTCCACCAAGCAACAGGACCACAGGTAAAACCTTGCTGAGATGATCAATGTATTTGTTGCATTGTTGTATGGTCAATTTTTCTAGCCAAAACATCTTGATGGCCTTCACCAGTTCATCTTTGCTTGTCGGCTTGGCAGAGTTACGGATGAATGTTTTCAGTTGATGCCGAACATGTTTGATCGGGTTTAAATCAGGAGACCTACATGAAGAGATGAAAAAAGTATTTTTTCAATATACTGGTATGCCAATCAAAGGTGTTGTAGGTCTTTTATATACTGTATATATATATATATATATATATATATATATATATATATATAACATTTCTTACCAAGCCTTTCCAAAAGTCCACGCAAGTTTCTTAAACTGTCTTCTGACTGCAATTAGAGCGATGTTGATGTCGTGACGTGATGCCAACAGATTACAGATTGCCTTTGCCAATCACTCATCATCTTTATGAATATAAGTAAGTAATGTCTGCTAAATAATCCATTTAGGTTTCTCCAGAAATAAATCATTCGAAATAACAAACTGGCTTTATTTACAAATTAGTAAGAATGTCTCACCCCATGTTCAAGAATTGCCTTTTTCGCCTCCCAGGTGGCGCAGTGGTCTAGGGCAATGCACCCCAGTGCTAGCTGTGCCACCAGAGACTCTGGGTTCGCGCCCAGGCTCTGTCGCAGCCGGCCGCGACCGGGAGGTCCATGGGGCGATGCACAATTGGCCTAGCGTCGTCCTGGTTAGGGAGGGTTTGGCCAGTAGGGATATCCTTGTCTCATCACGCACCAGCGACTCCTGTGCACGCTAACCAGGTCGCCAGGTGCATGGTGTTTCCTCCGACACATTGGTGCGGCTGGCTTCCAGGTTGGATGCGCGCTGTGTTAAGAAGTAGTGCAGCTTGGTTGGGTTGTGTCTTGGAGGACGCATGGCTTTCGACCTTCGTCTCTCCCAAGCCCGTACGGGAGTTGTAGCGATGAGACAAGATAGTAACTACTAACAATTGGATACCACGAAATTGGGAAAAGGGGGTAAAATTATTTTTTTAAATGCCTTTTTCTCGCTCATTCTAGGGTAAATGAAAACAAAATCTCAAAAATATTGTTACTTTTTAAACAAAGAGATTGTTATTATTATTATTATTAATTCATTTAGAAAGATCTGTGAGAATATCTAACGGAAGATGCCCCTTAGATATTAATTTAGAGTCCTCCAATTCTCTAAATGTAATTACTTAACCTCTTACATCTATGGGGGCGCTATTTCATTTTTGGATGAAAAACGTTCCCGTTTTAAACAAGATATTTTGTCACAAAAAGATGCTCGACTATGCATATAATTGATAGCATTCGAAAGAAAACACTCTGACGTGTCCAGAAATACCAAGATATTCTCTGTGCGTGCCCTAGAACGTGAGCTTCAGGCAAAACCAAGATGAGATGGCATCCAGGAAATGACAAGGATTTTTGAGGCTCTGTTTTCCATTGTCTCCTTATATGGCTGTGAATGCGAGAGGAATGAGCCTGCCCTTTCTGTCGTTTCCCCAAGGTGTCTGCAGCATTGTGACGTATTTGTAGGCAGATCATTGGAAGATTGACCATAAGAGACCACATTTACCAGGTGTCCGCCCGGTGTCCTGCGCCGAAATTGGTGCGCAAAAGTCACCTGCCAGTATTTTTCCATGCGATACAGAGAGGAAAGCAAGCTTCCACGAACTGCATATCAATGAAGAGATATGTGAAAAAACACCTTGAGGATTGATTCCAAACAACGTTTGCCATGTTTCGGTCGATATTATGTAGTTAATCCGGAAAAAGTTTTATGTTGTAGGTGACTGAATTTTCGGTTCGTTTCGGTAGCCAGACGCAATGTAGAAAACGGAACGATTTCTCCTACACACAGACGCTTTCAGGAAAAACTGCGCATTTGGTATGTAACTGAGAGTCTCCTCATTGAAAACATCAGAAGCTCTTCAAAGGTAAATGATTTTATTTATTTGGTTATCTGGTTTTTGTGAAAATGTTGCGTGCTAAATGCTACTCAAAATGCTATGCTAGCTTTGCATACTCTTACACAAATTAGTCAATTTCTATGGTTCAAAAGCATATTTTGAAAATCTGAGATGACAGTGTTGTTAAGAAAAGGCTAAGCTTGAGAGCAGACGCATTATTTTCATTTTATTTGCGATTTTCAGAAATCGTTAACGTTGCGTTATGCTAATGAGCCTGAGGCTTTAGTCACAAACCCGGATCCGGGATGGGGCGTTTCAAGAAGTTAAAGAGCATTTTGAAGTTGGATGCAAAAGCCTGCAACTATTTTACCACCCTTTCGCGCTGCTCTAAAGGCAAGCATGGGGGACTGGTCTTGATAAATCAATGCTATTTTTTATTTTCACTTAATCCTAGTTTGGGTATTGGTTAGACAATAATGAGAAAATTAGGGTGCAGTAATGTTATGCTCTTAGTGTAACCATTATTTAACTAGGCAAGTCAGTTAAGAACAGCCTACTCCTTCCTCGTAACCTGCGATGAATCTTTAGTTAACCCTTTCACACGTACCATCACACGGGTGTGATCATTCTACAGTGGTCCCTGAAGCATACAATCACACGTAAATATATCAATAATACCACACAAAACATTTTCTGATAGTGATTTATTGATATAAATGGCGCATGCAGGCAATCAATCACGTAACCTCTCATTCCCACTCTGAGCCATTCAGTGTTGTTGTTTATGTATGTAGCTAGTTAGCTAAGCTGTAGCATTAGCAACGTCTTTCAAAAGGAGACAACTCACAAATGCGTAAATTCTGGCGATGTAAACAAATTCTGACAATGAGTCTGAAAGTCAGGAATGAGATTTTGACAGTGACAGAAGACCCCTTGTCTGAGGACCCCTTGTCCACTGACAAAGTCCCAGTCTGGAGTGCAACGCCCCTTGCCATCTCCATCTGAGGCAGAGTGCTTCAAGTTGTTTCTGACAGAGGAGCTGGTGGGAGACATAGCAGAGACCAATCGCTACAGGAGAAGCTACAGGAGAAGAGAGAGCCAGGAGTGTGTGTGGGGGGGGGACAACCACAATTAGTGAAATGTATACATTCCTGGTGACAGTCCTTCTCATGGGGATAGTAAAGAAGAACTCCCTAAGAGAATACTGGAGCAGAGATCCTATGTTTGCAACTTCCTTCTTTGACCCATTATACAAAATAAGACATGTTAACAGCTGGCAGTAAAGTGCCATGACAAATGAGACGTCCATGTCCTCTCCACTGTCCATACAGCAACCATGTCGGGCCACAGGGAAGGTGGACCACCTGACGGGAGAGAGAGACAAACCAGACAGAGAAACATCAAACCAGACTGCGTGCTTGACTATAACCTCAAAATGTGATCAGTGGATAAGGCGGACATGATAAACAGCTTTGTGGAATGCACTCAGGAAACGACCAAGTGGTATCATATATTTTTCTATTTTTCCAGGGTAGCTTCAAAATACAACATGTCAATACTTCTGACGCATTTAGCATTGTTTTACAGAGCTAATAGAAGAATGTAACTAGCTACATAAGCATGATTGAATATAACACCATAAAAGGTGAGTAACATGAGTAACGTTACTTCGCGTGTCCGCGGTTATAATATACACAAATATATTATGCTCCATACACACAGTGAGCTACAGTAGAACCGGTAAAACATGACACACAGAAACTATTATAACGTAATAAGGCACTTACTTTGATAGAAACACAGTCTGGATTTGAACCTGGGTGTCTGTAGTGACGCCCCTAGCACTGAGACACTGTGCTTCAGACAGCTGTGCCACTTGGGAGTCATAAGGCCAGGGTAGCTTCAAAATACAACACATGCTAATACTTCCCTGACACAATTAGCATTGTTTTCCAGAGCAATTTGAAGAATGTAGCTAGCTACCTAAGCATTGAGTATAACACCATAAATGCTATGAAATGAGTAACGTTACACCGCGTGTCCGCGGTTATAAGGAATATACACGAAAACATTATGCTACAGTAGAAACGACATAACACAGCATGCAGAAACTATTATAACGTAATAAGGCGCTTAATTTGATAGAAACGCACACATTTCCAAAGTTATTATTGGTAACGAAAACAACTTTGATTGCGATGCAGGTGACAGACGGAAAATATGGACACGTGTATGCAGGACGGCAGATGAGCAAATGTCTGCAGACTTGAACTGCATAAACAATTGAGAAGTGTTTGGGGAATTTTGTCCGGGTCAGAAATGTCCAAAAAATGAATTGGTCTGCAAAAGTAAAAATGACTACTTTTATGTGAATGAATGTGGCGGAACACACCTCAATTCAAACTGTTATTAGAAGATGAAAAACGTGTAAGAAAATAATAAAAAATTGATAACAGCCTATAAATAAAAATAGGCTGCGTGCTGTGGTTTGAAGTTGAAAACAGCATATAAATAAAAATAGGCTGTGTGCTTTGGTTTGAGGGCAGCGCGGATTAAATGTACTGTTACGTAACAATCACATTCTGGAATGGAGAGAATGTTCTAATATCACGTGCATAAAAAAACTCATGCTGGGGCGACCGTTATAGATATTTGGAACTCACACATGAAAGGGTTAAATAGCCTAGTATGGTACTGTCGACCGTCACGTTGTACAGCGCCATATTTTCCAGTCCATCCTTATGGAAACCCAGAGGGTTTTTCATTTTTCTTGGAATAGAAAAAACATAATATTAATCAAATTTATTAAGCAAGTACCAATCAAAAGTTTGGACATCTACTAATTCCAGGGTTTGTCATTATTTTTACTATTTTCTACATTGTAGAATAATAGTGAAGACATCACAACTATGAAATAACACCGGTCTCCTGTATGCCCCGCATTCTGTAGTACAGACATGGCCTGCTCTCCCTTATGCAAGGAATCAGGCACTTTCCCATGTTTACTACAGTATGTATTGTAGACTGCACAGTAGCCTAATAAACAAATAAACACATTTCGTTAATAAAATAATGATAAAAATATGATTTAGTTATAGATCCATAATGAATTCCTAAGGGAATAAATATCACTTATTTACAGAACTATTGGAACAAAGTTGTCTAATGAAGGCAAACAATTTAGAATCCTCCAATCCTGTAGCCTACTCCCGACCGGCACGTTGTTCAGCGCCATATTTTCCATTCCATCCTAACGGAAACCCTGAAGGTTTCATTTTTTGATTTTCTTTGAATAGAAACACCATAATATTAATCAAATTAATTAAGCCAAATTTCCTAAAATCAATCCCATATACTATGTTATTACAAAAAAGGTTTTAAATTCTCTAGTAATGCATTTACGGAATACTATCAAATGCTTCTCAAAGAAGCCCTCTGGTGGTCAAAATAGCAATAACTTGCAGTAACAGAAAAAATGTCTGACAATTAAATGGCGTGCCACAGAATGCTGCAGCAGATGCAACTTTTAAAGGAGGAACCACTGTTGCCAATTTTTAAATTGTAGCTGGCCCATCTAGGGGAAATCACTCAGTTCTACCTCCAGGCTAAGATTCATGACAATAAACGTCAACCTGCGTTTGTCCCAAGGTGCCATTTGGGCAGTCCATTGTAGCCTGTAGAAAAGCTGGTAGTGATAAGTTATACAACATGATTCAGATCTCACTGCCATCCATCACCACGCATCACCATGCAGTCATTGACGTGACACTAGGGAAATCCGTGCAAATATATAGGTCATTCACTGTTATCTTGTGATGTTCTGTACTTTCGTCAGCAAAAACACACACCTTAATACTAATATGTATGCTATGGTAATAGCCTCTCTTTCGTTTGCCTCTTTCTATCCCTCTGTCATTGCTCATATTTGAGTATCGATATGGAGGCAAATTGCTTTTTTCTTCAGCTGGATGTACTCATGTTGTAACCTCTGCAACCCCTGCGGTTTTGCACTCCCGGGGGTGTCAATCGTTGGTCCTCTTTGGCTTATCCCAGTTCTGTGGTTGAGACTGGAAGGATGTGGTGGGTTACATAGCCCCTCTCTTCAGGCCCCAAAATGAGGAGTGATGTTACTGACTCCCCACTCCCATCTCTGTCATCTCTAGAGATGTTCTGGAGAGTACTGTGTCTAACCACGCAGTGCCATTCTGTGGTGTGTTTGTGTGTGTATATGTGTGTGTGTGTGGGGGGTATCATTCTGATTCTCTTTCTCCCTCGCTTCCTCCAAACTCAGCCGGTGCCAAACTCGATGTCGTCCTATATTCACCAATCTCCATGGTGGTTCAATCTCTTTGAGGTTCTGTCCAATCACTTTATTGTGCTCGTCATCCTTCTCTTCACCTTCCTGGGGCGATGTATGGTCAACGGAATGCTGCAGATAGTTTTCCAGGTGAGTTGACAGTAAAACTGGTTGAGACTAGGATTTTAAAAGGGTAATTTATCCTAGAACTGTGCCCAAGAATGTCTACCTCGAGTGGCTCTGACATCACATTGCCACCTAGTGGATCCATTGGGGCTCTACAGTGGTTTTATGGCAACTGTCGTCTTCAGTTTACAGTTTTTTCCAAATGCTTACACACAAAATCTTTTCATGTCACACGATTTTTGAAACCTCTCACTCAAAGTGCAAAACTACACACCAAATATCCAAAACCATAAGCTTTGACTCAGTTGTCAATTGCATAAAACACTTTTTTCAAAACACTACACACAATTCTCTACCTAAAACATAGAAATCTAACAGGAAGTGACTTGCTTTCCTTTTCCAAACACAACCAATCAAAATGCTACACTTATTCACCAGGTCACACACACACACACTCCTCACATGTGCAAACACTAATAGCTTAACTGATCACTAACCAATCACTGCTTTACTGTAGTATAGGTCAAAGGTCAGATTACCTGTTTTGAACAATGGATGCCAACAATGGACAGAGAGCAAGAGGAGTAGGAGGGAGAGGAAGAGGAAGAAGATGACAAGGGCAAAGAAGAGAAGGAAGGATAACCATCTCTGATGAGATTAGGGCAAAACTTGTTGATCATGTAATCAACCACGGTTTGACCATGAGAGAGGCTGGACTGAGAGTCCAGCCCAACTTGAGTCGATTTACAGTGGCGTCCATAATTCAAACCTTCAGAAATGAGAACAGGTATGCAACTATCTAATGACTATTTTAGCATTACAGTAATGTACAGCCGCTTCTCCAGGCAATGGCGGACGCATGTGGGGACATAGAGGTTGCCTCTGTCCAAGGTTGGATACGCCAAGCTTAGGAGATACTTCCCTCGATGTTTGGCAAGAGAAAACGGATCTTTTGATGTGGACGAAGTATTGTGGCCAGACCCAGGCCAGAGAAGAGATGAAGCGTAGCTTAGCACTGGTGACCCCCACCAATTCCTGGACTGCCCCCCTGGGACCCCACACACACAATTGTGTTCTTTACTGTATTCTAAAGAATATACTTTTGGTTTACATATGTTTATGGTTTTGTTGTATGCTACTGTATACAACAGTACTGTTTGGCCTAATAAATATTTTCTGTTTCTACATTGCATTGGTGTTTACAGTGTACTTGTTACCCCTCTCAGCAGATGACTTTCACTGTAGAACATTGTATTGAAATGTTGATATACTGTAAGCCTATGAAAGACCAAAGAGCTTTAGATTTAGAACAACAGTGTTTACATAGTATATCCAAAAATGTACTATTATGAAAGCAGTGTTTACTATTTGATGTGTTTATGGCATTTTGAATGCAGTGTTACATTGTGAAGGAGATGTGAGGCATTTTGCATTTTGTAGTTTTGGGAATTGTGTGTAGAGTTTTGAAAAAAGGAGACAGTTTTGAAAAACGTGTGTAAACAGTTGGAAAAAAGTGTAATAAATCAGTTAAATACAGGAAATCAGGACTTTCCCTGCTGCAATGGCCTAATGTATTACAAAGCAGATAGTCCTCATCAATCATCATGCTATTTTTCTGCCAGTACCTTTTTGGAGGAATCTTATCACTCTCGCGTGTCCTTTCTCCCCATCGACCCTCTGTGTCTCCTCCCTCTGTCTCACCTCATCTACCCTCTCCCCTAGGTGACTCTGATAGTGAGTGGGAACCTAAGCTTTCTCTACTGGCTGACCATAGTTCCCAGTCTGTTTTGACAATGGATCTCTGGGGTTCCTGTTCGAGGGGCCAAGCAAGCCGTACCGGACCTCCAGGCTGAGGAGGCTGCAGGACAGACCCCCAAACCCACCAGAGGTACCCCCTCAACAGCCATGAAATCTCCTAAATGAGCCTAACCTCTTACCCATCAGTGGTAGAGCCCACACCGTAGAAATATAATAATCTCTTCCATTTATCTAATTCCCTCACAACCCATAACTCTACCTCAGCCCAGACACATCTTTGCAAAGAAAGAAATCGATATGGACAGGGTTAAGGTATTGTGGGGATTATCCTGGAATTCTGGGTATTTATTTTCATCCTATAAGAATAGCAGGGCTGCTGTAACACTGTCTGGGTGTTTTATGATTGGGACTAATGATGACAGTCATAGAGAGGGAGAGGAGGTATTAGACCAGCCTTCCACCTGGCTCCACTGAGTTGGCCTGACTGATGTCTCTACCAGCCATGCTGTGTGTGTCTGCGTGCGTGCATGTTTGTGTGTGTATGGACTCCCCCTCCCCACACGCCTGGCTAAGCTGTGTGTTTGAGTATACAACACCTAAGAGTGGGAAATGAGTGGGTCCACATGGGCACCCTACCCCTCTCCACCCGCTCCACTCCCGAGCCTCTCCACTCCACATCTCCAACACCCACACCTGGCTGTATGCACATCTGAGGCAGGCTAGCAGGCTATTGGGCCTTGACAGATGGTAGACACTCAGCACCAGACATTACCAATGTGCCTGACAGTTGGCCCAGAAACATAAAGGAAGAAGTTAATGATTTGGACATGATGGGAGGAGTATGGTTTAGTGCTGGGACAGCTGAGGAGAGGGAGGAGGGAATGGAATGAAAGTGCGGGAGAGAGACAACTTGAGATGGCGTGGAAGACAGTGATGAATGTACATGTACAGATAACTGCCAAAATAAAGGAAACACCAACATAAAGTGTGTTAATAAAAGGGCATTGGGACATCACGAGCCACCGAACCAGCTTCAATTGAATGCTGTACATTCTACAAGTGTCTGGATCTCTATTGGAGGATGGGACATCATTCATCCACATTTATACATGACCCTTCAGCTCCACCATAACGTTGAATAGCTTTGCCATCAGCGTCGTGTCAATGTCACGTTCTACCTGCTACACAGAGCTTGTTTTGAGAGCGGAGAGCAGCACAGAGGAGGAGCATCTTTATTCTATTTTCTCTAAATTTACTGGTCCATATTCATCGATTATGCATAAGTACAATAGCGTTGGTCCAGTTTTTCACAAGTACTCATTCAATTGTTGCAAGCGGCTGTACTAATTGATCCTCCAATTTTTTTATTTTTTTATTTTTTTTATTTAACATTTATTTAACCAGGTAGGCTAGTTGAGAACAAGTTCTCATTTGCAACTGCGACCTGGCCAAGATAAAGCATAGCAGTGTGAACAGACAACACAGAGTTACACACGGAGTAAACAATAAACAAGTCAATAACACAGTAGGGAAAAAAAGAGTCTATATACATTGTGTGCAAAAGGCATGAGGAGGTAGGCAAATAATTACAATTTTGCAGATTAACACTGGAGTGATAAATGATCAGATGGTCATGTACAGGTAGAGATATTGGTGTGCAAAAGAGCAGAAAAGTAAATAAATAAAAACAGTATGGGGATGAGGTAGGTAAAATTGGGTGGGCTATTTACCGATAAGACTATGTACAGCTGCAGCGATCGGTTAGCTGCTCAGATAGCAGATGTTTGAAGTTGGTGAGGAAGATAAAAGTCTCCAACTTCAGTGATTTTTACAATTTGTTCCAGTCACAGGCAGCAGAGAACTGGAACATTTACATTACATACATTTACATTTAAGTCATTTAGCAGACGCTCTTATCCAGAGCGACTTACAAATTGGCGAATTCACCTTCTGACATCCAGTGGAACAGCCACTTTACAATAGTGCATCTAAATCATTAAGGGGGGGGGGGGGGTGAGAAGGATTACTTATCCTATCCTAGGTATTCCTTGAAGAGGTGGAACGAAAGGCGGCCAAATGAGGTGTTGGCTTTAGGGATGATCAGTGAGATACACCTGCTGGAGCGCATGCTACGGGTGGGTGTTGCCATCGTGACCAGTGAACTGAGATAAGGCGGAGCTTTACCTAGCATGGACTTGTAGATGACCTGGAACCAGTGGGTCTGGCGACGAATATGTAGCGAGGGCCAGCCGACTAGAGCATACAAGTCGCAGTGGTGGGTGGTATAAGGTGCTTTAGTGACAAAACGGAGGGCACTGTGATAAACTGCATCCAGTTTGCTGAGTAGAGTGTTTGAAGCTATTTTGTAGATGACGTCGCCGAAGTCGAGGATCGGTAGGATAGTCAGTTTTACTAGGGTAAGTTTGGCGGCGTGAGTGAAGGAGGCTTTGTTGCGGAATAGAAAGCCGACTCTAGATTTGATTTTCGATTGGAGATGTTTGATATGAGTCTGGAAGGAGAGTTTACAGTCTAGCCAGACACCTAGGTACTTATAGATGTCCACATATTCAAGGTCGGAACCATCCAGGGTGGTGATACTAGTCAGGCGTGCGGGTGCAGGCAGCGAACGGTTGAAAAACATGCATTTGGTTTTACTAGCGTTTAAGAGCAGTTGGAGGCCACGGAAGGAGTGTTGTATGGCATTGAAGCTTGTTTGGAGGTTAGATAGCACAGTGTCCAAGGACGGGCCGGAAGTATATAGAATGGTGTCGTCTGCATAGAGGTGGATCAGGGAATTGCCTGCAGCAATAGCAACATCATTGATATATACAGAGAAAAGAGTCGGCCCGAGAATTGAACCCTGTGGCACCCCCATAGAGACTGCCAGAGGACCGGACAGCATGACCTCCGATTTGACACACTGCACTCTGTTTGCAAAGCAGTTGGTGAACCAGGCAAGGCAGTCATCAGAAAAACCAAGGCTACTGAGTCTGCCGATAAGAATATGGTGATTGACAGAATCGAAAGCCTTGGCAAGGTCGATGAAGACGGCTGCACAGTACTGTCTTTTATCGATGGCCGTTATGATATAGTTTAGTACCTTGAGCGTGGCTGAGGTGCACGCGTGGCTGAGGTGCACCCGTGACTGGCTCGGAAACCAGATTGCACAGCGGAGAAGGTGCGGTGTGATTCGAGATGGTCAGTGACTGTTTGTTGACTTGGCTTTCGAAGACCTTAGATAGGCAGGGCAGGATGGATATAGGTCTGAAACAGTTTGGGTCCAGGGTGCCTCCCCTTTGAAGAGGGGGATGACTGCGGCAGCTTTCCAATCCTTGGGGATCTCAGACGATATGAAAGGGAGGTTGAACAGGCTAGTAATAGGGGTTGCGAAAATGGCGGCAGATAGTTTCAGAAATAGAGGGTCCAGATTGTCAAGCCCAGCTGATTTGTACGGGTCCAGGTTTTGCAGCTCTTTCAGAACATCTGCTGTTTGGATTTGGGTAAAGGAGAAACTGGAGAAGCTTGGGCGAGTAGCTGCGGGGGGGGGGTGGGGTGGAGCTGTTGGCCGAGGTTGGAGTAGCCAGGCAGAAGGCATGGCCAGCCATTGGGAGAATTGGGCAGCCATTCTCCATGGACTTCACAGTGTCCCAGAACTTTTTGGAGTTGGAGCTACAGGATGCAAATTTCTGCCTGAAGAAGCTGGCCTTAGCTTTCCTGACTGACTGCGTGTATTGGTTCCTGACTTCCCTGAACAGTTGCATATCGCGGGGACTATTCGATGCTATTGCAATCCGCCACAGGATGTTTTTGTGCTGGTCGAGGGCAGTCAGGTCTGGAGTGAACCAAGGGCTATATCTGTTCTTAGTTCTGCATTTTTGGAACGGAGCATGCTTATCTAAAATGGTGAGGAAGTTACTTTTAAAGAATGACCAGGCATCCTCAACTGACGGGATGAGGTCAATGTCCTTCCAGGATACCCGGGCCAGGTCGATTAGACAGGCCTGCTCATAGAAGTGTTTTAGGGAGTGTTTGACAGTGATGAGGGGTGGTCGTTTGACTGCGGCTCCGTAGCGGATACAGGCAATGAGGCAGTGATTGCTGAGATCCTGGTTGAAGACGGCGGAGGTGTATTTGGAGGGCCAGTTGGTCAGGATGACGTCTATGAGGGTGCCCTTGTTTACAGATTTAGGGTTGTATCTGGTGGGTTCCTTGATGATTTGTGTGAGATTGAGGGCATCCAGCTTCGATTGTAGGACTGCCGGGGTGTTAAGCATATCCCAGTTTAGGTCACCTAACAGAACAAACTCTGAAGCTAGATGGGGGGCGATCAATTCACAAATGGTGTCCAGGGCACAGCTGGGAGCTGAGGGGGGTCGGTAGCAGGCGGCAACAGTGAGAGACTTATTTCTGGAGAGAGTAATTTTTAAGATTAGTAGTTCGAACTGTTTGGGTATGGACCTGGAAAGTATGACATTAATTTGCAGGCTCTCTCTGCAGTAGACTGCAACTCCTCCCCCTTTGGCAGTTCTATCTTGACGGAAAATGTTATAGTTGGGTATGGAAATCTCAGAAGTTTTGGTGGCCTTCCTGAGCTAGGATTCAGACACGGCAAGGACATCAGGGTTAGCAGAGTGTGCTAAAGCAGTGAGTAAAACAAACTTAAGGAGGAGGCTTCTGATGTTGACATGCATGAAACCAAGGCTTTTTCGATCACAGAAGTCAACAAAAGAGGGTGCCTGGGGACATGCAGGGCCTGGGTTTACCTCCACATCACCCGCGGAACAGAGGAGGAGTAGTATGAGGGTGCGGCTAAAGGCTATCAAAACTGGTTGCTTAGAGCGATGGGGACAAAGAATAAAAGGAGCAGATTTCTGGGCACGGTAGAATATATTCAGGGCATAATGCGCAGACAGGGGTATGGTGCGGTGCGGGTACAGAGGAGGTAAGCCCAGGCACTGGGTGATGATGAGAGAGGTTGTATCTCTGGACATGCTGGTTGTAATGAGTGAGGTCACCGCATGTGTGGGAGGTGTGACAAAGGGGGTATCAGGGGTATGAAGAGTGGAACTAGGGGCTCCATTGTAAACTAAAACAATGATAACTAACCTAAACAACAGTATACAAGGCATATTGACATTTGAGAGAGACATACAGCGAGGCAAACAGTAATCACAGGTGTTGAATTGGGAGAGCTAGCTAAAACAGTAGGTGAGACAACAACAGATAATCAGCTAGCACAACAATAGCAGGTAAAATGGCAATGACACAAGTTGCTTTTGTTTACTTTGTGAAGATAGTCAAAGCCAGCTACCTAGAGTTTCGGCTAGCTAGTAGCTTCTTGACTTCATACATCTTAGAACAATAACCAGTGGTGTATAGTTGAGGCCATATGCAACTAACTTTAATTCAATTCACAAGACAGAATGAACGTGTGCGTCAGCCATCGAGAATTGAACCTCTGCGGTTCTTGAGCTTGGACGTTGCCATTGGACGTGATGCAACACGAGCACAACACGAGCAGTATAGCAGCATTCATTGATTTCAAAGGAAGCATTTCCTCAATGTCTGATGGCTGATTGCAATACTTTGTATCCCTCATTTACTCAAGAGTTTTACTTTATTTTGGCAGTTACCTGTATATTAAAAAAAAATTACGTCGAAGTGCAGTGAATGCCCATGTTGTGTATAAAAACAGGAATAGGCTCCAGCTAATTGGTCTCCCAAGACTCAAATGGCTTTAGTTCTATGTTGGGTAATATGTCATTTAAGTGGGCCCAACATTCTGTACTACCTCCACTAGGGCTGTTTTTTTTCATTTTTAGGCATAAAAGTTCATTCTTTTAGTCAAACAACGGGTATGGTTCTGATGCATGGTTTTAACATGGATGGGTTGACGGGTTGCCATCTCAATCCGAGACAGGTAGTGGGGATTTGAGCTGTCTACTCCTCCAGTTGTCTGTGACTAAATGCCCCATGACCACATAGACTAAGCCCCTCTCTCTGGCTACGGCCAAAGAGATCTTGTGTTCCTAGATACAAACGCACGCACGCATACGCGCACACACACACACACACACGCGCGTGCACACACACACACACACACACACACACACACACACACACACACACACACACACACACACATATATATAAACTCAGCAGAAACAGAAACGTCCTCTCACTGTCAACTGCGTTAATTTTCAGCAAAGTAACATTTGTATATATTTGTATGAACATAACAGGGTAGCCTAGTAGTTAGAGCGTTGGACTAGTAACCGAAAGGTTGAAAGTTCAAATCCCCGAGCTGACAAGGTACAAATCTGTTGTTCTGCCAAATAGGCAGCTTACCCACTGTTCCTAGGCCGTCATTGAAAATAAGAATTTGTTCTTAACTGACTTGCCTATTTAAATAAAGGTAAAAAAAATAAAATAAATAATAATAATAAATAACAAGATTCAACTGAGACATAAACTAAACAAGTTCTACAGACATGTGACTAACAGAAATGGAATAATGTGTCCCTGAACAAAGTCAAAATCAAAAGTAACAGTCGGCATCTGGTGTGGCCACCAACTGCATTAAGTACTGCAGTGCATTTCCTCCTCATGGACTGCACCAGATGTGCATGTTCTTGTTGTGAGATGTTACCCCACTCTTCCACCAAGGAACCTGCAATATCCCGAACATTTCTGGGGTGAATGGCCCTAGCCCTCACCCTCCGATCCAACAGGTCCCAGACGTGCTCAATGGGATTGAGATCCGGGCTCTTCGCTTGCCATGGCAGAGCACTGACATTCCTGTCTTGCAGGAAATCCCGCACAGAATGTGCAGTATGGCTGGTGGCATTGTCATGCTGGAGGGTCATGTCAGAATGAGCCTGCAGGAAGGGTACCACATGAGGAAGGAGGATGTCTTCCCTGTAACGCACAGCGATGAGATTGCCTGCAATGACAACAAGCTCAGTCTGATGATGCTGTGACACACCGCCCCAGACCATGATGGACCCTGCACCTCCAAATCGATCCCGCTCCAGAGTACAGTCCTCGGTGTAACGCTCATTCCTTAGACAATAAACGCGAATCTGACCATCACCCTTGGTGAGACAAAACTACAACTCGAAGAGCACTTTTTGCCAGTCCTGTCTGGTCCCACGATGGTGGTTTGTGCCCATAGGCAACGTTGTTGCCGTTGATGTCTGGTGAGGACCTACCTTACCAACAAGCTCTCAGTCCAGCCTCTATCAGCCGATTGCGGACAGTCTAAGCACTGATGAAGGGATTGTGCGTTCCTGGTGTAACTCGGGCAGTTGTTGTTGCTGCTACCCTGTACCTGTTCCTCAGGTGTGATGTTCGAATGTACCGATCCTGTGCAGGTGTTGTTACACGTGGTCTGATACTGTGAGCATGATCAGCTGTCCGTTCTGTCTCCCTGTAGCCCTGTCTTAAGCGTCTCACAGTACGGACATCGCAATATATTGCCCTGGCCACAGCTGCAGTCCTCATGCCTCCTTGCAGCATGCCGAAGGCACGTTCACGCAGATGAGCAGGGACCCTGGTCATCTTTCTTTTGTTGTTTTTCAGAGTCAGTAGAAAGGCCTCTTTAGTGTCCTACGTTTTCGTAACTGTGAACTTAATTCAAATCAAATGTATTTGTATAGCCCTTACATCAGCTGATATCTCAAAGTGCTATACAGAAACCCAGCCTAAAACACCAAACAGCAAGCAATGCAGGTGTAGAATCATGGTGGCTAGCAAAAACTCCCTAGATAGGCCAAAACCTCGGAAGAAACCTAGAGAGGAACCAGGCTATGACGGGTGGCCAGTCCTCTTCTGGCTGTGCCGGGTGGAGATTATAACAGAACAGGGCCAAGATGTTCAAATGTTCATACATGACCAGAATGGTTAAATAATAATAATGTAAATGTAAATAATCACAGTAGTTGTCGAGGGTGCAACAAGTCAGCACCTCAGGAGTAAATGTCAGTTGGCTTTTCATAGCCGATCATTAAGAGTATCTCTACTGCTCCTGCTGGGAATTGCCAGGGATCTCATGATACGATATCATGGTACTTAGGTGCCGATACAATATTCATTGCGATTCTTACAATTGTATATGTATTTCTATTCGATACTGTGATTTTGTGTTTCGATGTCCCAAGTATATTGCTCACCATATGTCTTCTGCAGAGGGACAAGAGAGAGCCATGAGAAAACTAGTTTTGATCAGCCATGGAAATAAAATAGTTTTAAAACATATTGGCTCCCTATATAAAAAGATGGAGAACAAGCTATTAAGGAAAAATACTGTAGTTTTGCTGCAGGTATGGCCAACTAGCGCAACAAATATTGCGATATTGACAAAACGATACCATACGATATATCGTCAAAAATAATTTCCCTATATGTAACCCCTATGTCCATTTAGGTATGCTCATTCGTCGGGTGGTGAATGTGGCTCTGGGCGTTCTGATTGGCTATCTGAGCATTCCTGTGGTACTGAACTTGCTGAGCTCCAGACAGGTGATGAACACGTCCTTCAGCCCACTCCGCATCATCAACAACCTACTTCATCCTCCTCTTCCTTTCTCTCAACACTCTCCATTTCTCCTCAAGATAACCCTATATCCCAAATTCTGTTCTAGAATTGTTCTCTGCAACTATCACTCTCTTAGACCCTCTTTTTGTCTCGCTCCCTCTGTATGCAGTATCACTAAGGAGCGGACTGAGGTGATTCTGCAAGGTACTTTGAGCACGGACCAGAAGGACCCAGAGGCTGTGTGGGAGGACTACCAGTTCCTGTGGAAGCCAGGGGACCTGATCTGACGGCCCTGCTCTATCTTCCCCTATGGGCCCCACTGGCACTTGTGGCTCGCCACCCTCCAGGTGCAGTCAGTCTGGCACTTGGCAGACCTTTGGACTACACAGCTCTAACTTGACATGCAAGAATCAGGAATTTTGTTTATTTTATTTACTGTTAGTTGGTTTTGTACATGCCTTGGATTTGTTTCCCCATCCCTGTCCAAAATTCCACCACCCCACTTATAATTATCACAATGGAGAATGTCCATAACCATGGAAGAATTCAGATACAGTATGATGTCATTGTTCTAGCACTGAGTTTGTCAACTACGGCACGCAACATGGACCCAGAACTACCTGCCCTGATTTATTTCCTCTGTCAGGGCTAGCAGCCCACACAATTCTCAACTTCCGCTGTTAAACCTGCCTTCTACACGCAGCTATCTCAGGTGAAGATCTTCCCGGAGACTTGATTGTGTGGCACCCTGTTTTTAATGTTCCCTTCTCAAGGCATAGGGTTCCCTGCTGGTCTACCTCCAATCCTAGAACCAAGATAATCCCAGTCAGACATTTTGGCAAGAGGGGGGAAGGTTGACGTCACACATTGGCTCAATATTCACATAATAGTTTGTTGGAGTAGACTGCTTTGGATTAAGGTATTTGTTTGAAGTGAGAGTTGATCTCTCTCTCTCTCTCTCTCTCTCTCTCTCTCTCTCTCTCTCTCTCTCTCTCTCTCTCTCAACCAGACCTATGTGCAGAGTCAGTGGGAACACAATCCCTTCCAGGGCAGAGACAGTCCCAGTTACACTAACACTGGGCAGTGGAGGGGAGAACCTCTGCCGTTATCCACAACAGAGTTGTCCATGATAAAGAGAAGAGGGTGAAAAGCATTTTGATACGACGCGTGTTTCTGTAGTATGCACATTTCATTTAAAAATGGCCAGCTGTTGCCGTTAGGCGACAGCTGCGTTGAAGGCCTAACTGATCTCAGCTGTGCGTGTACGAGTGTGTGTGACTGTTATACAGACTTTTTCTGAATGCTTAAACACTAACAGTGATTCTTGAAGCACTAATCTCTGAAACCATTAACACTTGCAGCCAATGCATTTACCAAATGTGCCAAACTGAATGCACGTGCTCTGCTTCACGCTCAGTTTTGTAATTTTATGACACACTTTTTGCAAAACTGTAAACACAACTCACTGTTTTACACTCAGTTTGCAATTTAATAACACATTTCTGGAAAAACTGTAAACATTGGTCTCTACATTGCTACACAATTTCACCAATTGCCTTTCAACATTGACACATGTGAAACCACTTTTAGATAATGAGTTTACTTACAAATCAGAGCTTGAGCACTATTAATAGGCCACAGGTAAACATTTGGTTTGGACAACATTTGGAGGCCAATAGGACGGGGGTAAGATGGGGTTGAAGGAGAGGACGGGGAAGAGGAAGGGGCGTCAGGAACAGAAATCAGAATGACTGTGGTTGACCATGTTGTCAACCATGGGATGAGCATGAGGAAGGCTGGGCAATGGGTTCAACCAAATCTGAGCCGCTATACTGTTGCAGGTATCTGGATATTTAGAAATGAGAACCGGTAAGTAACTATAAGTGCTCTTCGTCTTACTGGTACAGTAATATGTACTCTACTTTTATAATGAGAAGGATCAATCACTAAAACCGTTCAAATGTTTTTACACAACTGCAAGAAAACTGGTGGAAGAGGTCGACTGTTCACCCCAGAGCAGGAGACCCACATTGTCAATATGATCATTGCAAATAACTGCATCAGAGAACTGCAGGACCACATAATGGCAGATATCACCACATTCCAAAACGTCAACAGAGTGAGTCTCTGCACTGTCTCGTCTACTGAAACGCAATAGTAATAGGACGAAGCAGCTGTACAGAGTCCCTTTCGAAAGAAACTCTGACCGTGTAAAACAATTGAGATATTAATACTGGATCTGGAAGTGTATGGTGCTACATCAAATTGACTGATCCCTGTCTTTTCGTACTGTGCTACATTGTTTTGTCTTGTCTCTTTCAGAGAGTCATGGAGCTAGAAGCAGATTCAGTGCATCATGAGCTAATATACGTGGACGAGGGAGGTTTCAACCTTGCCGTGGCACCGGACACCATGCCATCATCAACGTCCCGGGACAACGTGGTGGCAACATAACAATGTGTGCGGCTATTAGACAAAACGCCGTCCTTCACCATCATGCAATCCTAGCACCATACAACACTGCACACATTGTCACATTTCTGGACACCCTCCATAACAGACTAATTCCTGATGACCAGGGGCCAGAGCAGCCCAGGTACGTTATCATTTGGGACAATGTTAGTTTTCACCGGGCTGCTGTGGTCTGCAATATGCCCTGCACACAGAAAAAGCAGAAGCCACAAGTGTTTTTCATTTATACTATCAGTGCGTAGTTGGTGCTTCGTGCGCTTATTCAAATGATGGTTTGTGTGTACTGTATTGACTTCAAAAGCACAATTTTTAGAAAAAGAGTTTGAAGAGTTTTGCAAGAATTGTTTGCTTTGCAAGAGATGTATAATGTTTTGGTGTAAGGTTTTGTGGTTAGTGTGTAGAGTTTAGCAAAAAATAGCCTATAGTTTCAAAGATAGTGCCGAAGCAATCAGAAAAAACGGTAATAATTGCAAGCCTCACATTCTTTGCAGAAACTCAAATGCCTTGTCCTCTAGCCCCCTCTAGTGGAATGTTTCCTCTAGATATAAAACGTGTCCCAGTTCCACTAATCATTCCGGTTCCTCCTTTTATCCGTCTCCCTGCTTCACCAGGTGGGTCCAGGGAGAGCACAAGTTCAGCCCTCCTGGCAGTGAAACGTATCGGAGCATTCTTCCCCGTTGCGGACCTGGCCACCCTCGGGGGTTACTTGGAGTCCCGGAACTGGCCCCATCCTGACCTTTTGACCTACTGTATGACTAATCACACTGACATATTCAATGAGCGATGGGTGCATGAGACACTGAGGTATTGCTCCTTGCTTATAATTCTGGATAAAATACACTATGAAAACAAACATGTTGACATAATGTGGTTCCCCTGATATTGGGGAATTCATGTAAAAATGACATTTTATTGTATAACTCTGTTTTGCTTGTCTCAAATGTTCCCGTCTACTGTATGCAATAAAGAATGACCAACCCTTCCCGTGAATAGCGATATGTCACTGTGCCAAAAAATGTAACAATAGGAGAGTTGAGGGGATGACACACCGTCCATTTGGGCTCACAGAGCAAGACAGTCAGACTGTACCACCATTGTGTGTCTTTTGATAATAAAAGGTACATTTTCGGACAAAAATAGACATTCCATGTATTATTGCCATTCAATTTGTACGTCTAGCAAGTTGTCCATCAATTAACGTAGTGGTTTAAATCATCCAACGTGAGATGTCCGTCCCAATTAAATAATCTTACTGGAGTGACATTGCAGTGTTGTACTACATACAAATTCCCCTAATTGTTGTGTGTCTTTGTGTTACAGGGATCTGATAGGATCCAATGCATAAAAAGGGAGAGCTAATCAGTGGAAGAGGTGTATCTTTCGTCGTGCAGTTGTGTGTGTGAAACGCTTACAGAGTAGTGATAGCAGTAACGGATGAGAACCCCGAGGGGACAAATGCTCCCTCCTGTCCTTGCATCCCACAATGTACATTTCTCCCAGTATGGCCAAATTGAATTGTGTTCACCTTATCACAAATACCTGAGCCACATGCACTGTTTGTACAGACACACTATATATGATGGAAAACAGAATTGATGCCTACCTACAGTCATTTTATCTGATTAAATCTGCTGATTTTGCTATTTGTAGGTAAAAAACAACAACATTTGGGTGCAGCGGTAGGATGTGGCTGCACCTGTGTGCCAGAAGATGGCACTGACCATTTATGACCACTCCTGTGATAAGTTACCACTTTGAACAATTTGATAAGTCTCCACTGTGAAAAATGGCCTTGTTTTTCTCCGTAGCTGTGAAGGTGAGTGAGTGTTGTGTGTCTGTCTATACAGGTAGAAGTGGGCCATCCAGATGGAGGTAACGCTACATTGATGTGTGAAGGTCCAGACTGTGAGCATCTGCTGCCTCTAATGAGGACTAATAGCCATGCCAGCGGGACCGGACAGCCTCATGCCCCTCACAGTCCAAACAAGAAACACAAGGAAGTTACAAGACATTTTATACTGTCTCAGCATAAGACTATATTAGAACATGATTGATTCAAATACAATTTTACAGTTTTTTACAATCACTTTGGCACTAATTTCGAAACCTTGATGTCATTTTTCAAAACTCTAGACACAAAACTCACAACCAATGATCAAAATGCTTATTTTTCAAAACTCTTAACATTTTTTCCAATTGCTTGGATACAGTACACATAAAGCTAAGATCATTTGTTCATTGACTAAAGTCACCTGTTCAAAATGACACAACTTAACTTACCATTTCAAAATGAAATTAACACATTACATCTGAAATGACTGTCTATTCATTTCATTACAATGATCTAACTATCAATTGATACAACTGCTCAAAATGATAAGTAGTTGTTGCATTACTCTTAATTCATAGTTTTATGGAAACTGACAAACAATATTCCATGTTTAGATCATGAATGTTTCAGGATAACGAGATCCACTGACACCAATTACCGTGGAACATGAACCAATTGGACTACATTATCTATGGATGTAATATTTCATCATCATTCTTTATCGGGCACAGCTTCTATGGTCCCATGTACCACTTTTCCAGACCATGTTTTCTGATTTGACATTACTGTATGCTCACCGGCCACTTCATTAGGTACACCTATATAGTACTGGGTAGGACCCCCTTTTGCCTCCACAACAGCCTGAATTATTCACAGTGTTGTACGTTAAGAGATGCCCTTCTGCACACCACTGTTTTAAACAGCTGTTATTTGAGCATTTGTGGCCTTTCTGTTAGCTTGAATGAGTCTGGACATTCTCTTCTGACCTCTCTCATTAACAAGGTGTTTTGCCCACAGAACTGCCGCTCACTGAATGTGTTTTGTTTATTGCACCATTCTCTGTAAACTCTAGAGACTGTAGTGCGTAAAAATCCCAGGAAGGCAGCTGTTTCTGAGATGCTGGAATCACCATGTGTTCATCAACAATCATACCACGGTCAAAGTTGCTTAGATTACTCATCTTGCCTGTTTTAATGTTTGGTTGAACAACATCGAAAGCTCTCTACTCTATATACTCTATATATATTGAGTTGCAGGCAGCCACATGATTCCCTGTTCAAATGTAACCTTCCTTGATGAGCTAAATTAGGTCTGTAGAGCTGATGGCATGGCCCATGTCATTGTGTGGGATAATGTCAGGTTCACCATGCTCAAATGGTGCAAGCATGGTTTCAGGCCCATCCGCAATTTACCACCCTGTACTTACCCCCATACTCTCCTTTCCTTTAACCTGATTGAGGAATTTTTCTCCACATGGAGGTGGAAGGTATATAAACAAGCCGCCCTTCTCCAGGCCATGGATGAGGCATGCAATGACATCACGGCAGACCAGTGTCAGGCCTGGATTCGCCCAAAGATTCTTCCCAAGATATTTGGCTAATGAAAACATCCATTGTGATGTGGATGAGATGAGAACCTGTAGCCAAATCCACAAGACAGTTTTGATGGAAATATAGAAGTACAGTAATCTATCCTTTGTTTTGCTTTTTACAGTAAGCCAGGTGAGGTACAGTTGACGTTAACTGTAGTTGTTTTCTTTTTTTGTAGCTAATTATTTTTGCTTTGTTTCAAAGAAACCTATGTTGTGATTTTATTGCATTTCATCAATGAATTTCATGTTTTGTTCAATGATTCCACTGTGTCTGTAGTATTCTCTCTACTAGTCCTTTTACATTGATGTATTTATGTGTAGTAGCATAATGAAACATGTATCACATATTTTGTACTACAATATTTAATGATTGTATGAACAACTACACAGTGAAACTATCGGGATCTTGTGTGTGGGTGATCTAAATGAATGTTCCTATGGTATTTCATGATAAATGAGTTATTTGAACCAATAATTCTGCAAGTGCAAGGTTTCTTTAAAGATATGAATGCACAATGCAATGTTTTGAACATTGGACTGCCTGTGTTACAAGTGATGACCATTTTGAGTTTTGTGTCTATGTCAGGATTTGGTCAGGGTTGTTCCGGGTTTTGGTCACTAGATGCCCCCATTGTGCTTTTTGACCTTATGTTTTTTCCCTTGTTCCCCATTATTATTTGCACCTGTGCCTCGTTTTCCCCTGATTGTATTTAAACCCTTAGTTTCCCTCAGTTCTGTGCTCTGTGTTTGTATGTTAGCACCCAGCCCTAGTGTTCTGTGTATTCTTGTCGATTCCGGTGGATGCTCTTGTGGAATTCCGTTTTTGTTTTTGAGTATCTCTTAAGGCTTTTTTGTGCTATTCCTACCACCTTTTGGATTTACCATTTTTGTATTGAAGGACTTCTCCTTTTTACTTTATTAAATACACCGTCTTAAGTACTGCTGTGTCTGCCTCATCTTCTGGGTTCTGCTGACTATTCGTGGCTCAGTTGGTTAAGTGACTGTTTCTCACTCTGGAGACCCAGGTTCGTAACCGGGTCCTGACAGAAACACAGAGCCATAAATGCAGCCAGTTCCCAGGACCTTTTTGCCATGCTGTCCCACCACCAGGAGACTGTCCAACGCCACGAAGCCGCCCTGGTTCAGCAAGAGGCCTTAATGGCTAGACATTCTCATCTTCTGTCGGAGATGCTGACTTCCATTAAGCAAATATCTGATCGTCTTACCCCGGCAACAGTTCCCGTCCCAGTACCTCAGATTCACGTACCCATGGCAGTTAACCCCCTGGCTGAACCTCGTCTTCCACCTCCCCAACGGTTCTCAGGTGATCCAAGTGCTTGTAAAGGGTTTCTCACCCAATGTTCTCTCTCCTTTGAGCTACAACCCTCGTCGTTTCCCACCGACCGGTCTAAGATCGCTTATATCATCACCCTGCTGTCGGAAAAAGCCCTGGCCTGGGCTACTGCTGTGTGGGATGCCCATAGTTCCTGCTGTGCCAGCTACTCTGCCTTTGCTGAGGAATTCAAACGAGTTTTTCAAGGCCCAAGCAGTGATTCTGACTCAGCCAAACAGCTCCTGACACTCCACCAAGGTTGGCGCAGCGTGACGGACTATGCCATCCAGTTCCGCACGGTGGCAGCAGCAAGTGGCTGGAACAACGAGGCGCTCACAGTGTGCTTTCTGAAAGGCCTTTCCGACACTATCCAAGATGAACTGGCCACTCGGGAACCACCGGACAATCTCGAGTCCCTGATCAAGTTGGCCTCACGCATTGACCAGCGTCTGAGAGAGAGAGAACTCAACCGTAGACCTCTAGCCCCTATCAGTCCCAGCTCCGAGTCCCCACCTTTATCCTCGCTGGCTCCATCGGAACCCATGCAGATTGGACGCATCTCCCAGGCTGAGAGAGACCGCCGGATGAGGGAGCGACGCTGTCTATATTGCGGCAAACCGGGCCATTTCCGTTCCACGTGTCCCGGGCTCCAGGGAAACGCTCTGTCCCGTACAGACCGGGGGAACTGTAACGGGAAACATAACCTCCTCCCATCCGTCCAACTCCCGTCTGCTCATTCCAGTCACCCTCTCCTGGGACAACCACAAGCTTCACCTTCAAGCCTTGGTAGACTCTGGAGCCGCAGGTAACTTCATGGATGGTGTCTGGGCGAAGGAGAATGGCGTTCCCTCTGAACCTCTAAGTGAACCCATGAGGGTCACTACATTGGATGGAAGCCCTTTGGGATCTGGACTTGTCACTCATGTCACTACCTCCTTGCGACTTTCAGTTTCACAACACCAGGAATTGATGAACTTTCATTTGATCTCCTGTTCCGAGTTCCCTCTCGTCCTTGGATACCCCTGGCTTCACAGCCATAACCCTCACATCGACTGGTCTGTGGGCACTATCAAGCAGTGGGGTCCTACGTGCCAAGCTACTTGTATTTTCCAGAATTCCCGAGTTCTACTCCCGAGTCTTTAGAATCCATCGACCTGACCCGAGTTCCCGAGTGTTACCATGACCTCAAACTGGTGTTTAGCAAACAGAGGGCCACCATGCTACCACCCCATAGACCTTACGATTGCCCCATCGACCTGTTTCCGGGCACTTGCCCTCCCAGGGGTCGGATCTTTTCCCTATCTCCACCCGAACGAGCTGCTATGGATACCTACATCAAGGACGCTCTGGAAGCAGGCCTCATGCGTCCATCCACCTCCCCGGCGGGAGCAGGGTTTTTCTTTGTGGCCAAGAAAGACGGTGGATTACGTCCTTGCATCGACTACCGGGGACTCAATGCCATAACCGTCCGTAACCGTTACCCGCTACCCCTTATGGCCACAGCCTTCGAGCTGCTCCAGGAAGCAGTTGTTTTCACCAAGCTTGACCTGCGGAACGCATACCATCTTGTGCGGATCAGACCTGGTGACGAGTGGAAGACCGCTTTCAACACGCCTACTGGTCACTATGAATACTTGGTGATGCCCTTCGGCCTGACCAACGCCCCAGCGGTGTTCCAAGCGCTCATAAACGATGTGCTTAGGGATATGCTTAACATATTTGTGTTCGTTTACTTGGATGACATCCTCATCTTTTCGAGCTCCCTTCAAGAACACACTAAGCATGTCAGACAAGTACTCAAACGCCTCCTGGACAGCCATCTGTACGTTAAGCCGGAAAAATGTGAATTCCATTCCTCCCCGAGTACAATTCCTGGGATTTGTAGTGGAACCCGGTCGAGTCCAAATGGACCCCAGGAAGGTAGGGGCGGTAGCGGATTGGCCCACCCCCAAATCCGTTAAGGAAGTTCAGCGTTTCCTGGGCTTCACAAACTTTTACCGCAAGTTCATCAAGAACTTCAGCTTGGTGGCAGCCCCTCTCTCAGCTTTAACCAAGGGTGGCAATGCAAGGTTTTTGTGGGGAAGAGAAGCTGAGACGGCCTTCCAAGGACTCAAGCAGCGCGTTCTCTCTGCTCCCATCCTGATACTACCGACTACGGATGAACCATTTGTGGTGGAGGTAGACGCATCAGAGGTTGGTGTTGGAGCTGTCCTGTCTCAGAGGGGTGAAGACAAGAAGCTTCATCCGTGCGCTTTCTTCTCACACCGGCTTACCCCGACTGAGAGGAACTACGATGTGGGGGATCGTGAACTCCTAGCGGTTAAGATGGCATTGAAGGAATGGAGACACTGGCTCGAGGGGGCTTCTCACCCGTTTCAAGTGCTTACGGACCACAAAAATCTGGAGTATATCCAGCAGGCGAAGCGGTTGAACTCTAGACAAGCTAGATGGTCTCTTTTCTTCAATCGATTCCAGTTTATCCTCACCTATCGGCCCGGGTCGAAGAATCTCAAACCGGATGCCCTGTCCCGAGTCTACGCTCCTGCCATTCGAGATGACACGGACATGCCTGTCCTTCCTGCTGCTAAGATTGTGGCTCCGATCTCGTGGCAAGTTGAGGATACCGTGAGACGTGCTCAAGCTAGCGAACCGGACCCGAAAGGAGGTCCTGCCAATCGGTTGTTTGTCCCCAAGGCAGTGAGGACTCAGGTCCTTCTGTGGGGGCACTCCTCTCGCCTCACCTGTCATCCGGGCGTAGGTCGCACCTTGGAGTTCATCCAGCGTAAGTTCTGGTGGCCTACCATAAGAGAAGACGTTGCCACTTTCGTCAATGCCTGTCCCGTGTGCTGCCAGGGCAAATCTTCTCACCTCCGCCCTCAAGGACTCCTTCACCCTTTACCTGTTCCCCACAGACCCTGGTCCCATATCTCATTGGACTTTATTACTGGACTTCCTCCATCCCATGGCAATACTACTATCCTGGTCATAATCGACAGGTTTTCAAAGGCGGCCAGGTTCGTCCCTCTGACTAAGTTACCTTCTGCCAAGGAAACGGCTGAGTTGGTAATTAATCATGTGTTCCGAGTCTTCGGCATTCCTCAAGATGTGGTTTCTGACAGAGGTCCCCAGTTCGCCTCAAGGTTTTGGAAGGCCTTCTGCCAACTCATGGGGGCTTCTGCCAGTCTATCTTCAGGGTACCATCCGAGTCCAACGGCCAAACAGAGAGGATGAATCAAGAGCTGGAAACCACCCTCCGATGTATGACTCGTGACAACCCGTCCACATGGTCATCCTTTATTGTTTGGGCCGAATACGCGCACAACACCTTGCGCTCCTCCTCCACTGGTATGTCCCCGCACGAGTGTCAGTTTGGCTATGCTCCTCCATTGTTCCCGGACCAGGAGGCAGAAGTCAGAGTGCCTTCAGCCTTGAAGTTCGTCAGACGCTGTCGGCTTATGTGGAGGAAGACCCGTCTTAATCTTATGCGTTCCTCACAGAGATACCAACAACAAGCCAACAGACGTCGCCGTCCCGGGCCTACCCTGCGCCCCGGCCAGAGAGTCTGGCTCTCCACAAGAGACTTACCTCTACGGGTGGAGTCTCGCAAGCTGTCCCAAAAATACATCGGTCCCTTCAAGGTTGCCAGGAGAGTTAACCCAGTTTCTTATCGCCTACACTTACCCAGATCCCTTAAGATTAATCCCACATTTCACATTTCATTGTTAAAACCTGTTGTTTTTTCTCCCCTTGTCCCGGCAGACAGACCTCCCCCTCCGCCTCGTGTCATTGGAGGCCAGCCGGCTTATACCGTCCATCGGATACTGGATTCCCGCCGGGTGCAGCGGTCCTGGCAGTATCTGGTGGACTGGGAAGGCTACGGTCCCGAGGAGCGCTCCTGGGTTCCTGCCAAAGACATCCTGGACCCTGACCTCATTCGTCAGTTCAGGGCCCTCCACCCTGAGAGAGCTGGTAGGAACGTCAGGAGCCGTTCCTAGGGGGGATTCTGTCAGGATTTGGCCAGGGTTGTTCCGGGTTTTGGTCACTAGATGCCCCCATTGTGCTTTTTGACCTTATGTTTTTTCCCTTGTTCCCCATTATTATTTGCACCTGTGCCTCGTTTTTCCCTGATTGTATTTAAACCCTTAGTTTCCCTCAGTTCTGTGCTCTGTGTTTGTATGTTAGCACCCAGCCCTAGTGTTCTGTGTATTCTTGTCGATTCCGGTGGATGCTCTTGTGGAATTCTGTTTTTGTTTTTGAGTATCTCTTAAGGCTTTTTTGTGCTATTCCTACCACCTTTTGGATTTACCATTTTTGTATTGAAGGACTTCTCCTTTTTACTTTATTAAATACACCGTCTTAAGTACTGCTGTGTCTGCCTCATCTTCTCGGTTCTGCTGACTATTCATGGCTCAGTTGGTTAAGTGACTGTTTCTCACTCCGGAGACCCAGGTTTGTAACCGGGTCCTGACAGTCTAGAGTTTTGAAAAATGACCATAAGGTTCTGAAAATAGTGCCAAAGTGATTGTAAAAAACTGTAATTGTAACATGCTTGGTAAACAACAGGTGTAGATTAACAGTGAAATGCTTACTTACCGGCCCTTCCCAACAATGCATAAACCAATAGAAAATTATTAGAATAATTGAAAAAATATTTGTAACACAAGGAATAAACACAATGAGCAATGATAGCGTTGCTATATACACGGGGTACCAGTGCCAAGTTGATGTGCAGGGGTACAAAGTAACTGAGGTAGATACAGTGGGGCAAAAAAAGTATTTAGTCAGCCACCAATTGTGCAAGTTCTCCCACTTAAAAAGATGAGAGAGGCCTGTAATGTTCATCATAGGTACACTTAAACTATGACAGACAAAAAAATCCAGAAAATCACATTGTAGGATTTTTAATTAATTTATTTGCAAATTATGGTGGAAAATAAGTATTTGGTCAATAACAAACAAGCAAGATTTCTGGCTCTCACAGACCTGTAACTTTAAGAGGCTCCTCTGTCCTCTGTCCTCCACTCGTTACGTTTATAATGTGATTTTCTGGATTTTTTTTCCTTATTTTGTCTGTCATAGTTGAAGTGTACCTATGATGAAAAGTGTGGAGGTGTGTGTGTGTGTGTGCGCGTGTGTGTGTGTGTGTGTGCATAGAGTCAAAAAGAATTAGTGCACATGGACTCGTGAGTCACATACAAATGAATAGGACAGGTGAATAGTCTATATGAAAACGAACAGTGTTGTGACCATAATCCCATAATGTTTCACAGGCATTATGCTATTCATATGATGTTGACATAACCATAGTAGTCTTTGTTTTTATGGTAGATTGTGTCCCATCGTACCCAAACCCACAGGACAAGCAATGTCTTTCAACCGGTATTATTGGAATAGAACCTTAAGCTACAGCAGGTTTAAATTAAATGACTGTGGAATACAGTCTTATCTGTCAGTCTATGTGAATCACTCAGGAAGTGGATAGGCCACTTGTGGTTATATAAAGTACTTGATATTCATCACCAGGAAGAAACGGTAAGGACAGAACATTATACTGTAAATGTAATGTCCACTTGAAATAAAGGGAGCCTAATGAATCATGTTTGACTTTACTGTAAGTGGTGTGGGTTGTGTGCGATTAAACTACTTCATTTCAACTCGCCTGACACAGTAAGGTGTGAGTTCAAGTAGGCAACTGGCTGGGAAATGCAACCATCCAGTTTTTCTTCACCTTTACATAACTGTCTATAGAAGACGTAGATATACACTTAGTATACAAAACATCAAGAACACCTGCACTTGCCATGACATAGACTGACTAAGTGAATCCAGGTGAAAGCTATGATCCCTTATTGATGTCACTTGTTAAATCCACTTCAATCAGTGTAGATGAACGGGAGGAGGCGGGTTAAAGAACGATTTTTAAGCCTTGAGACAATTGATTGTGTGCCACTGAGAGGGTGAATGGGTGAATGGACAAAACAAAATGTTCAAGTGAACAGGGTAGGTGCCAGGCGCCCTAGTTTGTGTCATGAACTGCAACACTGCTGAGGGTTTTCCACACTCAACAGTTTCCCAATGTGTGGTCGAGAATGGTCCAACACCCAAAGGACATCCAGCCAACGTGACACAACTGTGGAAAGCATTGGAGTCAACATGGGCCAGCATCCCTGTAGAACGCTTTGAACATCTTGTAGTTGAAGATGCCATATGCCCAGATGAATTGAGGTTGTTCTGAGGGCAAAATGGTGGGGTGCAACTCAATATTTGGAAGGTATTCCAAATGTTTGATAGACTCAGTGTATTGTGATCACCAAACGTGTATTTTTGCATATGTGAATACTTTTTGCATCACTGACTACTGTACACCACAAAAACAACCCACTGTACCTTAAACGCACAAACGCTCCCACCAATAGTAACGATGCTTCCCTGCTCCGCAAGATGCACGCACTAAACACCATATTGTGCTTACCTTCCGTTATTGGTGTGAACCGTGCGCCGTATAGGGGAAGGTAGAGCGAGCGAGAAAGAGAGAGAGAGAGCTGTCAAGTCTGCTTAGATTTCTGCATAAACACTGTTTGAAATGGCAGGAGATTAATTCACCAATGGTAATTGCGCTCAACGGACAAGGAAATCTATACACTCGCATGTGCACTTATTATTTAAAACGACGCGGATATGCCTACAGTCATGATTATTACGCACCGGTGAAACGTATTTTCTTTTCATATCATAGATTATTCAAAAGAACAAAGGATTTTGTCAGATCAGTGAACACCATATTTACAGCCTAGTTATTGCACAAGTAATTATATACAACAGGCGGGAATTCCGTTAAAAGTGAAAGATGTCCAGGAAAAAGGCAGTGAAAGGCAAGGGGAGCTCCAAAAGCCCGACTGCATCTCCGAACAAGAGCAAAGACAGCGGGAAAAGTGGTAAAGGGATCGGAGCCGGGGCTCCATCCAACGGATTGGTATATCCGAGCCGCCCCTCACTCAGCAACAGTAGGGAGTTTTATGATATCACTTTTAAGGTAAGACTTTTTACGCACACATATTGTCAATATTCTCCCATCTCCAGTTGGCCATATCAGTCATTCAAATAGGCTACTTCAACGTTGATATGCCACTCAGGGGACAGTGACAGACAGTGTGACTCGAGCCTTTTGGCGCCCCTAAGCGATATTTGGTTCTTAATATTTGGTTTGGTTTTAACATCCCACAAACCAGCTTGTAAAAAATAAAATGAAAGAAAATTAAACACATCAACACGGTCAAAAAGTGGCATGATGTAATTTGGAGTTCCACTCTGATGCACGCTCCAAAACATATATAAAAGCGTAGCATCGCCGATTCATAGTGTTGAATTCGGAAGTTTACATACACTTAGGTTGGAGTCATTAATTCAAACTTGTTTTTCAACCACTCCACAAATTTCTTGATAACAAACTATAGTTTTGGCAAGTTGGTTACGACATCTACTTTGTGCATGACGCAAGTAATGTTTCCAACAGTTGTTTACAGACAGATTATTTCACTTATAATTCACTGTATCACAATTCCAGTGGGTCAGAAGTTCACATACACTAAGTTGACTATGCCTTTAAACAGCTTGGAAAATTCCAGAAAATGATGTCATTAGAAGCTTCTGATAGGCATATTGACATCATTTGAGTCAATTGGAGGTGTACCTGTGGATGTATTTCAAGGCCTACCTTCAAACTCAGTTCCTCATTGCTTGACATCATCATGGGGAAATCAAAAGAAATCAGCCAAGACCTCAGAAAAAAAAAATCTGGTTCATCCTTGGGGGCAATTTCCAAATGCCTGAAGGTACCACGTTCATCTGTGCAAACAATAGTACACACGTATAAACACCGTTGGACCACGTAGGCATCATACTGCTCAGGAAGGAGACGCGTTCTGTCTCCTAGAGATGAACGTACTTTGGTGCGAAAAGTGCAAATCAATCCCAGAACAACAGCAAAGGACATTGTGAAGATGCTGTAGGAAACAGGTCCAAAAGTATATATATTCACAGTAAAACGAGTCCTATATCGATATAACCTAAAAGGCTGCTCAGCAAGGAAGAAGCCACTGCTCCAAAACCGCCATATAAAAGCCAGACTACGGTTTGCAACTGCACATGGGGACAAAGCTCGTACTTTTTGGAGAAATGTCCTCTGGCCTGATGAAACTAATGACCATCATTATGTGTGGAGGAAAAAGGGGGAGGCTTGCAAGCTGAAGAACACCATCCCAACCATGAAGCAAGGGGGTGGCAGCATCATGTTTTGGGGGTGCTTTGCTGCAGGAGGGACTAGCGCACTTCACAAAATAGATGGCATCATGAGGGATGAAAATTGTGTGGATATATTGAAGCAACATCTCAAGACATCAGTCAGAAAGTTGGTCACGAATGGGTTTTCCAAATGGACAATGACCCCAAACATTCTTCCAAACTTGTGGCATAATGGCTAAAGGAGAACAAGTCAAGGTATTGGAGTGGCCATCACAAATCCCTGACCTCAATCCTATAGAAAACTTGTGGGCAGAACTGAAAAAGCGTGTGAGAGCAAGGAGGCCTACAAACCTGACTCAGTTACACCAGCTCTGTCAGGAGGAATGGGCCAAAATTCACCCAACTTATTAAGTTAAACAATTTAAATGCAATGCTACCAAATACTAATTGAGTGTATGTAAACAGTGTTACCCCACTGTTTGTAGGCTGTCATTGTAAATAATAATTTGTTCTTAACTGACTTGGCTAGTTAAATAAATGTTAAATAAAAATAAAATATGTAACTTCCAACTTCAACTGTAAATCCATCAGACATGGACAACTGCATCAACTTGTTTGATAAACTGCTGCAGGAGGCCGGACAGGCCATTGATAAGGAGGCTGGCTGGCCCCAAGAGTGCCTTGCTGATACCATAGGCTCGTGGGGCCGTCCTGGAGAAGAAGAAGAGAAAGAGAAGAAGAGCTCAGGGCTGTGGATTTTAGCTCCGTGTCCACTGCCGCCTGGACTGGACCCAGCGCGTCTCCAGAAACCTCTGGGATAGGCCTGATTCCAGAGATCTGGCAGATGATTAAGGACCTGCTGAAGCTCACTCCAGAGACCCTCCTAAAGATTGAGACCTCTACGGGCAAATTACCTGCCAGTGAAAAAACAGATCTATTAACACCCTTCTTCAAGCCAGACGTTTTATTCAATTACTTTCATTTATTTTGATTACATCAGCGTCTCTCAATTATATATATATATATATATATATATACATACAATGCATTTGGAAAGTATTCAGACATCAGTGTCTCTCAATTATATATATATATATATATATATATATATATATATATATATATATATATATATATATATATATATATATATATTACATACAATGCCTTTGGAAAGTATTCAGACCCCTTGACTTTTTCCACATTTTGTTAAGTTACAGCCTGAACCTAAAACAGATTTAATAAAAAACATTAATCAGCAGTCTACACACAATACCCCATTATGACACGGCGAAGATGTCAGGATTTGGCCAGGGTTGTTCCGGGTTTTTGTCAGTAGATGTCCCCATTGTGCTTTTTGTCCCTGTGTTTTTCCCTTGATCCCCATTATTGTTTGCACCTGTGTCTCGTTTTCCCCTGATTGTATTTAAACCCTTTGTTTCCCTCAGTTCTGTGCTCTGTGTTTGTATGTTAGCACCCTGCCCTAGTGTTCTGTGTGCTCTTGTCGATTCCGGGTGACGTTCTTGTGGTATTCTGTTTTTTGTTTTTGTTTATTTTTGGTGAGTTTCTTTTGAGTTCTTTTGTGTTTTTCCTTCCACCTTTTTGGATTTGCCATTTTTGTATTTTTGGATTTTTTCTTTATTAAATTCACCGTCTTAAGTACTGCTGTGTCTGCCTCATCTTCTGGGTTCTGCTGTCTATTCGTGGCTCAGTTGGTTAAGTGACTGTTTCTCACTCCGGAGACCCAGGTTCGAAACCGGGTCCTGACAGAAACACAGAGCCAAAAATGAACCCAGAGGCAGCCAGTTCCCAGGACCTTTTTGCCACGCTGTCCCACCACCAGGAGACTGTCCAACGCCACGAAGCCGCCCTGGTTCAGCAAGAGGCCTTAATGGCTAGACATTCTCATCTTCTGTCGGAGATGCTGACTTCCATTAAGCAAATATCTGATCGACTTACCCCGGCAACAGTTCCCGTCCCAGTACCTCAAGTTCACGTACCCATGGCAGTTAACCCCCTGGCTGAACCTCGTCTTCCACCTCCCCAACGGTTCTCAGGTGATCCAAGTGCTTGTAAAGGGTTTCTCACTCAATGTTCTCTCTCCTTTGAGCTGCAACCCTCGTCGTTTCCCACCGACCGGTCTAAGATCGCATATATCATCACCCTGCTGTCGGAAAAAGCCCTGGCCTGGGCTACTGCTGTGTGGGATGCCCATAGTTCCTGCTGTGCCAGCTACTCTGCCTTTGCTGAGGAATTCAAACGAGTGTTTCAAGGCCCAAGCAGTGGTTCTGACTCAGCCAAACAGCTCCTGACTCTCCATCAAGGTTGGCGCAGCGTGACGGACTATGCCATCCAGTTCCGCACGGTGGCAGCAGCGAGTGGCTGGAACAACGAGGCGCTCACGGTGTGTTTTCTGAAAGGCCTTTCCGACACTATCCAAGATGAACTGGCCACTCGGGAACCACCGGACAATCTCGAGTCCCTGATCAAGTTGGCCTCACGCATTGACCAGCGTCTGAGAGAGAGAACTCAACCGTAGACCTCTAGCTCCTATCAGTCCCAGCTCCGAGTCCCCACCTTTATCATCACTGGCTCCACCGGAACCCATGCAGATTGGACGCATCTCCCAGGCTGAGAGAGACCGCCGGATGAGGGAGCGACGCTGTCTATATTGCGGCAAACCGGGCCATTTCCGTTCCACGTGTCCCGGGCTCCAGGGAAACGCTCTGTCCCGTACAGACCGGGGGAACTGTAACGGGAAACATAACCTCCTCCCATCCGTCCAACTCCCGTCTGCTCATTCCAGTCACCCTCTCCTGGGACAACCACAAGCTTCACCTTCAAGCCTTGGTAGACTCTGGAGCCGCAGGTAACTTCATGGATGGTGTCTGGGCGAAGGAGAATGGCGTTCCTTCTGAACTTCTAAGTGACCCCATGAGGGTTACTACATTGGATGGAAGCCCTTTGGGATCTGGACTTGTCACTCATGTCACTACCTCCTTGAGACTTTCAGTTTCACAACACCAGGAATTGATGAACTTTCATTTGATCTCCTGTTCCGAGTTCCCTCTCGTCCTTGGATACCCCTGGCTTCACAGTCATAACCCTCACATCGACTGGTCTGTGGGCACTATCAAGCAGTGGGGTCCTACGTGCCAAGCTACTTGTATTTTCCAGAATTCCCCGAGTTCTACTCCCGAGTCTTTAGAATCCATCGACCTGACCCGAGTTCCCGAGTGTTACCATGACCTCAAACTGGTGTTTAGCAAACAGAGGGCCACCATGCTACCACCCCATAGATCTTACGATTGCCCCATCGACCTGTTTCCGGGCACTTGCCCCCCAGGGGTCGGATCTTTTCCCTATCTCCACCCGAACGAGCTGCTATGGATACCTACATCAAGGACTCTCTGGAAGCAGGCCTCATGCGTCCATCAACCTCCCCGGCGGGAGCAGGGTTTTTCTTTGTGGCCAAGAAAGATGGTGGGTTACGTCCTTGCATCGACTACCGGGGACTCAATGACATAACCGTCCGTAACCGTTACCCGCTACCCCTTATGGCCACAGCCTTCGAGCTGCTCCAGGAAGCAGTTGTTTTCACTAAGCTTGACCTGCGGAACGCATACCATCTTGTGCGGATCAGACCTGGTGACGAGTGGAAGACCGCTTTCAACACGCCTACTGGTCACTATGAATACTTGGTGATGCCCTTCGGCCTGACCAACGCCCCAGCGGTGTTCAAGCGCTCATAAACGATGTGCTTAGGGATATGCTTAACATATTTGTGTTCGTTTACTTGGATGACATCCTCATCTTTTCGAGCTCCCTTCAAGAACACACTAAGCATGTCAGACAAGTACTCAAACGCCTCCTGGACAGCCATCTGTACGTTAAGCCGGAAAAATGTGAATTCCATTCATCCCGAGTACAATTCCTGGGATTTGTAGTGGAACCCGGTCGAATCCAAATGGACCCTAGGAAGGTAGGGGCGGTAGCGGATTGGCCCACCCCAAATCCGTTAAGGATGTTCAGCGTTTCCTGGGCTTCACAAACTTTTACCGCAAGTTCATCAAGAACTTCAGTTTGGTGGCAGCTCCTCTCTCAGCTTTAACCAAAGGTGGCAATGCAAGTTTTTTTGGGGAAGAGAAGCTGAGACGGCCTTCCAAGGACTCAAGCAGCGCATCCTCTCTGCTCCCATCCTGATACTACCGACTACGGATGAACCATTTGTGGTGGAGGTAGACTCATCAGAGGTTGGTGTTGGAGCTGTCCTGTCTCAGAGGGTGAAGACAAGAAGCTTCATCCGTGCGCTTTCTTCTCACACCGGCTTACCCCGACTGAGAGGAACTACGATGTGGGGGATCGTGAACTCCTAGCGGTTAAGATGGCATTGAAGGAATGGAGACACTGGCTCGAGGGGGCTTCTCACCCGTTTCAAGTGCTTACGGACCACAAAAATCTGGAGTATATCCAGCAGGCGAAGCGATTGAACTCTAGACAAGCTAGATGGTCTCTTTTCTTCAATCGATTCCAGTTTATCCTCACCTATCGGCCCGGGTCGAAGAATCTCAAACCGGATGCCCTGTCCCGAGTCTACGCTCCTGCCATTCGAGATGACACGGACATGCCTGTCCTTCCTGCTGCTAAGATTGTGGCTCCGATCTCGTGGCAAGTTGAGGATACCGTGAGACGTGCTCAAGCTAGCGAACCGGACCCTAAAGGAGGCCCTGCCAATCGGTTGTTTGTCCCCAAGGCAGTGAGGACTCAGGTCCTTCTGTGGGGGCACTCCTCTCGCCTCACCTGTCATCCGGGCGTAGGTCGCACCTTGGAGTTCATCCAGCGTAAGTTCTGGTGGCCTACCATAAGAGAAGACGTTGCCACTTTCGTCAATGCCTGCCCCGTGTGCTGCCAGGGCAAATCTTCTCACCTCCGCCCTCAAGGACTCCTTCATCCTTTACCTGTTCCCCACAGACCCTGGTCCCATATCTCATTGGACTTTATTACTGGACTTCCTCCATCCCATGGCAATACTACTATCCTAGTCATAATCGACAGGTTTTCAAAGGCGGCCAGGTTCGTCCCTCTGACTAAGTTACCTTCTGCCAAGGAAACGGCAGAGTTGGTAATTAATCATGTGTTCCGAGTCTTCGGCATTCCTCAAGATGTGGTTTCTGACAGAGGTCCCCAGTTCGCCTCAAGGTTTTGGAAGGCCTTCTGCCAACTCATGGGGGCTTCTGCCAGTCTATCTTCAGGGTATCATCCGGAGTCCAACGGCCAAACAGAGAGGATGAATCAAGAGCTGGAAACCACCCTCCGATGTATGACTCGTGACAACCCGTCCACATGGTCATCCTTTATTGTTTGGGCCGAATATGCGCACAACACCTTGCGCTCCTCCTCCACTGGTATGTCCCCGCACGAGTGTCAGTTTGGCTATGCTCCTCCATTGTTCCCGGACCAGGAGGCAGAAGTCAGAGTGCCTTCAGCCTTGAGGTTCGTCAGACGCTGTCGGCTTATGTGGAGGAAGACCCGTCTTAATCTGATGCGTTCCTCACAGAGGTATCAACAACAAGCCAACAGACGTCGCCGTCCCGGGCCTACCCTGCGCCCCGGCCAGAGAGTCTGGCTTTCCACAAGAGACTTACCTCTACGGGTGGAGTCTCGCAAGCTGTCCCAAAAATACATCGGTCCCTTCAAGGTTGCCAGGAGAGTTAACCCAGTTTCTTATCGCCTACACTTACCCAGATCCCTTAAGATTAATCCCACATTTCATGTGTCATTGTTAAAACCTGTTGTTTTTTCTCCCCTTGTCCCGGCAGACAGACCTCCCCCTCCGCCTCGTGTCATTGGAGGCCAGCCGGCTTATACCGTCCACCGGATACTGGATTCCCGCCGGGTGCAGCGGTCCTGGCAGTATCTGGTGGACTGGGAAGGCTACGGTCCTGAGGAGCGCTCCTGGGTTCCTGCCAAAGACATCCTGGACCCTGACCTCATTCGTCAGTTCAGGGTCCTCCACCCTGAGAGAGCTGGTAGGAACGTCAGGAGCCGTTCCTAGGGGGGGGATTCTGTCAGGATTTGGCCAGGGTTGTTCCGGGTTTTTGTCAGTAGATGTCCCCATTGTGCTTTTTGTCCCTGTGTTTTTCCCTTGATCCCCATTATTGTTTGCACCTGTGTCTCGTTTTCCCCTGATTGTATTTAAACCCTTTGTTTCCCTCAGTTCTGTGCTCTGTGTTTGTATGTTAGCACCCTGCCCTAGTGTTCTGTGTGCTCTTGTCGATTCCGGGTGACGTTCTTGTGGTATTCTGTTTTTTGTTTTTGTTTATTTTTGGTGAGTTTCTTTTGAGTTCTTTTGTGTTTTTCCTTCCACCTTTTTGGATTTGCCATTTTTGTATTTTTGGATTTTTTCTTTATTAAATTCACCGTCTTAAGTACTGCTGTGTCTGCCTCATCTTCTGGGTTCTGCTGTCTATTCGTGGCTCAGTTGGTTAAGTGACTGTTTCTCACTCCGGAGACCCAGGTTCGAAACCGGGTCCTGACAGAAGACATGTGTTAAGAAATTTGTGTTTGCAAATGTATGAAAAATTTGAAACAGAAAGTATTCAGACCATTTGCTATGAGACTCAAAATTGAGATCAGGTGCATCCTGTTTCCATTGATCATCCGTGAGATGTTTCTACAACTTGATTGGATTCCACCTGTGGTATGAGGGCCCAACTTCCACAGGTGGGGGTTGTGCTTACAGCCCAACACCGTGCAGGACGTTTTTCATTTGCCAGAGAAGACCAAGATTGGCAAATTCGCCACTGGCGCCCTGTGCTCTTCACAGATGAAAGCAGGTTCACACTGAGCATATGTGACAGACGTGACAGTCTGGAGACGCCTTGGAGAACGTTCTTCTGCCTGCAACATCCTCCAGCATGACCGGTTTGGCGGTGGGTTAGTCATGGTGTGGGGTGGCATTTCTTTGGGGGGGCCGCACAGCCCTCCATGTGCTCGCCAGAGGTAGCCTGACTGCTATTAGGTACCGAGATGAGATCCTCAGACCCCTTGTGAGACCATATGCTGGTGCGGTTGGCCCTGGTTTCCTCCTAATGCAAGACAATGCTAGACCTCATGTGGCTGGAGTGTGTCAGCAGTTCCTGCAAGAGGAAGGCATTGATGCTATGGACTGGCCCGCCAGTTCCCCAGACCTGAATCCAATTGAGCACATCTGGGACATCATGTCTCGCTCCATCCACCAACGCTGAATATAAAAGCAAACATTCTGACCAGCATCAATATCATCAAAAGGTTCAAGTAAAGGCCTCCCGGCTTGCACAGTGGTCTAGGGCACTGCAGCGCTAGCTGTGCCACCAGAGACTCTGGGTTCGCGCCCAGGCTCTGTCGCAGCCGGCCTCGACCGGGAGGTCCGTAGGGCGACGCACAATTGGCCTAGCGTCGTCCGGATTAGGGAGGTTTTGGCTGGTAGGGATATCCTTTTTTTTTAAGGTTAAAATAAATCAAGACATTTTAGAACCAAGGCACATGACATTTGCCTAATGATTGTTAAGGATGTTTTGTTACATTACACTGCATAATGAACTGACATTAACAACTGCATTGTCAACTCCTGGGCCACAGCTGTGTCAACAAGGATATGGGAGACAAGCGTGTGCCACTGCCAAAGCAGCACTCAAACATGCACAGTGGGACAAGAACAAACACTGACATGCTACGCAGGGCACCACACCATCCCACCCCACACCACATAAGGGATTATGAGCCTGGCATCGGAAAGTGTGTACGACTCATCAATCATTTATACATTCAGATTACTGTAGTAGCTGAACGTGAGTGTTGCCTAGTTGTATCATGCCTGCGTTGTGCTCATGCCATCTGGTTGTGTGTGTTTGTGGGAGGGGGGGGGGGTGGGGGTGTCATATCCAAGGATGCATAGGATCTGGTGTGCTATATCCAGGTCAAACCTTTATTTCTTATTATAAACTGGGTGATTCGAGCAATGAATGCCAATTGGCTGACAGCCATGATATATTAGTATGCCATGGGTATATGTTCTGATATATTATTTTTACTGTTCTAATTATGTTGGTTAACAGTTTTTAATTGCAATAAGGTACCTCTGGGATTTGTGGTATATGACCAATATACCATGGCTAGGGGGGGCTTTGTAGCCTAGTGGTTAGAGTGTTGGACTAGTAACTGAAAGGTTGCAAGTTCAAATCCCCGAGCTGACAAGGTACAAATCTGTCATTCTGCCCCTGAACAGGTAGTTAACCCACTGTTCCCAGGCTGTCATTAAAAATAAGAATTTGTTCTTATTAACTGACTTACCTAGTTAAATAAATCAATAAAGGTACAAGTTGCATTGTGCATAAGAACAGCCCTTAACTGTGGGATATTGGCCATATACCACACCTTCTCAGGCCTTATTGCTTATACCTGAACTTACTCTAAAATCAATTCTCAAGTCAAGTTCTATAGCCTGCACTGTGATACTACAATGACCAACTTGAGAACACTGGAAAATTAGCCTAGTATTGCCCCATGCCCCCTCTTCAGTTCCGGTGCCCCCTGTTCTTCCCACCTCTTTCCCAGATCACTCCCATAGGATGCAGTCTTTCTCTTTGATGTGAGAGTGAGTGCTTCGCTCAGATGCCAGCTTGTTTACTCTGTAGCTGTGTATTTTTATGTGAACTGAACTCCTGTGTTTTTGAAGATGTGAATTCATTTGTCCCTCTGAGCTGTTTGAGCACAGTCTGAGCTACACTTCCCACGCATATGCAAACAGGCAGGCACGCACGCACACACACACACACACACACACACACACACACACACACACACACACACACACACACACACACACACACACACACCTCTGAGTCTCCCCTTTATCGTTGATCCTCCTATTCTGGTCTCCCCTGGCCTTGACTTACAGTTTCATAGAGTGAGTTTGCCACACTAAGAGGGAAAGAAGTCTGAGGTAGACAGTGATTCGTGTCAGAGATGGAGGTCTGAAGGCAGGTTAGGTGATTTCTCAGACAGACACAGACTCATTCCTCAGACTTCGACAAATCACCTCACTGTGTGTAGTAAAGCTACATGATGTGGTGATCATTGACCTTCACTACTGAGCACAATGCCATTGGGATTCAGAGGAGATGGAGGTGCTCAGCAGATGGAGATGTATCTGACGGTTTTTCGGTCTGTCTTTCTCTTTGTCTCTTTGTCTCTAAAAGGTCTGTTTCTGTCTTTCTCTCTCTCGTTGTTTCTGTCTCTCTGTCTTTGTCCGTCTCTCTGTCTCTGTCTGTCTCTATCTCTCTCTCGCTCTCACTCTGGGTGTACAGGCTGTGTACAAGCCCGACAATGTGGATAATCTTCCAAGGGACCATGAGAACATAAAATAAAGTCATTTGTGTCTCTCTACAGGTGATGCTGGTGGGAGACTCAGGTGTAGGGAAGACTTGCCTGCTGGTTCGCTTCAAGGACGGAGCTTTCTTGGCTGGCAGCTTTATTTCTACTGTGGGCATTGACTTCAGGGTGAGTAGACACCACACTCAGACTCTCACTTGCACATGCACACACGCACACACGCACACACCACACATACACAGGATTGATTATTTGAAGAATGCGGATATGTCCATTGAAAAATCCTGCAGGAACCAAGTAAAGTGCAAAGACTTCAAATGTATAAAAGGATATTTTGGAATTGAAAAGTGGGTTTGCCTTTTTTAAGATTTCACGAGGTCCAATAGCATTTCAGATATTGATTCAAGGCTTCAATATTCTTTAGGTTCAGGCCTTCATTGTCATACGTGTTATAGATATATTTCCTTTTGACCTTTTCTGGTTTACCATTCCATTTACACTAAAATATCTTGGCTTGAAACTGCTGAAAGATGGAAGTGATCGATCAACTGAGAGACAATTAAGGTGTTTATCACTGTCACTCTGCCATATGAAGACACAGTTTTACCTTTCCACGGCAATAGTATTGTCAATTTTGGCTAGATTCCAATCAAAGTTGTCCTTTACATGATCCTTCATTATTTCTAGGACGTGGATGCCAAGCATGTCCACTGGGAAGAAGATGCTAGTCAAGTTCTGTTAACGGGGTTAGCGGTTCTTCAAAAGAAAAAAATGATACTCAAATATTGTACTTGCTCCTGTAATGTCTGGTTGGTTGATAATAAATTAAGCCCTTCAACGGAATACGGTTTGATGACACTTTTCTTGCGATGATTCCCTTGGTTCAACCTAAGAAAAAAATGATTGTACACTTTTCCCATTTTCACCATCCAAGCTGTCCTTGATCTGTATATAAAACCATGAATCCTTTCTGCATAAACGCTCTCAAGCTCATGTTGTCTACTCGGAGGTTCTACTACTGCATATACATTTGTTTATTCAATTCATTCATCTTTAATTTAATACATTTTCCCTCCTAATATGTTTCTTTTTTTCCATGATGGCCACTTGGGGCTGTAACTACGTATGAGGACACCGAGATCCGGACCTTGGTAATGTTTTAATAAAAAAATAAAACATATATAGATTTTGTACACAATAAAGAAACAAAATTATGGGTCAACATCTAAATATTGCTCCCAGAGTTGATCAAAGATCAGAATGCTTCAATTCTTGATCGGACAGAGCTCCAATCGCACCTGCCTCTTTGCGAATGAGTGGAATTATGAATAGCGGTTTGTTCGTTATGTTCACCTGCGTCCTCGGGATTTTTAGCAGCACATTCCCGACTCTCTCAAACAGCTAACTCCGCCCTCTCATGGCACGTGAAACAAACTACCCCAGCTCGGAGTCGACTCAAAGTAGGCGTCGACTCAAAGTGTTTGTAGAACGACTGAGATGAAGGAACCTACAGCAGCCAAGGTGATAATGGCTGGAGTCCTTTTTGCTTGTCTTTGCTGTTCTCCAAATAGCATTTTAAATATTTGTAATTGTATAGAAATGCAGTAAATGAGCTTCAACTTTCAAAAAATGTCCTGAGGGAGGGAGACTTACCCATTATGGACCTCACTATAATTCAAAACCTGGTTACAGCCCTGGTGACCATTACTTATGGACCCTTTTCCATACAAACTGTATCGCCAGTTCCACCCCTTGCGTTGTATGTTTTCCCATTTGCTGAAACTACACTGAACAAAAATATAAACACAAAATGCAACAGTTTCAAAGATTTGACTAAATTGCACTTACTACAAGGAACCACCATTTGTAGGAATCACTACTTGTGACCACCATTTGTGGTTCCTTGTAGGAATCACTACATGTGACCACCATTTGCCTCATGCAGCGTGACACATCTCCTTCGCATAGGGTTGATCAGGCTGTTGATTGTGGCCTGTGGAATGTTGTCCCACTCTTCTTCAATGGCTATGCGAAGTTGCTGGATATTGGTGGGAACTGGAACACGCTGCCATACGTCGATCCAGAGCATCCCAAACATGCTCAATAGGTGACATGTCTGGTGAGTATGCAGGCCATGGAAGAACTGGGACACTTTCAGCTTTCAGGAATTGTGTAAAGATCCTTGCGACATGGGGCTGTGTATTATCATGCTGAAACATGAGGGGAATGGCACAACAATGGGCCTCAGGATCTCGTCAAAACTGCCTGGTACAGTTGAAACCTGTGATTCATCCATGAAGAGCACACTTCTCCAGCGTGCCAGTGGCCATCGAAGGAGAGCATTTGCCCACTGAAGTCAATTACAACGTCAAACTACAGTCAGGTCAATACCCTGGTATGGGATGACAAGCACGCAGATGAGCTTCCATGAGACGGTTTCTGACAGTTTGTGCATAAATTCTTTGGTTGTGCAAACCCACAGTTTCATCGGCTGCCCGGGTCTTTGGTCTCAGATGATTCCACAGGTGTATAAGCTGGATGTGGATGTCCTGGACTGGCGTGGTCGAGAGGCCGGTTGGACGTACTGCCAAATTCTCTAAAATAATATTGGAGGCTTATGGTCGATAAACATTCAACAGCTCTGGTGAACATTCCTGCAGTCAGCATGCCAATTGCACACTTCCTCAAAACTTGAGACATCTGTGGCATTGAGTTCTGTGACAAAATGGCACATTTTAGAGAGAGTGGCCTTTTATTGTCCCCAGCACAAGGTGCACCTGTGTAATGAACATAATCAGCTTCTTGATATGCCACACATGTCGGGTGGATCGATTATCCTGGCAAAGGAGAAATGCTCACTAACAGGGATGTAAACAAATTTGTGCACAAAACTTGAGAGAAATAAGCTTTCTGTGCATATGGAAAATATCTGCAATCTTTTATTTCAGCTCATGAAACATGGGACCAACACTTTACATGTTGCGTAAGACATCCTACCTCCTACCTTACTAAAGCCAATTCGTACAGAAGCAGCACGGAACGGAACCTGTTTAAAGCCCGGACAGTTCAGTTCAGTTCGGTACTTATTACAAGTGGAAAGAGGTCAAAGTGAGACAGAAGCACAAAGGATCAGTGGTGGAAAAAGTACTCAAATATCATACGTGAGTAAAAGTAAAGATAGTAGAAAATGACTCAAAGTGAAAGTCACCCAGTAAAATACTACTCGAGTAAAAGTCTAAAAGTATTTGGTTTTAAATATACTTATAGTATCAAAAGTCAATGTAATTGCAAAAATATACTTCAGTATACAAAAGTAAAAGTGAAAGTATAAATACATTTTACTTACACATAGCCAGTGGCTTACTCCAACACAGACACTAATTTATAAACAAAGCGTTTGTGTTTACTGGGTCCGACATGATCAGACTCAGTAGGGATGACCAGGGATGTTCTCTTGACAAGCGTGTGAACTGGACCATTTTCCTGTCAAAATGTAATGAGTACTTTTGGGTGTCAGGGAAAATGTATGGAGTAAAAAGTACATTCTTTTCTTTAGGAATGTGGTGAAGTAAAAGTAGTCAAAAAAGATAAATAGTAAAGTACAGATACCCCCAAAAACTACTAAGTCTTTTTACTTAAGTACTTTACACCACTGCAAATGATACACACACAGTGACGGAGAGAACAAAAACACTCAATCTCATGCTCTTCTCCTCAATATATCTGTTTATTAACTTTCTCTCCTACTCTTCCTCCTTCAGTTGTTTGGCTTCTTGATGAAACATAATGAGTAAAGTGAATGACTCACACACAGTTTCAAGTGTGGATGCCCTTGATAACACTCATACAGTATATTTATTCTGTGTTTGCGCAGCGAGCACACCGATGCCATTAGGATATGAGGAAGGCGGCATGGGCGGCTGGTTGATTTGATTTCTCTCCCTTCATTGGCAGAGGGAGTCCTGGGTTTATTTTTCATATCAGTCGTTGTCGGTATGTCTCAGGAGTGTGCTTGCTCATGTGTGGGAGCTATTAAACTGGAGTTTACCATTCAGTTTCCTTCCTTCTCCTCTGATGCAAGGAGAGGGAGAGGGAGAGATCGATGTGTGTTTGTGTTGGGGGCTGAAATGTGTTTCAAACAGTATGTTAGAGAGTGAAGAGAAAGAGGGAATGGGAGAAAGAGTGTGGGATAATGAAAGATTGGCAGTAAAACGATTAGACAAAGTGCTAAAAGGCAAACAATGCACTATATTAGGAGATAGAGAGGGAGGGAGAGAGAGAGAGAGGCCAATGTAGCTCAGATGTGGGGTTTGGAGTGGCCCTCTTTCAGCTGCCCGTTCTGAGCAGATGGCTTTTCGCTCTCTCTCTCTCTCTCTCTCTCTCTACCTTCCCTCTCTCCCAGCCCCCTAGCCTCTAGTGCTGTATCGCCCAGCAGCAGCAGTACACCAGCTAATCATTAAAGGAGCGGTGCGGTCAGCGAGGAGGCCAGCAGAGCCACAACACCTCTTCCGTGTGTTGTGTAGTGTGACAGGACTCACTGACCAGTGACCACACAGGGACATGGGTAATTGCAATGTGGCAATCTGAGGTGATGTGTGCACAATTAGACCACGCTCTTAACTTGCTCTGCTGGGAGGAGAGGTGGAGATGGAGATGGGAAAAGGATTGAAAAGAAATCGCTCATTTTAAAGTGTGTTCTTTTCTCTGAAGAATAGGGTGCTGTTGAATCATTGCAGTCTCAATAAATACAAAATCACACTCCTAATGATACTGTAGAACTGAAAGATTTATTCAAAGATGCATTTAGTGATTTATTCATGGTTTTATCATTAAACTCTCCTAGCCTGGAGGTTGGAATACATGGAGAGGTTTTTTTTAAGGAAACATTTGACTTTTATTGAGACCATAACAGTTCCTCAAACATGTCCTGTCAGCAAAGACTTATAGGCTGTTATCTACAGAAAATGATGGTGGTTATTGGTAGTTCAAGGCTGTTGTTTATTTTGAGTTTGCTATTTTCTAACGAAGCCTGTGCTATAATTAAGCAATATGGCATGAGGAGGTGTGGTATATGGTCAATATACCACAGCTAAGGGCTGTTCTTAGCATGACGCAACGCGGAGTCGTGGTATATTAGTCGTGGTATATTGGTCCTACATCACAAACTCCCGAGGTGCCTTATTTTTTCATTATAAACTGGTTACCAATGTAATTAGAGCAGCAAAAATAAATGTTTTGTCATACCCGTGGTATACGGTCTGATATACCACGGCTTTCATCCAATCAGCATTCAGAGCTCGAACAACCTAGTTTATAAATGGGTTTAATACATATTGTAAAAGTGCAGCACATTCATACAAGTCTCAGGACATAAAAATGTCAGCCGAGAAAATACATGGCTGTAATAAACAGGATATAATACTAATAAGCTCGTCGATGCTGTGTTTGCATGTTGGCATATTCATGCTTGCCTTTCACACACATGCACGTCCAAGCGTACACCCTAGGCTAGTGCATCTAGTTCAGAAGGTGGAAATTGTACACACACTATACATGACAAAGTATGTGGACACCCCTTCAAATTAGTGGATTCGGCTATTTCAGTCACACCCGCGACTGACAGGTGTATGAAATCGAGCATACAGCCATGCAATCTCGATAGACAAACATTGGCTGTAGAATGGCCTTACTGAAGAGGTCAGTGACTTTCAACAACAGCTCAGCCACGTAGTGGTTGGCCACACAAGCTCACAGAATGGGACCGCCGAGTGCTGAAGCGCCTAGCGCGTAAAAAACGTCTGTCCTCGTTTGCAACACCCACTACCGAGTTCCAAACTGCCTCTGAAAGCAACATTAGCACAATAACTGTTTGTCAGGAGCTTCATGAAATGGGTTTCAAGGGACGAGCAGCCGCACACAAAGATCACCATACGCATTGCCAAGCTTTGGCTGGAGTGGTGTAAAGCTCACTGCCATTGGTCTCCTGAGTGGCGCAGTGTTCTAAAGCACTGCATCTCAATGCTAGAGGCATCACTACAGACCCTGGTTTGATTCCAGGCTGTATCACAACTGGCTTTGATTGGGAATCACATAGGGCGGCGCACAATTGACCCAGCGTCGTCCAGGTTAGGGTTTGGCCGGGGTAGGCTGTCATTGTAAATAAGAATGTGCTCTTAACTGACTTGCCTAGTTAAATAAATAAAGGTAAAATTAAAAAGTGGGTTCTCTGGTGTGATGAATCACGCTTCACAATATGGCAGTCCGACGGATGAATCTGGCCGAATGTATAGTGGCAACTGTAGAGTTTGGTGGAGGAGGAATAATGGTCTGGGGCTTTTTTTCATGGTTCGGGCTAGGCCCCTTATTTCCAGGAAAGGGAATTCTTAATGCGACAGTATACAATGACATTCAAGATGATTCTGTGCTTCCAATTGTCGTTCTGACCCTGAACAAGGCAGTTAACCCACTGTTCCTAGGCCGTCATTGAAAATAAGCATTTGTTCTTTTAACTGACTTGCCTAGTTAAATAAAAGGTTAAAAAATATATATGTAGTGAATGTCTATGTCTGGTCGTCACAAAAACAAATGCACATGATCTGTAACCAATTCTCTAAAACATGCCCAAAGGTGGAGATTTAATCTCACTCTCTTAAAAAATGTAGATTTCTGTAATCAATTCAGGTCTGATTTACATAAATTTATCCTCCTCAACAAAGAGTCTGTGAATTATAATAGATTCCTGTAGGATGCCATGCAAGTGTTCATTAGAAACAATCAGTGGCAACCCGTCTTTCAGGGAAGGTGGGGCAGAGCCCCATAGTTCGCCTGTTTTGCATGTTATTATGGCATTAATACATGTCACATATCAATCTGCAAACAATGTAAAACTATTTGTTTTAAATCATTGAGTTAATAAAGCCGCATAATACGAATATGGTCTTTTTTTTGCTTTCTTGAGTAAAGCAGCTCCAAAATGCCAGTGTTTCAGCATGGCTCAGCGCTTTCTGTGGTGGTGGGGCAGCCAGCAGAGAATACAGAGTCTAGGGGTTGGTAATGATATATAGTTGCGCTGTGATTGGGTAATGTTCTCTAGTTGCGCCAGGATTGGCTAGGTGTTCTGTCACACATGGGGAGACTACGTCATCGCCAATTCTAAGGGTAGAGCTCAAAAATTCAAGCCCCTTGGGAGCTGCCATATAGTTACATTAGAAGTGCCAATCCAAGAAGGCTCAAGTTCATTGGCCACAGATAAAATGACATCAAATAACATTATATCTATAGTAGCTTTGATTGGACTGATCATGTCAACATTATACTTTCAAAATCTTAGCTAGCAAGCTAGCAGTCATCATCATGAATCAAGCCGACAATCTAATGGCAAATTATTTTTAGCCCTTGTCATATGAAGAGAAATAATGAATATAATTTTTTTCGATAAAATGTATCGGTTCTCATTGTCCATTGGACATAAACATTACACAATACATTGGAAATCGCAAATTCAACAATGAGTGGTTTGAAATGAATTAGTAGCTAACTGCAAGTATGGCAAAGCAATCAATAGCCTGCTATTCAGTGGAGTGGCTGTGTGGTCCCAAGTCTGGCTTTAAGGGTCTCTTTTCCAAGCTTAAAATTATAAACCTTCAACATTGGCCATTGTCGTGGAAATGTTCTCTATTTACCAAATCATGAGAGCAAACCACACACAAGTCAGAGTTAGTTATCAAAGTCCATCTTTAATTATATGAGCTCTATCACAACCTTGTGACTCTCATAAATCCAGAGAATGCCAGACTTTGGTGATAAAGTTTGATGACAAAATTTGCCCAGGAATGACAGCCGCACCACCTTCCTGTTCAAATGAGCATAGCACAACAAGGTGAGTCCAGACACATCTTGTATTCTGCTGCCTAAATGATGTAATATGCCAGATAGATATGTATACTGTAGCTAAGAAAGTAATACTTAGTGAATGTTGTGTAGTAAGCTGTTAGTAGCCCATGTGCCTCACCCTAATAATTTGGTCTATTTTCCCCTCTTAATTTTGCCTACTGTTCTGACTTGCCTACTGTTCTGACTGGTGCACATGTAGCCTGTTTTAGAGAAATGTAATCATCAAATATTGTAAGCGCTTTCATTGTCTGCTTATATGCCCCCTTTATTTATCCTGCAGTTCTGACTTGGTGTAGAGTACATTTCAAAAGTTCTGAACAAGTAGTTATATTGACTACGTCCTAGGTCGCTCTTAATCGAAATTACGGATTGCATCTTATCCGCTTGTCGTCCCCTTATTCCATAGTTTGTACATCCCAATTGTCAGTAGAAGCCACATTTGTTTAAGCAAGTCAACCTATATCAGCTACACTACCGGTCAAAAGTTTTAGAACACCTACTCATTCAACGGTTATTTATTTAAACTATTTTCTACATTGTAGAATAATAGTGAAGACATCAAAACTATGAAATAACGCATATGGAATCATGTAGAAGCCAAAAAAGTTTTAAACAAATTATATTTTACATTTGAGATTCTTCAGTCTTGATGACAGCTTTGCACACACTTGGCATTCTCTCAACCAGCTTCATGAGGTAGTCACCTGGAATGCATTTTAATTAACAGGTGTGCCTTCTTATTAGTTAATTTGTGGAATATCTTCCCTCCTTAATGCATTTGAGCCAATCAGTTGTGTTGTGACAAGCTATGGGTGGTATACAGAAGAGGGGTTTGGGGTGGTATACAGCCCTATTTGGTAATAGACCAAGTCCATATTATGGCAAGAACAGCTCAAATAAGCAAAGTCAAATGACAATCCATCATTACTTTAAGACACGAAGGTCAGTTAATACAGGACATTTCAAGAACTTTGAAAGTTTTTTCAGGTGCAGTTGCAAAAACCATCAAGTCACTGCTTCTGCCGAAGACGGTCCCTCTCCTTGTTCGGGCGGTGTTCGGCGGTAGACGTCACCGATCTTCTAGCCATCACTGATCCATTTTTCATTTTCCATTGGTTTTGTCTTGTCTTCCTTCACACCTGGTTCCAATCCCATCAATTACATGTTGTGTATTTCACCCTCTGTTTCCCCTCATGTCCTTGTTGGAGATTGTTTGATTGTATGTTAGTGCTAGTATGTGTTGGTGCGCGATGGGTTTTGTACCCATTTTATTATTTTTTGTATATTTTGGTTTTTGGAGTTTGTGAGTTCTTATTACATGACTCCGTTTATACCAAGTTCGTTCTCCTGCACCTGACTTACCTGCCACCAGCACGCACATCTCACAAAACCATCAAGCACTATGATGAAATGAAATAAAGAAAAACCCTTGAATGAGTAGGTTTTCTAAAACTTTTGACCGGTAGTGTATGTTTTTTTAAGGCAGTAAATGGGATAGAGTGAACTGTTTCGCTGCCAGACAAGTCTCCGTTGATAGCCAGGTGTAGTAGTGGTAAGGTGTTGGGACTGCTGTTGGGACTCTGCTGTTGGGACAGCTTTATGTAGGCCCTAACAGTTTTTGGGCACCGTTTGTCACTACGTTATAGTGCAGTTAATGTTTTGTTTAGTGTTGTGCTGTGGCTTTGCTGGCATGCATCCCCTCCAAATTTGGGGGGGGTTTGCCCCACCAAGATTTACATGCTAAAATCACCACTGGAAACAATACAATAGCAATAGCATCAACAACAACAAAAATGACCCTAACTTGAGTCCATTTCATCCTCATTAACTCGTCAACAGCAGAACAGTTTCTCTGCTGAGAAAGAGAGAGAATTATTGATAATCAAATCTGAGTTCAATTCCTTACTCTGATTAAGAGCGGAATTTTGAATTCATAGAGTCCGACAAACTGATTATCTGGACGGTCATAGGCCTAGCTTCCTCTTAGCTAGTAAATGACGCAATAATGCAATATTACGCAATAATGATAGTCTTGCCGACATTGTTTCCATTCGTTCTGACAATGGTGCTCTCTTGCGTGATTCACCATATATCAATTTACAATTTAAACATTACAATGAAAGTTTATACAGTTCTGAAGTACAAAATACCTCAGGCAGCATGAGACCCTTTTTTGAGGGCTTGAATCTACAGCAACTCTCCTCCTATGATGCACAGATGACCTATAACCTATAATGCTCAATGAACTGCATGATGATGCATTGGAAGATATGAACCGAGGGAAATCCCCTGGATGGGATGGCATCCCACGGGAGTTTGATGTCTCTGTTACATAAAAAAGGTAAAGACCCAACTCTCTGCTCAAGTCATGAGCCTCTCTACGTCATTAACAGTGACATGAAATTGCCAAGGTTCTAGGCAAACGTCATTTTTACCCAAACTAGTTCATCCTGATCAAACAGGTTTTGACGAACATAGATTGGCGACAGACAATCGGAGACGTCTCCTACATATCGTACACATTACACCCATGTTGACACCAATGCTTCCCACGGTTGTGTCAAGTTGGCTGGATGACCTTTGGGTGGTGGACCATTCTTTATACACACAGGAAACTGTTGAGCGTGAAAAACCCAACAGCGTTGACGTTCTTGACACACTCAAACTGGTGCGCCTAGCACCAACTACAGTACCCTGTTCAAAGGCACATACATTTTTTGTCTTGCCCGTTCATCCTCTGAATAAAACAAAATACACAATCCGTGTCTCAATTTTCTCAAGGCTTAAAAAGTAGTCTTTAACCAGTCTCCTCTCCTTCACCTACTCTGATTGAAATGGATTTAACAAGTGACACAAATAACTTTCACCTGGATTCACTTGGTCAGTCTTTGTCATGGAAAGAGCAGATGTTCATAATGTTTTGTACACTCAGTGCAGTTGTCCTTGTCACTTTGGTTTTTGCTTGGTCAACATGGTTTTTGCTTGAATCTAACATGAGACCGAATGTACCTAGTTCACGTTGCATGTGCCCTTTTCTCTTGACACAGTATTGAATTGTTCCTTCCCTGGTGGTGCAGCATGTGTCAGCTTAGCCTTGTGTTAATGCTAACGCCAAATCAGTGTGGTCTTTTCTCTTATCGGCCAGACAAGCAGAGAGGACACAATTAAAGATCCAGGAACAGAGGAGCGACCGCCCGAGCAGCATGGCTCATAGTCAGCCTTATCTTTATTAGACCTCTGCTACGGCAGTAACTGTCTGTCTGTCTGTCTGTCTGTCTGTCTGTCTGTCTGTCTGTCTGTCTGTCTGTCTGTCTGTCTGAGTTACCTCAGTGTGAATACGGACGGACTCTTCATTCTGCAGATGCATTGTTCCGTAGCCTGGTCTCCGATCTGTGTGTGTTTTTCTTGCCAACTCTTTTGAGAGCTGAGAGCTGTAAACAATATAATTGCAGACACATAGCTACAGACTCGACTTGATTATGCATTCTCAAACAAAGGCTACTCATTTTCTACACCCTGAGGGTTTGTCAACGTTCATTTCACATAAAAATAGGTGAGTTGTTTGCAAGCTTCAAGCATGTGTGGGGAAGCTTCGGAAGCCTGAGATGTGCGAGTAAAACACATTCCCAGGTCACAATAGGGAAAACGCCAGAACCTGCAGATTACCAAGACCAAGGTTTCACTATGTTTGCATAAGCATTCATTACTATTCAACTTTCCCCCTTTCCATATGTATTTTTCTTCTGATCTGCTCTGCTCCTGTTGTGGGGTGTGCTAATTTATTCCTGTAGCACACCCAGAACCGAGTTTCGGGAAACCCTGCTACACAATGCCTGTGCAGTACAGGTTAATTATAATAAAGGAATAGTTTAACAAACCCTGTTATATAGGACTATAGGACAGGGCTTGGAGAGGTGACTCAATGGGCTGTGATGACACACACACCTGAAGCCGCAGAGGCTGTTGTTAGGGCTGCGTTACCTTGACAACGGCTCTACTTGTCCTAGCTGTTATGCACAGTGAGGTGTACTGCCATAGAAATGGAATGCATTGAATGATATTTCTATGTGTACTACACTTTGTTGCTTGGCTAGCTGGCTGGTCCTCCTGTGTGGTTGAGATGTCAATTGTTACCTGTGATTGGAGCTACATTCGCCTGCATAAGAAACCTTTTCTTTTCCTCATGTTTCTCCCAAGATGCTTGCAGCTTATGCAGCAGCTTGTGCTCTGTCAGAGCACGGGAGAGATAACGATCGTTATCGTTAAATCCAATTCCAGTCCAAATCTCTTAAAATACCAGGTACATACCAGACTGAAAGAGGGCTGTCATTTTAAGCCTTACCAATCTCTGTTAGGCAGGATGTGCCATCCTAAAGGGATAATAGTATAGGGGAGACATCTGGATGAGAAGCCTGGCGTGAAAAGCTTAGATCTGTGGGGTGAGGTGCGTCGCCCCTCCCTAGGGTCCAGGAATGCTCCGGTCAGGGTCTTTGTGGGGTGGTTAGTATGCAGGTTGGCACGGTAGAAAGACATCGCCACCTGGCACATGCTCTGTTCAAAGGAAAGCTTTTCGAAAAGCACACGTCAGGTCACAAGCCACTTCTCGCCATAAGGCAGGTGATGTGTCTCTGGGAGTACAATGTCCCCAGGGGAGGATGGTTGAACCGGAGGAGGAAGGACATGTTTAATAAGTTCTTTTGACCCATTTTGTTGTCAAAACTTGTTTTAGAAGTTTATATACTTGTCATAATTGGCGTCAACAAGGCCAGTCAGTGAGTCCTAGTGACTCAAAGTGATCAGCCTAGTGTGTGGGTGAGGAAACATGACAGTTAAGAGTGTGTCAAGCCCTCTGAGTCACATGAAAATGTGACTCAGACACAGCCTGCCAGGCACAGCATGGCATCGGGTCCCGAACACTTCTGGGAGGAGTGGCATTTCTATATCCCCATGTTGTTGCCCTGAAGTCATACAGAGTGTTTGCTACCTCTTGCCCCCGATGTGTCACCCATTCAACGGTCTCAAACAAGCCCCCTTGCCACCTGAGGATGCCGCTAGGACGTTTGGTCCCCAGCAGGTTGCCATACGAAACAACAACATACCCACTGAGCCTGTCTGTTTGTCTCGCCCCCAGTTACACAGACACACACTCACCTCTTATCTGACAGGACACTGTTTAGGAACCCCCTCCATCTCCCATCTCTGTTTGTAGAGTGAGGTGAGTGTGTTGTCCTGGGTGGATATGATAAGCTGAGGCTAAACACTGGCCGTGTCCGAAAATCCATACTTGCGTCCTAAATATTAGGCCATTTGAGTATGCAAAAATATAATTTTTATAGTATGTGAATTTTCTCAAATCTAGTATTCTTTAAATTCCAGGATGTTATACTCATTTTTGTTCTTCATCTAGAAGAATTCGAGGTGCACTTTCCCGCAATGCATTGGAAGAGTTGGGATGTGAGTGATAGGCCCTAGTTCTCTTCAAGTAGCCAAACAACAAAACAAGGTTACTTATTTGGGAAGTTTTTTAAATGTATTTTTACCCAAAGTGGATTTCTGTTTTCTCATTGAAAAGTGTTTCTTATTCTCTTTGCCTTTGTCAGAGCTTTTAAGCTAAACACTAAACCATCTTTTGATTTTTGAATGTGTCGGTACCAGGGGACTCAGAATGTGGCTGCGTTATTGATGTCATGTTAATCAGGCCTTTTGATTTGAAGATATGGATTTATTTTTTATTTTTGTAGGCTAGGCTACCTATTTTATGATTTAATTTATGGATCAAGCCTTAGTCGTCATTCTCATCTCGTTCCCAATGATCAGTGCTTTAGTTTATTATGTTGCTGTCCAGCGGGTCTGAATTTGTGACGCAACCCACTGTCCACGTTATTCTGTTCAATAGCATTTTGATTTGAACATTTGAAAAGTTTTGGTGTGTGTACTAGGCAATTTTCAAAAATGTACACAGTGGGGAGAACAAGTATTTGATACACTGCCGAATATGCAGGTTTTCCTACTTACTAAGCATGTAGAGGTCTGTAATTTTTATCATAGGTACACTTCAACTGTCAGAGACGGAATCTAAAGCAAAAATCCAGAAAATCATATTGTATGATTTTTAAGTAAATAATTTGCATTTTATTGCATGACATAAGTATTTGATCACCTACCAACCAGTGAGAATTCCAGCTCTCACAGACCTCCTGTTCTCCACTCATTACCTGTATTAACTGCAGCTGTTTGAACACGTTACCTGTATAAAAAACACCTGTCCACACACTCAATCAAACAGACTCCAAACTCTCCACAATGGCCAAGAACAGAGAGCTGTGTAAGGACATCAGGGTTAAATTGTAGACCTGCACAAGGCTGGGATGGGCTACAGGACAATAGGCAAGCAGCTTGGTGAGAAGGCAACAACTGTTGGCGCAATTATTAGAATATGGAAGAAGTTCAAGGTGACGATCAATCACCCTCGGTCTGGGGCTCCATGCAAGATCTCACCTCGTGGGGCATCAATGATCATGAGGAAGGTGAGGGATCAGCCCAGAACTACATGGCAGGACCTGGTCTGAGGAGAGCTGGGAACACAGTCTCAAAGAAAACCATTTGTAACACACTACGCCGTCATGGATTTAAATCCTGCAGCGCATACAAGGTCCCCCTGCTCAAGCCAGCGCGCATGTCCAGGCCCGTCTGAAGTTTGCCAATGACCATCTGGATGATCCAGAGGAGGAATGGGAGAAGGCTATGTGGTCTGATGAGACAAAAATAGAGCTTTTTGGTCTAAACTCCACTCGCCGTGTTTGGAGGAAGAAGAAGGATGATTACAACCCAGAGAACACCATCCCAACCGTGAAGCATGGAGGTGGAAACATCATTCGTTGGGGATGCTTTTCTTCAAAGGGGACAGGACGACTGCACCGTATTGAGGGGAGGATGGATGGGGCCATGTATCGCGAGATCTTGGCCAACAACCTCCTTCCCTCAGTAAGAGCATTGAAGATGGGTCGTGGCTGCGTCTTCCAGCATGACAACGACCCGAAAAACACACAGCCAGGGCAACTATGGAGTGGCTCCGTAAGAAGCATCTCAAGGTCCTGGAGTGGCCTAGCCAGTCTCCAGACCTGAACCCAATAGAAAATCTTTGGAGGGAGCTGAAAGTCCGTATTGGCCAGCGACAGCCCCGAAACCTGAAGGATCTGGAGAAGGTCTGTATGGAGGAGTGGGCCAAAATTCTTGCTGCAGTGTGTGCAAACTTGGTCAAGAACTACAGGAAACGTATGATCTCTGTAATTGCAAACAAAGGTTTCTGTACAAAATATTAAGTTCTGCTTTGCTGATGTATCAAATGCTTATGTCATGCAATAAAATGCAAATTAATTACTTAAAACTCATACAATGTGATTTGCTGTATGTTTGTTTTAGATTCTGTCTCTCACAGTTGAAGTGGACCTATGATAAAAATTACAGTCTACATGCTTTGTAAGTAGGAAAACCTGCAAAATCGGCAGTGTATCAAATACTTGTTCTCCCAACTCTATATGTTACAGCACTTTGTTTATACTAATAATTATATTGAAATGGAACCAAATGATCTGTTTGTCCTTTTTAAATAGGATAGATGGGCTATATGGTCTACTACGGTATAGGTTCAATGTAATAGTCTGCCTATAACTAGCCTGAGGAGGCCTATAACTCCATTCCTATTCTATTCAGAGTTTAGAGAAATTAATTAAATTGGAAACGAGCTATTATCAGGCTGGTTGATGTGATGCATGTCTGTTGAATGTAGAAAAATCCACCTGCAATCGGCTCTGCCCCACCTACTATTTACCAAACAGTACTTGCTAAATAGTATGTGACGATGCTGAGTCCATAGTATGCAGTTTAAGTATGTAGTACGCTGGTATGGATATTCGGACACGGCCCGCTGTGAATGTACATGAGACTTCATTAGGCCTTTATTACCAATGAAGAGGGCTCAGGGGTAGGGACTGGTTGCCTCAGACAGGTGTACGAACTACATGGAGGAAGAAGGTGTAAGAACTGTCCAAGAGTTGCTAAATCGGTCTGAATATCTGGTCTGAAATTCATGTTCATCTGAATGCGGCTCGGTCGAAATGACGAGGACAGCGACGATTAGTTGATATTATAACGTGATCATGGCTGATTAATCGTGCCTTGGAGGAGGGGAGAGAGGGCGTCGCTGCATCTTTTTCTCTGTGAGAGGAGCAGGTCACCATGCAGCAGGCTCGTTAATTCGATCGCCTAACAAATCTTACCTGTCAACTTCACACCGATGATATTGCGTAGAGCAAGTGCCACTGATGTACTACAGCACACATAAGGTACACACACACTCTTTTTTTCACACTTCTGATCTACTTTGGAAAAACTGAATGCATTCAACCGAAAGGTTCACTGTGAAGAATCTCTCACTGAAAATCAGCGATTCTGTCTCAGACTAGACTAATACCATGGTGAAAGTCACATCAATCAATGCTAGTGGTAAGTGACACCAAATTCCAGCAAGCTGAATAGCATACAGGACAGATGAGTCTCTTTTGTGTTTCCTAATCTAGAACTACATGTCTAACTTTAAACAGCTTGTCAGGACCCGGTTACGAACCTGGGTCTCCGGAGTGAGAAACAGTCACTTAACCAACTGAGCCACGAATAGTCAGCAGAACCCAGAAGATGAGGCAGACACAGCAGTACTTAAGACGGTGTATTTAATAAAGAAAAAAGGAGAAGTCCTTCAATACAAAAAATGGCAAATCCAAAAGGTGGTAGGAATAGCACAAAAAAGCCTCAAGAGATACTCGAAAACAAAAACAGAATTCCACAAGAGCATCCACCGGAAACGACAAGAATACACAGAACACTAGGGCTGGGTGCTAACATACAAACACAGAGCACAGAACTGAGGGAAACTAAGGGTTTAAATACAATCAGGGAAAAACGAGGCACAGGTGCAAATAATAATGGGGAACAAGGGAAAAAACATAAGGTCAAAAAGCACAATGGGGGCATCTAGTGACCAAAACCCGGAACAACCCTGGCCAAATCCTGACACAGCTTGGATGGAGCTGTCTCTTGTGTTACTATAACTGTCGTGATGTCTGTTTTAGGAAGCCTTTTGCCTTTTGGTAGGCCATAATTGTAAATAAGAATTATTTTTTTTTTATCTGACCTGTCTAGTTAAATAAAGGTGAAATAAAATAAAATAAATACAATCTGGATGATGGACTGTGGAGTCATTGAAATGGTTAATCTGGTAACTAAACCACCATTTTATTACGTTTTAATATTCCGATGCCTTTTTCTCTCTCCCTTCAATATTTGCATTCTCCCCCATCACTTTCACCTTTTCTTTCACGTGTCCTTTATTTATACAGCTGGTCTCATTGACACAAAATCTATCCGGCAAGAGAGACCAGTTCTTCCAATCTCTTTCATTTTGATGAAGGCCCGAAGGGACAGTGGCCCTTCTTGGTCATAAACAGTAATAGGTCGGCATATAATCACTGAGCCAGTGACCACTCTCATCACCATGGTGACCTCAGAGGTCACCCCAGCACAGCCCCACTGACCTTTTACCTCTGACTTTTGTCACTTCCTGGTTTTATTATCCTGTGAGGTTCGGCCTTAGGCCCCTTTCTGATGAATGCATGAAGCAGGTGAAGAGGAAGAATGAGGGAAAGGATTTCTGCTCTGGAGGGGCCCATCCATTACAGTATATGTTGGTGGGTGGGCCTGGAGACTGGGGAAGCTATTGATCGGTGGTGGAACACTGTAATGTTATAGTAATATTTTCAAGGTTTTGTACTGGACAGTGGTTATTATGGGGTGTCGATCTTCTCGCGATTGTGGATGGTAATCTTGTGATGGCATGGATGCAGGTAGAACATGTTGCATTTTTCGAATGTGTGTAATTGTGTCTGCACATTTGTAGTACTCCCTCACATCCATTCCTTCTCTCCTCTCCTTCCCTCCTCTCCTTCTCTTCTCAACTGATTCTCTTCAGTGCAGACTAATACCAGATGGCTTTTGTCGCTAGCCTGTTGGCCCTCCTTGTCCTGGGCTAACCTGGGCCTGGTCTGGTTCATCATGATCCTGTTCTTATGCTCCGCAGCACACACAAGCACTTGGGAATTGTGCTTGAGTTTGATTTAGGATGTTGCTCTCGAGTCAGAGGTTAAATCTGTGTTTATGCATTCTGCTAGGGTTTGCTAATGGAGCATGCAGCATCTGGGGTTGAGCGGCAATACGAGAGAATGTCAGTACCGCTGCCATGCTCCTAAATGTAACTCACCACTACGGCGAGAGCTGTCAGAGGCCAACTGCCGCTACTGCATCCAGCCAACACATATACGGCGAGACAGAGAGAGCAATGGAAAGAAAGAGAGAAAGGGCAGGAGCAGATTAAAAGACAGGAGAGACAGACGGAGCATCACAGATAAAAGGGGCGGTCAGACCAGTGTGAAGCGAGCGAAGAAGAAGGGAAAGAAGAAGCTTTTAGAGTAAGACGAGAGGCACAGAGGGAGACAAAGCCAGGATAAGTCGGGTCTTTACTGGGCTCAGGGTTTATGGACCGTGTCCATAGTGGTGCAGGATGCATAGGAGAGATTTCAGATAGATACGCTGTGCAGTTGCTGCATGGTGGATTACTCTTAATAGAATAAAAATAGTGTTTGTGTGTATGCTGTAGATGAGATGTCAGGAGTGTTCTCAGTCTTCTACGACTTCATTTTCTCTCCCAGCTCGGCAACATTGAGTGCTAATACAATCAGCCCTGTCTGGCCGGTGGTAATTACCCAAAGTGTTCGTTATTTGATTATGTCTGGCTAATGCCTGCTTGAAGGCAATCTATGTGATTTATGCAAATGACTGCACCCTATAATAGAGTTTTACAGTGTTGTAATTTCAGTGTCAGAACATGAGATATTTTACTTGAACCTCACAGCATGGGGGTTGCTTCCATGGAAAAATAATACTTAGAATTGGAAAAGCACCTTAGATCACAGCAATTTAACTACACCCTCATGGTTGCACTAAATGTTTTCTGCCGTTCACCCATCACAGACCCATTGACTTGAATAGGGATGTCCGTTCTAGTGGTTGTATTTCTATGGTTTCATATCTGTTGTTCTCCGATGGACACCCTGCATTTTTCTTTATCTAAGGCAACCAGCTGCAGTAGGAGAATAAGTTTGCACAAAAAACTCTTTATGAAAGTACATTACATACTGTACTGTATATTATAAGGCCTTTCTTTGAGGGCCTAGTTGCACCCTAACACAGTGTCTGAAACTCCTGGTTTACAGGCCACATCAAGCCTGCAAGTGACATTATGCTGGCTTGCAAATTGATGTGTAATTATTTCTGGACTGCCAGGGCAGTGATGTAGTCGATTAACGCAGCCCCCCGCACCACTCTGATTCAGAGGGGTTGGGTTAAATGTGGAAGACACATTTCGGTTGAATGCATTCAGTTGTGCAAATGACTAAGTAACCCATTTCCCCTTTTCCAACCACTTGCAATAGGATTGTGAGTTTGCTCAACATTTGGCTATATAACTGGACCAGCATACAGTGTTGCCTTCCAAAGGCAAACATGAATTTTTAATTCGACTCAACACATTTTTATACATTCAGCTCACTGTGAGCAAAGTTTGTTGAGTGAACAAGCATTCACACTTTAGCTCCATTTCTTGTCCTTCTGAAGCCCACCCAACTCACAGAATAACGCTGATTATGCTACAGTGGAAATGCTGGTATTCATCTATACCTCACATCATCCAAATCTGTAAGTATTCAATTGGTGAGGAGTTTTGGCGAAAGGTACTCCTCAGGAGTTCGTACATATTCATATGAGTGTTGGTCGGGAGTGTGTATGGAGTTTGATTGACAGCTGGCTCTATGTAGCTGGATGTGTATGAAGGGCCTCGTGATTAATATTTATTAGAATCCACCTGGCACTGTGTTGAGGGTTTGGTAGTTTATGCCAGTGCTTTGAATTTGTATGTATGTATGTATGTATGTATGTATGTATGTATGTGTGTGTGCGTGTGTATGTGTGTTTGCGTGTAATGATCAATTCACAGGCATCAATAAACACCCCTAGTCCAAAAAAACAAAATCCTATCAGATTTTGGTGCCTATCCTGTAGAATTAGGATACAATCATATAGGAGTCCATTGGGACTGGTTCCAAAATCGGAGAAGATTTTCTTTTGGGTTCTAACGTGATAACGTTGTAGCAGTTGTGGCACAAACCCACGAAGTCATGGGACCAATATTTACATTTTTCCCTCTGTAACGATCTGGGTGTAGTGGGTGCGAAGTCAGGCGCAGGAAACAGAGAGTTCAGGGTAGTGCTCTTTAATGCACAAACGGCGAACATAAGCCATAAGCACGAAACACTGGGCGCTCACAAAAACAAATGCCCCAAACACGGGGACTAAAACAGTCCAGCAAAACCCACGAACAGGGAAAAAACACGTTCACCTCAAACGTGCGCAAATGTCACACAAACAATCCCCCACAAAGAGCAGGCGGGCCGGCTGGCTAATAAAGCCCAACTAATCACCAGAATACATAACAGGTGTAACCAACAAACAGACAAGGAGGGGGAGGAAAGAATCAGTGGCAGCTAGTAGGCCGGCGACGACGATCGCCGAGCGCCACCCGAACGGGAAGGGGAGCCACCTTCGGTAGGAGTCGTGACACCCTCATCATGTCCAAAGCTCAACAAATACACCTATAGATGTTTTGAACATTATATGTGAAAAATGGTAATATCGGTCCCATGACTTAAACGGGTTTTGTGCCACAAATGCTAAAACGTTAGCATGTTAAAACAGTGCCAGGAAAATTAAACCAAAGAATGGATTGCTGTCATACATTGTCCATAGACTGCTTACAGAGTAAGGAAACCAATATGTCGTTTTGTCATTTGGTTGAACTATCCCTTTAATGGTGTTGTATTGTACTGGAACAAATGACAACAAACTATAATTTAATGGGTTAATCAAAAAATAACGCTCTAAAAATCCTACAAAACCAACAGTGCCTTAGGAATGTATTCAGACCTCCCTTGATAAGGTATTTCAGTTTTTATTTTTAATAAATGTGCCGATGTTTTCGCTTTGTCATAATGGTGTGTAGATTGATGATGGAAAAAATGTTTTTAATCAATTTTGAATCAGGCTGTAACTTAACAAAATGGGGAAAAAGTCAAGGGGTCTGAATACTTCCCGAATGCACTGTATAGGCTCCAATATGATTACTTTTGAAAAAAGTAGTCCAAAAGGATTCCAATAGGATTCTGATACATTTTACACCAAATCCTATAGGGTTGGTGAGAATCCTATAGGATCCAATAGGATTACTTTTGAATTCCAATTGGGAAAAGTAGTCCAATAGCATTCCGATAGGAATCTGACAGAGGTGAAGAAAAAAAATATAGGATTCTATTGGAAAAATCACTAATCCTATCAGATATTTTGACTAGGGACAACAGGTGCTCTCACACACAACTGAGGAATGCAGACGCATCCGACTGTCAGGATACACATGCATTGTGGGATGCTGCCAGGGACAGAAGTCTCACTGAATTTGAGACAAATAACAGTGCCACAATCTCCATCACTAATACTAATGACAGCAGCGAGAGAGAAAAAGAGGAGCGCGATAGAATGAGAGTGAGAGAATAAGTGATGAGAGAGAGAATGGCAGAGGGAGAGAGAGAACGAGAGAGTGAGAAAGAGAGAGAGAGCAAGAAAGAGTGGGAACGACACAGCGCGATAAGATTAAAGAAGATAGGTCCTGGCCTCCCCATTACGTCAAAATGAGAAAGAATGAGGAAGAGAGAGAGAGAGAGCGAGAGAGAGAGAGAGAGAGAGCGCTAGATCAAGGAGAGAGAATGCATGAGGAATGAGAGGAGTCTTGGTTCAGGTTTAATAATAAGAGCTTCTTCCTCCTTGCAAGGAAGGAAAGAAATTGGTCTCCCACTTCTTAGAAGCTGTTCCTTAATTTCCTTCAGTTTGTGAGGGATGCCACCTGCTTTCATAATGTCACCAGGCTGATAAATATACATTGGGTGGAAGAGGATGAATATGTAACAGGGTTGGGGAAAGGAGAGGTCCCCCTATCTGTGTCTCATCTGCCTAGGAGACCATGTGTAACTAGGCTGGGTGTGACAGGTAGATTTTAGACGACACATGCACATGCATGCACACACACACACACGAGCCCGCCCATGCTAAAAACACACATGCCACACACACACACACACACACACACACACACACACACACACACACACACACACACACACACACACACACACACACACACACACACACACGAGCCCGCCCATGCTAAAAACACACATGCCACACACACACACACACACACACACACACACACACACACACACACACACACACACACACACATATTATTTTATATCCCGCCGTGGTCTCGAAGGACTATTGATTATAGGTCTGTGAATATACAGCGTGCTGTACGGCTTTATTAATATGGGACCCGTGTTCGGTCCAGTGTGTGTGTGAATCACCAGTATGACAAGCAACTTCCCACTCGCCCACTCTGTCTGAAGCCCTCTGTTACCCTGGGATGGTCTGGGTCCACGGCACGGTCATCGTTCATCAGGCTTCAAGTCGGTGGCCCTCACAGGCAGCGTTGCTAGGACTACTTTAATCGAGGGTAGTCATGTGCAATAACCAATATTATTTGTGATACGTCGATATGAAGCGTGTAACATGAACTACACCGTCACGAGTGGCGTTTTCTGTCACGAACCTCCACGAACCAAACTTCAAATGTCACCGTCGGTTACTGAAGAGGTCACTGCTACCCTCCGTGCTCTCCACAGCGTCAAAAATCAAATCAAATCAAATCAAATTTATTTATATAGCCCTTCGTACATCAGCTGATATCTCAAAGTGCTGTACAGAAACCCAGCCTAAAACCCCAAACAGCAAGCAATGCAGGTGTAGAAGCACGGTGGCTAGGAAAAACTCCCTAGAAAAGCCAAAACCTAGGAAGAAACCTAGAGAGGAACCAGGCTATGTGGGGTGGCCAGTCCTCTTCTGGCTGTGCCGGGTAGAGATTATAACAGAACATGGCCAAGATGTTCAAATGTTCATAAATGACCAGCATGGTCGAATAATAATAAGGCAGAACAGTTGAAACTGGAGCAGCAGCACGGCCAGGTGGACTGGGGACAGCAAGGAGTCATCATGTCAAGTAGTCCTGGGGCATGGTCCTAGGGCTCAGGTCAGTTGAAACTGGAGCAGCAGCACGGCCAGGTGGACTGGGGACAGCAAGGAGTCATCATGTCAGGTAGTCCTGGGGCATGGTCCTAGGGCTCAGGTCCTCCGAGAGAGAGAAGGAGAGAATTAGAGAACGCACACTTAGATTCACACAGGACACCGAATTGGACAGGAGAAGTACTCCAGATATAACAAACTGACCCCAGCCCCCCGACACATAAACTACTGCAGCATAAATACTGGAGGCTGAGACAGGAGACAGAGAGGCAGAGAGGCAGTCAAACAGAGAGGCAGCGTTAGTGCAGTCGTCATTCTGGCCTAGCTTCTTTGAAGCTTGTAGAAAAACATGTGCATTTCATTTCACTCGCAGATAGTGCGGAGCTTGATCTCCTGGGCGTGCCTATTGCGTGTCATCCTTGGGAAAAATACTGGAGCTTATGTTAATAGTTTTCTATTTATACGGAGCAAATGCACGTTGCATATGGCAAGTCTACTGCGTCAAAGCACCCTGTTCCATGCAATATGTATGAAATGCATTGGCAATGAGGAGTGGTAGTGTTGGCAGGCTTTATGTATCTAATTGCGTGTGTTTGTAATGGCAAGAGAGGGAGTGTGTTTGTAATGGCAAGAAGAGGGAGTGTGATTGTTGTTTGACTTTAGAATGTTATGCTGACATAGCTCTCTCTCTCTCTCTCTCTCTCTCTCTCTCTCTCTCTCTCTCTCTCTCTCTCTGTATAGTTCTCTCTCTCTGCTCAACCAGCTAGCCACAGCCAAGGCTTTCCTTTTTTGGCAGAGGCTGCAAAAGCCTTGTGTCAAAACCGAAGAAGAAAAAAAAGTTTATTTTTAAACAGGAGCAAAAAAAAAAGCCAAGGTCAGCAGTAGGGTCGACAACAACCAAGACAACACCACCTCACACCTCAACATCTTGCACCGACACCCTGTGAGCAGACAGTCACAACCTTGTCTTAACTTTTCCCATCTTTTTGGTTCGGCTTGACCTTAGAAAAGAAACTACTCTACAGTATATTTCACAGTTTGGACTTTCATTCAGACAGTTCTTGTTAGTTGACCAGACGTTACTCCTCTTTGTGTTCTTCAACACTGTACTTGACCACAGAAGGACCACACAGAAGGGACCCAAGGTCACCCAGGAGGACTTACGTTCAAGCTATTACACCGTTCGGACATAACCTCATCGTATTGCGCTGTATATTCTCCATCCGCTTTATTGTGTTTGCCCATCCCTGTCTCTCATCCTTCCCTCCATCACGCTCCTCTCCTCACTCATGGTGCAGAAAACACAAGTTCTAATTGGTGGTGGCAACCCTGCTGTTGTTGGGTCCGGTATGCCATTGGCCAGCTCTCAGACTGCCTCTCTAAATCTAGCCTTTCCCTACTTCTTCACTCCTCCATCAAGGTCCTAACTGCATTGGATTCCAGAAGAATCCAGTCAGCTTTATTTTCACCGATCCAATCACATTGTCTCCATGTTGTCATTCGCACAAACAAAACAAAATTAGTAATAGCATTTCGCTGTCTCACGTTGTTTCCTGTTGATTTACAATTAACCTTCAAACTGTAAATTGACAGCGTGGCTAATAATCATTCACAGCTAGCGTCAGCTAATGCTCCAAAGAGTCTCATTAGCAGTAATACAGTCATATCCCCATAGAGACAGTTTAACAGCAGAGCAGTAACATCAACACCAGGCCACTGAGGTGTAGTAACTGTCAGTCTATCTGTCTTTCTGTCTGCCTCCACTCTAAACCACACTGGTACAAGTCGGGACCAAATAAGGTTCTCAAGAGTGATGCCATAGGACAGGAATCATCAACTAGATCCAGCCGCGGGCTGATTGTTTCTTTAGTGGATGGTCAGAGTGCCGGAACATAATGACAAATCATTTGTAGACTGCAAAGTGACCGCAAGAATCCCAAACAGGTATATAATATTTTACTAAAACATAATTGTTTTCAAACCTGGCTTACATTTGTATACGAACACGTCTCTCTATTATGCGTGTGTAAGGGTTCACGTCCTCCTCTTCTGAGGAGGAGTAGCGAGAAGGATCGGAGGACCAATGCGCAGCGTGGTAAGTGTCCATAATGTTTTTTTAATAAAGACAGTAGAACACTCGAACAAAACAACAAACGATGACGTGAATACACAAAACCGAAAACAGTACAGTCTGGACCAAACACTCACACGGAAAACAAACACCCACAACCCAAAAGTGAAACCCAGGCTACCTAAGTATGATTCTCAATCAGGGACAACAATTGACAGCTGCCTCTGATTGAGAACCATACTAGGCCGAACACAGAAACCAACATAGAAAAACAAACAGACTGCCCACCCAACTCACGCCCTGACCATACTAAAACATAGATATAATAACAGAAGTAAGGTCAGAACGTGACAGCGTGAGAATACTTGGGAACAGATTTCTCAAATTAAAATAACTTTGAGTGGATTTCCTGGTGTTTTTGCAGTCTTTTATGTAAAGGGGAACCGTTGTAGGGTCACTGAAGAAACATAAATGGGATGGTTCTTTGAAGAGCCATACAAAAATCTAAAACCAGAAATGTTTCGGCCCTCCAGGACCGGAATTAAATAGCGCTAATTTGCATATTTCCCAGTGCCTTTCGAGTATCAATAACACCCATGACTGTGCTTACTAGTGACAGAGAGATGGCTGTTAGATTCATTTTCAGTCCTGTGGTCTTCACCAAGTGAGAGCATATGTGAATATGTTGTCATTGAAGTTTTATTCATTAAGATAATACAATACATATTTCACAAAGCCTTCTTTTGAGGGACTAGTTCTACCCTAATACAGTGGCCTGAAACACATAGTTTACAGGCCACATGAGACCTGCAAATCACATGATCTAACATTTATAATTTTTTATTCACCCACATTCAGAATGACTGCCAGGGTTGGGAAGATTAAGATATGTGACGACCTTAAATATCTAGTGGAACCACCATTTCAGTTATGGGTGCAATAAGTCCAAGTAACAGATTGGAATAGTTTAGAAAAATGTATGTTATTTATACTGAACAAAAATATAAAAGGCAACATGTAAAGTGTTGGTCCTGTGTTTCATGTGCTGAAATAAAATATCAGAGAAATCTTCCATACCTACAAAGAGCTTCTTTCTCTAAAATGTTGTCCACAAATTTGTTTACATCGCTGTTAGTGAGCAGTTCTCCTTTGCCAAGATAATCCATCCACCTAATAGGTGTGGCATATCAAGAAGCTGATTAAAGAGCATGATCATTACACAGGTGCACCTTGTACTGAAGACAATAAAAGTCCACTCTAAAATATGCAGTTTTGTCACACAACACAATGACACAGATGTCTCAAGTTTTGAGGGTGCTGACTGCAGGAATGTGCACCAGAGCTTTTGCCAGAGAATGAAAACTTAATTTCTCTACCATAAGCCATAAGCCACCTCCAACGTCGTTTTAGAGAATTTGGCAGTACATCCAACCAGCTTCACAAACGCACGCCATGTGTAACCAAGCCAGCCTAGGACCTTCACATCTGGCTTTTTCATCTGCGGAATGGTCTGAGACCAGCCACCGGGACAGCTGATGAAACTGTGGGTTTTCGCAACCAAAGAATTTCTGCGCAAATTATCAGAAACCATCTCAGGGACACTCATCTGCTTGCTCGACGTCCTCACCAGGGTCTTGACATGACTGGGGGTTCAGCATCGTAATTGCCTTAAGTGGGCAAATGCTCACCTTTGATGGCCACAGGCATGCTGGAGAAGTGTGCTCTTCACGGTTGAATCCCAGTTTGAACTGTACTGGTCAGTTGGCAGACAGCATGTATGGTGTCGTGTGGTTAAGTGGATTGCTGATGTCAGAGTGCACCATGGTGGCGGTGGGGTTATGGTATGGGCAGGTATAAGCTATGGACAACAAACACAATTACATTTTATCGATGGCAATTTGAATGCACAGAGATACTGTGACAAGATGCCCATTGTAGTGCCATTTAACTGCTGCCATTGCTTCATGTTTCAGCTTGATAATGTACGGCCCCATGTCGCAAGTATCTGTACACAATTCCTGGAGGCTGAAAATGTCCCAGTTCTTCCATGGCCTGCATACTCACCAGACATGAGCATGTTTGGGATGCTCTGGATCGACGTGTACGACAGCGTGTTCAAGTTCCCGCCAATATCCAGCAACTTCACACAGCCATTGAAGAGGACTGGGACAACATTCCACAGGCCACAACAAACAGCCTGTTCAACTCTATCCGTAGATGTGTCGCGCTGCATGAGGCAAATGGTGGCCATACCAGATACTGACTGGTTTTCTGATCCATTTCTGATCCATCCCAAAAAATGTTTAAGTATCTGTGACAAACAGAAGCATATCTGTATTCCCCGTCATGTCAAATCTATAGATTAGGGCCTATTGAATTTATTTCAATTGAATGATTTCCTTATATGACCTGGAACTCCGTTGCGTGTTGCATTTGTATTTTTGTTCAGTGTATATTTGAGTAGCATTAGATGAATTAATGGTTAGTGCAACGTTAGACAGTCTCGTGGTCCAATGTTGTTTCAGTAGCATGGCTTGTTCCTGTTCACACCGATTTGACGAGCGGAAACACAGTCATTGAAGGAATGAATCTGAGCCTAACGCTTATCACCTGTGGAATGCGGGGCTCGGATTTCATTGGCCTTATGTAGGGTGATTGTAGATCCTTCAACCAACGTCGCGAGAGTGCGACTCCCCATAGTATGTTTGTCTGAAGTTGACTGACTGAAAGGAAACCTTTATTTTTCGCCAGTGGTATTGGACACTGTAAACTGCCCCATGCTGGGTTCTAAAGACACAATGTGTTTGATAGTCTGGTAGCCTTGACTGTGACCCTCAATGCCCTTGCATGCATATGCTTGCAATTTACATTTGAGTCATTTAGCAGACACTCTTATCCAGAGCGACTTACAGGAGCAATTAGGGTTAAGTGCCTTGATCAAGGGCATATCAACAGATTTTTCACCTAGTCAGCTCGGGGATTCAAACCTTTCAGTTACTGGGCCAACCTCTTAAACGCTAGGCTACCTGCCGCATGCTGATGTGTGTGTGTGAGTTTTAGCAGCTGTGTTGGCTGAAACTGCTTAGCCATGGGTGAGAGCTAAGGTGATGAAACACTGTGTAACAACCAGGCAGCAATGAGACATAATTACCCAGGCAGTACAGTTATACAGTACTGATAGCAGCAATCACAGTCAACCTAGTGGGGACACACTTACAAACCCTGAACATGTAAATCACACTACATCAAGTGTACAGATTCTTCACTTCATAATGTATTGTCTCCAAGCAACCATCTTCATACTGTGCTATAACAACATCACTTTTGTTAAACAATCATTCAAATGTCTTCCTTCTTTGTCATGTTTTGCTAATAGCACCACCTAAAAATCCAAAGACATTATTTTCTGTTTTTCTGTTTGAAAACAAATGTTTCTGTCCTTTGTCTTTCAGAATAAAGTGTTGAACATTGATGCGCTGAAAGTCAAGCTGCAGGTAAGACAAATTGCTTTTGGGATTTTATAGTTTTTTAAAAATTGATTTTCATTTGAATGTAATTATTGAATCGTGTGTGTGTCTTTCTCTGTGTCTTTGTTTGTTTGTGTGTGTGTGCATACGTGCATACGTACATGCATGTGTTTGCCTGTCTGTCCTCATTGTAACGGAAAACTGTAGTATATATGGTCATTTTGGTTATTATCAACAGGAAAATACTCTGAAATGTTTTACTGCGTATGCCGTAAATTATGGTGCATTGTGGGAAACTGTTGAGGGTGGGGAAAGAAGAATTGCTGTATTTTGAATGGTACCTTTTGACCATAAGTGGGTTTGTTTCTGGCTTATGAACATATTTTGAGGCGTGCCTTGTAAGAGGCTATACTTGTGGTACCCGTAAGTGAGAATGCTGTACCAATTTAACTTGTTTGTGGTTATTGTGCCCCATCAATTTAAAATGTGTAGGGGTCAGATTGGAGTAACAGCAAGTCTTAAACATGAAATGGTTGAGCATTTAGCCTTGTCCTTTTGGTCTGTTTTTCACTGTAGTTGCTGCCAGTTCCATCAAATCCTTGTAAATACAGTAAAGTACAGTGGAATACACACCCTTCCGCATTCATCCATTCATTCAGATAACAGTAACAATTACTTTTTTATGGTGGAAATCATTCAATTTTACGGTATTGTACTGTGTCATTGCACAGTACTTGCTTTGATACCATATTTATACCACAGTAGGTGCACTGTCATATGAAATACAACATTTTTCTTGCAACTGAGCTGACTGTGTGTTGCTGTCATATTCACAGCAACCCCTTTTCATTTTGTATTTATTTTACCGTTATTTTACCAGGTAAGTTGACTGAGAACACGTTCTCATTTACAGCAACGACCTGGGGAATAGTTACAGGAGAGGTGAGGGGGAATGAATGAGCCAATTGTAAACAGTCGGTATGTCTGTATCTGTTTGGGTGTATGTCTCTCTCTGTGCTCTCTCTGTGTGTGTGTGTGTGCCAGATATATGTCAGAGATAGCCAATAAATCAAATCAAATCTAATTTTATTTGTCACATACACATGGTTAGCAGATGTTAATGCATGTGGAAGAAGGTGCTCTGGTCAGATGAAACCAAAATTGAACTTTTTTGGCAACAATGCAAAACGTTATGTTTGGCGTAAAAGCAACACAGCTCATCACTCTGAACACACCATCCCCACTGTCAAACATGGTGGTGGCAGCATCATGGTTTGGGCCTGCTTTTCTTCAGCAGGGACAGGGAAGATGGTTAAAGTTGATGGGAAGATGGATGGAGCCAAATACAGGACCATTCTGGAAGAAAACCTGATGGAGTCTGCAAAAGACCTGAAACTGGGACGGAGATTTGTCTTCCAACAAGACAATGATCCAAAACATAAAGCAAAATCTACAATGGAATGGTTCAAAAATAAACATAGCCAGGTGTTAGAATGGCCAAGTCAAAGTCCAGACCTGAATTCAATCAAGAATCTGTGGAAAGAACTGAAAACTGCTGTTCACAAATGCTCTCCATCCAACCTCACTGAGCTCGAGCTGTTTTGCAAGGAGGAATGGGAAAAAATTTCAGTCTCTCGATGTGCAAAACTGATAGAGACAAACCCCAAGCGACTTACAGCTGTAATCGCAGCAAAAGGTGGCGCTACAAAGTATTGACTTAAGGGGGCTGAATAATTTTGCACGCCCAATTTTTCAGTTTTTAATTTGTTAAAAAAGTTTGAAATATCCAATAAATGTCGTTCCACTTCATGATTGTGTCCCACTTGTTGATTCTTCACAAAAAAATACAGTTTTATATCTTTATGTTTGAAGCCTGAAATGTGGCAAAAGGTCGCAAAGTTCAAAGGGGGCGAATACTTTCGCAAGGCACTGTATATGAATGAGTGATGGTACAGAAAGGCATAGGAAAGAAGCAGTAGATGGTATCGAGTACAGTATATACATATGAGATGAGTAATGTAGGGTATGTAAACATAAAAGTGGCATAGATTAAAGTGGCTAGTGATACACGTATTACATAAAGATGGCAAGATGCAGTAGATGATATAGAGTACAGTATATACATATACATATGAGATGAGTAATGTAGGGTATGTAAACATTATATTAATTGGCATTAAGTGGCACTCCGTTGTCCCACCGTTGACCTCACTCCTCTCCATGTAAACACGCTGCAGATGTCTCCATCCCCAGACAGTCAGAGATAGGATGACATCAGATCAAATTAGGCTTTAATGAAGTCCAGTTGATTAGCCTCGCTGTGGCTCCCTATTTAGTGCACTACTTTTATGGCCTATAGGGTTTTGGTCAAAAGTAGCGCATTATAAAGGAAATATGGTGCCATTTGGGACACAGCCCGGAGACTATCTGGCGATACAGTACTACACTGTCCATTTTCATTATTTAAGCAATAAGGCATGGGGGGAGGGGGGGGAGTTGGTATATGGCCAATATACCACGGCTAAGGGCTGTTCATAATGCAGATGCAACGCGGAGTGCCTGGATACAGCCCTTAGCCCTGGTATATTGGCCATATTGCTGTTATAAGCTGGTTACCAAAATAATTAGTGTTTTGTCATACCCGTGGTATACGGTCTCATATTCCACAGCTGTCAGCCAATCAGCATCCAGGGCTCGAACCACCCAGTTTATTATCAGTTTTATACCATGGCATTGTTGCATGCTCATTTCTGATTGTCTGAAGGGCATTCTAGAGCGTTCAGATAATTTGGCAACTACCCAGTTTCCTTGGTTTGGTTACCAAAGCAACTACCCAGTCAACACGGTGGGTTCGGGCCTATTCCGTTTGAGACTCGGGGGACTCGGCATCGACTCGGACAACCTTCATATGGGCCGAGGTCTTCCCGAGTTCGGCATAATCAAGTTACTCTGGGTTCCGGCTCATGGTGCTCTGGCCGAATCCACTTCAACATATCTGTCCCGATTAACTTTTTCAGAAGCAGGGCCATATGAGGTTTTTATTCGTCAGGTGAAGAAGAAAAAAAATAATGAATGTAGTAATTTCACCTAGAATTTGCTCGGTCACTTGCAAGCTACATTTAGGCCCATTAGGCTATTAGATTGAGAAGGACCCTGGAGAATCTATGCTTCAAATTAATGTTTTTTTTATCCCTACTCACACTAATTATATTAATTTCAATCCTTTTGGCCAATCCTGGCATAGTATAATGGCATTAGCAATTTTTAGGCATATGCTGTTGGCCACGTTAATTATAGGACGATTTGGGATACATGATCCATGACAGACAAGCACATCTCAGTGTCATAGGCTATAGCCTATTTTTCTATGGTAGGCCTCTCTGTCAACGTTGATACATCCTGACAAAATACACCATATGTGTGGCCTAATGTAATTTTCTGGACCTTGTAAACTGTCGAGAATGAACCCATAACTGATCCAAGTGGTTGTATAATCTGGGTTTTATTTTTCGGCATGAAACACAATAGGATGTTGAGCGATTATACAAATTAGCATTTTACAGCCTAGACAATATTTATGTACTAACAATAAGCCATTCATCATTGCACTGTGCTGTTGTAGCCTAGGAGGTAGATTAATTTTATTCTCTAATAACGAAGGCCTAATGATATCAATAGTGTAGCGTGCCAGTTGACCGCGGATCATAGCCTATATCTTCCATTTGATAATCTGCTACCTAGGCTGAAGGAGTGATGCAGCCTAAAACCATGCATGTTGAATATTTGCAGTAGCCTATTAAACTGTTACAAATGTAGTCTATATCCTATTAAAATAGCTAAATAAATAACGCCCATGACAGTCAATGTAAAAAAATAATGGCGCTCGAAACGTCATGATTGTGGGTTCAATTCAGGGGACCACGAACTGAAAATGAATGCATGCATACTGTCGCTTTGGATAACAGCGTCTGCTTAATGTCACATTTATTATTTTTGCACACCTCATATTTGTGAGACATTGAACATTTCCCTTCATGGAACTTTTGACTGTAGTTATGGGCTGTCTGCGCATTCTGAAAAGACAGAAGAATGTAAAACAGCGTATCTAAAACGGGTAAGTTATGATTTTTGTTAAACCTGTACAAAGACGAAGTTTAATTAAAGACCTCACATCACCAAGTAACTGTAACGGTTTTCTTCTGGTGAAAGAGAGGCGGACCAAAATGCAGCGTGGTTAGTTTTGTACATCTTTAATAAAGATGAAAGTACAACAATCTACAAAACAAGAAACGTGGAAAAAACCGAAACAGTCCTATCTGGTGCCACAAACACAAAGACAGGAACAATCACCCAGAAGAGACCTAAAGAATATGGCTGCCTAAATATGGTTCCCAATCAGAGACAACGATAAACAACTGCCTCTGATTGAGAACCACTCTAGGCAACCATAGACTTACCTAGAGTACTACTCTAACCACAATCCTATACCTACACACAACCCCAGACAAAACAAACCACATAAATCCCCATGTCACACCCTGGCCTCACCAAAATACTAACGAAAACACAGAATACTAAGGCCAGGGCATGACAGTACCCCCCCCAAAGGAGTGGACTCCCGGCCGCCACCTAAATCCATAGGGGAGGGTCTGGGTGGGCGTCTGTCCACAGTCCTGCCTTTTTAATTTTTAGATTTTTTAAATTTTTACAAATCTCCGATTGGAATTTTCAACATAGCATATAGCAGCATACATTTTATTTATTTTTATTTTTATTTCACCTTTATTTAACCAGGTAGGCTATTTGAGAACAAGTTTTCATTTGCAACTGCAACCTGGCCAAGATAAAGCATAGCAGTGTGAACAGACAACACAGAGTTACACATGGAGTAAACAATTAATAATGCAGTTAATAATGCCATCAATTAACAATAAAGTCAATAACACAGTAGAAAAAAAGGGGAGTCTATATATACATTGTGTGCAAAAGGCATGAGGAGGTAGGCAAATAATTACAATTTTGCAGATTAGCACTGGAGTGATAAATGATCAGATGGTCATGTACAGGTAGAGATACTGGTGTGCAAAAGAGCAGAAAAGTAAATAAATAAAAACAGTTTGGGGATGAGGTAGGTGAAAATGTGTGGACTATTTACCAATAGACTATGTACAGCTGCAGCGATCGGTTAGCTGCTCAGATAGCACATGTTTGAAGTTGGTGAGGGAGATAAAAGTCTCCAACTTCAGGGATTTTTGCAATTCGTTCCAGTCACAGGCAGCAGAGTACTGGAACGAAAGGCGGCCAAATGAGGTGTTGGCTTTAGGGATGATCAGTGAGATACACCTGCTGGAGCGCGTGCTATGGATGGGTGTTGCCATCATGACCAGTGAACTGAGATAAGGCGGGGCTTTACCTAGCATGGACTTGTAGATGACCTGGAACCAGTGGGTCTGGCGACGAATATGTAGCGAGGGCCAGCCGACTAGAGCATACAAGTCGCAGTGGTGGGTGGTATAAGGTGCTTTAGTGACAAAACGGATGGCACTGTGATAAACTGCATCCAGTTTGCTGAGTAGAGTGTTGGAGGCAATTTTGTAGATGACATCGCCGATGATTATTAGGGTAAGTTTGGCGGTGTGAGTGAAGGAGGCTTTGTTGCGGAATAGAAAGCCGACTCTAGATTTGATTTTCGATTGGAGATGTTTGATATGAGTCTGGAAGGAGAGTTTACAGTCTAGCCAGACACCTAGGTACTTATAGGTGTCCACATATACAAGGTCAGAACCATCCAGGGTGGTGATGCTCGTCGGGCGTGCGGGTGCAGGCAGCGATCGGTTGAAAAGCATGCATTTGGCTTTACTAGCGTTTAAGAGCAGTTGGAGGCCATGGAAGGAGTGTTGTATGGCATTGAAGCTCGTTTGGAGGTTAGACAGCACAGTGTCCAAGGACGGGCCGGAAGTATATAGAATGGTGTCGTCTGCGTAGAGGTGGATCAGGGAATTGCCCGCAGCAAGAGCAACATCATTGATATATACAGAGAAAAGAGTCGGCCCGAGAATTGAACCCTGTGGCACCCCCATAGACTGCCAGAGGACCGGACAGCATGCCCTCCGATTTGACACACTGAACTCTGTCTGCAAAGTAATTGGTGAACCAGGCAAGGCAGTCATCCGAAAAACCGAGGCTACTGAGTCTGCCGATAAGAATATGGTGATTGACAGAGTCGAAAGCCTTGGCAAGGTCGATGAAGACGGCTGCACAGTACTGTCTTTTATCGATGGCGGTTATGATATCGTTTAGTACCTTGAGTGTGTCTGAGGTGCACCCGTGACCGGCTCGGAAACCAGATTGCACAGCGGAGAAGGTACGGTGTGATTCGAGATGGTCAGTGACCTGTTTGTTGACTTGGCTTTCGAAGACCTTAGATAGGCAGGGCAGGATGGATATAGGTCTGTAACAGTTTGGGTCCAGGGTGTCTCCCCCTTTGAAGAGGGGGATGACTGCGGCATCTTTCCAGCTTTCCATCATCAATTGCCAACATCAATGCTTCCTGAAGTATCCTTAATAGGGAGCTAGCATTACCTCTAAAGGAACCAAAAACACACGATTCCGCAGTGGTGGCCTCTGCTGCTCGAACTGTCTGCCTTGCATCTTGGCCCAACTTTCCAACGGTTGTTGTGAGAGTCAGTCAGTTGGTTAGCAGTCGAGGCCAGCTGGAGTAGATACCAAACAGTTAAAAATAGGTCATTGTAGCTATTGTATTTCTAGTACTGTATTGCGTCGCTGTCTCTAATTAGTTTGTGATTGTAGCTAGCTTAATTTTTGGACTGTTCATGGTTGTTTCTCCATTAACGTTTCTCCATTAAAGTCAGCTAACATTAATGTTTGCTAGCTATCTTAGCTAACTGTTAGAGCAGAGGTAGCTAGCTAAGTCAATTCATTTAGGGTATAGCCTATGTGATATTAGGTAGCTAGCTAATAGCTAATTGAGGTAGCTAGTGATTTTGTTTGTAAAACATTGGTAGTCTAGCTAAGACTAGGCAAGAAAGCACCCGGTTAACATAGCTAGTTAGCTAAGAGTGACAGTTAGCTACGCTAGCTGGCTATGTCCAGTGAGTCACAAAGTTCTAGCTAGTGGTCGAACGCTAGTGGTCTTCTTTCATTGGAAAGCAAATCTATTAGAAAAAATAACAACATAAACTATAAGTAAAATGGAAAACAACATTCTATAGGTTGAATGATTTGTTTCCAGCTGACCCCATTCCTCACTTGAACCCCATGCGCCAAATACTCAAAATGTGAATCTAAAGGCTGGCACCCTGAGCCTGAGCTGGTGTGGCTGGATAGAAAAGGAGTCAATCTCAAATATGAAAACTGTTCAAAAGGTGTGTATACCTTTGCTAGGCACTGAATACCCATTGATTCTTGAAGAAAATAAGTTATACATTCATAGTTGAACTTTTCTTCCTTATCAGAACCAAACACAGACCTATTTAACCTCTACAGGATTGGTGGGACGGTTGAGCTAATGTAGGTTAATGCGATTAGCATGAGGTTGTAAGTAAAAATAACATTTCCCAGGACATAGACATATCTGATATTGGCAGAAAGCTTACATTCATGTTATTAATCTAAATGCACTGTCCAATTTATCACAGTGAAAGAATACCATGCTGTTGTTTGAGGAGAGTGCACAGTTATGAACTTGAAAAGTTATTAATAAACCAATTAGCCACATTTGGGCAGTCTTGATACAAAAATTTGAACAGAAATGCAATGGTTCATCTGAAACGTTGCACATACACTGCTGCCATTAGTGGCCAACATCGAAATTGTGCCTGGGCTGGAATAATACATTATGGCCTTTCTCTTGCATTTCAAAGATGATGGTACAAAAAAATACAAAATAACATGTTTTTTTCTTTATATTATCTTTTACCAGATCTACTGTTTTATATTCTCCTACATGAATGTCACATTTCCACAAACTTCAAAGTGTTTCCTTTCAAATGATATCAAGAATATACATATCCTTGCTTCATGTCCTGAGCTAAAGGCAGTTAGATTTGGGTATGTCATTTTAGGCCAGTCCTTGCATCCATAGCTCCTATCTGTTTTTGGTCTCTACCCTAAACCATAACCCTAACCTTAACCATTACTCTAACCTTACACATAACCAAATCCCTTGCCTAACCTTACCTTAAATGGGGTAGGGACATCCAAAGGATGCTGAATAGCAAGGACCATATGATTATCATTTGAGAGCTGTAACTACAAGTACTGGGCAGGGGACACAAGTTAAGAAAGACTGGTGTGAGAGACAGACAGTGGCCTGACCATAGAATCAGGAATTAGAATACTATTATGACATAGATCACAGAACATTTTTATTTTCCCAAGCGAAATTGATCCGAGGTCTTTGCGGCCCGTGGCCCGCCAATTGCCCATCCCTGACATAGAGTCCTGCAATTATGTGCATTGGCCCCTCTTCTCACAAGGAGCAAATTTGCCTCAAGGACCCACAAGTTCTGCCAAGATGGATTCTCCGCCATTTTGCATTTTTGAAAAGCCCTTAAATTATATCTCCTCCGGAAGCACAGGGCCGATTTGGATGAAAGTTGATATATGGTATCTATGGACTAAGGTCTTTCAACGCAATATTTTCCAGACAAGTATGTCGAACAACTGACCAATCAACATTTATGTGGTTGTGGTCCGGCACATAAATGCATATAAATCAGACACGGATATTTGTATTGTAACCAAACTTGGTACACATGTTCCAAACCCTGTCAAACACATTCAGATAGACCACATGGTGGGCGCTACAACAGGCACATATTTATATATATTGATCTATTTGACTCAGTGTTGAAATTGAAAGCCTCTGTGATTGTTGTGTTGATGTGCTTCCCATTTGAGGTCTGGATTGTGAATCCTAGGATTTTACATTTACATTTTACATTTAAGTCATTTAGCAGACGCTCTTATCCAGAGCGACTTACAAATTGGTGAATTCACCTTCTGACATCCAGTGGAACAGCCACTTTACAATAGTGCATCTAAATCATTTAAGGGGGGGGGGGGGAGTGAGAAGGATTACTTTATCCTATCCTAGGTATTCCTTGAAGAGGTGGGTTTTCAGGTGTCTCCGGAAGGTGGTGATTGACTCCGCTGTCCTGGCGTCGTGAGGGAGTTTGTTCCACCATTGGGGGGCCAGAGCAGCGAACAGTTTTGACTGGGCTGAGCGGGAACTGTACTTCCTCAGTGGTAGGGAGGCGAGCAGGCCAGAGGTGGATGAACGCAGTGCCCTTGTTTGGGTGTAGGGCCTGATCAGAGCCTGGAGGTACTGCGGTGCCGTTCCCCTCACAGCTCCGTAGGCAAGCACCATGGTCTTGTAGCGGATGCGAGCTTCAACTGGAAGCCAGTGGAGAGAGCGGAGGAGCGGGGTGACGTGGAGAGAACTTGGGAAGGTTGAACACCAGACGGGCTGCGGCGTTCTGGATGAGTTGTAGGGGTTTAATGGCACAGACAGGGAGCCCAGCCAACAGCGAGTTGCAGTAATCCAGACGGGAGATGACAAGTGCCTGGATTAGGACCTGCGCCGCTTCCTGTGTGAGGCAGGGTCGTACTCTGCGGATGTTGTAGAGCATGAACCTACAGGAACGGGCCACCGCCTTGCTGTTAGTTGAGAACGACAGGGTGTTGTCCAGGATCACGCCAAGGTTCTTAGCGCTCTGGGAGGAGGACACAATGGAGTTGTCAACCGTGATGGCGAGATCATGGAACGGGCAGTCCTTCCCCGGGAGGAAGAGCAGCTCCGTCTTGCCGAGGTTCAGCTTGAGGTGGTGATCCGTCATCCACACTGATGTGTCTGCCAGACATGCAGAGATGCGATTCGCCACCTGGTCATCAGAAGGGGGAAAGGAGAAGATTAATTGTGTGTCGTCTGCATAGCAATGATAGGAGAGACCATGTGAGGTTATGACAGAGCCAAGTGACTTGGTGTATAGCGAGAATAGGAGAGGGCCTAGAACAGAGCCCTGGGGGACACCAGTGGTGAGAGCGCGTGGCGAGGAGACAGATTCTTGCCACGCCACCTGGTAGGAGCGACCTGTCAGGTAGGACGCAATCCAAGCGTGGGCCGCGCCGGAGATGCCCAACTCGGAGAGGGTGGAGAGGAGGATCTGATGGTTCACAGTATCGAAGGCAGCCGATAGGTCTAGAAGGATGAGAGCAGAGGAGAGAGAGTTAGCTTTAGCAGTGCGGAGCGCCTCCGTGATACAGAGAAGAGCAGTCTCAGTTGAATGACTAGTCTTGAAACCTGACTGATTTGGATCAAGAAGGTCATTCTGAGAGAGATAGCGGGAGAGCTGGCCAAGGACGGCACGTTCAAGAGTTTTGGAGAGAAAAGAAAGAAGGGATACTGGTCTGTAGTTGTTGACATCGGAGGGAAGGGATGAGCCAGCGGTCAGGGATGAGTTGATGAGCGAGGTGAGGTAAGGGAGAAGGTCTCCGGAAATGGTCTGGAGAAGAGAGGAGGGGATAGGGTCAAGCGGGCAGGTTGTTGGGCGGCCGGCCGTCACAAGAAGCGAGATTTCATCTGGAGAGAGAGGGGAGAAAGAGGTCAGAGCACAGGGTAGGGCAGTGTGAGCAGAACCAGCGGTGTCGTTTGACTTAGCAAACGAGGATTGGATGTCGTCGACCTTCTTTTCAAAATGGTTGACGAAGTCATCTGCAGAGAGGGAGGGGGGGGGAGGAGGATTCAGGAGGGAGGAGAAGGTGGCAAAGAGCTTCCTAGGGTTAGAGGCAGATGCTTGGAATTTAGAGTGGAAGAAAGTGGCTTTAGCAGCAGAGACAGAGGAGGAAAATGTAGAGAGGAGGGAGTGAAAGGATGCCAGGTCCGCAGGGAGGCGAGTTTTCCTCCATTTCCGCTCAGGCTGCCCGGAGCACTGTTCTGTGAGCTCGCAATGAGTCGTCGAGCCATGGAGCGGGAGGGGAGGACCGAGCCGGCCTGGAGGATAGGGGACATAGAGAGTCAAAGGATGCAGAAAGGGAAGAGAGGAGGGTTGAGGAGGCAGAATCAGGAGATAGGTTGGAGAAGGTATGAGCAGAGGGAAGAGATGATAGGATGGAAGAGGAGAGAGTAGCGGGGGAGAGAGAGCGAAGGTTGGGACGGCGCGATACCATCCGAGTAGGGGCAGTGTGGGAAGTGTTGGATGAGAGCGAGAGGGAAAAGGATACAAGGTAGTGGTCGGAGACTTGGAGGGGAGTTGCAATGAGGTTAGTGGAAGAACAGCATCTAGTAAAGATGAGGTCGAGCGTATTGCCTGCCTTGTGAGTAGGGGGGAAGGTGAGAGGGTGAGGTCAAAAGAGGAGAGGAGTGGAAAGAAGGAGGCAGAGAAGAATGAGTCAAAGGTAGACGTGGGGAGGTTAAAGTCGCCCAGGACTGTGAGAGGTGAGCCGTCCTCAGGAAAGGAGCTTATCAAGGCATCAAGCTCATTGATGAACTCTCCGAGGGAACCTGGAGGGCGATAAATGATAAGGATGTTAAGCTTGAAAGGGCTGGTAACTGTGACAGCATGGAATTCAAAGGAGGCGATAGACAGATGGGTAAGGGGAGAAAGAGAGAATGACCACTTGGGAGAGATGAGGATCCCGGTGCCACCACCCCGCTGACCAGAAGCTCTCGGGGTGTGCGAGAACACGTGGGCGGACGAAGAGAGAGCAGTAGGAGTTGCAGTGTTATCTGTGGTGATCCATGTTTCCGTCAGTGCCAAGAAGTCGAGGGACTGGAGGGAGGTATAGGCTGAGATGAACTCTGCCTTGTTGGCCGCAGATCGGCAGTTCCAGAGGCTACCGGAGACCTGGAACTCCACGTGGGTCGTGCGTGCTGGGACCACCAGATTAGGTGGCCGCGGCCACGCGCGGTGTGGAGCGTTTGTATTGTCTGTGCAGAGAGGAGAGAACAGGGATAGATAGACACATAGTTGACAGGCTACAGAAGTGGCTACGCTAATGCAAAGGAGATTGGAATGACAAGTGGACTACACGTCTCGAATGTTCAGAAAGTTAAGCTTACGTAGCAAGAATCTTATTGACTAAAATGATTGAAATGATACAGTACTGCTGGAGTAGGCTAGCTGGCAGTGGCTGCGTCGTTGACTTTGTAGGCTAGCTGGCAGTGGCTGCGTTGTTGACACTACACTAATCAAGTCGTTCCGTCGAGTGTAATAGTTTCTACAGTGCTGCTATTCGGGGGCTAGCTGGCTAGCTAGCAGTGTTGATTACGTAGAACGACAATAGCTGGCTAGCTAACCTAGAAAATCGCTCTAGACTACACAATTGTCTTAGATACAAAGACGGCTATGTAGCTAGCTAGCTACGATCAAACAAATCAAACCGTTGTACTCTAATGAAGTGAAATGAAAATGTGATACTACCTGTGGAGCGAAGCGGAATGTTGACCGGGTAGTTGAAGTTCAATTCGGTAGATGTTGGCTAGCTGTTGGCTAGCTAGCTAGCAGTATCTCCTACGTTAAGGACGACAAATAGCTGGCTAGCTAACCTCGGCAAATTAAGATAATCACTCTAAGTCTACACACTCTAAACTACACAATTATCTTGGATACGAAGACAGCAAAGACAACTATGTAGCTAGCTAACACTACACTAAAATTTTCTTTTGGTGTCAAAATCGGACAAATTGTTGTAACTATTTCTTTAGCTATTTCTTTGTTTTTTTTCGTGATTCAAATGTGCTGTTGGGAGAAACACTTTCTCTTCCAAGGCTACAGATGGAAAGATGGAGAAATTTGTCATGAGGTGGCTGCAGCTTGCAAAGGAGAGGACCGAACACAGCAAGGAAAGGGCGGATAGACCCAGAGAGACATAGAAATATTTACATACACTCATACATAAACATTGTAAGTGATAAACTCTGACGCTTTGTACATTATCTGGAAATATTGGACGACTTGGTTCTGCCCGAGTTTATTAGTTCCAGATCATTTGTAGAATGGACGCGTTTATCCCGCTTATTCCACGGTTGCCAAAGTAAACAAGCACACATTTACTGGTAAAAATTACATGTTTTCAAGTAAAATTCATACTATTTCATCCTTCCACTAAACCCGGTTGTTAGTTCTATCGTTTAGGTTGCTAGAGAAGCGGACTTGTTGTTCATTCTATTTGTTTGATTGCTGTGCAGGCAGGCAATGTTCTTATCCCTTGCTTGCTAGCTAGCCAACTATGGCTAACACAGTCGCTCGCGTCAACGCTGCAGATAGAATAACATCAAAGTACCTGCAATTTAATTTGTTTAAAGCTATTTTCTAGTGACATTTAAATGGATACATCCATGACACTGTACATACGTACTGCCTGTTGAGGGATGACACCCACACAAGGTAAATTTAATCTATTTAAACAAAAGTTTTAAAATCAGAAAATGTCTTTCTTTCATGTTTGTTATTCGTAGTTTGGTTGATAGCTGCAATATTACTAGCGACATTTAATATGATATTACAACCTAAATTTAATATAAATACATTTTTAGTGGTAGGGGGGGTGGAATCGAGTGGATCTTGCCCTAAAATGGCAGCTTTGGTTTAGTTCAGGCTGACAGATCTGGGCCGAATGACACTGGCCTGGTCTGCACCGTCATTCATTTCGGACTCGGGACGGATTCGGCTGCCAGACCCCTGGCCAGCAGTTTTTGATCTGTTATGCCGGAATCAGGCCAGATGTGGGCCAGACGTTTGTGCTACCTGGGTACTGTCCTATCTAGTAAACTTGTTAGCTACTTCAGTGGATGTTGAACACATTTCTACCTGCAAATGAACACATTTCTAGAGGTAAATTATAGCCAAGGTATAAAAGGAATAATCAACTTGGGGCTCTATGTGTTCTCTGGAAAAGAATGCAACTGCGGAAGGTGAGGAACATATCACCTGCGTTGTTCATTGTTTTCCAGAGAACGCGTAGCCTCTCGTTGATTATCCCTTACCTTTTTGTCAGCCAAAGCTTGATATCAGTATTGTGTAATCTGTGATCATAATTCGGCTATAGGAACCGATAGTGTCCATTACTGAGTTCAGACAACAATCACACTTGAATTACTTCTATTCAGAGTGTTTGCATAGTTCTTTGAAAGTAGAAAAAGTAATCATGATGCACTGGACATGACAGCAATTGCTCAATACTTTTTGTGCTGGATGTGTTGGCTGTCTTTTATGTAACACGTTGTCTATATGAAAATTGACAGAACCTTTGGCACAGCGTTCAGATGAGACAGGGATGGGTATATTATGTTATGTGTGTATGTGTGCGCGCTTGTTTGTTCACTCATGTGTGTGTGTGCGTTTGCATGTGTATGTTCACTCCACAGGAGGTAGGTGACACTTAAAGGAGGATGGGCTCGTGGTAATGGCTGGTGTGGAATGGTATCAATACATCAAACATACCATCCCATTCACTCCGTTCAATACATTATTATGAGCTGTCCTCCCCTTAGCAGCCTCCACTGGTTCACTGTGTGTATATACTTGCGTGTTTGCATGTCTATGTTTGTGTGTTTGTGTGTGCATATGTGTGTCCACGCCTGTGTATCTACTGTACACTACATGACCAAAAGCATGTGGACACCTGCTCGTCGAACATCTCATTCTAAAACCATGGGCATTAATATGGAGTTGGTCCCCCATTTGCTGCTGTAACAGCCTCCACTCTTCTGGGAAGGCTTTCCACTAGATGTTGGAACATTGCTGCTGGACTTACTTCCATTCAGCCACGAGAGCATTAGTGAGGTCAGGTACTGATGTTGGGCGATTTGGCCTGGCTCGCAGCCGGAGTTCCAATTCATCCCAAAGGTTTTCGATGGGGTTGAGGTCAGGGCTCTGTGCAGGCCAGTCATGTTCTTCCACACCGATCTTGACAAACCATTTCTGAATGGACCTCGCTTTGTGCACGACGGCATTGTCATGCTGAAACAGGAAAGGGCCTTCCCCAAACCATTTCCACAAAGTTGTAAGCACAGAATTGTCTAGAATGTCATTATATGCTGTAGCATTAATATTTCCCTTCACTGGAACTAAGGGGCCTAGCCCAAACCATAAAAAACAGCTATGGACCATTATTCCTCCTCCACCAAACTTTACAGTTGGCACTATGCATTGGGGCAAGTTAGCGTTCTCCTGGCATCCGTCAAACTCAGATTCGTCCGTTGGAATGCCAGATGGTGAAGCTTGATTCATCACTCCAGATAACGTATTTACTCTGTTCCAAAATCCAATCAGGTTGAGCTTCACACCACTCCAGCTGAAGCTTGACATTGCACATGGTGATCTTAGGCTTGTGCGCTGCTGCTCATCCATAGAAACCCATTTCATGATGCTCCCAAAGAAAAGTTATTTTGCTGACATTGCTTCCAGAGGCAGGTTGGAACTCGGTAGTGAGCGTTGCAACCGAGGACAGATTATTTCTACGCGGTGCGCGCTTCAGCACTCAGCGGTTCCGTTCTGTGAGTTTGTGTGACCTCTTTGCGGCTGAGCCGTTGTTGCTTCTAGATGTTTCCACTTCACAATAACAGCACTTACAGTTGACTGGGGCAGCTGTAGCAGGGCCATACTTGACTTGTTGGTGCCACGTTGAAAGTCACTGAGCTCTTCAGTAAGGCCATTCTACTGCAAATGTTTGTCTATGGAGATTGCATGGTGGTGTGCTCGATTTTATACACCTGTCAGCAACGGGTGTGAAATAGTCGAATCCACTCATTTGAAGGGGTGTCCACATACTTTAGTCTATATAGTGTATGTATGTTTGTCAGCTCCCTTGCCTCTCTTCCTCGTTACATTATTATTCATGCCCTCAGCCAGTCTCTCATCAGTCAGATAGATAGATGGATGATAGACTGATGGTGTGTGAGAGAAAGAGCATGCCAAGGAAGGAGCAGAGGTTAACACTGATGAGACCTGGGCCAGAGAGGAGGGAGGAGGGAGGAGGGTTAGGACACCGGCTCTACATCCACTGTCTGTCAACCATCTCTCCATTTCTCACTCTACTGTAACTCAACCAGACAGGCAGAAGCCCTTTTCATGATGGGCAGAATGCGTGGTGTTGCCATTGACTAGTCATTGTGACTATGAATAGACTACATAAACATTTTCACAGAGAGGAAAATACATTTAATCCACATGATTCATATCCTCAGTTTTGACCAGTTCATTAATTGAGCTGCTGTAGGCCCATTGATGAGTAAGAACAGTCTTTACAGAGTGGGATAATGATGATGTCATATGTCCTCCTCTTCAGATCTGGGACACTGCTGGGCAAGAAAGGTTCCGCAGCGTCACACACGCCTACTACCGTGATGCTCATGGTAAGCTGTGTGTGTGTGTGTGTGTGTGTGTGTGTGTGTGTGTGTGTGTGTGTGTGTGTGTGTGTGTGTGTGTGTGTGTGTGTGTGTGTGTGTGTGTGTGTGTGTGTGTGTGTGTGTGTGTTTAAAAAGAGCCATACAATATCCTGGCTGCCATTCATCTCCTCCTCCGTTGGTAGACATTGCCTGATGGTTGTTCATCAAGCTGTGTGTGTGACTCATATTTAAGTGTGTGTGTGTGTGTTTGCGTGTGTGTGTTTGTGTGTGTGTGTGTGTGTGTATGAGGATTTATATTGCTCTGGTTCTCCTCTGCGTGTGTCCTGGGAACCGCAGGATGGAAGCTAACCATTGGGTGGGCTGATTAGCCTGCCTCTCACACAGCGGGAGACAGAACACTAGTTGTCTGTGTGTCTGTGTGTGCATGCAGGCGTGCTATTTCGGGAGCAGGTCCGTCAGGCCCAGACAGATGTGATGCTGTAGGCCATCCTGATCAGGTGTGGGAGAATGCACACAAACAGGCAGATGCACAGTGATAGAGGAAATCACAGTTAATCACGCCACACCGGGCTTACACAGACAGACAGACAGACACACATACATAAATAAACTACTAATCTATAAGCAGATTGCTGACAGTTTCTCCTCTGCCTGCTGTGAGGCCTGCTGAGGTGGAGGTGGTGAGCTGGCCTCCACTCTGTTACACCACTGTAATGAGACTCAGACATGCCTTGTTTTTAAGCTGGAGGGGAGAAGAGTTCAGTTTGGGAAATTGGTGCGCTCATTAGTCATGTCAAGGATCAATGAAGTAAACATGCGACTACTTGAGAAGAGGCTTGATTGTGTGAGGATCAATTTGAGAAGAGGCTTGATTGTTGTGTCTATACCGTTAAGCTGTGTTGTATTGGTAGTCAAGTGTATTGCAGATGTAGAGAAGAAAAGTCAGGGAAGGAGCAGGACGTGACAATTTATTTTGGCAGTTTCATTTGCCCTGAGTAGTAGTGCTAGGAGACCTGCTGTTAGTCTCTGTTTGTCAGCGCTTGCTGAGGAATACAACTTTTATCATTGCACTTCAGAGTGGCACTGGAGGAATAGAGTGGTCTGTGAACAAGGTGTGAATTACGGCTTGCAGATACCTGCTTGTGTCACTAATGTCAGCCAAACTGTGGCAGTGGGGCTTGATGTGGGGCTTGATGGAAGGCTTGGCACACACAGGGATAGAGAATCAAAAAGTAACAGGAAGAGAGGATTGTCATGGAACAAAGAAACATAGTTCAGCATTGTTGTTCATTTTATTCAGCCCACCATTAGAGTTGTTTTTCTTCTCAGACAAATGAGGGATGTTTTCAATAAAATACAAATTAAGAACAAAGGAGTGAGTGATTGATAGAGATAAAGAGATAAAATGGAATGGGCTGATTTGGAGTATCACAGTTTGGAGTGCTCTCAGCACTGTCGGTGCAGTTTGGAGTGCTCTCAGCACTGTCGGTGCAGTTTGGAGTGCTCTCAGCACTGTCGGTACAGTTTGGAGTGCTCTCAGCACTGTCGGTGCAGTTTGGAGTGCTCTCAGCACTGTCGGTGCAGTTTGGAGTGCTCTCAGCACTGTCGGTGCAGTTTGGAGTGCTCTCAGCACTGTCGGTACAGTTTGGAGTGCTCTCAGCACTGTCGGTGCAGTTTGGAGTGCTCTCAGCACTGTCGGTTCAGTTTGGAGTGCTCTCAGCACTGTCGGTTCAGTTTGGAGTGCTCTCAGCACTGTCAGATCAGTTTGGAGTGCTCTCAGCACTGTCGGTGCAGTTTGGAGTGCTCTCAGCACTGTCGGTGCAGTTTGGAGTGCCCTCAGCACTGTCGGTGCAGTTTGGAGTGCTCTCAGCACTGTCGGTTCAGTTTGGAGTGCTCTCAGCACTGTCGGTTCAGTTTGGAGTACTCTCAGCACTGTCGGTTCAGTTTGGAGTGCTCTCAGCACTGTCAGATCAGTTTGGAGTGCTCTCAGCACTGTCGGTGCAGTTTGGAGTGCTCTCAGCACTGTCGGTGCAGTTTGGAGTGCTCTCAGCACTGTCGGTTCAGTTTGGAGTGCTCTCAGCACTGTCGGTGCAGTTTTCAGCAGTCTAAGCACTGTCAGTGCCCTCCTCCTCACCTCCTCTGGCTTGTTTTCTCATTCTCTCCATCATCTTTAGTTGCTCCACTCCTCTCCTCCCTAATGGCTGCCGATGCATCCTGCTCAACAGCAGCCCTGGGATAAATATCGCATATCTCAGGGGGACCAGGTGCAAGGGAGGAGGAGAGAGAGGCAGATTGAGGAGAGGGAAACAGGGGAAGCAGAGAGAAATGGTGTTGAAAGATGGAAGAAGGAGAGAGAAACAGAGGGAGGAGGAGTTGAGAGATGGAGGAGAGAGGAACAGCAGGAGAGAGAAATTGAAGGGGGAATAGATAAAACAGGAAGGACAGGGAAATACGTGGAGGGAAAGGAAGAACGAGATTGAGATGGAGGGAGGAGAGAAATTTAGGAAAATAAAAACCAAGCATGAAGGGAATTACTTAGTAGATGACAGGTGGAACATTGAGAGTGTAATCCATCAAACTCATCTCAACTGGCTGCATATTAATTAAGAGTCTAAGTAACATAATAAAAGAATCCCCGTAAAATCGGCCAGTTTAAGCTAGAGAGATCAGCATCTGCGGTGAAGCTACAGCAATGTTTGTCCAGACCATGCGATGTCCCAAAAATCGGCCTTCTCACGAAAATCTCTGTAGCGTCCTACAAACTAATATGACCACTCTATGGAAAGATGAGACTCTTATGAACATGATGCTCTATGACCCCCACAAGTGTCACGGGATTCATCTGAAGTCGGTACAGCTGAACTTCTGTCTGTAGCGTCCGGACCGTTTGGGATACACACTAATAGGACCCCACTTTGGAAAGGAGAGACTCTCATGAAAAGATGATGTTTTGCTCTACGACCCCCACAAGTGTCACAGACTCATCTGATTGTAACCCATACAAATGAATGGAAGTATGGAAGTAGTTTTGAGCCAACAACAATAAGCGATTAAATATGTGTTCATAAAAACAAAAATATTTCCCGAGCTAGATATAGGACAGACACTTCAAAATGTTATTCCTTGTGATTTTTTTGGGAGACTTTTAGTTGTTTTTGCCATTAATGAGTGTGTTATTCAATTTGTTTCTATGGGCTATAGAAGTAAAGGCCAAATTCAATATTTGATCCAATCATTTTAAAATATATATTTTGATACCTAAAGGGGTCCAAAAATTCAACATCAAATAGCTAAATGATTCATGGTGTGACCATCTTAAAACAATTCCATATGTTAGCTTAGTAGAAGCCCCTTCCCACCAACTGCTTAGACTTTTAGAGGTTAACCAGGATGTTCAGGTCGCTGGCTGAAGGAGCAGGGCTTTACTCCATTGGAAATATGTGGAGGATGTTTTCTCACATTTCTCAACCCTATAGCAGAGTAATCCTCATCTACTACCCTTCCTCTCACTTTCTTCATGACCTTTGTTTATTTCCTCCCCCTTCTGTCTCTCTTTTTTACTCTGTTTCTCGCTCCCTCTTTTTTTCTCTCTCTCACTGTCTTTCTTACATTCTCTCTCAATTTCTCTCTCTCCAATTGAGAATTTTTGTCACTAGCCTACAAACAATACCCCATAATATCAACATGGAGTTATGTTATGAAAAGCTGAAAAGTCTTGAGTCAATAAGTACTCAAACCCTTTGTAAAGTCAAGCCTAAATAACTTCAGGAGTAAATATGTGCTTAGCAAGTCTCATAATAAGTTACTCTGTATGCAATAATAGTGTTTAACAAAAATGTGGCAAAGCAATTCACTTTTTGTCCTGAATACAAAGTGTTATGTTTGGGGCAAATCCAATACAACATTACTGAGTACCACTCTCCATATTTTCAAGCATGGTGGTGACTGCAACATGTTATGGGTATGCTTGTAATTGTTAAGTGTCAGGATTTGGCCAGGGTTGTTCCGGGTTTTGGTCACTAGATGCCCCCATTGTGCTTTTTGACCTTATGTTTTTTCCCTTGTTCCCCATTATTATTTGCACCTGTACCTCGTTTTTCCCCTGATTGTATTTAAACCCTTAGTTTCCCTCAGTTCTGTGCTCTGTGTTTGTATGTTAGCACCCAGCCCTAGTGTTCTGTGTTTTCTTGTCGATTCCGGTGGATGCTCTTGTGGAATTCTGTTTTTGTTTTTGAGTGTCTCTTGAGGCTTTTTTGTGCTATTCCTACCACCTTTTGGATTTGCCATTTTTGTATTTAAGGACTTCTCCTTTTTACTTTATTAAATACACCGTCTTAAGTACTGCTGTGTCTGCCTTCTGGGTTCTGCTGACTATTCGTGGCTCAGTTGGTTAAGTGACTGTTTCTCACTCCGGAGACCCAGGTTCGAAACCGGGTCCTGACAGAAACACAGAGCCAAAAATGAACCCAGAGGCAGCCAGTTCCCAGGACCTTTTTGCCATGCTGTCCCACCACCAGGAGACTGTCCAACGCCACGAAGCCGCCCTGGTTCAGCAAGAGGCCTTAATGGCTAGACATTCTCATCTTCTGTCGGAGAAGCTGACTTCCATTAAGCAAATATCTGATCGTCTTACCCCGGCAACAGTTCCCGTCCCAGTACCTCAGATTCACGTACCCATGGCAGTTAACCCCCTGGCTGAACCTCGTCTTCCACCTCCCCAACGGTTCTCAGGTGATCCAAGTGCTTGTAAAGGGTTTCTCACCCAATGTTCTCTCTCCTTTGAGCTACAACCCTCGTCGTTTCCCACCGACCGGTCTAAGATCGCTTATATCATCACCCTGCTGTCGGAAAAAGCCCTGGCCTGGGCTACTGCTGTGTGGGATGCCCATAGTTCCTGCTGTGTCAGCTACTCTGCCTTTGCTGAGGAATTCAAACGAGTGTTTCAAGGCCCAAGCAGTGGTTCTGACTCAGCCAAACAGCTCCTGACTCTCCACCAAGGTTGGCGCAGCGTGACGGACTATGCCATCCAGTTCCGCACGGTGGCAGCAGCAAGTGGCTGGAACAACGAGGCGCTCACGGTGTGCTTTCTGAAAGGCCTTTCCGATACTATCCAAGATGAACTGGCCACTCGGGAACCACCGGACAATCTCGAGTCCCTGATCAAGTTGGCCTCACGCATTGACCAACGTCTGAGAGAGAGAGAACTCAACCGTAGACCTCTAGCCCCTATCAGTCCCAGCTCCGAGTCCCCACCTTTATCCTCGCTGGCTCCATCGGAACCCATGCAGATTGGACGCATCTCCCAGGCTGAGAGAGACCGCCGGATGAGGAGCGACGCTGTCTATATTGCGGCAAACCGGGCCATTTCCGTTCCACGTGTCCCGGACTCCAGGGAAACGCTCTGTCCCGTACAGACCGGGGGAACTGTAACGGGAAACATAACCTCCTCCCATCCGTCCAACTCCCGTCTGCTCATTCCAGTCACCCTCTCCTGGGACAACCACAAGCTTCACCTTCAAGCCTTGGTAGACTCTGGAGCCGCAGGTAACTTCATGGATGGTGTCTGGGCGAAGGAGAATGGCGTTCCTCTGAACCTCTAAGTGAACCCATGAGGGTCACTACATTGGATGGAAGCCCTTTGGGATCTGGACTTGTCACTCATGTCACTACCTCCTTGCGACTTTCAGTTTCACAACACCAGGAATTGATGAACTTTCATTTGATCTCCTGTTCCGAGTTCCCTCACGTCCTTGGATACCCCTGGCTTCACAGCCATAACCCTCACATCGACTGGTCTGTGGGCACTATCAAGCAGTGGGGTCCTACGTGCCAAGCTACTTGTATTTTCCAGAATTCCCCGAGTTCTACTCCAGAGTCTTTAGAATCCATCGACCTGACCCGAGTTCCCGAGTGTTACCATGACCTCAAACTGGTGTTTAGCAAACAGAGGGCCACCATGCTACCACCCCATAGACCTTACGATTGCCCCATCGACCTGTTTCCGGGCACTTGCCCCCCCAGGGGTCGGATCTTTTCCCTATCTCCACCCGAACGAGCTGCTATGGATACCTACATCAAGGACGCTTTGGAAGCAGGCCTCATGCGTCCATCCACCTCCCCGGCGGGAGCAGGGTTTTTCTTTGTGGCCAAGAAAGACGGTGGATTACGTCCTTGCATCGACTACCGGGGACTCAATGCCATAACCGTCCGTAACCGTTACCCGCTACCCCTTATGGCCACAGCCTTCGAGCTGCTCCAGGAAGCAGTTGTTTTCACTAAGCTTGACCTGCGGAACGCATACCATCTTGTGCGGATCAGACCTGGTGACGAGTGGAAGACCGCTTTCAACACGCCTACTGGTCACTATGAATACTTGGTGATGCCCTTCGGCCTGACCAACGCCCCAGCGGTGTTCCAAGCGCTCATAAACGATGTGCTTAGGGATATGCTTAACATTTTTGTGTTCGTTTACTTGGATGACATCCTCATCTTTTCGAGCTCCCTTCAAGAACACACTAAGCATGTCAGACAAGTACTCAAACGCCTCCTGGACAGCCATCTGTACGTTAAGCCGGAAAAATGTGAATTCCATTCATCCCGAGTACAATTCCTGGGATTTGTAGTGGAACCCGGTCGAGTCCAAATGGACCCCAGGAAGGTAGGGGCGGTAGCGGATTGGCCCACCCCAAATCCGTTAAGGAAGTTCAGCGTTTCCTGGGCTTCACAAACTTTTACCGCAAGTTCATCAAGAACTTCAGCTTGGTGGCAGCCCCTCTCTCAGCTTTAACCAAGGGTGGCAATGCAAGGTTTTTGTGGGGAAGAGAAGCTGAGACGGCCTTCCAAGGACTCAAGCAGCGCGTTCTCTCTGCTCCCATCCTGATACTACCGACTACGGATGAACCATTTGTGGTGGAGGTAGACGCATCAGAGGTTGGTGTTGGAGCTGTCCTGTCTCAGAGGGGTGAAGACAAGAAGCTTCATCCATGCGCTTTCTTCTCACACCGGCTTACCCCGACTGAGAGGAACTACGATGTGGGGATCGTGAACTCCTAGCGGTTAAGATGGCATTGAAGGAATGGAGACACTGGCTCGAGGGGGCTTCTCACCCGTTTCAAGTGCTTACGGACCACAAAAATCTGGAGTATATCCAGCAGGCGAAGCGGTTGAACTCTAGACAAGCTAGATGGTCTCTTTTCTTCAATCGATTCCAGTTTATCCTCACCTATCGGCCCGGGTCGAAGAATCTCAAACCGGATGCCCTGTCCCGAGTCTACGCTCCTGCCATTCGAGATGACACGGACATGCCTGTCCTTCCTGCTGCTAAGATTGTGGCTCCGATCTCGTGGCAAGTTGAGGATACCGTGAGACGTGCTCAAGCTAGCGAACCGGACCCGAAAGGAGGTCCTGCCAATCGGTTGTTTGTCCCCAAGGCAGTGAGGACTCAGGTCCTTCTGTGGGGGCACTCCTCTCGCCTCACCTGTCATCCGGGCGTAGGTCGCACCTTGGAGTTCATCCAGCGTAAGTTCTGGTGGCCTACCATAAGAGAAGACGTTGCCACTTTCGTCAATGCCTGTCCCGTGTGCTGCCAGGGCAAATCTTCTCACCTCCGCCCTCAAGGACTCCTTCACCCTTTACCTGTTCCCCACAGACCCTGGTCCCATATCTCATTGGACTTTATTACTGGACTTCCTCCATCCCATGGCAATACTACTATCCTAGTCATAATCGACAGGTTTTCAAAGGCGGCCAGGTTCGTCCCTCTGACTAAGTTACCTTCTGCCAAGGAAACGGCTGAGTTGGTAATTAATCATGTGTTCCGAGTCTTCGGCATTCCTCAAGATATGGTTTCTGACAGAGGTCCCCAGTTCGCCTCAAGGTTTTGGAAGGCCTTCTGCCAACTCATGAGGGCTTCTGCCAGTCTATCTTCAGGGTACCATCCGGAGTCCAACGGCCAAACAGAGAGGATGAATCAAGAGCTGGAAACCACCCTCCGATGTATGACTCGTGACAACCCGTCCACATGGTCATCCTTTATTGTTTGGGCCGAATACGCGCACAACACCTTGCGCTCCTCCTCCACTGGTATGTCCTCGCACGAGTGTCAGTTTGGCTATGCTCCTCCATTGTTCCCGGACCAGGAGGCAGAAGTCAGAGTGCCTTCAGCCTTGAAGTTCGTCAGACGCTGTCGGCTTATGTGGAGGAAGACCCGTCTTAATCTTATGCGTTCCTCACAGAGGTACCAACAACAAGCCAACAGACGCCGCCGTCCCGGGCCTACCCTGCGCCCCGGCCAGAGAGTCTGGCTCTCCACAAGAAACTTACCTCTACGGGTGGAGTCTCGCAAGCTGTCCCAAAAATACATCGGTCCCTTCAAGGTTGCCAGGAGAGTTAACCCAGTTTCTTATCGCCTACACTTACCCAGATCCCTTAAGATTAATCCCACATTTCACATTTCATTGTTAAAACCTGTTGTTTTTTCTCCCCTTGTCCCGGCAGACAGACCTCCCCTCCGCCTCGTGTCATTGGAGGCCAGCCGGCTTATACCGTCCATCGGATACTGGATTCCCGCCGGGTGCAGCGGTCCTGGCAGTATCTGGTGGACTGGGAAGGCTACGGTCCCGAGGAGCGCTCCTGGATTCCTGCCAAAGACATCCTGGATCCTGACCTCATTCGTCAGTTCAGGGCCCTCCACCCTGAGAGAGCTGGTAGGAACGTCAGGAGCCGTTCCTAGGGGGGATTCTGTCAGGATTTGGCCAGGGTTGTTCCGGGTTTTGGTCACTAGATGCCCCCATTGTGCTTTTTGACCTTATGTTTTTTCCCTTGTTCCCCATTATTATTTGCACCTGTACCTCGTTTCCCCTGATTGTATTTAAACCCTTAGTTTCCCTCAGTTCTGTGCTCTGTGTTTGTATGTTAGCACCCAGCCCTAGTGTTCTGTGTTTTCTTGTCGATTCCGGTGGATGCTCTTGTGGAATTCTGTTTTTGTTTTTGAGTGTCTCTTGAGGCTTTTTTGTGCTATTCCTACCACCTTTTGGATTTGCCATTTTTGTATTTAAGGACTTCTCCTTTTTACTTTATTAAATACACCGTCTTAAGTACTGCTGTGTCTGCCTCATCTTCTGGGTTCTGCTGACTATTCGTGGCTCAGTTGGTTAAGTGACTGTTTCTCACTCCGGAGACCCAGGTTCGTAACCGGGTCCTGACATTAAGGACTTGGGAGTTTTTCAGAACAAAACAATTTACGGAATGGAGCTAATCACAGGCAAAATTATAGAGGAAAACCTGGTTTGTCTGCTTTTCACCTGTCACGGGCGTCCTCCTCTTCATCTGAAGAGGAGAGGCGAGAAGGATCGGAGGACCAAAAATGCAGCGTGGTATGTGTTCATGATGAATTTTAATAAAGAAAACACTGAAACACACTATACAATAAACGAAATAACGACCGTGTCACTAATGAGAACTGTGCTGACACAAGCAATCAACATAGACAATCACCCACAAAACCCAACACAAAACAGGCTACCTAAATATGGTTCCCAATCAGAGACAATGACTAACACCTGCCTCTGATTGAGAACCATATCAGGCCCAAACACAGAAACAGACAAACTAGACATCCAACATAGAATGCCCACTCAGATCACACCCTGACCAAACAAAACATAGAAACATACAAAGCAAACTATGGTCAGGGTGCGACACCACCAGACACTGAGATAAAATCACCTTTCAGATGGACAATAACCTAAAACACAAGTACAAATATACACTGGAGTTGCTTAACGAGAAGACAGTGAATAATCCTGAGTGGCCGAGTTACATTTTCGACTTGAATCTACTGGAAAATATATGTCAAGACCTGAAAATAGTTGTCTAGCAATGATCAACAACCAATTCGACAGAGCTTGAAGAATTTAGAAAATAATAAATGGGAAAATGTTGAACAATCCAAGTGTGGAAAGCTCAGAGACTTATCCAGAAAGACTCACACCTGTAATTGCTTCCAAAGGTACTTCTATAATGTATTGACTCGGCGACTTGAATACTAGATGGGTGAGAAAGATCATTATTATATCCATTTTTAATTCAGGCTGTAACACAACAAACATTTTGTGGAATAAGTCAGCGGTGTGAATACTTCCTGAAGGTACTGTACATATTGAAGTGATGGGATATCCCATGTATTTTAAGGTGCACATAATACTTTATGTGTAATTTCTTAGTCTGATTTGATTAACAATCCAAAAGAACTGGTAACTGGTAACAGTTATCACAATGTTTCCATTGTGAAATGATGATGATAAGGATTAACTGTTGATATACTGTACATGTGGGTGGTTGTGATTTAGCACTTTTCAGATATAGATCCAGATAGGCAGACAGACAGGCAGGCAGGCAGACAGACAGACAGACAGACAGACAGACAAATACACAGACAGTCAGAAGGCAGCATTCTCTGCCTGTTTCACTGTCTCTTTTCTGGATCCTGGCATCCATTCACACACCCTTTGTCACTGTCACCTAGCCCCAGTCCCCCCTTAAGCAACAGAGAAATGGGCAAACAGCTGTCACTGTCAAGCGCATAGCATCCGTCTATTCTCAATGGCTAGCAGCTGACAGGTGTTGTACACTGGGTTGATGCATTGGGCTACAGGATGTTTGTCTGATGTTTTTTTCCTTGGCCGTTTTAATGGTTATACGGTGTTGTATGTGGGTATTTTAGATTAGCTGTGTGTGTTGTACAAAGGATAACTATTTGAACACCACCTGTCATTGTTGGCCATTTCCTTAATGCATCTTGAGTCACTCCCTTAGAAAAATGACCATTATTTAAATATATTGAGTTCCAAGTCTCAGATGTCGGTGACTGGGAACCCCTGGGAGCAACAATTTAACTCAATTACCACCTTCATCTCTCACTGTTACAGGAGAGATCATTTGTTCGGAGAGGGTGGAGGAAAGGAGGTCTCTCTCTCTCTCTCTCTCTCTCTCTCTCTCTCTCTCTCTCTCTCTCTCTCTCTCTGTCCATGTTTCTAGCCGTATGTTCATGTTGTGCTTAGTTTCCCTTGCCTGATGCTGTTTTCCTCTCCGCTACAGTTCTGACTCTGGTCCCTGTCTTCAGTCCGACTTCTCGTCAGTCTTGCTACTCTGTACTGGATTCCCCACTCTACGCTCCCTTGGATTCCCTTCCGGACCTGCTTACACTGTCCCCACACCTCTCACTCCAGCCTCCGTACCTGGTTTCCAGCAACCCGCCCGAGCTTCACCTGACTCAATCTTCCCCCGTGTTTCAAAAAATACCTTGGTTACCTCATCTCAGTCTCCTCGTCTGAGTCTGCTCTTGGGTTCACCTGTTCCATGTGACAGTACGATCTGGCCAAAGACATGAACCCAGCAGACTCAGATCCTCTCCGCCAAACTCTTGCCTGCCATGGCACCCTGCTCAAGCAACATGACCAAGCCCTGAAAACCCTTCTGGAGCACATCAAGGAGTTTTCACGGAGCCTGTCTGACCTGCAGGGCTGAACCTTAGCCCGGAGCTCACAACCAGCCCCTAGTTCGCCTCCTCTGCTCCATGAGTAGTTTGTTTCCGGTCCCCGAGCTTGGAGAGCTTGCAGAGCCTTTTTGTTTCAATGTTCGCTGGTATACGAGCAGCAGCCCTATGCTGATGCTAGCAACCGGGCCAAGATTTCAGCTCCCATAGTGTCGCTGAGATGTAGATCGGGTTTCACACCTTCACCGTTGAGATCGGCTGGAATGAGGAGGTCCTTCAGGGAGAATTCCAGAGCGCTCTCACTGAGACCATCAAGGATGAGTTGGTGTCCAGGGATGAGCCTGATGGACTCGAGGAGCTCATTTATCTCGCCATCCACATTGACAACCGTCGGAGAGAGAGGGCAGAACCCACACGGCTCGACCGGCCCGTCTCTCTCCTGAGGAGAGACAGCGGCGAGTCAGCATTAGGAGCTGCCTATACTGTGGCCATGTTGGACACTTGTTCACTGCGGCCAGTTAAAGGGGGTGGCTTGGCTGTTGTGGGGGATATACTGTTTATTCAAAGAACCGTTCCATCCAAGCACTCTTGTATGGCAAAGCCAGGATTGTTCTCTACCTGCCCTCATCGACTTGGGTGCCGGCGAGAGTTTCCTGGAACGAGGTGTTGTTACCCAGTTGGGTCTTGACACTGTTCCACCCGATTCACCCCTCGATGCCAATGCTCTCAATGGACAGCTTCTCGCCCGTGTCAGTGAGAGAACTGTGCCGGTCATCCTGCGTCTCTCTGGGAATCACCAGGAAAGGATCCGTCTCCACATAAGTGACTGCCCTCGCTCTCCCCTGGTTCTTGGCCATCCTTGGTTAAAGCTGCACAACCCACAGATCGACTGGACCGCTGGAAGGGTCACCACTTAGAGTACCTTTTGTCACTCTAATTGTCTATATTATGTCATTCCCCCTGCCTTGTCTGTGCCCCAGTGCATTCCAGAACCCACGGGCCTGTCATCAGTTCCTCCAATCTAATTCCTGTGTTCAGCAAGCACCACACCCTGTCTCTGCCGCCTTATCGGCCGTACGACTGCGCTATTGACCTCCAACTTGGAGCTCTTCTCCCCTGTAGCCAGTTGTATAACCTCTCTGCCCCAAGCAAGAGGCTATGGAGGGGTACATCCAGGATTCCAAGGCTGCAGGAAATGTCAGGCCTTCTTTCTCTCTGGTAGGGGCTGGGTTTTTTTTGTCACTGAGGCCGTGCTTAGATTTCCGTGGACTGAATAGTATCACTGTTAGGAACAAGTATCCCTTTCCACTCATCAGTCCTGCTTTTGCCCCCCTCCATGGTGCCACGGTGTTCACTAAACCTCCGGAATGCCTTTCACCTTGTCCGCATCAGAGGGGGACGAGTGGAAAACGGCGTTCAATACACAACTTGGACTCTGAGTATTTGGTCATGCAGTTTGGTCTCACTAACGCCCCTGTTGTTTTCCAGAGCCTGGTTAACAACACTGTCATCTCAGATTTTCAAAATCTTGTGTAAGAGTATTGATAGCTAGCATAGCATTAAGCCTAGCATTCAGCAGGCAACATTTTCACAACATTTTCACAAAAACAAGAAAAGCATTCAAATAAAATAATTTACCTTTGAAGAACTTCAGATGTTTTCAATGAGGAGACTCTCAGTTAGATAGCAAATGTTCAGTTTTTCTAAATCGCTCCGTTTTGTTCATCAATGTTTGGCTAAGAAAACCCCCCGAAAATTCAGTCATTACAACGCAAACTTTTTTCCAAATTAACTCAATAATATCGACAGAAACATGGCAAATGTTGTTTAGAATCAATCCTCAAGGTGTTTTTCACATATCTATCGATGATAAATCATTCGAGGCAGTTGACTTTCTCTTCTGAAGAAAATGGAAACACGCATGCAGCTGGAGATTACGTAATAATTTCGACGGAGGACACCAGGCGGACACCTGGTAAATGTCGTCTCTTATGGTCAATCTTCCAATGATATGCCTACAAATATGTCACAATGCTGCAGACACCTTGGGGAAACGGCAGAAAGTGTAGGCTCATTCCTGGCACATTCACAGCCATATAAGGAGACATTGGAACACAGCGCATTCAAAATCTGGGCCATTTCCTATATGAAATTTCATCTTGGTTTCGCCTGTAGCATTAGTTCTGGGGCACTCACAGACAATATCTTTGCAGTTTTGGAAACGTCAGAGTGTTTTCTTTCCAAAGCTGTCAATTACATGCATAGTCGAGCATCTTTTCGTGACAAAATATCTTGTTTAAAACGGGAACGTTTTTCATCCAAAAATGAAATACTGCCCCCAGAGTTTCAAAAGGTTAATGACATTCTTAGGGATGTGATAGGACGCTTCGTTTTTGTCTACGTGGATGACATACATTTTTTCTAAGGACCCTGAGGCTCACCGGCAACACGTTTGCCAATGGCTGTTGGAGAATAAGCTTTTTGTTATGGCAGAGAAATGTGAGTTTTATGTTTCCTCTGTGTCCTTCCTGGGATACATAATTGCACAAGGACAGTTACGGATGGACCCTTCCAAGGTCAGGGCAGTCAGAGTGGCCTGTGCCCTCGAATCTGAACCAGCTACTGCATTTCCTGGGGTTTGCCAGGTTTTACACACGTTTCATCCGTGACTACAGCTGTTTGGCAGCCCCTCTCACCACCACCTCCACTCCGTTCCAATGGTCCCGAGGCAGAGGCAGCGTTCCGGGAACTCAAGCACCACTTCACTTCCGCTCCGATCCTCACCCAGCGTTCCTCCTCTGATCAGAAGCACCACCCACGTGCTTTCTTGTTCCACAAGCTCTCACCTGCAGAAATGAATTTCAACATAGGTAGGCGGGAAATTCTGGCTGTGAAGCTGACTCTTGAGGAGTGGCGTCACTGGTTGGAGGGCTCGGTTCTCTCCTTCATTGTGTGGACGGACCACAGAAACCTGTCTTACATCCAGACCGCCAAACGTCTGAACTCCCGGCAGGACGGTGGGCATTCTTCTTTGGAAGATTCAACTCCACACTCACTTATCTCCCCGGATCTAAGAATATTAAGCCTGACGCCCACTTCCGTCAGTTCGCCGCAGACAACACAGGTTCCGAGCCAGAAACCGGTATGCCATCCACCTGCATCGTTACCACTGTCCCCTGGGAGATCAAGTCCCATATTCGCCAGGTTCAGTAGAACCAGCCTGACCCAGGTAATGGTCCTAGAAAGGCTCTGTTTGTTCCAGATTCAGTTCGCTCTGAAGTTCTTCAGTAGGCCCATTCTACTCACCTAACCTGTCACTGTGGCATGAACCAGACAGTCACCTTCCTGCGTCAGCGCTTTTGGTGGCCCACCATGGAGAGAGACATCCTAGAGTTCGTCTCAGCCTGGTCTGTGCCCGGACAAAAACTCCACCAAACCCACTTCCGGTCTGCTTCGCCCTCTTCTCATACCCAGTCGCCCCTGGTCACACAGATCTGGACTTTGTCATTGGCCTTCCCCAATCTAACGGTAACTCAGTCATCCTCACCATTATCGACAGATTGTCCAAAGCGGCTCACTTCATCCCCTCTCCAAGCTTCCATCCTCCAGGGAGACAGCGGACCTGCTGGTATCCCATGTGTTTCAGCTGCATGGCATTCTCACTGACATCGTTTCAGACAGGGGACTCCAATTTAAATCCCAGGTATGGAGATCCTTCTGTTCACCACTTGGTATTAAAGTTAGTCTTTCATCTGGATATCACCCCCAGACCGAACGGGCCAACCTGGAGCTGGAGACTGCCCTACGCTGTGTGACTTCGGCTAACCCTTCCTCCTGAAGTGCTCAGCTACCCTGGGTGGAAAATGCCCACAACACCCTCATCAACGCCTGGTGAGATATGTCATCCTTTGAGTGTGCTCTGGCCTATCAACCCCAATTGTTCCCTGCCCAGGAAGTCGAGGTAGCAGTGCCCTCAGTCCATGACCACATGCACCGTTGTCATTGCACCTGGAGGAGGACCTGGGCTGTCCTTTACCGTGCCTTCACCAGGAAACACTCCAGGCCAAAGGGTATGGCTCTCGTCGAAGGACTTGCCCTTGAAAGTGGCTTCCAGGAAACTTGCCCCCTGATTCATTGGTCCCTTTGAGATTGATCGTGTCATTAACCTCTCTGTTGTGCACCTGAAACTCTCTTATTAAGATCGACCCAACCTTCCATGGGTCCATGATTTTAAACCTGTCTGCTCCAGTCCCCTGTCTCCTCCTGCAGCAACTCCTCCACACCCTCGGCTCGTCAATGACCATCCTGCCTATACCGTCCGGTGGCTTTTGGATGTGGTCTGCCATGCCCTCTAGTGCTCATCTAGTGCTCATCCGGTGTTGCCTTGACCTGCCGCCACTCCCCCAGTGCTCGCTCCCTCTCCCTGTGTGTGTGGGCAGAGACAGGTGTGCTGGAGTCAGAGCAGATCCCCACCAGCTGCAACCTGTTCCATAATCAAGACCTCTGAGTATCTACAAATACTCAGTCCTGCCACTTCCACACTGCCAGATCATAATTTCTGCTCAGTCAGTCTTCTAGCCGTTTGTTCATGTTGTGCCTGTTTTCCCTTGCCTGATGCTGTTTTCCTCTCTGCTACAGTTCTGCCCGCTCTGCCTCTGGTCCCTGTCTCCAATCCGACTTCTCGTCAGTCCTGCTACTCTGTCCTGGATTCTACACTCCCTTCATTTCCCCTCCAAACCTGCTTACCCTGTCTCCACACCTCTCGCTCCAGCCTCCGCACCTGGTTTCCAGCAACCCGCTCGGGATTCACCTGGCCTGCACTCAACCCCCCCGTGTTTCAATAAAAACCTTGGTTAACTCGTCTGAGTCTGCTCTTGGGCTCCGCTTCGCGCGACACAAAGACAAATAGTTTTGCATTGTTTATTTTATTCAGCCATCCATTAGAGGTGTCCTTCTTCTCAGACAAATTAGGGATGTTTTGAATAAAATACAAATGAAGTGAGTGATAGTTTACCTCAGTCGCCACTGGGACCTCCATCTCTACAGTACCTCTCACTGTTACAGAAGAGGTCAGAGAGGGTGAATGAGAGGAGAGGAAAGGAGGTGTGTTTTTTCTTCTCTCACTCGTCTGTTAGAGGCTGATAAAGACGGCTGCATTCAGACCTGTTCTGTTCAAGGCTGTACACACCAGTAGACAGAACATCTTTCTCCTCTCTCTCCTGTGTAAATAATCCTTGCAGTGTTATCAGTGAGAGAGAGAGAGAGCAGGCTACAGCTCCATTCTACCCAGTCATGCGGTAATTACAGCATATTATACACCCTTCAGAGACCCCCCCCAAAAAAAGTGTGAAATGACAAAGGGAAGTGCGGAGCGTGAGGTTGGAGAAGGGGTTTGGAACAAAAAGCTCAGTCCCCAGTCCCTGTGGAGTGATTTCCCATACACCCTTATGTGAGGTATACTTTCTGGCACCAAATGTTATGTACAGGCTGTCATGTCACTGTTACATGAGCTAAGAGGACAATATTATTTTTCTAAATTTGTACGTACTGTATTGACTTCAAAAAGGTGGAAATGTCATGATTGTTATGTATTGATGAATATTGTTATATCATTGTGGTATCTGCCATCTGGGCTGTGAATAAAGCAAGCTCACTGTGGTCTAAGCATGATCATTCTATCTCGGCTGATTATGTGATTATATTCATAAATTCATAATTTCCAACCTCAGATGGAAGTTCTACACTATTCTATTTCCTGTTTTCATTTCATGACATCACACCAGATATTAAAGGTCAATTTAAAAGGTTTTAAAGTCCTCAAATACATTAGTATCAAATTCCATTTGAGTTTTTTTATCTCTTTACTTTATATTGAGTCTTATCATAGTGATCCTAGTGGAAGCCATCCATAGATAGCCTGTTGATATGCTCTATGTCTGTGTCCTCTCCACAGCTCTCCTCTTGCTCTACGACGTCACTAACAAGGCCTCCTTTGACAACATCAAGGTAAGTCTCAGTCCTGTGTCAGTCCTGTCTGCGGGGCTCATCAACTTTTAACACTACATAAAGGCTTTTCTTTTCTTCATCTTTCCATCTCCTTCCCCCCACCTCTATTCATCTGGCATAGTCTAACCAGTGTCATCCCGCCATTCTCTTCACTTCCTTCATTTCTCTTTCATTGACATCTATGTTCACTTTCTCCATCCGTTTCTCCATTACTGTCTAACCTACTCCACCAACACACGGTGTCTTTCTCCCTCTATTTCTTTCCACTTGTTTGATTTGAGGTGACTTGATAAGCTGTTACAGTAAGTTGTGTAGAATAACATTATAATAGCTCTGTCTTGTTTTGTAATATACCATTTTGAAATAGAACTCATGGTGAGGTCAGAGATGGTTCTGATGATTATAATGGTGATGGTGAGAGTGTGTAGGTCTAAATCCCAGGTAGTTATTTTCCAAAATGGTGAAACAGATCAGCTGTGCCACAAAATGGTGCCATCTCTCGGATTTAACAGGCTGCTCTCCAGCGAGACTGTGAATTTGAGGTCATTTCGACTCCATTTGATGTAACCTCATCTTTTCACCCCTTCAGTCTTCTCCACAGACGTATTACAGTCTTTTGATTAACATTAAAGGACAAGAAGTCTTGGCGACAGGGGGTTTAAACATGGGCTATTTAAATGGCATGTAGTCATCAAAGAGAGAGGCTATGTTGCGTTGCTGCAGACCCGCCTGTTCCCACTGCTGTAACTGCAGCTGGTTCTCCTATCATTAATACATGGTGGAACAGGAGGTACGCACTGTAGAGGTCCCTAGGGAAGCAGAGACAGCGTGGATACTCTCACTTACTTTCATTTTGATCAACAGCACAGTTGCTCATACTCACGTAAGGGACAGTTAGAAAATTACTGTGGGGGGGGGGGGTGTAGGGGAGGGTGGTGTAACTTGTTTTATTGGGCACAGGGGAGCGTAGTGCATTGTTCCCTGGTTTACATTAGCTATTTTGCAGGTTTTCCTATATATACTGGACCAAAATATAAATGCAAAGTGTAAAGTGTACCATTTTCTATGTGCCTCCCATATCAAGGGGTTTTGATACTTTCTTTAAACACTAGGCTATGACACAGTACCCACATGGGTTGCCGCCGTCAGCTCCGGGCTCATATTCGTCACACTTGCACCTTTGATATTCCCTCTCCAAAGACCATGAAACAACATGTTTCGTTGCCCATGATGAGGCTTTATATCAGCTATTGACCTCACAATAAGCCAGATTCGAGTAATTTCCATGATGGCTTTGTGGTGCTGAAATGGGATGTGTCAGCCGCGGCACAATCAATCGGGAGGTGGACAGCGCATTGGTGTTGAAATTAGGCTAATTCGAGTAATTCATTTCAACGGTCTTCATTTTAATTTAAAATGAAATAAGAGCAAAAAGGATTTGTGTTGTAGCATATCTCTTCCTATCACCTCCTTCCAAAGACAGCGCCGACAGACATGGCAACTCTGCTTCTAGCTCCTAAGCAACTCTGCAGTATTTCTTTGTGTCTGTGTTATATCTAACATTATTAGCCCACAATGTAAAACAATTTGGAATACTCGTCAGTTTAATGTTTACATACTGTTTTACTCATCTCATATGGCCAGTACCAGTCAAACACCTACTCATTCAAGGGCTTTTCTTTACTATTTTCTACATTGTAGAATAATAGTGAAGACATCAATACTAAGAAATAACATATATGGAATCATGTCGTAACCAAAAAAGTGTTAAACAAATAAAAATATATTATGTATTTTAGATTCTTCAAAGTTGCCACCCTTTGCTCTGATGACAGCTTTGCACACTCTTGGCATTCTCTCAACCAGCTTCACCTGGAATGCTTTTCCAACAGTCTTGAAGGAGTTCCCACATATGCTGAGCACTTGTTGGCTGCTTTTCCTTCACTCTGCGGTGCAACTCATTCCAAACCATCTCAATTGGGTTGAGTTCGGCTGATTGTGGAGGCCAAATCATCTGATTCCACATTCCATCACTCTCCTTCTTGGTCAATAGCCCTTACACAGCCTGGAGGTGTGTTGGGTTATTGTCCTCTTGAAAAACAAATTGATAGTTCGCAAACCAGATGGGAAGGCGTATCGCTGCAGAATGCTGTGGTAGCCCTGCTGGTTAAGTGTGCATTGACTTCTAAATAAATCACTGACAGTGTCACCAGCAAAGTGCCACCACACCATAACACCTCTTCCTCCTTGCTTCACGGTGGGAACCACACTTGCAGAGATCATCCATTCACCTACTCTGCGTCTCACAAAGACATGGCGGTTGGAACCAAAAATCTCAAATTTGGAATCATCAGACCAAAAGACAGAAACCCCCGGTCTAATGTCCATTGCTCGTGTTTCTTGGCCCAAGCAAGTCTCCTCTTATTATTGGTGTCCTTTAGTAGTGGTTTCTTTGCAGCAATTCAACCATGAAAACCTGATTCATGCAGATGTTGAGATGTCTCTGTTATTTGAACTACTTTGTAGGGTGGCTACTTTGAATAATCTAAAATATATTTTGATTTGTTTCACACTTTTTTGTTTACTACTGGATTCCATATGTGTTATTTCATAGTTTTGATGCCTTCACTATTAGTAAAAAATAAAGAAAACCATTGAATGAGTAGGTGTGTCCAAACTTTTGACTGGTACTGAATATATATTTTTAATCTTTTCACTGTAAACTCCCTCCTCTTTCTCATTCATATACTGTATCTCAGTATCATATTTATGTTTATTACCTATGTGTTCGTGCAGATCACAGTATGATAAATCAACTATTCCCATTTGAGTTTGATGGACCCCTGCCTGCTTATGTTTCCCATGCATAATGCACGCTTGACAGCCCGTCTACATCCACAACATAGAGTTTCACCCTCATACTGGAGCATAGTACATGACAGCATTATCATTTTAAGCAGGTGCTGTTTAGCTCTTCAGAGGCAGGTGCATTGAGGGAGACAAGGGCTGGGAGCAGGGGCGGACTAATTGATTTTAGGGCCCCAAGCAGATGCCAGTCTTGTGTATGTATGTACTCGTGTATGGCCAAGTGTGTGGGAGTAAGAGAGGAACGAGTAGACATCCCATTGTGTCACATGCAAGGTGAAAACATTTCTGAGAGCACCACCGAATGCACTTAGTGAGGAACAAACCATGTAGTTTATCACACTATAATTCTATTGCTAAAATTACCTTACATCTGTAGGGGAACTATGACCAGGGTGATCACTGACCTGTTTTGAAGTCAACCTGGACTATTCAAATGAGTTTTCGCTTTGGACTTTAAACATTTTGTTCCTCATGATTGTGTATTATAAATACAATTGAACTAAAACTATAAACTATTGGGGCTATATTTTAACAAACCTAATGCAATGGTAAATATAGGTTTGGGGTTGTGTCAGAAATATTGTGCTATTTTCAAAACTGGAAATATGGGCGCAGTGTCACGCCATGGCCATAGAGAGGCTTTTTATTCTCTATTTTGGTTAGGCCAGGGTGTGACTAGGGTGGGCATTCTATGTCCTTTTTTCTATGTTTTGTATTTCTATGTCTTGGCCTGGTATGGTTCTCAATCAGGGACAGCTGTCTATCGTTCTCTCTTATTGAGAACCATACTTAGGTACCCTTTTCCCCCACCTGTTTTGTGGGAAGTTAACTTTGACTTTGTTCAGGGCACATAGCCCAAAGCTTCACGGTTTGGTTTTGTTCTTTGTTTTGTCGTCATCATTTTTAATAAAGAGAAAATGTACGCTTACCATGCTGCACCTTGGTCCAGTCCTTCAGCCAGCCGTGACACGCAGTAGCTGGCGGTGGCGCGAAAGGTCTGGGTTGTAGGTGTGTTGAGGCTTGACCACTCACTGGCCAATTAGAACGTGCTCCATGGCTAAATATGTGGTTGCTTTAAGTCGCGCATTTATAGTCTTTTATGTATTGCGTTGTCATCACCTCCAATTCGAATGTTAGTCCGGACTGGGACCCTCGTTGCGGGCCCCGGACTGGGGACCGTCGCTGGAGGCTCCGGACTTGAGACCGACGCTGGAGACTCCGGACGTGGGACCGTCGCTGGAGGTTCCGGACGGTGGACCGTCGCTGGAGGTCCCGGACTGGGACCGTCGCTGGAGGCTCCGGACTTGAGACCGACGCTGGAGACTCCGGACGGTGGACCGTCGCTGGAGGTTCCGGACTGGAGACCGTCGCTCGAGGCTCCGGACTGGAGACCGTCGCTCGAGGCTCCGGACTGGAGACCGTCGCTCGAGGCTCCGGACTGGAGACCTTCGCTGAAGGCTCCGGACTGGAGACCGTCGCTGGAGGCTTTGTACCATGACTCCTCACTGGAGGCTTTGTGCCATGACTACTCACTGGAGGCTTCATGCCATGACTCCTCACTGGAGGCTTCTTGCCATGGATCATCACTGGAGGCTTTGTGCCATGGATCATCACTGGAGGCTTCGTGCCATGGATCATCACTGGAGTGGAGAGACACAGGAGGCCTGGCTTTGGCAGGCACAGGACTCACCAGGCTGGAGAGACATACAGGAGGCTTTGTCCTTGGCAGAGGCACCGGATACACTGGGCCGTGGAGGCGCACTGGAGGTCCAGACACTCTTATTATCTATGCCAAGGTGCTTTGAAGCTATTCAAGTCCAAATGAAATTGTATTTGTCACATGCGCCGAATACAATGGGTGTAGACTTAATTAACCATGAAATGCTTGCTTAATAAAAAGAGAAATAGGAATAAAATACAGAAGAGGGGATTTATACAGTGCATTCGGAAATTATTCAGACCCCTTGACTTTTTCTACATTTTGTTACGTTACAGCCTTATTCTAAAATTGATTAAATTGTTTTTCCCCCCTCATCAATCTACACACAATACCCCATAATGACAAAGCAAAAACAGTTATAAAAAAAGTTTTCGAATTTATTTGAAATGTAAACTGAAATATCACATTTACATAAGTATTCAGACCCTTTACACAGTACTTTGCTGAAGCACCTTTGGCAGCGATTACAGCCTAGAGTCTTCTTGGGTATGACGCTACAAGCTTGGCACATCTGTATTTGGGGAGTTTCTCCCGTTCCTCTCTGCAGATCCTCTCAAGCTTTGTTGGACCTTATATAGACAGTTGTGTGCCTTTCCAAATCATGTCCAATCAATTGAATTTACCACAGGTGGACTCCAATCACATTGTAGAAACATCTCAAGGATGATCAATGAAAACAGGATGTACCTGAGCTCAAATTCGAGTCTCATAGCAAAGGGCCTGATTTACTTATGTAAATAAGGTATTTCCGTTTATAATTTTTAATACATTTGCCAAAATGTATAAAAACCTGTTATCGCTTGGTCATTATGGGGTACTTAGTGTAGTTTGCAGATAAAAAAAATGTGTATACCTTTTTGAAAAGGGCTGTAACATAACAAAATGTGGAAAAAGTCAAGGGATATTAATACTTCCCAAAGGGACTGTATACAATATAGTCTGGTGAGTGTGCACAGAGTCAGTGCATTAATAAACTAATTAACAGTCTTATGGCTTGGGACTACAAGCTGTCTTGAACCCTGTTGGTCCGAGAGTTGATGCTCTGGCACAGTTTTCCGGACTGTAGCAGAGTGAACAGTCTATGGCTTGGATGGCTGGAGTCTTTGACAATTTTTCAGGCCTTCCTCTGATGCAGCCTGATATAAATCAAATCAAATCAAATCAAATTTTATTTGTCACATACACATGGTTAGCAGATGTTAATGCGAGTGTAGAGGTCATGGATGGCAGGGAGTTTGGCCCCAGTGATATACTGGACTGTCCGTACCACCCTCTGTAGCGCTTTGTGGTGCATTTGCTGTACCAAGTGGTGATGCAGCCAATCGAGATGCTCTCGATGGTGCAGCTGTGGAAATGTTTGAGGATCAGTGGGCCCATGCCAAATTCTTTCAGCCTCCTGAGGGGGAAGAAGCGCTGTTGTGCCCTCTTCACATCTGTGCGGGTGGGTGTTCTTAGTGATGTGGATGCCAAGGAACGACCCTCTCCACTACAGCCCCTTCGATGTGGATGGGAGCTTGCTCTCCCTTCTTTGTCCTGTAGTCCACGATCAGCACTTTGGTCTCACTGACGCTGAGGAAGAGGTTATTGTCATTGCATCACGCTGCAAAGTCTCTGACCTCCTCCCTGTAGGCCGTTGGTGATCAGGCCTACCACCGTTGCGTTGTCAGCAAACTTGATTATGGGTGTGTTGGTGTCGTGTGCGGAAACGCAGTCGTGAGTTAACAGGGAGTACAGGAGGGGGACTAAGCACACACCCTTGAGGGGCCCCCATGTTGAGGGTCCGCATGGCGGAGATGTTGTTGCCTACCCACACCACCTGGGAACGTCCCGTCAGGAAGTCCAGGATCTAGTTAGAGAGGGAGGTGTTCAATCCCATGGTGTCCAGCTTGGTGATTAACTTGGAGGGTACTATGGTGTTGAACACTGAGCTATAGTCTCTGAACAGAATTCTCACATAGTTATTTCTCATCTTGTCCAGGTGGGAGATGACAGTGTGAAGTGCAATTGCGATTGCGTCATCTGTGCATCTGTTGGGGCGGTATGCAAATGGTTTGGGTCCAGGTTGTCTGGCCCAATGGCCTATTAAGACACTTTATGTTGGTGTTTCCTTTATTTTGGCAATTACCTGAACATGCTGCATGCATGACCTTTGTGTTTGACCCTATTCACAACATTATATCCTTGCGGTGATGCTCAAGCTTAGGTGGTTTGTCTGGCAGCATCCATTCAGTTTTTCTTTTCAAGCACTCCACTCTGCAAGACCATCCCTCCATTCTTCCATCCCGCTCTCATTCTCTCTATCTCTGTTTTCCGTAGAGATGTGGAGGGCCTTGAGTGCTCTGTTAGTTTGAATGGAGAGGTTTGAAGAGAAGCCTTGGAGAGATTGTCGGGAGATGGGAGACTAGTTTGAACTGGTTCCCACCCATGCAATTTCATGATAGGTTTAATAGAGCTACAGCTCGGTTCAATAGAGATACACATACTATTTTACACTCAAAATGAAGAGGGGAAAGGAGAAAGACTGGGGTATAAGGAAGAGGAATAGAGAGAGAAGATGACAGAGAGAAACAAACAGACTGTTGAAGACAGATTTAGAATTAGGTGTAAATCATTTCTGAGTTCATAGTTCTTTTTCAGATGTTGATGTGATACCTGTGCCCTGTGGCGTGTCTAGTCTGAGACTGAGACGGAGACTGAGGGCAATAGTGTGGAAGTCTAGCCCAACAGACGGATTTGAGACCAATTCCCAGCTGAGCTTGCTATTGGCTGCTTGGTAATTTGTTGCCTCTGCTCCTTCTCTTTCAGGCTGATTGACGATTGTTACAATGCACACACACACAAATTAAACACACACACACACACACACACACACACACACACACACACACACACACACACACACACACACACACACACACACACACACACACACACACACACACACACACACACACACAGCTTGCTCCTATTCCAATCAAGGATTCTGTATTTATTTCTGTCTAGCAACATTAGTAGGCAGAAATGGTCCACAGAGCAGCAGGATGAAAAGTTTATTGTTAAAATTTGATCATAACTGACTGCACAGGTGGGAGTCATTCCTGACAAAGGTACAAATGTCATCAATCTCATAAAATACCATATGGGAGCATAATTTATTTTCATCTAATATTTTTTCAATCTCCAGTTTGGCTGCTCTCTCCCTCAGTACAAATACCACAGATACAGTATACCAGTCTGATATCAACCGTCTCCCCTGTTGGACCTTTATGTAGTTCAGAGCTGAGGTTCACTCTTCTCCACTGGATCTCACCATTGTTCTCTTTCTTTCTCTCTCTCTCTCTCTCTCCCCCTTTTATTCTCTCTCTCTCAATCATTCTTTGCTTTTCTCTCTCTTCCACTCTCTCCACCCCATCTTTGTTGAACCCGTCTTCTGCCCATTCCTTTTCAACAACACGTATCAAGGTATGGACAGAGTTAGAGCACCATGGCACTCTGTTGCAGTTCTGAGTTCAGACAGTTCAGATATCTCTATATGCGGTGACCTTTGTGCTGGCTTACAGACTATGCTGCATCGAACAAAATGGTGCCTCACTCATAATCTGTGAATAACTATACACAGCCATCTATTGTTCATTTTGAAATGAATACAAGACATGAAAGCATCCGCAGCCACTAACATTACATGCTCACCCGCTACATAGTCACCATTCTCAGTTGAAAGCAATGTTAAACCAATGACACAGAGGTTGTAAAGTTGAGCGTGACACCTTTATATATTTTTATACTGTCTTGCCTCCTATCATCAGCCCTGCAGATGCTGCTCACTCTGCTGTGATCCACACGCACGCACACACACGCACGCACACACACGCACGCACACACACACACGCACGCACACACACGCACGCACACACACGCACGCACGCACACACACGCACGCACGCACACACACACACGCACGCACACACACACACACGCACGCACGCACGCACACGCACGCACGCACACACACACGCACGCACACACACGCACGCACGCACACACACGCACGCACACACACGCACGCACGCACACACACGCACGCACACACACGCACGCACACACACGCACACACACGCACGCACGCACACACACTCACAAACACACACGCACACACTGCATTCCAGGTTTGGTGAGTAACGGACTACATGTAACTGACAACAAAGAAACTGATTACAAAAGAACTGTAACTGTAGTCCGTGATGTTACCAGCAAAAATATTGATACTTCTGAAAAACTGGATGATTACTTCTAGGATTATTTTTAAATTCAGAAAGGTATGTATGTGATTTTTTTTTTTTTTTTTTTTTTTTTACACCTTTCTGTTTTCTCAATGATATTCAAATCAGCATTGAAAAAAAGTTGACGCTTAAGTTTGTTCAGCCTGAGCGAGTCTGACCACAAGTCAGAGTCCACTATGATGACACACCAAATGCGTTTGATGGATCGCCGAAAAAGAGCAGGAATAAGCTTTTGTAGGCTACTGTCCAAGGTATGTCTTCCAATGGTGCGACTGATGTCGCTATCCAAACATTATCCAATTTGAATAAACACTTGGAGGTAAGGATGACAGCAGTGGTGTAGCCTACGGGTAATAAGGATATCACCTACACAGCGTGTTGATGTGAATCACACTGCTGCTCTCTCATTGACCTATTTGCACCTTACAGGTAAAACAATTATGCCAATCTATATTTCCAAGTCCTTTTATTAAAGATCATGGGGTATTAAATGAATTGGAATGACTTTAAATGTGACAGACTTTAATGTAAAGATAATGTAAAGATTTAATGACTTTAATGTAAAGATATAGCCTATCTGTAGTAAAACGCAATGGGTTAGAAGAAGCCTACACAACCATCCCATAAAGTAAAATGCAACATCCATATATGGCCAGCTGTGTAAACTCTTAACATTGATTTATCCTCCAATAGATGTCTTTCAATTGGTAATACTCATTTGTATCTCCTTGTAATGCCTCTTATTAAGGGGAAAGTAATCTAAAGGTAACTGAAAGTAATTAGACTACTTTACTGAGTTTGGGTAATCCAAAAGTTACGTTACTGATTACAATTTTGGACTGCTAACTAGTAACTGTAACGGATTACATTTGGAAAGTAACCTACCTAACCCTGCTGCATGCACATCATCATCATCATTCACATAGTTCTTATTAAACTGTAAGGCTGAGCCAGGCACTGAAACCAAAGAAACACAACAGTGGCTCATAACAAGCTGGGTATCAATGTGGCTTACCTGCTCTTAGACAGCGTGAGTATTGGAGAGACCGAGGGGGGCAGTACCCAAAGGCATAGATAGGCTACCACACTAAAGGCTATGTGGGAACATAGGTAGTGCTTAGTGTGGTATACACTTGCTGTATTACTCTGTAAGGATATCTTTTACTTTACATTAGAAAGTTGAAAAAGACACCAGCAACTCATGATGCCTAAGTAGTAGGGAATGTTTTAGGTGATAAGCTATACAGTCTCAGCATACATGTAGACTATGGCGGAATCTCAAACCGAACACTTGGACCCTAAGCCCTTTATTGAGTGGACACTTGCTGATGTCTGCAAGTGTTTTGACCAAAATGAGCATTGAGACGATGGCCTCTCGACAGTTTGTTGTAGACTGCCTGCTGCTTCCCTGACAAACACAGTGATGGAATTTAGCTAAGGATTTGGGGCACTGCACTGATAAGAAGAGTTTAGCTTATAATAGTTTGACAGCTGCTGATGAAGTTGTAGACGTTCTCTAGCAGTCTGTCCGTAGGCTAATTCAGCATGTTTCCAAAGCACCAATCGCTACATTGTAACATTGTGGTACATCTGAGCACACAGCACAGCAGTGCAGAACATGCAGTTGCTACTTCATTAAAACTTGTTCATTGTGATATTTACTGTTACTACAGTAGCTAAGCTAATTAACGTTAGCTAGCTAGCTTATTGAAGGAACATTGCATTTGGCGTTCCACTAACTGGTTAGCTTCTCTTTTGTTTCATATGAAGTGGCTGAGACGTAATAGCCCGGCGTCCCATTGTGGCATAGCCACTAGCCTCCGAGTAAAAACAAATAGCAAAACCATCCGCAGTGGAAGAACAGCCCGAATGCGCACCTCAACAGAATTCCCAACCAACGCGGCTCCAGTACATGTCCTCTGTTCATTTGAATGTGTTGAGAGTTGGAGAAATTGTTTGAGCTATGCTGAGAATTTGAAAAGTATGAAAGCCAATGGTAGCCAATATTCTAGAACACTGCTACACATACACATTTTTATGATAGACGCTTTAGAGCTAGCTTGCAAGCTAATGTAATGGACATGTTTTTGTGTACATTATCAAACGAGAGAAATACCGCTCCTTCAAGCACTAAACTCCTTAGCTAGAGGTAAAATTGTGCGAATAAGTCCTCCTTTGCAAAACTAACACAATAATTACATATTTCTTGATTTATGTTGATTTATTCAGAAATGTTTTTGAGAGCAAAGTGTTGTTGTGTTGTTGGTACATTATGTAACATGCTGAGATTCATGGGAAGAAGCTGCCAAGGGCACCGAGTTGGCACAGGATGCCCACTCAATAAATAAGCTTTTGAAGGGCACAGTCAAACTTGGCGCATATCAAGTAATCGAGTGCTCGAAGTGCTCAAAGTGCTTGGTTTGAGATTTACTACTTTGCATACCAATACTGAACCAATACACAGAGAACATAATTGGAGATATTCATGTAGCTCAAGCAGAAGAGACAGAAAGAAGACAAGAAAAATGGATATCTGCTGGGATCATTATTCTCTTTTTTATTTCTTAAGTAGTCTGAGCATTGGTTATTGATAATGCTGTCATATAAGCTGTCGTATTTAAACCAGTGTAAATTATCATAGAATGACGGAGTTATTTATGAAGTACTGCTGTTGAGTCTAGTGCCGGTGTGTGTGAGTGTTAGGCTCACTCAGTGCAGCACAGCTCTGCACAGGTTGTGGTGTTGGTTGTTGATTGACAGACAAGAGGTGGGGATTATATTCTCTCTATAGCCCTTTAAAGGGGTAGGCTGGGAATAAACCATTTGTGATCACTACACAGCACTCTTGACACTCTTTCCACTTCCCACTTTCTCTTTCTCTCCTCTCTCACTTTTTTACACGACCTTCTAACATAACCTTCTCTCTATGTCATCTCTTTGCCCCTTTCACATTCTCCCTCTCTCCCTCTCTTTCCTCTCGGCCTCCCTCTCATTAACTGTCTACTTTGTTCGACCGATCCTATCCTATCAAGGCCACATTTAAAACCTAGGCTTTAGTTTTTCTCTTTTCGACAGGGCTAACATCATCATTGCTGTTTGTCTGCAATTAGATATATTAATTTTATTTTCCAGTCTTCTCCTGATCAGAAAGCATTAGGAAGGCAGCTTGAAAAGACCAGAATATGTCACTTTAATATAGATAAGATGAGAGCTACGAGTCTAAGGAACAAGAAGTTACTCTGTTTGCTAAAGTAATTAGTTATTTAGGGTTTTTGTATTGACATATGCACACACACACACACACACACCCACAACACACGCGAACACACACAAGCATGTGCACACACGCGTAACTTTCAGCACCTTCAAACCCAACGCAATCAGAGACAGAGGGTGTTATGACTTCTCCCTCTCTGCTCATCCTCCTCTGCCTCCTCTGCCTCTCTCCACATTTCCTAGCTTGATTCTATTCTCTGTATCAGGCACAGACTGAAATGTTTGATGTAACTTTGACTAAGAATCCTGAAAAGTCATTGGAAGGTATAAGTCTCCTTGGACGCTCCCGTTGCGTTTGGCGGGTGGATTAAAGCAGAGGTTCCAAATCTTCTCTGTGTTGTTGCCCACTTAAAGCCATCTCAATGTTTTTGTGAGCTACCAAATAGACAAAAAGCATGCGTCTGCCCAGCAAACCAAAATTGGTTCTGTGAAAGTTTGCGGAACATTCGTTTGGTCTCAGCAAATGTTCTCATAACGCAAAAACTGTCCGGTCGTGCTGATGATTATATAATGTTTGTATAAAGCATCTCCCTGATCTTGCAAGAATGTTCCTAGATCAGATTTAAACGGTTCATTAAAGATTCCCGGAATGTTTCATTAGGTTGTGGGAACAGTCTGGTGTGAACATTGCTCCCAAAACACAAAAACTGTCCATTTGTACGGATGATTTTACAATGTTTCTTTGAGGGTTACAAGAACATTCCCAGAACACATTTGATCTGGTCTTTAACCCTTTGACACTTAGGAGCACATGGTGTGATCATTCTAGAGTGGTCCTTGCAACGTACCCTCAATCCGGTGTGATTAATGTTTAAAACACTTCATTAGAACGTCTTGTTACGATTGACACAATAGTCAGCGTTTGAGCTGGCCGCACTATTTTTCACAGATACATTTTTCACAAACACATTCTTTACAACTTTGTCCTCAATGTAATCAGTAAGCAGTTTATTTTTGGATGCAATGTTCAGACATTGACAGAAGTCTCATACAAATTGGAAAATGTAGGCTACATTAGTCCTAGCGCTAACTGAGGAAATAGTGAGCTAACACAAGCGGACATATTTATCTCTCGGCTCACAGAATCCATAATATGAATTAGCTAATAGCAATTGTTATTTACAGTTCATCACATCACAGGTGTGCACACCAGTGATCTAAATAATTGAGTAAAATGCTTGGGTAGAGTTTTTGCCCACTGCCATGTTAGTTTTTCTGCATCAACCAAAGATAAGAGGTGACAAGATGAGTTGGGTCGGTTTGCAGTATGTATGTTGAAGGGGGTGTGTTGTCTACCATCATTCACTTCCCATCATTCACTTCCTGAGGATTACTTGAAAGACGAGTGAACCTCCCTATCACCTTGTTTTGTTATAACATATTTGTTCTGACAGACACCCAGAATGCATTGTATGATGTCAACAAACATGGATCCACACATTGCTGGCAATTAGCCTAGCATTAGCTCATCATAATCAGTACAACCAAAAAAATAGTATTTTACGCACATTATGTGTCCATTACAATCTATGCAAGAGTCGGAATGCATGATTTGTCACTTGAAAACATGAATTAAACACTCAATTATTATCATACAAACCATTAAAAAAATATATGTTTTACCCCCTTTTTGTGGTATCCAATTGTTAGTAATTAGTATTAGTTGTCTCATCGCTACAACTCCGGTACGGGCTCGGGAGAGACGAAGGTCGAAAGCCATGCGTCCTCCGAAACACAACCCAACCAAGCCGCACTGCTTCTTAACACAGTGCGCCTCCAACCTGGAAGCCAGCCTCACCAATGTGTCAGATGAAACAAAGCCGCACTGCTTCTTAACACAGTGCGCCTCCAACCTGGAAGCCAGCCTCACCAATGTGTCAGAGGAAACACCGTGCACCTGGCCACCTTGGTTAGTGCGCACTGCGCCCGGTCTTCCACAGGAGTCGCTGGTGCACGAAGAGACAAGGATATCCCTACCGGCCAAACCCTCCCTAACCCAGATGACGCTAGGCCAATTGTGCGTTGCCCCACGACCGCCCGGTCGCGGCCGGCTGCAACAGAGCCTGGGCGCAGCTAGGCCTACGATGCAGTGCCCCACACCCGGGAGGCCCCTCACACAAACCATTTTCTGATAGTAATTTATTGTGCCAGGGTACTCATGATTTGTCACAGCAGATTGTGTATTTACATTTCTACCATTGTGGCTCAATGGAGTATGCCTATAACAGCTCTCTCTAGTGGTCCTGACAGGGACAACAGTTGTTGACAACTGTAGCATTGTAGCTAAGCCTAACCCCAATAAAATAATTTATATGTTTAAAGATAATGATTAAATAATTCCACTCTGAAACCATAGAATTGTATGAAATGTATTAGAATCACAAAACTATAATCTGATGATGTGTGTAGTTTTAGTCAGAATTAGAACAAGGACCTTTTGTTCCTTGTTAGTATGTAAGCAGGGTGCAAGTGGGAAACAAATGATAAGAGGAGCTATCGACAGACAAGTTGTGTTCCTTACAGGACATTCTGTCTCCACCTGTGGAGGGGAGAAACTGTTAGGCTTGCAGAAAATTATGAAACATGTTGCAGATTAGACAATGTATCTGTGTAGTGGAAAAACACTGACTGTCTGCGCAAGGTGTAGTTTAAGATTTGAACTTGTTTGTGTGTGTTATAAAGACTGTGTTTGCATTCTTGACTTTAGAACGTTCTCTGAATAAACTGTACTAACATTTTGCATAAGCTGAGTCTTTGCCTAATTATTATTAAACCCATGATCTTACAAACCTCGAGGATTGGTCAAAGCTATTGATTGTTAGTTATTATCATTGGGATTGAAAATTCCCGTGATAAATTCACCTAACCTGGTGTATTAGTTCTCCTAACCTGCCACGTTAATTATCCTAACGTGCCATGAGTCTTAGTAACAGTGAGGAGCTGTCCCTCATCAATGTGGCCATTGCGAACCGTGAATCTGAGGACCCATTTCACCCCCTAGCCCTGCTGTTGGCTTTGATGCATGCCAGTCTGGACTGCAAAGCCCCTTGCCATCTACATCTGAGGCAGAGTGCTTCAAGCCGTTTCTGACAAAGGAGCTGGTGAGAGACATAGTGGAGGAGACCAATCGCTATGCCTTGGAGCTACAGGAGAAGAGAGAGCCAGGAGTGAGGGGGAAGATTGCTAAATATGTGACCACATTTCCCACAATTACTGAAATTAATGCCTTCCTGGTGACAGTCTTTCTCATGGGAATAGTAAAGAAGAACAACGTAAGTGGGAGGCAGGTAGTCTAGTGGTTAAGAGCATTGGGCCAATAAACAAAAGGTTGCTGGTTTAAATATCCAATTCAACTAGGTGAAAACTCTGTCAATGTACCCTTGTGCAAGGCATTTAACCCTAATTTCACTTGTAAGTTACTCTGGATAAGAGTGTCTGCTAAATGACAAAAAACTAAATGGAATACCGGAGCACAGATCCTGTTTGCAATTCCCTTCTTTGCCACGCTCTTTTCCCAACGCCTCTTCCTAGTTCTGCTGTGATGCCTGCATTTCGTCAACAATGCTACCGCCAACCTAAATGACCCCTTACACAAAACAAGACCATTTCTACCAGCCTGACATCAGCATTCGGTCTGGTCTTTGTGCCATACAAGGACCTATGCATTGACGAGTCCCTGATTTTATGGAAGGGCAGGCTGGCGTTCCATCAACACATTCCCTCCAAAAGGCACAGGTTTGGGGTCAAGTTCTTTGTTATGTGCGACATAAATGACCGGTACATTATAATCTACACAGGGTCCACCACTGACAACCAACATTATGAAGGGCTTGGGGTGTCCGGGACCATGGTGATGACCATGCAGGCTCCTCATTTCAAGAAAGGTCACACTTTGTACAGTGGTTCCTCAATTAAAAGTTTTGAGATTATGCGGCGGGACATTGAAGTAATTTGTGGTTGAGCACGTACCCTGCGTGACTGCTTCATTGCTACAGACCACCGCAAGGGGGATTTAGAGCTCTGATATCCTTTTGGGTACAGTGTAAAGTGTTGGTCCCAAGGCACTAATGTGTCTCTACCTGAATGAATGCTGTCAATGAATGTTCAATATAAACCAAATTAGAAACAGATAATTGTGCATGCATGACTTCGCCATTGAATTTGAATTAACTGAATGATGAGGATAAAGAAGAAGAGGGTGATTGAATTTAGAACAATAGTGTAAGAATTGCTATTCCTCTGTCCACACACAAAAAAATACACTTATGTTTTTGTTTCTACTTCATCCGAAGAAGCTGTAACTGGACTGTAGCATATTACTTATTAAAACTGTTGTTACCCCAAGGTTTTTATTCTAAGTGAAACAAAAATGTTCAGTTATATTCCATGATTTTCTTAAAATATGTGTGTTGACTGAATATAAGCAGCCAGTCTGCTAAATAAACACGTTGATGGCGCAGTCTTTTGGCCTCGACTACTAGGCACAGATAAAATACAACTCAAAGTTTTTCACATATTTTCAAGACCTGAGCTATTTAATTGATTTGTTTTATTTATTACATTTACGTGTGGAATCTTGCCGAATAGATAACAACAATAGAAAGGAGTATCTGGTAGAGCATGGAGTGAAAGTGCGCTGTACTGTAAGTACTAGGGATGAAGCGGTACACATTATGGTATTTAAACATTTGGTACGCCCCCTACGGTTCAATACGCACACGTGAACCGCGGAATTACGGTATGCCTGTCATTTCCCTATCATTTCCAAAATGTTATTATTGCGCTGCAGACTACATGCACCGCGTTGTACATCCAGATCCAGAGAACCAAACGCACAGCTTGTGGCCGTTAGGGGGCTCCTGAGGGCTGACAAACTTTACCACACAGCAATGTCTCAAAATGTTGCAACCGCAGTGACCGCAACCCACTCCCCCTTAAACAACCAATGAACGATTTGCAATGACATCTCAATAGGAAACCTCCCTAAAGGGGCCCCATGAAGAGGGGAAACTAAAAACAAATATTCTCTCAGCTCCAAAGTGACAAGACAGAGAAGCAAATTTGAAGAGCCACCGAATACGATTACGAGGGTAAGACCGTAAACAAACAAAGTATAGTCTGCAAGCATTGCTTTGCCACAGTCGGCTACTCGAGTGGAAACACTTTTAACATGATGTGGCATTTGTCACCATCACCTGACCGTATCCCTTGCAGGTGGAGCTGGAGCAAGGAGAGAAAACTCGTTAGCGAAAACACAACAATCTCTCGCTGCTGCCTTCCAACAACAATTTGCGACAAGTTCAGCAAAAACATAAAGAAATAACGAAAGCAGTGGGAGTATTCATAGCCAAAGATTTGCAGCCCAATTCGGTGGTTACGGACTCGGGATTTCGTCACCTGATAAATGTTTTAACCTCCTTACAATGACCCCGCCCGCACACATTTCTGCAGCAAAGTAATTACCAAACTCTATGAAACGGAGAGAAATTGAAAACGAATTGACTCAGACACCCTATCGAGCTCTCTCTACTGATAGTTGGACCTCCAGAGCAACTCAAAGCTACCTCACTGTGACGGTTCACTATGTACTGGATTGGGAGGTGAAGAGCTTCAGGTTGTCAAAGCTAAGAAGCACTTTCAATTTTTATGTTTTTCTCCCCTTGATTTCATACAGTAGAGACAGAAACCAGGACTAGTCAGTTATGCTGCCATTTTTCTGAATGGAAAGTTTTGTCTATAGGCAAAATAAAGAGTTAATTGTTTAAATATAAAGATACTGAAACCATTACTGCCGTACCATTACTGTGGCCCACAAACCATGCCACATACCGAACCGTGTGCCTACTGTGCCATTGCATCCCTAGTAAGTATGCTACAATGCTGTGGGCCAGGTGGAACTGGTTGAGCAGCCTTTCCCATATAAGGAGTAATTTTGCTCAATTGTGTACATCATAGACAACTCCAAGTGCCCGCAGAGATTGTGAAATACAGTATGAACACGAGACTCACATGTTGCGGTTCATTTATTGTTTCATTATTTGTAATGCGATGCTACTGGCGGCAGAGAAGTCAGGCACAGGAGAGTGGAACCTGATTTACAACGGTTGTGTTTAATAACCATAAACCCCCGTCAACAGAACAATACAATAACTGGGTCAAACAAAACCTGGTAAATACCAGCATACCGTGCACAAGCACTACAACAAACAATTACGGACAAGGACATGGGGGGAGAACAGAGGGTTAGATACACAACATGTAATTGATGGAATTTGAACCAGGTGTGATGAAAGACAAGACAAAACCAATGGAAAATGAAAAGTGGATCGGCGATGGCTAGAAGGTCGGCGACTTCGACCACCGAATGCCGCCCGAACAAGGAGAGGGACTAACTAAAGTCGTGACTTTATTCAAGAATCCCTTTGTTATTTTGTTTTCGTTTTATAAATAAAAGGCTTGAACGAATGAATGCTATATATTGAACTGGCAATTGAAAGAACTCTTTGGAGATTATGTGGCAATTATCAGATCAAATGTGAGGACACAACAGTTTACCTGATACAAGACTAAAGTTAGAAATGTATCAATATCAGAGACCTGATTTGCCATAATGGAAAATGCATGAACCCCCTACAAATATGTACATTTATTATAATCCACATAATAATCAATTAAACCGTATAATAGGTAATGATTTATATACAGTACAAGTCAAAAGTTTGGACCCACCTACTCCTTCAAGGGTTTTTCTTTATTTTTACTATTTTCTATGTTCTAGAATAATAGTGAAGACATCAGAAGTATAATATAACAAATATGGAATCAACAAAAAAGTGTTAAACAAATCAAATCAAAATATATGCTATAATTTCAATTCTTCAAAGTAGCCACCCTTTGCCTTGATGACAGCTTTATACACTCTTGGCATTCTCTCAACCAGCTTCACCTGGAATACTTTTCCAAAAGTCTTGAAGGAGTTCCCACATATGCTGAGCCCTTGTTGGCTGCTTTTCCTTAACTCTGCGGTCCAACTCATCCCAACCATGTCAATTGGGTTGAGGTCGGGTGATTTTAGAAGCCAGGTCATCTGATTCCACATTCCATCACCCTACTTCTTGATCAAATAGCCCTTACACAGCCTGAAGGTGTGTTGGGTCATTGTCCTGTTGAAAAACAAATGATAGGATGGTGTATCGCTGCAGAATGCTGTGGTAGCCATGCTGGTTAAATTAGCCTTGAATTCTAAATAAATAACAGACAGTGTCACCAGCAAAGCACCCCCACACTATCACACCTCCTCCTCCATGCTTCACAGTGGGAACCACACATGTGGAGATCATCCGTTCACCTACTCTGCATCTCACAAAGACACGGCGGTTGTAATCAAAAATCTCAAATTTGGACTCATCAGACCAAAGGACAGATTTCCAGCGGCTTAATATCCATTGCTCGTGTTTCTTGGCCCAAGCAAGTCTCTTCTTATTATTGGTGTCCTTTAGTAGTGGTTTCCTTGCAGCAATTCAATCACAATGGGCATGCGATCATGCGATCTCCTCTGAACAGTTGATGTTGAGATGAGTCTGTTACTTTTATTTGGGCTGCAATCTGAGGTGGAACCCTAGGGGCAGTATTTCATTTTTGGATAAAAAAACGTTCCCATTTTAAACAAGATATTTTGTCACGAAAAGATGCTCGACTATGCATATAATTGACAGCTTTGGAAAGAAAACACTCTGACGTTTCCAAAACTGCAAAGATATTATCTGTGAGTGCCACAGAACTGATGTTACAGGCGAAACCAAGATGAAACTTCAAACAGGAAATGAGCAAAATGTTTGAGGCGCTGTTTTCCAATGTCTTCTTATATGGCTGTGAATGCGCCCTGAACGAGCCTACACTTTCTGCCGTTTCCCCAAGGTGTCTACAGCATTGTGACGTATTTGTAGGCATATTTGTAGGCATATCATTGGAAGATTGACCATAACAGACCACATTTACCAGGTGTCCGCCCGGTGTCCTGCGTCGAAATTGGTGCGTAATCTTCAGCTGCAAGTATTCTTCCATGTGATTTCAGAGGAGAAAGCAGACTTCCACGAACGATATATTAGCGAAGAGATATGTGAAAAACACCTTGAGGATTGATTCTAAACAACATTTGCCATGTTTCAGTCGATATTATGGAGTTAATTTGGAAAAAAGTTTGGCGTTTTGATGACTGAATTTTCAGGTTTTTTTGGTAGCCAAACGTGATGTACAAAACGGAGCGATTTCTCCTACACAAAGAATCTTTCAGGAAAAACTGAACATTTGCTATCTAACTGAGAGTCTCCTCATTGAAAACATCCGAAGTTCTTCAAAGGTAAATGATTTTATTTGAATGCTTTTCTTGTTTTTGTGAAAATGTTGCCCGCTAAATGCTACGCTAAATGCTACGCTAGCTATCAATACTCTTACACAAATGCTTGTTTTGCTATGGTTGAAAAGCATATTTTGAAAATCTGAGATGACAGTGTTGTTAAGAAAAGGCTAAGCTTGAGAGCTAGCATATTTATTTCATTTTATTAGCGATTTTCATGAATAGTTAACGTAGCGTTATGGTAATGAGCTTGAGGCTGTATTCACGACGGGATGGGTACTATCAAGAGGTTTACTCTGCAGCAAAGTCTTCCTTTACTGGGCGGTCCTCATCATAGCACTTGATGGTTTTTGCGACTTTTGATAACGTTTTTGAAAACTTTCAAAGTTCTTGAAATGTTCCGGATTGACTGACCTTCATGTCTTAGAGTAATGATGGACTGTCTTTTCTCTTTATTTGAGCTGTTCTTGCCATAATATGGACTTGGTCTTTTACCAAATAGGGCTATCTTCTGTATACCACCTCTACCTTGTCACAACACAACTGATTGGCTCAAACACATTAAGAAGGAAATAAATTCCACAAATTAACTTTTAAACAGGCATACTTTTTAATACCTGAAATGCATTCCAGGTGACTATCTCATGAAGCTGGTTGAGAGAGTTCCAAGCGTGTGCAAAGCTGTCATCAAGGCAAAGGGTGGCTACTTTGAAGAATCTCACATATAAAATATGTATGTGTTCCCTATGTGTTATTTCCTAGTCTTAATATCTTCAATATTATTTTACAATGTAGAAAATAAAGACATTTGTAGGTGTGTCCAAGCTTTTGACTGGTACTGTATTTCCAAAAGAAAGAAAGATATTTATATTTTCGCTAATAAAATAATGATACAAAAGACTCTTTCAAAATGCAGATGGTTATTTCAACTCAACATCTCAGCTACATTTTAGTTGCACTTCCCCCTAGCTCCACGACCACAGGTAAAACCTTGCTCAGATGGTCAATGTATTTGTTGCATTGTTGTATCGTCAGTTTCTCAAGCCAAAACCTCTTGATGGCCTTCACCAGTTAATCTTCGTAAATTCAGGGCTTTGTCCGATTGTCCTTTCGTAAATTCAGAGTGGATTGCTCTCAGAGTAGTGTTGATCTGAGCGTTCTGACATCACAACGGCAGTCAAGTACCTAAGCTACCTGGCTAACGTTGGTGAGCTTGCTTACTACTTCCAAACACTCTGACCATTTTACTCCTTCTAACAGAGCAGGTTAGGCTGTTTTCATGGTAACCAGAGTGTTGGTGACTGTAACTTTGCCGCTGGCAACAATTTAACAATGCTTTACTGACAGCGGACACATTCAATGGGTGTTGAGCGTTCATAAATGCATCAGTTATTTTGCACTCTGGCACACATAGATAAGAGTGCTCTGAAAAAGGAGTACAGTAGATGGCTAGAGAGAATTAACCAGCTATGCCCATTGAGAATGCACAACGACTATACCACTGAGCTAAGCTAAGAATGACATATAGTTAATATACTGACAAGGGCGATGTATTTGTAGCCAACTAACATTAGGTAGCTAGCTAACATACCGGTACATACTGCTGTAATGATATGCTGTGATTCATAAGGATAGCGTAGCTAACAAATTGCCAGCTAACGTACCTTATTTGAAAAGCCATTACTTTATTACATTGCTCAATATTTTCCCAATATTTGTCATAATTAGTTACAGCACTGAAATTGTATTCGCTCTCATCGGACTTCGGCTGCGGATTTTCCGCCATTTTCTGGAAATCTGAAAATGTTGTGGAGACACGCCCATTTTTGGAAGATTTGTATTATGGGCCCTACAAGCACGGAAATAGTGTGCACTGCTTGTATTTTGGCGAATTTAAGACGAGATCTTTTGGCATACTTTCAAAGTTCTTGAAATATTCTGGATTGACTGACCTTCATGTCTTAAATGAGTGCTAGTTTGAGCTGTTCTTGCCACAATATGGACTTGGTCTATTACCAAATAGGGCTGAATACCACCCCATACCCCTCTTCTGTATACCACTCTACCTTGTCACAACACAACGGATTAGCTCAAACGCATTAATAAGGAAATAAATTCCACAAATGAACTTTTAACATCGCACACCTGTTAAATTAAATGTATTCCAGTTGACTTCCTCATGAAGCTGATTGAGAGAATACCAAGAGTGTGCAAAGCTGTCATCAAGGCAAAGGGTGGCTACTTTAAAGAATAGCAATATATAAAATATGTTCTGATTTGTTTAACACTTTTTTGGTTACTACATGATTCCATATTTGTTAATTTGTAGTTTTGATGTCTTCACTATTATTCTACAATGTAGAAAATAGTAAATATTAAGAAACACCCTGGAATGAGTAGGTGTGTCCAAACTTGACTGGTACTGTATATAAAGTGCATCCAGAAAGTATTCAGACCCCTTGACTTTCCATGTTTGTTTATTTTAATGTCTTTCCTTCTTAATGCGTTTGAGCCAATCAGTTGTGTTGTGACAAGGTGTGTGTATGTGTGTGAGTATGTGTGTGTGTGTGTGTGTGTGTGTGGGGGGGGAGTATACAGATAATAGCCTTATTTGGTAAAAGACCAGAACAGCTCAAATAAGCAAAGAGAAATGACAGTCCATCATTACTTTAAGCCATGAAGGTCAGTCAACTGAAAAACAGCTTCTATCTCAAGGCCATCAGACTGTTAAACAGCCACCACTAACATTGAGTGGCTGCTGCCAACACATTGACTCAACTCCAGCCCCTTTAATGATGGGAAATTATGTAAAATATATCACTAGCCACTTTAAACAATGCTACCTAATATAATGTTTACATACCCTACATTATTCATCTCATATGTATACGTATATACTGTACTCTATATCATCTACCGCATCTTTATGTAATACATGTATCACTAGCCACTTTGTTTACATACTCATCTCATATGTATATACTGTACTCAATACCATCTACTGTATCTTGCCTATGCTGCTCTGTACCATCACTCATTCACATATCTTTATGTACATATTCTTTATCCCCTTACACTTGTGTGTATAAGACAGGAGTTTGTTCTGTTAGGTGACCTAAACTGGGATATGCTTAACACCCCGGCAGTCCTACAATCTAAGCTAGATGCCCTCAATCTCACACAAATCATCAAGGAACCCACCAGGTACAACCCTAACTCTGTAAGCAAGGGCACCCTCATAGACGTCATCCTGACCAACTGGCCCTCCAAATACACCTCCGCTGTTTTCAATCAGGATCTCAGCGACCACTGCCTCATTGCCTGTATCCGCTATGGAGCCACAGTCAAACGACCACCCCTCATCACTGTCAAACGCTCCCTAAAACACTTATGTGAGCAGGCCTTTCTAATCGACCTGGCCCGGGTACCCTGGAAGGACATTGACCTCATCCCGTCAGTTGAGGATGCCTGGTCATTCTTTAAGAGTAACTTCCTCACCATTTTAGATAAACATGCTCCGTTCAAAAAATGCAGAACTAAGAACAGATATAGCCCTTGGTTCACTCCAGACCTGACTGCCCTAGACCAGCAAAAAAACATCCTGTGGCGGACTGCAATAGCATCGAACAGTCCCCACGATATGCAACTGTTCAGGGAAGTCCGGAACCAATACACGCAGTCAGTCAGGAAGGCTAAGGCCAGCTTCTTCAGGCAGAAGTTTGCATCCTGTAGCTCCAACTCCAAAATGTTCTGGGACACTGTGAAGTCCATGGAGAACAAGAGCACCTCCTCCCAGCTGCCCACTGCACTGAGGCTAGGAAACACGGTCACCACCGACAAATCCATGATTATTGAAAACTTCAACAAGCATTTCTCAACGGCTGGCCATGCCTTCCGCCTGGCTACTCCAACCTCGACCAACAGCTCCGGCCCCCCCGCAGCTCCTCGCCCAAGCCTCTCCAGGTTCTCCTTTACCCAAATCCAGTTAGCAGATGTTCTGAAAGAGCTGCAAAACCTGTACCCGTATAAATCAGCTGGGCTTGACAATCTGGACCCTCTATTTCTGAAACTATCCGCCGCCATTGTCGCAACCCCTATTACCAGCCTGTTCAACCTCTCTTTCATATCGTCTGAGATCCCCAAGGATTGGAAAGCTGCCGCAGTCATCCCCCTCTTCAAAGGGGGAGACACCCTGGACCCAAACTGTCACAGACCTATATCCATTCTGCCTTGCCTATCTAAGGTCTTCGAAAGCCAAGTCAACAAACAGGTCACTGACCATCTCGAATCCCACCGTACCTTCTCCGCTATGCAATCTGGTTTCCGAGCCGGTCACGGGTGCACCTCAGCCACACTCAAGGTACTAAACGACATCATAACCGCCATCGATAAAAGACAGTACTGTGCAGCCGTCTTCATCGACCTTGCCAAGGCTTTCGACTCTGTCAATCACCATATTCTTATCGGCAGACTCAGTAGCCTCGGTTTTTCGGATGACAGCCTTGCCTGGTTCACCAATTACTTTGCAGACAGAGTTCAGTGTGTCAAATTGGAGGGCATGCTGTCCGGTCCTCTGGCAGTCTCTATGGGGGTGCCACAGGGTTCATTCTCGGGCCGACTCTTTTCTCTGTATATATCAATGATGTTGCTCTTGCTGCGGGCGATTCCCTGATCCACCTCTACGCAGACGACACCATTCTATATACTTTCGGCCCGTCATTGGACACTGTGCTATCTAACCTCCAAACGAGCTTCAATGCCATACAACACTCCTTCCGTGGCCTCCAACTGCTCTTAAACGCTAGTAAAACCAAATGCATGCTTTTCAACCGATCGCTGCCTGCACCCGCTTGCCCGACTAGCATCACCACACTGGATGGTTCCGACCTTGAATATGTGGACACCTATAAGTACCTAGGTGTCTGGCTAGACTGCAAACTCTCCTTCCAGACCCATATCAAACATCTCCAATCGAAAATCAAATCAAGAGTCGGCTTTCTATTCCGTAACAAAGCCTCCTTCACTCACGCTGCCAAGCTTACCCTAGTAAAACTGACTATCCTACCGATCCTCGACTTCGGCGATGTCATCTACAAAATTGCTTCCAACACTCTTCTCAGCAAACTGGATGCAGTTTATCGCAGTGCCATCCGTTTTGTCACTAAAGCACCTTATACTACCCACCACTGCGACTTGTATGCTCTAGTCGGCTGGCCCTCGCTACATATTCGTCGCAAGACCCACTGGCTCCAGGTCGTCTACAAGGCCATGCTAGGTAAAGCTCCGCCTTATCTCAGTTCACTGGTCACGATGGCAACACCCATCCGTAGCACGCGCTCCAGCAGGTGTATCTCACTGATCATCCCTAAAGCCAACACCTCATTTGGCCGCCTTTCGTTCCAGTACTCTGCTGCCTGTGACTGGAACGAATTGCAAAAATCGCTGAAGTTGGAGACCTTTATCTCCCTCACCAACTTCAAACATCAGCTATCTGAGCAGCTAACCGATCGCTGCAGTTGTACATAATCTATTGGTAAATAGCCCACCCATTTCCACCTACCTCATCCCCACAGTTTTTATTTATTTACTTTTCTGCTCTTTTGCACACCAATATCTCTACCTGTACATGACCATTTATCAATCCAGTGTTAATCTGCAATATTGTAATTATTCGCCTACCTCATGCCTTTTGCACACATTGTATATAGACTCCCCTTTTTTTCTACTGTGTTATTGACTTGTTAATTGTTTACTCCATGTGTAACTCTGTGTTGTCTGTTCACACTGCTATGCTTTATCTTGGCCATGTCGCAGTTGTAAATGAGAACTTGTTCTCAACTAGCCTACCTGGTTAAATAAAGGTGAAATAAATAAAAAAATAGTTTTGGAATTGTTAGTTAGATTACTTGTTGGTTATTACTGCATTGTCAGAACTAGAAGCACAAGCATTTCGCTACACTCGCATTAACATCTGCTAACCATGTGTATGTGACAAATAAAATCGGATTTGATTTGATTCAATATGGAAAATGTCAAGAACTTTGAAAGCTTCTTCAAGTGCAGTTGCAAAAACCATGAAGTGCTATGATGAAACTGGCTCTCATGAGGACCGCCACAGGAATGGAACACCCGGAGTTACCCCTGCTGCAGAGGATAAGTTCATTAGGTTTACCAGCCTCAGAAATTGCAGGCCAAATAAATGCTTCACAAAGTTCAAGAAACAGAAACATCTCAACTGTTCAGAGGAGACTGCATGAATCAGACCTTCATAGTCGAATTGCTGCAAAGAAACCACTACTAAAGGACACTGAAAATAGTAGAAATAAAGTAAAACCCTTGAATGAGTATATGTTCTAAAACTTGTGACCAGTAGTGTATATATTTCTTATATATCTCAGACACAATCTTCCTTTAGATTAAATTGTTATCTGTTTTTTCATGTATAAATCTGTTATTTATGGATTTCTATGGGCTAATAGAAGTAAGGCCAAATTCAATGTTTCATCAAATAATAATTAGAATATTTTTTTTTCAAAAAGGGTTCCTAAAATTCTAAATCAAATAGGTAAATAATCCTTGTTGTGAACATCTTAAAACAATTCTGTATATTAGCTTAGTATGAAAAAAAAATACCAAATTGATATCAAAAACATTATTTAAATCTTTTTAAGATTTTAATGTCTTAATGTTCGATAAAACCCTAACAATAACTTAATAGGAATCTTAGCTAATATTCTGGGAAGTCAAGCAACCTTCCCACTAGCCATGATTGACTGAGATAATGAGTGGGCTGGACATGCCGAGAGAGGAGTTCGGATTGGTCTGCCATATAGAAGGCTTCTGCCTATTTGAGCTCATCAGTCTGTGTTGGTAATCCTGTCAAATGCAGCTTTAAAAAAATGTATTGTGGAGCTGCATAAGTGTTCTTCTCCACTTTCTGGAAGATCAAGTTTTGAAATCAGTGCAATTAGAGTATGATAGCTAAAGAGATGGAGAAAACACCTGTCTCCGGATTACATCTTCAAACTAAGGGCAACCGTGGTATTTCATTCCTGACATGCATGATGATGTATACAGGTAAGATAGTCTAGTGTTAGCTAGCTACATTTTCAGATATTACACATTTCTAATTTTGACAAAAAGTGGTTTCAATTCAAGCTAAAGTGTACTGTTAGCTAGCTAGCTAACATTAGCTGGCTGGCTCCCTAGCTGACGTTATTATTGGTTCCCCAGTGCCATTTGCTTTTCTAGTTAAAGCCTAATTTTAGCTAGCTAACATTGAACCTGGTTGGTTACTTCCCAGCACTGTGGCACTGTTGGCACTTAGGTTCATTGTTAATTAACTAGCTGTGTACGTGACGTGTGTACAATGCCCGTTGAATATGGCTGGTGTCAGTAAACGTCTGCAAAAAAACGTAATGAAATTGTTGCCAGCAAAGCTGTTTAGGTCGTTTTCATGTTGTCTAGATTTAAACAAATCATCGGCCAGAGCGTCAAGTGTGCTCTCCGAGAGCGAAGCGAGATGGGTGGGGCTAAAGCTTAAGAGGGTGTGAACGATGCTGAATGGGTGTAGACAAAGAAGAGCTCTTCACGAGATACCAAAAAATTCAAAGACCATTTTCTCAAATGTGAGTTCACGAGTTGATCAACTTTCAAAGCAGAATTACTTTCCCAGTGTTCCTCAAATGCAGTGTATGATATACCATTTTATAGCTCTGAGTCTCTTTTATCCAATGTAAAAAACACAATTTCAAATTTTGCTACATAAGACCAAATCAGTCACGTATGTATAGCATGTGTTAGAGGTACTGTGTGGCCTAATCCCTCTACTCACCTGCCTACAGCACATATTCCAGCACCTGGTACATTCTCTCTCTAAAGCATCTTTGATCTATTATTCTGGTTTGTCTGACACATCAGCATTTTTCTTCCTGGGGGAAGAAGCCTAGATTCAATTTTATTTTGCTTTTGGCAAATACGTTGTTGTTTTTTTTGTATCAGACTTGTACAGTACTCATACAAAAAAACATTTGCATTTGAATTGTCTATGCTTATTCATACTTCTCTTCCATTATACTCTGCTCTCCCCAGAACTATGCTCTGCTCTCCCCAGCTTTGAGCCTCTGCGTTCAGCTGGGGTTTTTGGAGATTCACCACCTCCATTCAGTTGATACAATGGGCCTGATTGCAGCTGCAGTCGCAGCCGTGTTCACCGGGTCCACTGGGCTGATGGAGAACCGGTCCTGACCGGAGAGAACGAGAGAGAGGGGGAGAGATAGTTCACCCCTACAGTACTCAACTTCACTGTGCTTTTTGGCTGATTGTCAAGATAATGTGCCTATACTGTATCTCTCTCTCTCTCTCTCTCTCTCTCTCTCTCTCTCTCTCTCTCTCTCTCTCTCTCTCTCTCTCTCTCTCTCTCTCTCTCTCTCTCTCTCTCTCTCTCTCTCTCTCTCTCTCTCTCTCTCTCTCTCTCTCTCTCTCTCTCTCTCTCTCTCTCTCTCTCTCTCTCTCTCTCTCTCTGTTGTGCTCTCTATTACTGACACACCCAAGCGCACTCACACACAGTTGTTTCCCAGAACTATAGAACTATCTTTCACATTGTCTACAGTTGAATTACTGAAAAATGTGTAGTCAAGATCACATTGATTCCTGGTGCCTTGCAGATTTCACCAGCATATCACTTCTGATGTTCTTTTTACCAACCAAGAGCCCTCGTTTTCAGTGGACTAATCTCGGTTAACTCAGAACTAAAGTCTTGCGTAGTTGGTCAGCTGCTCGATTATGTTCTGGGTCCATACGTGTTAAGAGAAGGGATCAAGAGAAGCTAGAACAAAGAGTGAAACCGGAACGAGGAGCTCCACCCTCTGTCTTTGCAAGTTACTGGCCGAACTTCCCCGCCCCTTCAGAAATTCGAAAGATGTTAACACCTGCGAAATCGTAGTTTGTCCAAATAACCAGTGATGAAAAAACCCAAACACCGGAACTACTGTTGCTCGTTATCTTACATTCCTTCCTGACAGATTTTACGGTACCAGTTCTGTTTTCAAAGATCTGTTCACGAGAGTTTATCACTCTTCAGTCCATACCACCATTGATTGAGCATTGAGGAGATTTTAGTGCTTTCCAATTTATTTACTACCCATAACATATTCATGCACTATACATAAAGCGTACAGTATATCAGTTGGATATGTGATGTCTCAGGTAGAACTCCTTTCTCATACAGCATATAGTATACACACAGTGCAACAATAGCAACTAACCGGGATAATTTAGCGAAATTATGTATTTAGATATTTGTTTCCTTACCTTGAAATCGTTCTATGGACAGGGAGAAACTGCCACTTTAAACTTTGCTTTAGATAAACTGGCCACTAAATAAATCATATGGATATTTCAAATGTCGGGGAACTATCCCTTTAAGCTTTGGTGTGTCAGTTGTAATTGAAATTCGGCAGTCCTACTTTAACAGTATCCAGCTTATGGTAGGATGGCTGTTTTCAGGGCAGTACTGTATCAGAAGTGGGTCTAATTGAAGAGGGCTTTGGGTGGTAATATATGTGCAGCTTGTTTAATATCATTTAGTGGTACCAGAACAAATCGAGAACCCAGGTGTTTAGAATAAGGAATTCAATTGTAACAGGGATAAGCATTTTTATATACATGCTTGTTATAACATTTCTGCGTGCACATGTCTGGCTCCAGCTGAGAGAGAGGAGGAGCTGGCCTTCTCCATCCATTCTTGGTCTCCTTATCACAGTGATAGGACAGTGACTATCAAGGAGCAAGATGAAAGTCAAACAGACTTTGAAATCGATTTTTTGTTTGATTTTAGTTTGTTACTTTCTGTTAATTAAAGTTGCACGCGCACATGGACACGGCCACACATACACACACTTAGCTGACATACTACGATAGCTTTGGGCACAATCTCTAAACACATGCAGTTTAGCAACCCTCCCTCCCTGCACTGAGCACTCTGCCGCAGCTCTACAGTCAGGCCTAATGGACGGGAATTACCATACTGACAATATGTCTCATTATTTTGTGGGTTAATGGAAAACACTAATGTAGGCCAGAACTCTGTCATTAAATAAGCAGAGACAGAGAGAAACTGCTATCATTAGCAGGAGTTTACACATGGAGCTCTGCTCTAACAGCCAGGGAAGGACGTAGCACAGCAGGACAAATGGCTAGCTCATGTGTTCACTCTTTTCTCTCCTCTTCTTTTCTCTTCTCTTGTCATCTTATCTCCTCTCCCTTTCCTCTCCTCTCCCTTTCCTCTCCTCTCCCTCTCCTATCTCTCAATTAGGGTTCTATTCAGCCTCCTGCCATCAAAGTCAATTACAGGAACAATGTGCCAGTACGTGTCCCATGAGCTTCTGCTCTCAGGTGTACCTGAGACTCCCAATCAGATTGTAGGAAGACCAGGAGCGTTTAGTCCTGAGGAACAAGAGATGAGTGGAGCTGCTTAGAGGAGAGAGACAGAGTAGGAGAGAGCAAGAGTAAATAGAGAGAGAGAGAGAGAGCACAAGAGGGAGTAAATAGATATAGAGACAAAGAAAGCAAGAGAGAGGAGATGGAGTGGACCATCCTAATGCATAGATAATGAAATGATGGAGAGGGAGGGGTGTGAGCAGAGGGACTCATAGAAAGAGTAATGACAGTGTGTTTGGCTGGTTCCTTCATGAAATCTATCATGGTTCCCCAGAGACACTAACTTCTATTTAACCAGAAGATCGAACAAGGAAGCCAGGGATCACTAACCTGTAATTAAAATAAGACAGATTGCGGGAGAGAACAAAGGAAGATGGAAGTAGTGCACTACTCAAACTGAGAACAGGGGTGACAACAAAGTGTTCTTTGTTTTGGGGTTCTGTGGATGTTGCATTGAAGCTCAGTACTGTTTGTCTGCTCATTAAAACTCTATTTTTTTCTGTTTCTTTGTGTTATTGATTCCCCTGAGATTCCAGGTGATGAACACCATCTAACAATACAGTATGTTTCATTAGCATTGACAGGAATGGGTTGTACTCCACGCTCTTCTATCATTTCCATCTTCCAACTTCTTGTACTTCCTTGACTGATCGTTGTTCATCTTCCTTTTCAACGTCTTGTCTTGCGTGGTTCCTTAGATTCTCTTCCACCAGGTTCACTTTCCCATTCTCAGGTCCTAACCTTTTTATTTGTATCCCTTTCTCCTTCCTCCCTCCCTCCCTCCCTCTCCTGCTTGCTCTCTCTCTTTCTTGCTCTCTCTGCCCACTCTCTCTCTCCATCTCTCCTTCCCTCTCTCCAGGCATGGCTGACAGAGATCCATGAGTATGCTCAGCAGGACGTGGTGCTAATGCTGCTGGGCAACAAGGTCAGTCCTCCCACTGGAAGTACAGATTTATGGATGGATAATCATTGCATTACTATGAATTGAGAGAAAGAAAGAGGTAGATAGAGAAGGATGGATGGATGATGAGTGCATGACTATGAATTGAGAGAAAGAAAGAGGTAGATAGAGAAGGATGGATGGATGATGAGTGCATTACTCTGAATTCAGAGAAAGAAAGAGGTAGATAGGGAGGATGGATGGATGATGAGTGCATTACTATGAATTGAGAGAGGCAGAACGAAAGAAAGAAAGAGAGATGAAAGAGAGAATAGATGAAAGAAGATAATGTTTTCAGGAGCCTTTTGTGATCTCTTAAAGGCTGATGTGGCACACGAGAGAGTGGTGAAGAGAGAGGAGGGAGAGAAACTGGCCAAGGTGAGCTGTTATTTAACAAATAAATACACAAACTCAAAATCACACACATAGTGTTGACCCTTTTGATGTCCAGGTTTCCATCTATTTTAGTCCGCACAGACACATGAATCCCCACTAAAACAGTCCGGGTGTGTCTTCATCTCTCTCATTAGGTATTCATAAGAGCACCTTCTGCCTTTATTGCTTGGAGTCTCTGAAGTGAGTTTGCTAACTCAATTGTCAACATCAGTCCGCTCTGATGAGTTCCCAGGCTTGAAACATTAAATGACTGGTACATGGTTGTAAGGGAGATGGACGTCCGATGCCCTTGTTGTTGTCAGGCGGTGTAATAATAACGATATACAAAATTCCAGACAAAACTCCTATATTTCTCTCACACACACACACACACGCACACCAGGTACCGTGTACACTAAAACTTAGAGGACTCTCGCTCTCCACTGTGCAGGTGTTTGGGGTGCCCTTCATGGAAACCAGTGCTAAGTCTGGCCTGAATGTGGAGCTGGCATTCACTGCTGTGGCCAAGTGAGTAGGATGTTTACCAGTGCTGCGTTCCTTAGAGATGACATGTCAATCATTGCCTTTCTTGTTTTGTCATGCATGCGATTAGGAAGTAAATTCACAAAATCAAGATCCCCTACGCAGTAAATATGCTATGTGAGATTTAATCTTTCGATGTCTCCGGCCTCTTGTCTTTCTCTCAGAGAGCTGAAGCACAGGTCGACGAAGGAGCCTGATGATCCAAAGTTTCAGCTTCAGGATTATGTCAACAAGGAGATGAAAAGCGCTGGCTGCTGCCACTCATAAACCTGTCTTCTCTATGTGTGTGTGTGTGTGTGTGTGTGTGTGTGTGTGTGTGTGTGTGTGGGGGGGGGTGTTGTTATCTGGTGTGTGTGTGTCTACCAGTATGTCTTCTGACTTGTGTTTCTGTGTCATTTTCCTCATGCATGTTGATGCAAGTGCACTGTATTTATAAATATGTGTATGTGTGATACATTTAGGTTTTAACAGTGGTGGGCGTGTATGTATGTTTTATGAGTGAATTCATTTTGCATTGTCTTCTGCCCCCTACTGTATGATAAAAGGGTGACACAAGTTCAGTGCATAGATACTGTAAGAATCACAGTCTGTCGGTCAATCATTTTTGTGAAACTCCTTCAGTAAAGAGCACTAAGCAAAGTAGACATCAAACATCAACTTATCAAAGTACACCCACTATATTAAGGTTATCGGCAGAGTACCTCTACATCAACTTAGACCTCCTCAGATTATTTCTCTTCCTGGTGATATTTTGTGTTCTCATCAGGGCCTAGGACACAATGTCGCTTATGCCTGGAGCCGGCCCTGGTCTTCATCCAAGTCATCCCCCACCCAACTGCAGCTCTCTCCTCACCCACCTCTTCTTGCATCTGTGAATGTATCCAAAATCCATTTGTAGCCTTCACTCTCTTCTCGTTGTCATTCCTCGTTTGGGATTCATCATTCACTTGAGTCCTTTTGTGCAATATTACTAAGAATGTATGGGGTGTATATATATGAAATGAAATGTATAATCTGGAGCTTTATAGTTTGCATTACTTGTAAATGGTTGTCTTGTTGACGCCGAATTGAAAATGGAGTCAAGTGATGTAGAAAATCCAGAGATAGTAAAGTAGCAGAAATAGAAACTGTGGGCTGCTTATGCAATTGAAATGTGCATTGAAGCACTATAATATCAATATGGACTGCCGTAACACTTTATGAATGGGTTTTGTTCAAATGTTTGAATGTTGTTGTATGTGTTTCTGTTGTACAGGTTGTCTAACATGTTATATTGATATTATAGAGGCAAAATCTCTGTCCTGTATTTTAATACAGTATTGTTCAGTATACCTACTTTATTTCAGAAATGCCATGATTTATCACTGTCTTTCTTGTCAGGACCGTTGTATTTTGAGAAGTTTCACTCTGCAAATCTGACCTTTGTATCAATTTACAGCACTTTTTAGTTCACTAGATTCATAATTCTGGGTGTATAAATAGAAATGTATGTATTTGCCTAACGTAAATGATATCGAGTTTCATACTGGTTTTTGTTCATATTTAACTGAAATACTACAATGCTTGACGAAAGAATATCGACGCAATATTGAATTAGGATGTACGGATTTAACAGCAAATCACTAAATGTTTTGATTATAGATAAGAGTGTAAACCTACTGTACTTCTGTAGTCCACTCAGATACAGTAAGTCATATTTTTTATGTAACTTCAATATTCACAATAAAGTTTAAGATGCACAATAGTGAATGATATGTTCTTGATTTTCTCAGACTCTAGATTAGAGTCCAATAGAAGCATGACTCCACAGCCTCACCATATGGTCACGTCAGGTTAGTGCAAGTCAGTGTATGGCAGTTTTGCCCTTATCAAGCAAGAGTTAAAGATGCATACCAAAATGATTGACAAGGAGTATACTATATGGTACACAGTCAATTTGTGGGGGTACAGGTTAGTTGAGGTAATTTAGGTAATATGTGAAGTGACTATGCCCCTATGGGGTGGCAGGGTAGCCTAGTGGTTAGAGTGTTGGACTAGTAACTGAAAGGTTGCAAGTCCCTGGGCTCACAAGGTACAAATCTGTCATTCTACCCCTGAACAGGCAGGTAAACCCACTGTTCCTAGGCGGTAGCAGAGAGAACAGTCTATGACTAGGGTGGCTGGAGTCTTTGGCAATTGTTAGGGCCTTCCTCTGACAGCGCCTGGTATAGAGGTCCTGGATGGCAGGAAGCTTGGCCCCAGTGATGTACTGGCCTGTACACAATACCCTCTGCAGCAGTTGCCATACCAGGTGGTGATGCAACCAGTCATGATGCTCTCGATGGTGCAGATGTAGCACTTTGAGGATCTGAGGGCCCATGCCAAATCTTTTCAGTCTCCATAGGGGGAATAGGCATTGTCGTGCCCTCTTTACAACTGTGGTGTGTTAGGACCATGATAGTTTGTTGGTGATGTGGACACCAAGGAACTTGAAGCTCTCAACCTGCTCCACTACAACCCCGTCGATGAGAATTGGGGCGTGCTCGGCCCTCCTTTTCCTGTAGTCCATGATCATCTCCTTTGTCTTGATCATGTTGAGGGAGAGGTTGTTAAATGATTGACAAGGGGCTGAGGGCCCATAAACTTGGAAAATGAATAGAGAAAGTTGTATACTATATATTACTCACAGAGTAATAGGGTGTGCAACTTTCATCAGACTTTTTCTTATCACTACAAAACATCGCAACACGCCTCCTGTTGCTGGATGTTTTACTTTGAAAACAGGGTAGAATCAAGCCAGGTATTGGGATACCTGGCTTGTGACCCAATATAGCAGTGTTGTCCATATGGGATGTAACTATTGGTACTACAAGGCAAAGTGTTAACCAACTATACATTCTGCTCTATGTATTTCTGTCAAAAAAACAAACAACTGATTCACTGGAAAAACACAACCTCTGTTCATACCTCTTTCTCTGTTATCTATCAGCAGTCATATTTTCAGCCAGCAAAGATGCTTAAATGAAGATAACATTTAGAAGAAGTGAGAGTTGAGATTAACCTGGAACAAAACTTACTGTTGCAACCTTTAGTGTTGGTACAGTCAAAGTCTAACCAGTTCTCCTTTGTGTGTGTGTGTGTGTGTGTGTGTGTGTGTGTGTGTGTGTGTGTGTGTGTGTGTGTGTGTGTGTGTGTGTGTGTGTGTGTGTGTGTGTGTGTGTGTGTGTGTGATCAACTCTGCTATCATTGGGTCTTTTGGATTTCCCATAAAATGACCAACCTATCTGTATACATCAGATATTTGAAGTCCTCTGGAAGGATGAGGCTCATCAGTGTCACTCTGTTTGGGATTTTGGCTTTTCGGATAAACTGGGTTTCTGGTTGGAAGAGGGAGAAATGCGTGAAGACTTATGGAGGAAGGTTGACTACAGATATTGTTATGGTGGTAACGTTACAGTAAGCAGCTTGGATGTCGACAATATGACACTTCATCTCGCCATGTTACCCACTTCCATCCAGACTCTGTGAGTCGATATGAGAGAAGACTCGGTTCTGCATCCCAATGATTTCTCCAAATTCCACAAACTTGTTGAGTGCAGCATCTCAGGTCAACCGGCAGATATTCTTCCAGGTGCTTTCAGAGAGCTTTTAGAACTTCAGGAGATGTACTTTTTTTGCTCAATTTTTTTTTTAGGCATAGATAGGCTAGGTCTACTGACTAAAATCTGGGTTTATGATTGTAATTCAACTTTCCCATGGTTTGGTTAGCTAGATGTCGGTAGCCTATAGCCTTCAGTAGCCTAGGATTTAGCAGCTTGCTTAGTTAAAATTGACAGACAAATTTATATAACATGAATAGCGAGGCTATTTCGAGGTAAGAAGTGCTTCTGTTTGCCCAATACCCTGCTGGAATCAGCTACTGAGGATGGGTCATAATTTCAATCACATGCTAATAATAGAGATATGAGCTATAGGTCTATGCGTGTCAACATAAACCATAAACCAGACTGTTACCTTCAATCTAATTAATTCTAATAACAGCTGATCGGCAATTGTGATAGAACTGTGACCATTATCACAATTGAAAACTTCCAATTTCATTAACTATACATGGCCATTAATAATTGCTTAATAACACAAGGCCACAAATCAAACTGAAGTTATATGCTATTTATTAAATCAGTTTGCTAGCTCCAAGACGGCTACACAAGTGGCACAAATTGATTTGCACAGCAGGGACTTCCAGCTGGGGAAGGACATTGTGAAGAACACCACAGAGAGTCGCCACAGCAGTCACCAGACCGTCTGCTTGGTCAGCCGCTACCACTACAGCAACTGGTGCTCATTGGAGAATAAGCTAGCCACTGAATGGCTATTTTATTTTTTTATTTCATTTTACCCAGTAAGTTGACTGAAAACGCATTCTCATTTACAGCAATAAGCTGAGGAATAGTTACAGGGAAGAAAGAGCCAATTGGAAGCTGGCCATGATGGTATGTGGGCCAAATTGAAAATTTAACCAGGACACCAGGATTAACACCCCTACTCTTACGATAAGTGCCATGGGATCTTCAATGACCACAGAGAGTCAGGACAGCCATTTGACATCCCATCCGGAAGACAGCACCCTACACAGGGCAATGTCGCCAATCATTGCCCTAGGGCAGTGGGATATCTATTTTTTAGATCAGAGGAAAGAGTACCTCCTTCTGGCCATACAACACCACTTTCAGCAGCATCTGGTCTCCCATCCAGGGACTAACCCTGTTTAGCTTCAGAGTGAAGCCAGCAGTGGGAAGCACGGTGGTACATTGCTACGTTGCTTTGCTCCTCTCCCTGTGGGTTGAGCAAAGGGACATCCTCAACCTGTTCATCTTGGACAACATGGTATTTCCTGTACAAAAAGCAGGCAAAGGGACAAACATGAGTGTCAAACGTATAGAACATTTTAGAAAATGTTTTCAATCTTTACTCAAATCGTCCTGTATGCCATTATCCTATGTTAATGTCTCCTTAAAATGTATCTTATTAAATACTTAGAGATGAGTTTCGAATGATGATACATTTTTGTTGGTGACACTTTTAACTTGCCCTTCTGGCGGCCTACAGATGCATCATAATCTATCATGACAAGTATATTAGAGTGCATAAGATTGATAATGGGAAGGCTGCCATTTTACGGGCTCATAACCAACTGTGCTATATATAAATAAAAAAATCTTGCGTTGTTTGTAACACATTTTGTACATAATGTTGCTGCTACCGTCTCTTATGGCCGAAAAGATCTGCTGGGCACCAGAACAGTGATTACTCACCTAGAACTGGACAGAGATTTTTTTTCTTTAATGAGTACGACGCAAAGGATATCCCTGTCATCAGCGTGAAGAAAAGATGGAGGAAAAGCGGAAGGAGGGTGGGGTGCCTTGTCACAATTCGCCGATAAGTAGGTAAACCATCCCTACCCTCCGCATTATTGGCCAATGTGCAATCATTGGAAAACAAACTGGACAACCAGAGCGCCAAGTCTAAGACCAACATGCTCATTAACAGCTTCATCCAGTTTATTCTCCAATGACTGCACTTTGACCAATAGGACAGATGGCAGAGGCGAGTTACCCACTCGTCAACAAATTCTCACAAGGCACCCGGACTTGCGTCCCCTGTATCGGCCTCTTGTCTTCATGAGAATGTCTGGGTTTGAGCCTGGTCAGGTATCTGGAGTAAATCCTTCGCGTTCGACTCGTTAAAGAAAAAAAAATCTTTATCCAGTTTGAGTTAAGTAATCGCTGTTCTCTTTCAGTTATAATAAGAGATGGTGGCAGAAACCTTATGTACAAAATAAGTTACAAACAATGTGAAAAAACACACAAAATAGCACAATTGGTTAGGAGCCCGTAAAACGGCAGCCATCTCCTCCGGCGCCATTTGTAATGAATAGAGAAAGACCTATCCTCTTTATATCTCGCAGTGATTTCTAAAACATTGGTTCCACAATAAATCACTGGGAGTAATATTTAAGGTGTAACTTTCTTTAGACTTTTTCTTATCAATACAAATCATCGCAATGCGTCTCCTGTGGCTGTTTGCTATACTGTGAAAGAAAACTGGGTGGAATTCTTGTGGAGGCTACCTGCCTTGTGACCTAATTTAGCCCTGTTGTAGGTACGGGATGCAACTAACTAACTAACTTTGAGATGTTTGTATAGTTATGTAAACTATAAACTGTCCCAAAAACAGATAATAGCTGAGATATCTTTATCAGAACCCAAGTTCTGAGCTTTTAAAGTTGACTTCTGATGAAAAGTTAAAACTGAAAAAATGGATTTCAAAGAATCCATTACGTTTTTGAGAGAAAAATACCAAGTCCATTTGATTATTTCAAGAGATTGTCACTACATATATATATATTTTAATGGCAACTGCAGGTATTGTTTGTGTTAAATGTGGTCTTAGGTAGCAAAATATGAAATTGTGTTTTTTTTACATTGGATAAAAGTAGAGACTCAGAGCTACAAAATGATACATGTATATCATACACTCAATTTGAGGAACAATGGGAAAGTAATTCTGCTTTGAAAGTTGATCAACTTGTAAACTCACTTTTGAGAAATTCATCTTGTAATGCTTTGGTATCGAGTGCAGAGCTCTTCTTTGTCAATACCCAGTCAGCATTGTTCACACCCTCTTAAGCTTTAGTCCCACACATCTCGTTTCGCTCTCGGAGCGCACTTTGATTTGTTTACCTCTGGATAACAAGAAAACAGCCTAACCAGCTCTGCTGGCAACAATTTCATTATTCATTACGTTTACTGACACCGGCCATATTCAACAGGTGTGTACACTCATCACGTAACGTTACCTAACGAGCCAGACAGCTAATGTTAGCTAGTTAAAACAACAATGAACAAAGTGTCAGGGTTTACCAGAATTGGACCCAGAAGCAGACCAGGACAAGGTGAGTATAAAGATGGTGAGTATTTATTAATCAATGAGAACGTGGAGGTAGATAGTTCCGGGTGGAGGAGCGGGCAGCGGAGGTGGGTTGATGGGAGTGGATAGGCAGATCCAATGGATAACAACACACTGGCAACGAGCAGACAGGGATGGGGTATGGGTTCCGGGTGAATGGCTGTAGACAAAACAAACGGCGGTAAGTTAAAGGCAAGCAAGATGTACAAAACAATAAAACAAAACAAACTCTATAAACTGGAGGCTGGTTCGTGGGCACAACATACTGTTCATGGCTAACGATCCGGCAGGGAATGGATGTCAGGTCAGAGCTTTTGAAGGGGAGAGGTGATGATCAGGACAGGTGTGCAGATTACTGATGGGATACAGGTGCGGGTGAACATCGATCTCCCAACAAGCTAATTCGCCCGGCAACCAGACAGGGTGCGTTCCAGGACACTGGAAACACGCTCCAGGACAGAAACACAGGCAAACACAGACTCAGGAAGCGGGATTCGTGACACAAAGTGCCAATAATGAACAAAGTGCCAACAATGTCTAACATTAGGCTCTAACTAGAACAGCTCTGGGGAACTAATAATAACGTCCACTAGGAAGCCAGCTTAAGACATATAGCTAGCTAGCAAGGTAAACAATGAACCTAGCTAGGTAAACAATGTTTAAGATCACACACGTCACGTAACGTTAGCTAACGAGCCAGCCAGCTAACGTTAGCTAGTTAAAACAATCAACAAAGTGCCAACAATGCCACAGAGCGGGTAGCTAACCAACCAGGTCCAATGTTAGCTAGCTAATATAATTTCATGAACTTTCATGTGCTCATAATTTAACATTTGTATTCGTATTTACAGATGGCATACACGTTTCTTATTAAGGCCCACGAAAGTTCACATATTCGAGAAGGCATTTCTGCCAAAAAAACGCATTTTAATAAAAAATGTTTTTTTACTTTCAAACGGCACTCCTGTGAAGTCGTGACATGTGACAAACGCTTAGTTTCCTGAATCAGGTCACAAATAATCATTACTAGAATTAATTACTATACTGTACAATAGCAGATACAGTGCCTTGCAAATGTATTCATCCCCCTTGGTGTTTATCCTATTTTGTTGCATTACAAACTTTAATTTAAATAGATTTTATATTTAGATTTTTTTGGGGGAAAAACTGAACATTTGCTATTTAACTGAGAGTCTCCTCATTGAAAACATCCGAAGTTCTTCAAAGGTAAATTATTTTATTTGAATGCTTTTGTGAAAATGTTGCCTGCTGAATGCTAGGCTTAATGCTATGCTAGCTATCAATACTCTTACACAAACGCTTGTGTAGCTATGGTTGAAAAGCATATTTTGAAAATCTGAGATGACAGTGTTGTTAATTAATAACCTCTTAGAGCAAGCTGAGACGCTAGCGTCTCACCTAGCCAACAGGAAATGCAAATGCGCAACGCCAAATGCTAATAGCACTCGTTAAAACTCAAACTTTAATTAAAACACACATGCAGGGTACTCAATTAAAGCTACACTCGTTGTGAATCTAGTCAACAAGTCAGATTTTTAAAATGCTTTTTGGCGAAAGCATGAGAAGCTATTATCTGATAGCATGCAACACCCCAAAATACCTGAAGGGGACGTAAACAAAATAATTAGTGTAGCCGGCGCTACATAAAATGCAGAAATAAAATATAAAACATTCATTACCTTTGACGAGCTTCTTTGTTGGCACTCCTTTATGTCCCATAAACATCACAATTGGGTCTTCGATTAAATCGGTCCATGTATACCCAAAATGTCCATTTATGAAGACCGTCTGTTCCAGGAAAAAACACTGTTTCAAAACGCAACGTCATTTTTTTATTAAAAAAGTTGCCTATAAACTTTGACAAAACACTTCAAACTACTTTTGTAATCCAACTTTAGGTATTAGTAAACGTTAATAATCGATCGAATTCATCACGGGGCGATCTGTATTCAATAGCAGCAGGTCTTGAAATGATGGTCGATATTCTCAATTCCAAAACATCCTTTGTTGTGCCCTGATGAAGGAAGGAATAAGGAATAACTTCAACCCAATTACCAAGACTGGGGACATCGTGTGGAAGCTGTAGGAATTGTCAACTGGGAGCTATCTATTTTCCCTTGCAATAGACAATACAGGCAACTGACGGATTGATATATATATATTTTTTGTGATCAGTTTTCCTTGGGGTTTTGCCCGCAACACACGTTCTGTTATAGTCACAGCCATGATTTAACCAGTTTTAGAAACTTCAGAGTGTTTTCTATCCACACATACTAATCCTATGCATATACTATATTCCTGGCATGAGTAGCAGGACGTTGAAATGTTGCGCGATTTTTAACAAAAAGTTGAAAAAAGTAACCCGATCTCTAAGAGGTTTTTAACAAAAGGCTAAGCTTGTGAGTGAATATATTTATTTCATTTCATTAGCGATTTTCATGAATAGTTAATGTTGCGTTATGCTCATGAGCTTGAGGCTATGATTACGCTCCCGGATACGGGAATGCTCGACGCTAGAGGTTAAGTAATGTCCACCTGTGTGCAACCTAAGTGTCACATGATCTCAGTATATATACACCTGTTCTGTTCCCCAGAGTCTGCAACACCACTAAGCAAGGGGCACCACCAAGAAAGCGGCACCACGAAGACCAAGGAGCTCTCCAGACCTGTCAGGGACAAAGTTGTGGAGAAGTACAGATCTGGGATGGTTTATAAAAACAATATCCAAAACTTTGAACATCCCACGGAGCACCATTAAATCCATTATAAAAAAAATGAAAGAATATGGCACCACAACAAACCTGCCAAGATAGGGCCACCCTCCAAAACTCAAAACCAGGCAAGGAGGGCATTAATCAGAGAGGTAACACAGAGACCAAAGATAAAGCTCCACAGTGGAGATTGGAGTATCTGTCCATAGAACCACTTTAAGCCATACACTCCACAGAGCTGGGGTTTACTGAAAAGTGGCCAGAAAAAAGCCATTGCTTAAAGAAAAAATAAGCAAACTCATTTGGTGTTTGCCAAAAGGCATTTTGGAGACTCCCCAAACTCATGGAAGAAGGTACTCTGGTCAGATGAGACTAAAATTGAGATTTTTGGCCGTCAAGGAAAACGCTATATCTGCCGCAAACCCAACACCGCCCATCACCCTGAGAACGCCATCCCCACAGTGAAGCATCGTGGTGGCAGCATATATATTGTTTTTATGTACTTTTTGCTCTTTTGCACACCAGTATTTCTACTTGCACATCATCATCTGCACATCTATCACTCCAGTGTTAATTTGCTAAATTGTAATTACATCGCTACTATGGCCCATTTATTGCCTCCTTATGCCATTTGCACACACTGTATATAGACTTTTACTATTGTGCTTTTAACTATACATTTGTTTATTCCATGTGTAACACTGTGTTGTTGTTTGTGTCGCACTGTTTTGCTTTATCTTGGCCAGGTCGCAGTTGTAAATGAGAACTTGTTCTCAACTGTCCTACCTGGTTAAATAAAGGTGAAATGAAAAAAATCAAAATGCTTTGGAGAGGTTTTTCATCGGCAGGGACTGGGAAACTGGTCAGTTGAAGGAATGATGGATGGCACTAAATACAGGGAAATTCTTGAGGGAAAGTGAGTGAGCTCGCCAGGCTCCCCTACTTCCACTGGCTCATCAGGTTTTCATGCCTCAGCCGGATCGCCAGGCTCCTCTGCCTCAACCGACCAGTCATGTTCCCGAAAAAAAAACTGTTTTCAGCTGTGCTAACATAATTGCGAAAGGGTTTTCTAACGATCAATTAGCCTTTATGCTAATACAACGTGCCATTGGAACACACTGATAATGGGCCTCTGTACGCCTATGTAGATTTTCCATGAAAAATCAGCTACAATAGTAATTTACAACATTAACAATATCTCATTTACATTTACATTTACATTTAAGTCATTTAGCAGACGCTCTTATCCAGAGCGACTTACAAATTGGTGAATTCACCTTCTGACATCAGTGGAACAGCCACTTTACAATAGTGCATCTAAATCATTTAAGGGGGGGGTGAGAAGGATTGCTTTATCCTATCCTAGGTATTCCTTGAAGAGGTGGGGTTTCAGGTGTCTCCGGAAGGTGGTGATTGACTCCGCTGTCCTGGCGTCGTGAGGGAGTTTGTTCCACCATTGGGGGGCCAGAGCAGCGAACAGTTTTGACTGGGCTGAGCGGGAACTGTACTTCCTCAGTGGTAGGGAGGCGAGCAGGCCAGAGGTGGATGAACGCAGTGCCCTTGTTTGGGTGTAGGGCCTGATCAGAGCCTGGAGGTACTGCGGTGCCGTTCCCCTCACAGCTCCGTAGGCAAGCACCATGGTCTTGTAGCGGATGCGAGCTTCAACTGGAAGCCAGTGGAGAGAGCGGAGGAGCGGGGTGACGTGAGAGAATTTCGGAAGGTTGAACACCAGACGGGCTGCGGCGTTCTGGATGAGTTGTAGGGGTTTAATGGCACAGGCAGGGAGCCCAGCCAACAGCGAGTTCCACTGTATTTCTGATCAATTTTATGTTATTTTAATTGACAACAAATGTGCTTTTCTTAAAAAAAAGGACATTTCTAAGTGACCCCAAATTTTTGAATGGTAATGTATTTCTGTCAAATTACATTCTGTTCACCTGTAAATATAAACAGATTCACTTGAAAACCAAACCTGCATTTCATGCCTCTTTCTCAGTTATCTATCAGCAGTCACATGTTCACTTAGCAGAATAAAATAAAGAATAGAAGTTTTAGAAGAAGTGAAAGTTGAGATGAATCTAAAATACATCTTACTGTGGCATCCCTTTGTGTTGGTGCAGTCAAAGTCTAACCAGTTTTCCTGTGTGTCTGTGTGTGCATGTGTGTTGGGGGGTGCAAGTGTGCGGTGAAGTTTCTAGTGAAGTGTCCTTCCTGTCAACATTGGTATGGAGACATTTGAAGTCTGTGGTGAATATCCCAGCTGTCACACTGAGCTGCAACCCACGTAGCAGTGTATGTAGCTTAATCTTGTAAAAAAATTGCTATACCGTCAGACAGTCCAGCAACCAGCTCAACTATCATTGGATTTGTTGGACTTACCACACAATTTGCAGTCTAGCTGGATACAGTGGATATTTGTAGTCCTCTGGAAGGATGAGGCTCATCATTGTCACTCAGTTTGAAGTGGTGGCTCTTTGGATCATCTGTGTCTCCAGTTGGACTAGTGAGAAATGCGTGATGACTGACGGTTTTACAAACCTGTGGAGAGGCGATGATTGTCACAATGGTAACCTTACAGTGAGCTGCATGGACGTCGACAATGTGCCACTTCACCTAGCCATTTTCCCCATTTCCATCCAGACCCTGTGTGTCAAGATGAGGAACAAATCCATTCTGCATGCCAACGATTTCTCCAGATTCGACAAACTGGTTGAGCTTGGCATCTCAGGTCAACCGGCAGAGATTCTTCCAGGTGCTTTCAGGGGGCTATTTGGACTTCAGATACTGAGTCTTACTTGCTCTTTAAACTTATCCATTTATTCAAATACATTCAAGGATTTACATAATCTTAAACAATTAAGAATAATTTCATGTTCGTTTTCTGTAATAGCACTAGATGCATTTGCTGGTATGAAACAATTGACCACTCTTACGATAATACAGCAGGAACATAATTTGTTGTCAGATATAAAGAGCTTGGCAGGGGTTTTATGTAGAATAGTTAATAACACATCTTCACTGACATCGCTGGTCCTGTGGGCTGAAATTGCCACTCTGAGTAACCCAAAGTGTATCGTGTCTAACGGGACTACTTATGAGACCCCTAGTTTCTATGGTCTTCAAGATATTTTATTGAATTTCCCTGATCTAAAGACCATAGGTAAAGGTGTGTTTGAAGGTTTTAAAAACATTTCATTTCTTAACATGCCTCTAAATAATGTACTGCAGATGCAACTACTGCAGTCTGGTGTCAGCAAAGTGGAATCATTTCAATTCTTGCAGGAGGATAGTGACTTAGAGTCGATGTGTGAAATTGTCTATCAACTCTCAACTTCGTATGTTTCAATAACTACAGATCATGTCAACTTGTCAATTTCTGCCATTCAAAATTGCATGACACTTCGAGAAATGCACCTTTTTAGAAGCCCTATTTCACAAAGTTTTATTGATCTGAGCTTTATCCATGGCTTGAGGAATCTCCAGGTTTTGACTGTTCATCAATTTTCCTTGAACAATACAAGATTTACATCCCTTTGCAAAACTCAACCTAGTCCAATCTTGTGGTTAAAAAAAATGTCATTGTATTTTAGTAGTATTTTTAGCATACAACATAGACAGTTCATTTGCATGAAAAACCTGGAAGAACTTAACTTGAAATATAATCGAATCTCCACCATCGACAACTTTGCCTTTCTGGGATTGCAGAAGTTAAAGGTTTTAAATCTAGGTCATAACCAGTTATCTGAAATCAAATCATTTAATTTCTTTGATCTGCACTGCTTAGAGTACCTCAATCTGGAGGCAAATCCATTGGTGCACATTGAGGCATTATCTTTTGCTCACCTTAGTTCAATACAGAATGTGTCTCTGGGAGACCTGAACTTCCCTCCAGAATCCAAGATTGAGCTGAATCTGACATGTGTATTTGGCAGCATACCTCGGGGACTGACATACCTCTACATCAGCTCTGGCAGAAGGCCCATGACTCTTATTATTGGCAGCGATGGTGCCCCAAACCCAGGCTTGGGCCTGCATGTACACGGCGAGACAGTGTCTTTTCAGGACTGTGAGAGGCCATTCTTTAGGGCTGTCGTTGAGCTAACTGCAAGGACAGAGTGGATCCTTTGTGGGTCCATCTTTGCTGGGAGCTACTTCAAGTTCCTTCAACGCTTCAAGCTGGAATCAAAGCTCTCAACTTTATTTGTGGATCTAACTAGCCTGAATACACTTGTGCACTTGAGGGATTTGCAACTTACAGGAGTAGACCTCAATCGGCAGACTGGTCTTGCGATCATGTTTCACAATTTGACCAGACTGGAGACTCTGATGCTCCTTGGCTGCAGGATTGACTACCTGGAAAAGGACCTGAGCAAAGACTTACAGTCATTGAGAGAATTACGTTTGGTTATTAACAATGAGCTTACAATCATGGAAGAATTCCCTGAGCCCCTGAAAAGCCTAAAGTATCTGCTTATACAAGATCTACTTTTACAATGCAGTTGCAACAATGCTTGGTTTGATAACTGGGCGAAACGGAATCGACAAGTTCAGGTCATGTTTTGGGATTCTACATTGGGAATGAAGGAAATAAATTGCATAGGTGAGCATGGCACTCAGAACTTCCTCAAATACTCCCAAATCCATTGTTCAATGGACGTAGGATTCATTTTGTTTGCTTCTAACACCCTGGGTCTCCTGCTCTTCATGCTGGTGGTGCTGCTACATCACCTTGCTGGCCAGTATCTGCTGGCTCTCTTTTACATCACTCGCGGCTGGTTGGAAGAGGCCGTGTTTCGGAACAACAAGAGACGCTACAGGTACGACGCCTTTGTCTCTTACAGTGGGAAAGATGAGCGCTGGGTGGTGGAGGAGCTTCTGCCAAACATGGAACAACGAGGTCCCCCTTTCCTGCGCCTGTGTCTGCACAGTAGAGACTTCCAGCTGGGGAAGGACATTGTGGATAACATCACAGATTCTCTCTACAGCAGCCGCCGGACTGTATGCTTGATCAGCCGCAACTACCTCCGCAGCAACTGGTGCTCTTTGGAGATGAAGCTAGCCACTGACCGGCTGCGGGTGGAGCAAAGGGACATCCTCATCCTGGTCTTCTTGGAAGACATCTCTCCTCACCAGCTGTCCGCCCATCACAGGCTGGCCAGACTGGTGAAGACCAGGACCTACCTGGACTGGCCAAAAGAGCCAGAACAATACCAAGATTTTTGGGACCGACTTTGGGCTACGCTGGCGCCAAAACATGGCCAGTGACTTGAATACATTTAAAAACTAAAGTCCAAGTTTTATGAATGGATGGTAACTTAGCTAGGGAAACAGATAATGTATCTCCTGTACAAAAAGACAAAAAGAGCTAAACATGAGTGTCACACTTTTTTCAAATCTTTGCTTGAATCATTATTCTGTATGTCGTTATCCTATGTTAATGTCTGCTTCAAATTACTCTAACTAAATACTTTGAGATGAGTTTCCAGTGGTTATTGTTTTGTTGGTAACACTTTGAACCTACCATTTTGACATATTAATGGCAGAGTGGAGATGATTCATAAGCCATCATGACACATTTCTTAGGTGCATCTCAATTGTCCAAAGGAGCTTCCTCTACTCAGCTTCTCTCTTTAATCTGCTATGATCTGAAAACTATTTTGGGTAAGCGTGGGGATTCGAAGAGGAAGCGACTTTAGACAATTGAGATACTTCTAAACTAGATAAGACTTCCTGTGTGTTCTTGTGCTACAGTGCCCCCTGAAGTTATGTCACTGCCATACACTTAATTTAGACTGACAGAGATACTGTGTTACTGCGAGTTGAGGGGTCTGTCTGGAGGGCTGGGACACATACAGGGAAATTATGTTTGTGGGTCATGTCCAACCTGCCCAATCAACCCAATTTGCAACAGCAGCCCCTTGACCAGCCCCTTGAGCCATGTCAATGGAGATACTGTAAGAGGAAGAGGAAAGTAGTGAGAGAGGGTCACCCTGTTATGAGTAGGTCAACTCAACACCGTGCTAGCCGGGCTCAGAACTTGTATCTATAGATGTAATTGCTATTGGGATTTTAACCACACACACAGCACACTTCAATATCTTTAACCTTTATTTTGACATACCTTTCACGTACATGCCCTTTCCTTTAACATTTTGAGTCTCACCTAGAAGACACTATTACCTACATAAACTTACAGTAAAATTGCCCAGAAAAAGTGTCAACTACATTTAGTTTTCAGGGGAAAAACACGGATGCATGCAAGCGCAGACACTAAGGCCTGGCAGGCTGAAGAAGCTGAGAGCCCTTTAGCTAAGAACTATATTCACTGAGCTTGTCTGATGCTTTAAGCACACAATTTGATTAAATAATTAAGACACACAAATGGCGAGTGGGAGGCCGACCAGCAATTGATTTGATTGTGCTGGGCCAGGCTCAGATTTGCTGCACTGTGTTTAAAAAAAGACACCTGTCACCTGTTGTCTCTCTCTCCTCCAAAGACCTGTTCTCACGGGACTAGTATTACTTGACAATGTGGGTTAAAAATTATTACTCCAGAATGTCCGTTATTCCAGAGGATGCCCTCCAGCAAAACTAGAATAGTCCCAGTAAGCAAAATTATGTTGAAAATACGTCTACAATACGTATATTTCAGACATTGAAGTTAGGATCAATTTAGGTTCTGAATGAAATGTGAAAAGGTATTTTCCGTATGCTTAAAATATATTTTCCACAATGTTGAAAAGGCATCTTTTCCCGACTTTGATAAATATGTATTTTCCAGACCAGACCAAAAACCAACGTCTATGGATATGGAAATCAAGGCCAGCCCGGAACTGCACCAAAAAAAAAGACATCCAAAAAGCATTGGTTGGTCTTTGCTTACTGAGTTGTAGCCTACAGTGTTGCCTGTAATTGCATTTTATTAATGGACCTCTATGTGGTAAGACTTCCATTTCTAAAACACCAAAAAACAACACCCAGACCGGACCAAAAAAAGACATCCGAAAGAAGTCTGCTCGTGCTTACTAGGGTGTAGGCTACTATAATGGTCCGCAATGGAATTTTATGAATGCCCACCCATGTAGTAAGCTCACGGTTTGTTAATCAGGCCATTGCAGCCTCCCGGGTGGCGCAGTGGTTAAGGGCGCTGTACTGCATCGCCAACTGTGCCATCAGAGACTCTGGGTTCGCACCTAGGCTCTGTCGTAACCGGCCGCAACCGGGAGGTCTGTGGGGCGACGCACAATTGGCCTAGCGTCGTCAGGGTTAGGGAGGGCTTGGCCGGTAGGGATGTCCTTGTCTCATCCCGCACCAGCAACTCCTGTGGCGTGCCGGGTGCAGTGCGCGCTAACCAAGGTTGCCAGGTCCACGGTGTTTCCTCTGACACATTGGTGCGTCTGGCTTTCAGGTTGGATGCGCGCGGTGTTAAGAAGCAGTGCGGCTTGGTTGGGTTGTGTATCGGAGGATGCATGACTTTCAACCTTCGTCTCTCCTGAGCCCGTACGGGACCTGGCAACCTTGTAGTGATGAGACAAGATAGTAGCTACTAACAATTGGACACCACAAAATTAGGGAGAAAAAGGGAAAAGAAAATAATAATCAGGCTGCCGAAGTCGTTGCCTCTCCTTGCCTCTCCTTGTTCGGGCGGTGCTCGGCATTCGACGTCACCGGTCTTTTAGCCATCATTGATCCATTTTTCATTTTCCATTGGTTTTGTCTTGTCTTCCCACACACCTGTTTTCAATCCCATTCATTACCTGTTGTGTATTTTACAGTGTAGTTTGATTGTTGTATAGGTGCGCGTCGGGTCCTCGTACCCATGTTTGGTTGCTTGTGTACCTTTTTGTGTGATGGAGCATACTACGTGGACTTTATTAAAAGACTCCATTTTACACTCCTTTTGACTCTCCTGCGCCTGACTTCCCTGCCACCTATACACCTATGCCTGACAATTGCATTGGCTTTATTAGTCCTTTTTTAAATGTTATTTATTTATTTAACCTTAACCAACTCATTGAGATTAAAATCTCTTTTTAAAAAAATTAGACAGACAACATGAAAAACTACAAATACTCTAGTAAAAACCATTGAATTCACAAGAGTATAAAACAGCAAATTAAAAACATTGACAGGTCAGGGAATCAGCCTCAAAATCCTTCATCAGTGATTTAAAAACACCAATCGGGACAAGTTCTTCCAGTTTAAAATTATTTTGTAAGGTGTTCCAAGACGATGGTGCAGAGTACATAAAAGCCCTTTTACCAAATTTAGTTTGGACAGTTAGCAGGATAAAGTCCAGCGAACGAAGAGAGTACCCACCACATTTATGAACAATAAAAATGCACAAATAAAAAGGTAGTAAACCCAAAATGGCTTTGTAAAATAAAGTATACCTGTGACTGAGCCTACGAGTGACTAGAGAAGGCCAGCCAACCCTGGTATACAAAGTGCAGTGGTGCGTAAGGGTTATGCAGTTTAAATAGCCTAACCTAAATGGTTTTCAATCAAATAGAAAATGATGTTAACAAAGTAACATATAATTTGAACTGTCCTGTTTTTAGGATAATGGACATTCCTGTGACAAATCAATTTGGTTATTTAAGCACCGAACACCAGCTACCCAACTTTATCACGAGTTATTGCGACCAAATTTGCAATGTGTTTACACAGCGGGAAATGCAAAGGTATTTTCTTTTTTTTCTCTCGCAATGATCAGTTTGTCCAAAAAAATTGACATATACAATCATAAAACCACTGATTATGACAATGGGTGAAACTCCTAATGTCACGCCCTGGCCATAGAGAGGTTTTTATTCTCTATTTTGGTTAGGCCAGGGTGTGACTCAGGTGGGCATTCTATGTTCATTTTCTATGTTTTTGATTTCTGTGTTTGGCCGGGTGTGGTTCTCTATCAGAGGCAGCTGTCTATCATTGTCTCTGATTGAGAACCATACTTAGATAGCCTTTTCCCACCTGTGTGGTGTGGGTAGTTATTTTCTGTTTAGTGTGCGTTGCACCTGACGGAGCTGTTTCGGTTGTGCTTTTGTTGTTAGTGTTGAGTTCTATTTTATCAATGATGAACACGTACAACGCTGCGCTTTGGTCCTCACCTTCTTCCACCAACAGTCGTTACACCTAGACAACAGTTGTGATTGTCCATTCCATAATGTCCATTATAACTTGACCTGTCCTGTTTTTAGGATACTTTACTTTGTTAACATTTTCTATTTGACTGAGCACCATTTAGGTTAGGCTATTTGATCGGAAGCTAAATATTTTGTGCCCCTGCCTTTGACAAAGTGGGCACTGCTTATCAAAGGGCGGCATCAGCGCTCGCCTAAAAAGCCCATATGCACCTGGTTGAGAGAAATTGTAATTGTTTTTGGACAGACTTCTGTGAGGGTTTTATGTGTTATGAGGTGTGTCTTGGCCAGTTTATCTCAGAAAATTCTGCCCTCGTCAATCGTAATCACATCAATCAATTGGTTACAACAAACCTTGAACACCGCAACACTTGACAGCAAAATGGATGCAGAGGACGTGACGAACTCGAAACGAGAATATTCACACGTTTCTCAGGAGGTAAAGGGAAAGTCAGATGTGTAGGAAAAATGTGACTAGTTACTGGAAAATACTGGAGATCAAGAAAAAGAAAGTAAATAGCAAGCGCCGTGTGTCAAACAGGTGCTGTATAGATTAAAATACATTTTTTTCTGACTGTTTGGAACAATATAAACAACACTAAAGTATAAGCTTACCAGAGAGTCTGCTGTAACATTTTTTTTGTTAAGCCTTTATTACAGCAAAGACTAAACAGTCGCATTCATTCCTGAATGCAATTTCCGAAATGGAATGGTTTATTTATCATTTAAGCTAATTATTCACAGAAGGGCTGGTATAAAATCAAATATATACATTAAATTAAAATATAGGACAAAACACACATCACGACAAAAGAGACAACACAACACTACATAAAGAGAGACCTTAGACGACAATATTGCATAGCAGCAGCACATGACAACACAGCATGGTAGCAACACAACATGACAACATTGTAACAACACAACATGGCAAATGACTCGTATGCCATGTGATGACATGAACGAATGAATGATTGATTGATAGAGTAGCCTATAGAACTATTGAAATGTAGGCCTAACTAAGACTGAACTAATCAAATCAAATTTTATTGGTCACAAACACATGATTGGCAGATGTTAATGCGAATGTAGCGAAATGCTCGTGCCTCTTGTTCTGACAGTAATATCTAACAAGTCATCTAACAACTACCTAATACATACAAATCTAAAGGGGTGAATGGGAATATGTACAGTAAATATAAATATATGGATGAGCGATATACAGTGCCTTGCGAAAGTATTCGCCCCCCTTGAACTTTGCGACCTTTTGCCACATTTCAGACTTCAAACATAAAGATATAAAACTGTATTTTTTTGTGAAGAATCAACAACAAGTGGGACACAATCATGAAGTGGAACGACATTTATTGGATATTTCAAACTTTTTTAACAAATCAAAAACTGAAAAATTGGGCGTGCAAAATTATTCAGCCCCTTTACTTTCAGTGCAGCAAACTCTCTCCAGAAGTTCAGTGAGGATCTCTGAATGATCCAATGTTGACCTAAATGACTAATGATGATAAATACAATCCACCTGTATGTAAACAAGTCTCCGTATAAATGCACCTGCACTGTGATAGTCTCAGAGGTCCGTTAAAAGCGCAGAGAGCATCATGAAGAACAAGGAACACACCAGGCAGGTCCGAGATACTGTTGTGAAGAAGTTTAAAGCCGGATTTGGATACAAAAAGATTTCCCAAGCTTTAAACATCCCAAGGAGCACTAATACAAGCGATAATATTAAAATGGAAGGAGTATCAGACCACTGCAAATCTACCAAGACCTGGCCGTCCCTCTAAACTTTCAGCTCATACAAGGAGAAGACTGATCAGAGATGCAGCCAAGAGGCCCATGATCACTCTGGATGAACTGCAGAGATCTGCAGCTGAGGTGGGAGACTCTGTCCATAGGACAACAATCAGTCGTATATTGCACAAATCTGGCCTTTATGGAAGAGTGGCAAGAAGAAAGCCATTTCTTAAAGATATCCATAAAAAGTGTCGTTTAAAGTTTGCCACAAGCCACCTGGGAGACACACCAAACATGTGGAAGAAGGTGCTCTGGTCAGATGAAACCAAAATTGAACTTTTTGGCAACAATGCAAAACGTTATGTTTGGCGTAAAAGCAACACAGCTCATCACCGTGAACACACCATCGCCACTGTCAAACATGGTGGTGGCAGTATCATGGTTTGGGCCTGATTTTCTTCAGCAGGGACAGGGAAGATGGTTAAAATTGATGGGAAGATGGATGGAGCCAAATACAGGACCATTCTGGAAGAAAACCTGATGGAGTCTGCAAAAGACCTGAGACTGAGACGGAGATTTGTCTTCCAAAAAGACAATGATCCAAAACAAAGCAAAATCTACAATGGAATGGTTCAAAAATAAACATATCCAGGTGTTAGAATGGCCAAGTCAAAGTCCAGACCTGAATCCAATCGAGAATCTGTGGAAAGAACTGAAAACTGCTGTTCACAAATGCTCTCCATCCAACCTCACTGAGCTCGAGCTGTTTTGCAAGGAGGAATGGGAAAATATTTCAGTCTCTCGATGTGCAAAACTGATTGAGACATACCCCATACCAGGCGCTACAAAGTATTAACTTAAGGGGGCTGAATAATTTTGCACGCCCAATTTTTCAGTTTTTGATTTGTTAAAAAAGTTTGAAATATCCAATAAATGTCGTTCCACTTCATGATTGTGTCCCACTTGTTGTTGATTCTTCACAAAAAAATACAGTTTTATATCTTTATGTTTGAAGCCTGAAATGTGGCAAAAGGTCGCAAAGTTCAAGGGGGGCGAATACTTTCGCAAGGCACTGTAGATAACAATTTTCTTTGCTACTGCTCAACTAAAGAAATCTCGGTCGACCAACAGCCCATCAACTAAATTGATCAATCGGCTAAATGTGGTCATCCCTATTTTACCTAATCTATTTGTTGCTCTTTAATTAATAAGATGATGGCAGGAAATCGGACTGTGGACAAGATGAATAGACAGTAAGCAGAACCAGATAGATTTTCTCAAGGTGACCCTGTCTGATGAACCTAAACATTAAAAAGCATGGAAAGGGAGTATCCTGACCCATCAGAGAGGTTAAGGTCGTGGGGAACAGGAAGTTGATATTTACATTTATTGTGAAGCTGAATACCGTTTTCCGCAAGTGTGGTCAGATGTCTGGGTGTCAGGATAGTTGTCTTTTTTAAGTGTTTGTAATCAGCAGGTTGCCTAAGATTAAACTATTTTCTGACTCTTAAAGCCCACAATGTATTTTGTCAAATGCTGCATGGGCCCTTTTTGGTCCTCTTGACCAATTATCAGATGTATTAGATAATATAGACAAACTTGTATGCCCTGTGTTCTCTGGAATATAGAGAGGAAGCACACAGGTCAGAAGTGTAATGACTGTGTAATATATTTTTAATAACTGATTATTACTTACCTCTGTACTGGAAGGCTTTCGGTTCTGAGACAATATCATTTTGAGTTGTATTAAAGCTATAACATGAATAATTTGATGTCAACAGAGGCATATTGTCTCTCTTTAGTGTCCTTTGAATTGATAGTGCATGTAGGGTGTAGTCTCTCAACTGAACAGTTGAGGGCAGGCTTGTACCTTACAGTAGTTTCTCATGGGAAACCAATTCCACTTCAAATGGGGTGGAATGTCCCTTACAAAAATGTACACTGCTCAAAAAGATAAAGTGAACACTTAAACAACACAATGTAACTCCAAGTCAATCACACTTCTGTGAAATCAAACTGTCCACTTAGGAAGCCACACTGATTGACAATAAATTGCACATGCTGTTGTGCAAATGGAATAGACAACAGGTGGAAATTATAGGCATTTAGCAAGACACCCCCAATAAAGGAGGGTTCTGCAGGTGGGGACCACAGACCACTTCTCAGTTCCCATGCTTCCTGGCTGATTATTTTGGTCACTTTTGAATGCTGGCGGTGCCTTCACTCTAGTGGTAGCATGAGACGGAGTCTACAACCCACACAAGTGGCTCAGGTAGTGCAGCTCATCCAGGATGGAACATCAAAGCGAGCTGTGGCAAGAAGGTTTGCTGTGTCTGTCAGCGTAGTGTCCAGAGCATGGAGGCGCTACCAGGAGACAGGCCAGTACATCAGGAGACGTGGAGGAGGTCGTAGGAGGGCAACAACCCAGCAGCAGGACCGCTACCACCGCCTTTGTGCAAGGATGAGCAGGAGGAGCACTGCCAGAGCCCTGCAAAATGACCTCCAGCAGGCCACAAATGTGCATGTGTCTGCTCAAACGGTCAGAAACAGACTCCATGAGGGTGGTATGAGGGCCCGACGTCCACAGGTGGGGGTTGTGCTTACAGCCCAACACCGTGCAGGATGTTTGGCATTTGCCAAAGAACACCAAGATTGGCAAATTCGCCACTGGCGCCCTGTGCTCTTCACAGATGAAAGCAGGTTCACACTGAACACATGTGACAGACGTGACAGAGTCTGGAGACGCCGTGGAGAATGTTCTGCTGCCTGCAACATCCTCCAGCATGACCGGTTTGGCGGTGGGTCAGTCATGGTGTAGCATTTCTTTGGGGGGCCACACAGCCCTCCATGTGCTCGCCAGAGGTAGCCTGACTGCCATTAGGTACCTGCCATGGCATTTGCCAGAGAACACCAAGATTGGCAAATTCGCCACTGGCGCCCTGTGCTCTTCACAGATGAAAGCAGGTTCACACTGAACACATGTGACAGACGTGACAGAGTCTGGAGACGCCGTGGAGAACGTTCTGCTGCCTGCAACATCCTCCAGCATGACCGGTTTGGCGGTGGGTCAGTCATGGTGTAGCATTTCTTTGGGGGGCCACACAGCCCTCCATGTGCTCGCCAGAGGTAGCCTGACTGCCATTAGGTACCAAGATGAGATCCTCAGACCCCTTGTGAGACCATATGCTGGTGCAGTTGGCCCTGGGTTCCTCCTAATGCAAGACAATGCTAGACCTCATGTGGCTGGAGTGTGTCAGCAGTTCCTGAAAGAGGAAGGCATTGATGCTATGGACTGGCCCGCCCGTTTCCCAGACCTGAATCCAATTGAGCACATCTGGGACATTATGTCTCGACCCATCCACAAATGCCACGTTGGACCACAGACTGTCCAGGAGTTGGCCGATGCTTTAGTCCAGGTCTGGGAGGAGATCCCTCAGGAGACCATCTGCCACCTCATCAGAAGCATGCCCAGGTGTTGTAGGGAGGTCATACAGGCACGTGGAGGCCACACACACTACTGAGCCTCATTTTGACTTGTTTTAAGGACATTACATCAAAGTTGGATCAGCCTGTAGTGTGGTTTTCCACTTTAATTTTGAGTGAGACTCCAAATCCAGACCTCCATGGGTTGATACATTTGATTTCCATTGATCATTTGTGTGATTTTGTTGTCAGCACATTCAACTATGTAAAGAAAAAAGTATTTAATTAGAATATTTCATTCATTCAGATCTAGGATGTGTTATTTTAGTGTTTATTTTTTTGAGCAGTGTACCATGGTAGCTAGTACATTTTTTTAATCATGTTTTTCAGTCACTACCATGGCAGGAAAATACCATGGTACTGGTGCAAATACCATGATCTTTTTCTGCCATGGTAATGACCAAACCCCCTTTTTTTTTCATTGTACTACTATGGCAGGAAAATACCATTGTATTTGTACCATGGTATTTTCCTGCCATGTTAGTGACTGAAAAAACGTAGCATTTTTTCCATTGTACTAGCTACCATGGTAGAAGAATGAATAGAGTCTGAAACCTTGAACATTTTAAATAGTTTGTTGAAGAGAGAAGCACCAGAAACTAAGTTTTCAGTTGATTCTTTCTCATTCAACTGACGTGGCTACTCGTATACAATTCTATATAGCTAACATACAACAACAACAAAAAACACCTGTTGAAAGGTATTAATTATCATCTTATCTCAAAGATACATTTTCGTAATGTAATTCTCAACATATTCCTATAAACAGCAAGTTACAATGTTTCCCTTTGTTTACACTGTGAAGTTTGTTGGTCCCGTCGATGACTACAAAATGCTTGCTTGACTGGATTTAACTTTAGTTGACGTTAGTTTCTATGCTAACAGGCTTTTATACATTAATTGAACTATCAAAATATCAAAAATAACAACAATTATCTCATTATCAAATCAAATTGTATTAGTCACTTGCGCCGAATACAACAGGTGTAGTAGACCTTACAGTGAAATGCTTACTCACGAGCCCCTAACCAACAATGCAGTTAAAAAAATATGAATAAGAATAAGAAATAAGAAATAAAAGTAACAAGTAATTAAAGAGCAGCAATAAAATAACAATAGTGAGACAATATACAGGGGGGTACCGGTACAGAGTCAATGTGCGGGGGACTGGGTAGTTGAGGTAATATGTACATGTAGGTAGAGTTATGAAAGTGACTATGCATAGATGACAACAGAGAGTAGCAGCTGTGTAAAAGAGGGGGGTGGGGGCAATGCAAAGAGTCTGGGTGGCCATTTGATTAGATGTTCAGTCGTCTTATGGCTTGAGGTAGAAGCTGTTTAGAAGGCTCTTGGACCCAGACTTGGCGCTCCGGTACCGCTTGCCGTGACTAGGGTGGCTGGAGTCTTTGACCATTTTTAAGGCCTTCCTCTGACACCTTCCTGGATGTAAGGAAGCTTGGCCCCAGTGATGTACTGGGTCATACGCAGTACCCTCTGTAAAACCTTCCGGTCAGATGCTGAGCTGTTGCCATACCAGGCGATAATGCAACCGGTCAAGGTGCTCTCGATGGTGCAGCTGTGGGAACCATGCCAAATCTTTTCAGTCTCCTGAGGGGGAAAGGTGTTGTCGTGCCCTCTTCACGACTGTCTTGGTGTGTTTGGACCATGATAGTTTGTTGGTGATGTAGACACCAAGGAAATTGAAGCTCTCAACCTACTCCACGACAGCCTCGTCGATGTTAAAGGGGACCTGTTCGGTCATCCTTTTCCTATAGTCCATGATCAGCTCCTTTGTCTTGCTCACATTGAGAGAGAGTTTGTTGTCCTGGCACCACACTGCAAGGTCTCTGACCTCCTCCCTATAGGCTGTCTCATCGTTGTCGGTGATCAGCCCTACCACTGTCGTGTCGTCAGCAAACTTAATGATGGTGTTGGAGTCGTGCTTGGCCATGCAGTCGTCGGTGAACAGGGAGTGCAGGAAGGGACTAAGCACACACCCTTAAGGGTCTCCAGTGTTGAGGATCAGCTTGGCAGATGTGTTGTTGCCTAACCTTACCACCGGGGGTGGCCCGTCAGGAAGTCCAGGATCCAGTTTCTAACTGATTCTAACTAATGTTTTAGGAGTTGATAGAGAGAGAAAAATGTGAGTGGGAATGCAGCTAGAGAGAAAAATGAGGATGAAAAAAATATAAATAATTTTCTGTCCGGGCTGTATGTTTCTGTCACTGTATGATATCTCTAACCGAGCCTAAAGTACGCCCCCCTCACGTATATGGTTGTGTCCTTGGTTTAAACAGGTCTGGCCTTGTGGCTAGTCTTTGTTTTGGGTAATATTTATGTTGGGTGTGTTTGTGAGTGCGTGCATGTGTGTGTGTGGGTGTGTGTGTGTGTGTGCATGCATAGGCATACAGCCAGGTTAATTGAGATCTAAGGTGATATTCAATGTTTGTTCAGGTAACCAGGATGTCGTGAGATGCCTTCAAACCCGCCACTATGGATAGCGGTGAGCGTTATTACCATCAAGTAGTCTTGTGGCTTGCTAGGGCATTGTGGATGGGGGGTATGTATAAACCGCAAGCGTCTGGTTTGACGGTCAAGTGTTTAATCCCACTGCTACCCACTGGGCACAAACTTGTTGAATCAATGTTGTTTCAGTGTAATTCGTCAACGTATTGTGACGCTGAATCTGTTTGAAACACATTCGGATATGCAAAGTCATCAACCAGTACTGTTTTCATATAATTTGTTGCCACACTATTGAAAAAGGTGTCTTGTCAACCTGTTTGCAACGTTGTCTGACAACTGCTCCCGATTGACCTGATTGCCTTATTAGCAATGGCGACCCGTCATTCAAGCCAGGTGGGGCAGAGCCTGTTTTGAGCCACACATTTTTAGCTAAATTTTTTTTATTTTGACATTAATACGTGTCACATATCAGTTTGCAAACAACGTAACAAAATAAATAAATCATTGAGTTAATAAAGCTGCATACAAACATGGTCTCTTTTTTGCTTTCAAGGCAGCTCCAAAATGCAAGTGTTTCAGCTTAGCTTTCTATGCTTTCTGTGGTGGTGGGGCAGCCAGCGGAAAATACGGAGCTTAGGTGATGGTAATGTTCTCTAGTTGCACCATGATTAGCTCAGTGTTCCGTCACTCGCGGGGACACTACGTCACCACCAAGTCTAAGGGTAGACCTCAAATTCAAGCCCCCTAGGGGCTGCCATAGAGTTACATTAGAAGTGCCCACCCAAGAAGGCTCAAGGTCCTTGGCCACAGATAAAATTATGTCAAATCTACAGTAGCTTTGATTGGATTGATCATGTCAACATCATACTTTCATAACCTTAGCTAGCAGTCATCATCATGAATCAAGTCGACAATCTACTGGCAAATCTTTTTTAATCCTTGTCTTATGAAGACACATTTTATCTATAATTTCTCTTCATTATTTATCGGTGCTCATCGGCCATTGGACATAAACATTACACGACATGTTGGAAATAGCATTCAACAATGAGTGGTTTTTTGAATGAACTCAGAATTGAAAGTCGGGAACTCGGGCCTCTTTCTAGAGCTTCGACCTGAAGATCACTGACGTCATCACGATTTGACCTTGTTTTTTCAGAGTTCCCAGTTGTGCTGAAAGCACCATAAATCCAGAGAATGCCAAAAATGTATGACAAAATTTGCCAGCCCATGAAGAACAGCCGTGCCGTGCCACCTTCCTGTTTAAATGAGCACAGCACCACACAAAGAGTCCACAAATATATTCTATGCTACTGGATAAATGATGTAATATTCCAGGGAGATATGTATACTGTAGCTAAGAAAGTAATTAATGCCCTGAATGACGGGTCGCCACTGCACCTACAGTATAAATGCAAATGTGCCTTGTTTGGACTTCTGTAATTTAGCTATGGCTTATCATAAACAGTGGCACAAATTCAATGTGGACGTTTTAGCTCTGGCAGAGTCTAGCGATAATGGAACATCTGACATTTCTACTGAAACTAGTGTAGATGTTAACTTGTGTGACACCTGCTCCAGTGTTACACGTGATCATACTGATCATACTGGTTGTTTGATAGTGATGAATTTGAAAATCAACTTTGATGGTGTTCCTCTCTTCAAATCATCTAGTTGCCAACTTTGGCCTATTTTATGCAGCTTTAATGATTTCCATCCATTTGTTGTTGCCTTATTCACCGGTGAGGCTAAGCCAGAGCTATGTCCTTACTATGTCACAATCAAAACTTTTCTTTGTGATGCACCAGTGCAAGCCATGCTAAAATGCATCAAATAGTGGATATTTTGCATGCGGAATATGTCAGTTTAAAGGCTGTTGAAATGGAAGAGAAGTTTTCCACTCTGAGGGTTCACATCCAGTGAGAAATTATGGTGAATTCAATAACTTGACTTACATTGCAAGCCATCAGGTACACTACATGACCAAAAGTATGTGGAGACCTACTCGTCAAACATCTCATTCCAAAACAATGGGCATTAATATGGAGTCGGTCCACCTTTTGTTGCTATAACAGCCTCCACTCTTCTGGGAAGGCTTTCCACTAGATGTTGGAACATTGCTGCGGGGACATGCTTCCTTTCAGCCACAAGCATTTTTGATGTCGGGCACTGACGTTGTCCGATTAGGCCTGGCTAGCAGTCAATGTTCAAATTCATCCATTAAGTGTTCAATGGGGTTGAGGTCAGGGCTTTATGCAGGCTGGTCAAGTTCTTTCACACCGATCTCAACAAACCATTTCTGTATGGACCTCACTTTGTACACGGGGGCATTGTCATGTTAAAACAGGAAAGGGCCATCCCCAAACTGTTGGCATTGCGTATGGTGATCTTAGGCTTGTGTGCAGTTGCTTGGCCATGAAGCTGTGATAAAGTGCGTCTCGGTGAGAGGTGTAGGAGTCAGGCGCAGGAGAGCAGGGATTTTCTTTGAGAAGCGTGTTTAATGTAGAGATCTGTACACATAGTCAACCAATACAAAAATTGGCCCAGATAAATGTCCAAACAACGCGCTCGGAGGAAAACAAACTCGAGTCAGTACACGGAGGAACAACCACAGTCCCGACACTACATACACATGCGTCAAATGCGAAAATAATAAACCGCATAGAATACCGAACGCTAATACTCACAAGCTTAATCCTGCACGAATTACGGCAGGTAACAGGTGCCCTATATACCCACAGAAATCAAAGCAATTGAAACCAGGTGTGAAAAGGAACACAGACAAAACAACCAGAAAAAGAAAAAGGGATCGGTAGCGGCTAGTAAACCGGCGATGCCGAGCCGCCCGAACAGGGAGAGGAGTTACCTTCGGTAGAAGTCTTGACAGAAGCTCATTTCATGAATCTCCAGACGAGCAGTTCTTGTGCTGACGTTACTTCAAGAGGCAGTTTGGAACTTGGTAATGTATGTTCCAACTGAGGACAGGCGATTTGCTTCCCATCGTCTTGCTTCCCATCGTCTATGTCACACTCAGGCTCTTATTCTTATTTAAGAAGCCTTCATCACAATGGCAACTACTTCTAAACAAAAATCAACCCACTTCATGGATTGGCTACAATCCCTGTTGAATTCACTGTGTGTTTTGGTCATATCAGATCACAATGTGTTCTTAATCTCACTCCAATATACAAACGTAGTTGATTATTAGTCAAGTATATTTTTCAAACTCGATAGTACCAAAATAAAAATATAACTGTTGGCTGTCTTTGAGTGGGCGAATAAAGGTTGAAATCTCATCAACGTCTCAACCAAATATGATCAACATGTCCACGTTGAAATGACGTGGTGAGCCCTGTGGGTAGGCACTTCCCTTAACTGTTCAGAATGAATCCCTAATCTCAACCATTGATCATAATGCTCAAATACGGTATCAAAGAGTAAATGCCCAAGTAACCTCTGATGCCTTTAGCAGTGGCTTTTATCCCATTTGTGGGGGAACAGCTGTGATAAGTACTAGACTTTTCAGTTGGCTTTGACTACTCATCTGTTAAGACTGGAGTTTGAGATTTTGTAGGTGCTGAGACTCGAAAATGGTGTTGGATGTTCCATGATCATTCTTACTATTTTGATTTGATTTCCACTGTGTATATAAACTATCCCTCTTCAATCCAACCTCTGTATATTCACTCAGACTCAGTACGTCCTCCACAAATCGGTGGGAGTATAAAATGGAAATATGTGTGTCTGGTTCTTTGTATGCCTGTGAGAATAATATGCCTACTGTATGTGGGTGTGGTGCATTATTTGTGTGTGTGAGAAAGAGATACAGTCTGGTGAGAGAACAGTAGGTCTGTCTCAGTTTTTTACGTACTTTGTCTGAAGGGGAGGCAGGATTTATCTTAATGGGCCTGTGGGGCTGCTGGTCCTTCCATTTCCATAACACACACACACACAAACACACACACACAGCTCTTCCATACAGTAGATGGGGAAACTACATGTTTGTGTTTTCATACGCTCACACCACTTGAGAGAGAGTGCAACAGAGGCAGAAGGCAGCTGAGAAAGATACATATGCAGTGCCTTGCGAAAGTATTCGGCCCCCTTGACCTTTGCGACCTTTTGCCACTTTTCAAGTTTCAAACATAAAGATATAAAACTGTATTTTTTGTGAAGAATCAACAACAAGTGGGACACAATCATGAAGTGGAACGACATTTATTGGATATTTCAAACTTTTTTAACAAATCAAAAACTGAAAAATTGGGCGTGCAAAATTATTCAGCCCCTTTACTTTCAGTGCAGCAAACTCTCTCCAGAAGTTCAGTGAGGATCTCTGAATGATCCAATGTTGACCTAAATGACTAATGATGATAAATACAATCCACCTGTGTGTAATCAAGTCTCCGTATAAATGCACCTGCACTGTGATAGTCTCAGAGGTCCGTTAAAAGCGCAGAGAGCATCATGAAGAACAAGGAACACACCAGGCAGGTCCGAGATACTGTTGTGAAGAAGTTTAAAGCCGGATTTGGATACAAAAAGATTTCCCAAGCTTTAAACATCCCAAGGAGCACTGTGCAAGCGATAATATTGAAATGGAAGGAGTATCAGACCACTGCAAATCTACCAAGACCTGGCCGTTCCTCTAAACTTTCAGCTCATACAAGGAGAAGACTGATCAGAGATGCAGCCAAGAGGCCCATGATCACAATGGATGAACTGCAGAGATCTACAGCTGAGGTGGGAGACTCTGTCCATATGACAACAATCAGTCGTATATTGCACAAATCTGGCCTTTATGGAAGAGTGGCAAGAAGAAAGCCATTTCTTAAAGATATCCATAAAAAGTGTCGTTTAAAGTTTGCCACAAGCCACCTGGGAGACACACCAAACATGTGGAAGAAGGTGCTCTGGTCAGATGAAACCAAAATTGAACTTTTTTGGCAACAATGCAAAACGTTATGTTTGGCGTAAAAGCAACACAGCTCATCACCCTGAATACACCATACCCACTGCCAAACATGGTGGTGGCAGCATCATGGTTTGGGCCTGCTTTTCTTCAGCAGGGACAGGGAAGATGGTTAAAATTGATGGGAAGATGGATGGAGCCAAATACAGGACCATTCTGGAAGAATGATGGAGTCTGCAAAATACCTGAGACTGGGACGGAGATTTGCCTTCCAACAAGACAATGATCCAAAACATAAAGCAAAATCTACAATGGAATGGTTCAAAAATAAACATATCCAGGTGTTAGAATGGCCAAGTCAAAGTCCAGACCAGAATCCAATCGAGAATCTGTGGAAAGAACTGAAAACTGCTGTTCACAAATGCTCTCCATCCAACCTCACTGAGCTTGAGCTGTTTTGCAAGGAGGAATGGGAAAGAATTTTGGTCTCTCGATGTGCAAAACTGATAGAGACATACCCCAAGCAACTTACAGCTTTAATCGCAGCAAAAGGTGGCGCTACAAAGTATTAACTTAAGGGGGCTGAATAATTTTGCACGCCCAATTTTTCCGTTTTTGATTTGTTAAAAAAGTTTGAAATATCCAATAAATGTCGTTCCACTTCATGATTGTGTCCCACTTGTTGTTGATTCTTCACAAAAAAATACAGTTTTATATCTTTATGTTTGAAGCCTGAAATGTGGCAAAAGGTCGCAAAGTTCAATGGGCCGAATACTTTCGCAAGGCACTGTAAATACATACACGACTCATACACAAACTCTGTACACAGGTGAACACACCCTATCCAAGCAGCGTTTCATCTGCATCATTTCCTCTGTGTTCCCAATATTTACAGTCAGGCCTTTTCCAATGGCAACTGGGGGAATTGAAAATAGGACAAAGCCGCTGTTTTCTTTTCAACTCGAACCTAATTGCCAAATTCCCAAAGAAAACATGGAATCATCCGCTGAACACATCCACACACATTTCAACTCCTCTAGTTATTATTTATATTATGTGTCTATTTTGTATTTGCTTACTTTTGTGTTATGTAATGGAAACAGAATTTGTTTTTTCTGCTGTCACACCCTGATCTGTTTCACCTGTCTTTGTGCTTGTCTCCCCATTATCCCCAGTGTACTTATACCGGTGTTCTCTGTTTGTCTGTTGCCAATTCGTTTTGTTTTGTCAAGCCTACCAGTGGTTTTCCCATGCTCCTGTCTGACTCTAGTTCCTGTTTTCTAGCTTCCCCGGCGTTTGACCATTCTGTACCTTGTTATTCCACCCTTGATTACGGACCTCTGCCTGCCCTCATCCTGCCTGCCGTTTTGTACCTTTCGGACTCTGCTCTGGATTACTGACCTCTGCCGGCCCTTGACCTGTCGTTGGCCTGCCTCCCCTGTTTTTATTACTTCGAAACTGTCTGCATCTGGGTCTTTTCCTGAGCTTTGACATCTGCTTTGTGGGGAGCCTAAACTGTCATCCGCCACGTAGTCAAAGTAATTAAGCCATACTTCCCTTTTCCATCTCTGGCCCATAAGAATGTTATAGAGCAGTGTTAATTAGGCACAAAATGAATGACAACAGACTAAAACAGGATGAGACAACCTCGACTTGTCCAACAAGAAACACTCCATTTTGTTTTCTGTTTTTAAGTGTTTTGCTACAGAGTGCCCTGAAGAACACATCCCAGCCAATGTGAAGAAGACTCAGGGATGTGAAAGTCTTTATGAAAGTAAATTATGGGTCAAAGAAACATATTCCAAAGATATCATGAAGGGATCACATACTGTACGTATTTGGTAATCAGACATGGACAGATAAAATAGCGTAACACTGAATTGTGATGTCTTTATATTTAATATTCTGTTTCACCGGACTGGTGTTTTATAACACATAGTACACGCCTGTGACTGGAGAGTCAGAAATGGCCACGGTCCCAGAGGGTGGGTCTCTCTTTTTACCTGACACTCTTTCCTATGTATCCCTCTCTCTGTTATATGTGAAAATGGGATTGTATTATAAATTGCATTTTAGTGTAGACTCTTGGAAGATTATTCCAAATGAGGACTAAAATATATCTCCCTCACTCTCTCTCTCCATTATTATGACATTGTTTCCCTCCTCTCTGACCAATCCTGTGTTGTGCCCTGTGTTCTTTCTAATATAAGATGACATTGTGTGTGAGTGTTAGAAAAGGTATGCACACATTCAATAGGGACTAGCAGTGGCTAGGAGGAAATGTGAGTCAAAGGATGAGTGTCAGGCTTGAAAGCTAGAAAAAAAGGGAAGCCACATATGCATCAGTCATCTAAATTATTCCTCGCAAAATGATTTATGTAAATGACAAAGTAATTGGAAGTTCACTCCAATCAAAATGGAAAAATGCAAATGGCAACACCTTGACTGCAGAAGGTGGACCTACTGACCCTGCATAGAGATGGATTGAATGAGACAAAAGGAGAGAGTGAAAGACTTGACCCGGGAGCATCTGATCACCTGATTGATTTTGTCAGCTGATGGGGTCATGGGATACATGATTTAGGCCCATTTACCCTGTAATTGTGATTGCGTGTGTATGTATGCGTTTGTGCATGCATGCCTTTGTAATCATGCATGTGTGTGCACGTGTGTGATTACTTTTATGCATGCAAGTGTGTGTGTGTGTGCTGATCTCTTAAGGTAAGAAGGTCAGGATGGGTGATGGCTAGGCCAAGATAGATTTGTTTTCAGAAACAAAGGATGAGTCCCCAGCCGGTGAATTTCCACAGTAATGACACATTCATCCCAGTGAGCACAAGACGTTGAAAAGTTGTCAATGTCTTTTCAAATCTTTTGCTCATAGGGATTCATCATGAGGACAAAACCTCATCACAAACTCTCTATTGGCTTATGACTAGTGCTGGGAGCAACCAGAAAAGAGTCTTTTTCAAGACAACGATTCCGCATTTGTGGATATTCCATTCACAGTAAATGCTGCATATGTTGGCTCAATCGGAAATTGCATGCAATTGGATTGAAACCCGACCTTAGACACTCAAAACACTGGAGTAGGTGACTTATCACTAGAAATGTATTTCCTGAATAGATTTATTTGAATATTCATGTCACGTATTCATCTGTCTTTTTCATTTGTCTTACCGAGCTCCCTTAATGTTTCAATGGCAGGATTGTCAATTCAGAGCATGATGTGCCATCAGGATAAATGTTTTATCCCCAGAGCTTACAAGTACTTCTTGTCAATGATAGACCTATTACTATGAGCCCTCCTCCCTTCAGCATCCTCCACTGCTGTCAACAGACTGTTGGATGCAACGACTAAGAAGGAACTTTGTTCCAGTATCCTGATTTTCCGTCACTGATCATTTGGACAAATCACGATTTCACAGGCGCTCGCATCTTTCAGATTTCGGAAGGGGAGGGGACATATGACCCATAGACTTGCCCGAAACTGGTTGAGAGATTCTTTTTAGGGGGGTGGAGACTTCGCTACTCCAAAGATTGTCTTGTGACCGCTCTAACAATGGAAATACAATTCCTCAAAGATGGAAGGAGGCAAGATCAGGTTGGACCATTCTAGCCAATGAGAGGGCAGATACACGTGTGAACAACAGGCCTTAGAGATAGATAGAGGTCTCATCTTTGTATCTGTGCTATTATAGTATCTGTGACAGCATGGACAATTTTAAAGTAGTCCATTTTCGTCTTCTTCATTAGCAGATTGCTCCCAACTCATTGGAATCCCCACCCAGTTGACCACTTTAAAATGGCGAAAGCCCTCAATGGCAATGTCCATGCTAAAACCGGTTATATCCATGGTGAATCATCTATCTCTATGATCACATGCACGATGCTGTCGTGAAGTCATTTATTTCAAATGACACGTGTGTCCACTTATGTCAGTGTATAACAACCTAACCATTACAAAATGTATATTCTATCAAATAAGCCTCACGATGTCACGGCTTCTATAAGAAGTGGGTGGCGGAGTAAGACGCAGAGAGCAGGGTAGTTCAAAAGATGTGGATCTTTATTTTCCAAAAAAACAGAGAGACGGTCACGCCACACACAAGGGCGCGTAAAGACCCAGTCCAAACAAACAGGACGAAACTGATCGGAAAAATGAATACCACTAAATAATCACACACCATAAACAGAAAAACAAGCCCGCACAAAACTGGGTTTAAATAGCCCCACAACCAAAACCTAAACACGAAACAGGTGCAACTAATCAGACACAACTAAATGAAACAGAAAAGGGGATCGGTGGCAGCTAGTAGGCCGGTGACGACGAGCGCCGAGCGCCGCCCGAACAGGAAGAGGCACCATCTTCGGCGGGATTCGTGACACACGAAGCAAATCAGCAATTATTTGAGTCCATCGTGGACTTCAGCAAACAACAAACGGAGCAGCCCCAAGCCACATCGATGGGACAGCAGTGGAGAAGGTGAAAGTTCCTCTGTGTACATATCACGGACAAACTCAAATGGTCCACGCTCACAGACAGTGTGGTGAAGAAGACGCAACAGCGCCTCTTCAACCTCAGGAGGCTGAAAAACGTATAACTTTTAAAGATGCACAATTGAGAGCATCCTGTCGGGCTGTAGCACCGCCCACAACTACAGGGCTCGCCAGAGGGTGTTGCGGTCTGGACAACGCATGACCGGGGGCTAAATACTTGCCCTCCAGGACACCTACAACACCCGATGTCACAGGAAGGCAAGGACAATAACCACCCGAGCCACTGCCTGTTCACCCCGCTTCCATCCAGAAGGTGAGGTCAGTACAGGTGCATCAAAGCTGAGACAGAGAGATTGAAAAACAGCTTCTCTCTCAAGGCCATCAGATTATTAAACAGTCACCACTAACACAGAGAGGTGGCTTCCTACCTACCTACCTGATATTATTGGGCACTTTAATGATGCCACTTTAAGAATGTTTATCTCACATTTCTCATTTCATATACTGTATACTGTATCCTTCACTATCTATTGCTGCTCTGTCACTGCTCATCCATATATTTTATACTTATATGTTCTCGTCCCATTCCTTTACTAGATTGTGTGTATTAGGTTTAGTTGTGGAATTTGTTAGATATTACCTGTTAGATACTGCTGCACTGCTGTCGGATCTAGAAGCATAAGCATTACACTACACTCGCTAACCATGTGTATGTGACCAATAAAATGTAATTTGATGACAATTTCTGATTACAATTCCTCACTTCCTGGGCTTATTTTTGTGACAGATTTTAGGCCTAGTAAAACCTCTCGCTTCTGCTCTTGCTTTCTCGCTAGTCTCCCTCCAGAATTTAATGGAGCATCTGACACAATATTTTAGTTCTGGTTGTCCCAGAAGTGATCTCAGCATGTCTTATGTTTGAATTGGCTGAGACATGCTGTAGAACAGGTGTAAACAATGATGGTGAGCTGTCCTTGATACGGCTGATAGGCTCTCTGTGGACACAGCAGCAGATAGGTAGGAAATGATGACATGGCGTATGGATCCATTTCCAGGTGTAAGGATGAAAGGAAGTGAAGTTGATTCAAACTTTGATTTCGTATTCATTGCTTCCTCGAGTACATTAGAAGGTGTATGTTTCATCTCTCCGTGGGTGGTATGTCTATAATCCTACTCATGATTAATTTCCTTACTCATGAACTCTCACTTTAGTTTGAGAGGATTGATGTAACTCAATCAGACTGTGATTGGCAAGATTATAGAGTTATGTCTTGTGGTTACATCACAGCCACACAAAAAGCTAGAGTGAGTCACGCAAGTACACAAATTATTGAGTTTTTTCGCACTCATTGAGGAGAAAGAGGAGGCCACTGAAAATGGCTAGTTGCCATTTGGCCAAAACAAAATGTATCAGGTAATTTATAGTTGCAATAAACTACATGTATGTGTAAACAACTCAAAATGTTATGTGGCCACCTTCGATTGAAATGTTCTTTTTATTAACCATTTCATGCATTAGAGCAAGAGTCGGCAACAGGAGCCCCGCCCCGTGGGACGAAACTGGCCTGCAAGTGATTTTTCAAGAAAGGGAAAGGAACTGAATGAATATTGACCCGTAGCACTCACTTCCGGTAATCATGAAGTGCTTTGAGAGGCTAGCCAAAGACCACATCACCCTGACAGATCCGCGGATGATTCAATCACCATTGCACTGTACAGTGCCCTCAACCACATGTGAGGATGCTGTCCATCGACTACATCCATCTTCAATACCATAGTGCCCTCTAAGCTCACCACAAAGCTCTCGGCCCTGGGACTGAATTCCTCCCTATGCAACTGGGTCCTGTCCCAAGATCATCAGGGACCTCTGTCCCCAAGGCCCCTCACCGTGTTCTACAGGAGCACCATCAAGAGCATACTGTTGGGCTGCATCACAGCCATGTACGGCAACACCACCTCCACTGACCGCAAGGCTCTACAGAGGGTGGTACGCTCAGCCAAATGCACTATTGGGTGCACACTGCCTGCCCTCCAGGACACCTAAAAAACCAGGTGTCACAGGAAGGCCAACAAGATCATCAGGGACCTCAGCCTGTTCTCCCCACTTTCATCACTCAGACGCAGGCAATATAGAAGCATCATGGCAAAAACTGGCAGACTGGCCATTAGCTTCTACTCCTCCTAGTCAGCTGCTTGCTCACCCTGTTCCCCTCCTCCCCCATCTGCCCGCTCCTCCCTTCCCCTGTACCCCCTCACCCCCCCCAATGGACATGTATCCTTTTTACTCACTCATCGCTCTATGGACAAGTATCCTTATTTACACACTTTGCCACTTTTAACTTCTTATGGCTGGGGGCAGTATTGAGTAGATTGGATGAATAAGGTGCCCAGAGTAAACTGCCTGCTATGATATGCATATTATTAGTAGATTTGGATAGAAAACACTCTGAAGTTTCTAAAACTGTTTGAATGATGTCTGTAAGTATAACATAACTCATATGGCAGGCGAAAACCTGAGAAACAAATCCAACCAGGAAGTGGGAAATCTGAGATTTGTAGGTTTTCAAGTCTTTGCCTATCCAATATACAGTGTAAAATTTGGTCTGATTGCACTTCCTAATGCTTCCACTAGATGTCACCAGTCTTTAGAGCCTTGTTTCAGACTTCTACTGTGAAGGTGGAGCGAATAACAGCTGTTTGACTAAGAGGTCTGGCAGAATGCCATGAGCTAAGTCATGCGCACGGCCGTGAGAGTGAGCTGCGTTCCTTTTAATTTCTAAAGACAAAGAAATTGTCCGGTTGGAATATTATTGAAGATGTATGATAAAAACATCATAAAGATTGATTCTATACATCGTTTGACATGTTTCTACGAACTGTAATGAAACTTTTTGACTTTTTGACCTGCGCCTCATGAATTTGGATTTGTGAACTAAATGCGCGAACAAAAAGGAGGTATTTGGACATAAATGATGGACTTTATCGAACAAAACAAACATTTATTGTGGAACTGGGATTCCTGTGAGTGCATTCTGATGAAGATCATCAAAGGTAAGTGAATATTTATAATGCTATTTCTGACTTCTGTTGACTCCACAACATGGCGGGTATCTGTATGGCTTGTTTTGGTCTCTGAGGGCTGTTCTCAGATTATTGCATGGTGTGCTTTTTCCGTAAAGGTTTTTAGAAATCTGACACAGCGGTTGCATTAAGGAGAAGTTTATCTGAAGTTCCATGCATAACACTTGTATCTTTTATCAATGTATATTATGAGTATTTCTGTAAATTGATGTTGCTCTCTGCAAAATCACCGGATGTTTTGGAAGCAAAACATTACTGAACATAAACGCGCCAATGTAAACTGAGATTTTTGGATATAAATATAAACTTTATCGAACAAAACATACATGTATTGTGTAACATGTAGTCCTATGAGTGTCATCTGATCAAGATCATCAAAGGTTAGTGATTAATTTTATCTCTATTTCTGCTTTTTGTGACTCCTCTCTTTGGCTCGAAATGGCTGTGTTTTTCTGTGACGAGGTGCTGACCTAACATAATTGCATGGTATGCTTTCACCGTAAAGCCTTTTTGAAATCGGACACTGTGGTGGGATTAACAACATATGTATCTTTAAAATGGTGTATTATACTTGTATGTTTGAGGAATTTTTATTATGAGATTTCTGTTTGAATTTGGCACCCTTCACTTTCACTGGCTGTTGTCATATCGATCCTGTTATCGGGATTTCAGCCTTAAGTAGTTTTAACTGTATAAAACTGAAAAATAGTTGTAAATATGTACACTGCTCAAAAAAATAAAGGGAACACTAAAATAACACATCCTAGATCTGAATGAATGAAATATTCTTATTAAATACTTTTTTCTTTACATAGTTGAATGTGCTGACAACAAAATCACAAAAATGATCAATGGAAATCAAATTTATCAACCCATGGAGGTCTGGATTTGGAGTCAAACTCAAAATTAAAGTGGAAAACCACACTACAGGCTGATCGAACTTTGATGTAATGTCCTTAAAAAAAGAGGCTCAGTAGTGTGTGTGGCCTCCACGTGCCTGTATGAACTCCCTACAACGCCTGGGCATGCTCCTGATGAGGTGGCGGATGGTTTCCTGAGGGATCTCCTCCCAGACCTGGGCTAAAGCATCCGCCACCTCCTGGACAGTCTGTGGTGCAAAGTGGCGTTGGTGGATGGAGCGAGACATGATGTCCCAGATGTGCTCAATTGGATTCAGGTCTGGGGAACGGGCGGGCCAGTCCATAGCATCAATGCCTTCCTCTTTCAGGAACTGCTGACACACTCCAGCCACATGAGGTCTAGCATTGTCTTGCATTAGGAGGAATCCAGGGCCAACAGCACCCGCATATGGTCTCACAAGGGGTCTGAGGATCTCATCTCGGTACCTAATGGCAGTCAGGCTACCTCAGGCGAGCACATGGAGGGCTGTGCGGCCCCCCAAAGAAATGCCACCCCACACCATGACTGACCCACTGCCAAACCAGTCATGCTGGAGGATGTTGCAGGCAGCAGAACGTTCTCCACTCTCTAGACTCTGTCACGTCTGTCACATGTGCTCAGTGTGAACCTGCTTTCATCTGTGAAGAACACTTGGTGCCAGTGGCGAATTTGCCATTCTTGGTGTTCTCTGGCGAATGCCAAACATCCTGCACGGTGTTGGGCTGTAAGCACAACCCCCACCTGTGGACGTTGGGCCCTCATACCACCCTCATTTTGCAGGGCTCTGGTAGTGCTCCTCCTGCTCCTCCTTGCACAAAGGAGGAGGTAGCAGTCCTGCTGCTGGTTTTTGCCCCCCTACGGCCTCCTCCACGTCTCCTGATGTACTGGCCTGTCTCCTGGTACCTCCTCCATGCTCTGGACACTATGCTGACAGACACAGCAAACCTTCTTGCCACAGCTCGCATTGATGTGCCATCCTGGATGAGCTCTACTACCTGAGCCACTTGTGTGGGTTGTAGACTCCGTCTCATGCTACCACTAGAGTGAAAGCACCGCCAGCATTCAAAAGTGACCAAAACATCAGCCAGGAAGCATAGGAACTGTGAAGTGGTCTGGCATATAATTGACAGCTTTGGAAAGAAAACACTCTGACGTTTCCAAAAATGCAAAGATATTGTCTGTGAGTGCCACAGAACTGATGTTACAGGTGAAACCCAGATAAAAATCCAATCAGGAAGTGCCACATTTTTTGAAACCGACTCATGCCAATGACTCCTTATATGACTGTGAATTAGCTATGAATGAGCTTACGATTGTATTGTTCGTGTTCTTCATTATTAAAGATGTATCGAACGAACCACATTGCATTTTGGTCCGATCCTTGTTTCACCACTTCGTCAGAGGAGGAGTTGGAAGAAAGCCGTTACAGAATCACCACACCACAAACGCCAGGGCGTGACAGTACCCCCCCAAAGGTGCGGTTTCCGGCCGCAAAACCTGACTTTAACCTCTTACATCTATGGGGGCGCTATTTCATTTTTGGATGAAAAACGTTCCCGTTTTAAACAAGATATTTTGTCACAAAAAGATGCTCGACTATGCATATAATTGATAGCTTTCGAAAGAAAACACTCTGACGTGTCCAGAACTACCAAGATATTCTCTGTGCGTGCCCTAGAACGTGAGCTTCAGGCAAAACCAAGATGAGATGGCATCCAGGAAATGAGCAGGATTTTTGAGGCTCTGTTTTCCATTGTCTCCTTATATGGCTGTGAATGTGAGAGGAATGAGCCTGCCCTTTCTGTCGTTTCCCCAAGGTGTCTGCAGCATTGTGACGTATTTGTAGGCAGATCATTGGAAGATTGACCATAAGAGACCACATTTACCAGGTGTCCGCCCGGTGTCCTGCGCCGAAATTGGTGCGCAAAAGTCACCTGCCAGTATTTTTCCATGGGATACAGAGAGGAAAGCAAGCTTCCACGAACTGCATATCAATGAAGAGATATGTGAAAAAACACCTTGAGGATTGATTCCAAACAACGTTTGCCATGTTTCGGTCGATATTATGTAGTTAATCCGGAAAAAGTTTTACGTTGTAGGTGACCGAATTTTCGGTTCGTTTCGGTAGCCAGACGCAATGTAGAAAACGGAACGATTTCTCCTACACACAGACGCTTTCAGGAAAAACTGCGCATTTGGTATGTAACTGAGAGTCTCCTCATTGAAAACATCAGAAGCTCTTCAAAGGTAAATGATTTTATTTATTTGGTTATCTGGTTTTTGTGAAAACGTTGCATGCTAAATGCTACTCAAAATGCTATGCTAGCTTTGCATACTCTTACACAAATTAGTCAATTTCTATGGTTCAAAAGCATATTTTGAAAATCTGAGATGACAGTGTTGTTAAGAAAAGGCTAAGCTTGAGAGCAGACGCATTATTTTCATTTTTTTCAGAAATCGTTAACGTTGCGTTATGCTAATGAGCCTGAGGCTTTAGTCACAAACCCGGATCCGGGATGGGGAGTTTCAAGAAGTTAAAGGGGAAAGGTCCGGGTGGGCATCCCTTACGGTGGCGGCTCTGGTGCGGGACCCTCCTCCGCCTCTGGCTCCCCCCACTATGGTGGCGCCTCTGGTGCGGGGACCCTCGTTGCAGGCCCCGGACTGGGGACCCTCACCGCAGGCCCCGGACTGAGGACCCTCGCAACGGTGCGGGGCCCGTGGTGAGGGTCCCCAGTCCGGGGCCGGCAACGAGGGTCCCCAGTCCGGGGTCGGCGACGAGGCCCCCCTCGCCACAGGCCCCGGGCTGGCCCATGGAGCAGGCACAGGACTCCAGGCTGGGGAGACCTACTGGAGGCCTGGTCCTTGCAGGAGGCACAGGATGAACCGGGATGTGGGGAAGCACTGGAGATCTGGTGCGTATCCACTACAAAGTCAACTACCCACAAAATACAAAGGAAAAAAGGCTGCCTAAGAATGATAGACAGCTGTCCCTCATTGAGAACCATACCCGGCCAAAACATAGAAATAAACTAGAATGCCTACCCAAAATAGAGAATAAAAGCCTCTCTATGGGCAGGGTGTGACAGTAATCAAGGTATAAATTATTGTTCTTTTCAAAAACAATGTTTTATTTGGCTTAGTTGTGGGCAATTTGCAGTGTGTAAATTATTATAGTCGTGCTGGTCGGTGCAACTATAGTATTGGATTGGTTGAAGCTCAATGTCAAATGATAATATCCCTACCATCATATCTAAGTCAATACCATTGTCTTTGACAATTTGCAAATCAACTTGAGTGGAGGTACACAACGCACTCCCCGCCTCTTATCATGATCCATTCAACCGTTACAAAGAACCACATACCAGATTTTTAACAGGGTCATTAGCAAAAAATAGAACAAACCTAGGCTACTGTAGATGGGCAATTCCAGCATTATCGATGTGACATTTGCACACAAAATGAGAATCAAAATGTCATACATAATTGACTTATCAAGCTTAAATGAAAATGTTAATGTGTGTATTTGTAGAAGCCTATAGGAGAAGTGTAGACACACAATTACAAAATTCTAAGTAATACCACTTTGAAATAATGGAACAACAATACTTGCATTTATGGATGTGACAGAAATGGACGTACATTTTTGGGAGAATGAACACATCAGCAAAAGTCTGTGAATCTCAAAAGGGTACAATATTAACAGCCATTTTGACAGTAAGGCTTGAATACAAAAAAAAAAGATAAATGTAAAAATGGTCATATATACTTTAGAGATGTCATGCCTGCTCCCGCTCTCTCCCCCTGGCGCTGGAGGGCGCCCGGCTGCCCAGCACTGCGTAGTCCTGCTACCATCATTACGCATAACAGCTTCCCTCGTCACACGCATCAGTGAATTTTTGGGCTCCCCTGGACTCAATCACCTGTTTTATTACCTCCCTGTATTTGTCAGTTCCCCAGGTTTGTTACCTGCTGCTGCATCAACTGTCGTATCTCCTTATGTTACCCGGTGCTGACGCTGTTCCTGTCCTGTTCCAAATTATATGTCGACTCCCCGTACCTGCTTCCCATCTCCAACGTCGGTTCTTACAAGAGAGGAAAATGTACCATTATAGATGTGACACTGTGGAAAATGAGTGTTTTGTATATTAAAGATTTCTTCACCTAACTACCTCAAAGAACCAAGAAATTACCAGTATCTTGAATAGTTATTGTATAGGCTATCAAAGTGCACTTGTGGTTCCAGTCTTAACCAACCAGAAATGTACAAATGTGCAAAAAAAATGCATTTACAATTCTTTATTTGAAAATCTCTATTTTCATTGCGAATTAGTGTGGCATACCTCAACAATTCTATAAATATTTGCACTTTCATAATAACACTAGAGGAAAATGTGATTATGGACGTGACATTCTGCGTTATGGATGTGACGTAGTCCCAGAAGACAGACAGCAAATGATGACACTGCAATCCATTTCAAATGTACAACATTTTAGTCATTTCATTGTAGATCATTAATGACAGATGTTTTATTTAAAATATGAAATGTTATTATCAATCACCTACTGAGTAACAGAATAAACATACAAAAACTCAATTCAAACATGTTTTATAAACTCATGTTTTATTATATTAATCTCACACCCTTAAATCTGCCAGCACAGGCTCTAATTAACGGCACATCCTCCCCTTGCTGTCCACAAAAAGACACAGGGACTGGACAACTTTACCTGCAGCCACCCAAGCCTTGGCTGGCAAGATGTACACAAATCCTGAGCGTCCGTTTCTTTGCAAGAACTGCATTTCAACAACATCAGAGTCCGTCTTTATCTGTTACCACTCCCACAAACTGCCTCTATATACACTGAGTATACCAAACATTAGGAGCACCTTCTTTAATTAAGTTGACCTCAGAACAGCCTCAATTTGTCCGGGCATGGACTCTACAAGGTGCCAAAATGTTGACTCTAATGCTTCACACAGTTTGGCTGGGTGTCCTTTTGATACACACAGGAAAATGTTGAGTGTGAAAAACCCAGCAGGGGCGCAGTTCTTGAAACAAACCGGTGCGCCTGGCATCTACTAACATACCATATTCAAAGACACTTATATTTGTCTGTCTTGTCCACTCACCCTCTGAATGGCACATGTACACAATACATGTCACAATTGTCTCAACGCTTAAAAATCCTTTAACCTCTCTCCTCCCTTCAATACACTAATTGAAGTGGATTTAACAAGTGACATCAATAAGGGATCGTGGCTTTCACCTTGAGATATGTGGTCAGTGTATGTCATAGAAAGAGCAGGCGTTCTTAATGTTTTGTAGACTCAGTGTATACCTCTAACGCTAGACACAGTGATTGATGCACACATTTCATTCCCTTGTTTATGTTTATATTTATGCGCTATCTGGACTCACTCCCTCACTAATCCCTCATCATCTCTACTATATATCTTGATATATGTCATTATGTTGATGTCTTTCCTATGAAGGGTTAAAATTCTCAATTTCAGTTACGTGAAATGGCTAAACACATTTACTTATAACCAACCGGTAGCACATGGTTTGCACTTTTGTAGACATTTCTTGTCGGATTGTAAAGCACCCCAGGCTTGACAGGTGCAGTTCACAAGCAAGCGCAGGGCAGACTACACAGATACAGACCAATATTGTCTCTCGGGTGGGTACCCATACAGGAAGTAAACAAACTCATTATGACCGGTGAAATGTTCTTATGGATTTTTAAGACCTTAATTATGTTAATGAATTTAAGACTTTTATTATGCCATGTGATCACATGCAATGCTCCAGTTTGCAGAACAATGCATGATTGCAGTTCATATGAGAATATGAGTACATCCGAAATAGATCACACACTAGCTTGTTTGCTAACATAAAAACACTTCGGAAGCAGTAGGAAGGGCATGAACATTTTATCATGATTGCGTTTTGCAGTGATGCTGACGAGCGAGTCATTGGTCAAGTATCCGTAAAGGTCACATCCATTACGCTTAGTAATTATACATCCCGTAAGAACTTGATGAAAGTTTGCATACAATCATACTCGAAACGCGCCCACAATAACAACCTTTCCTCAAAAATGTTAAGGATGTGACACTGCCTGTCCAATTCAGCGTTCGATCTTCACTAGATTGTAGAATCCTATACTAGCACTCAAAGGACAAAACATATTTTTATATTGTTTCATTAACCTTCCGACTTGAGGGTCTAGATGTGAGTACCAACACAAGTTATGTGAGCCATTGCCAAAAGCTATGAAATCTGGTTGACTGAAAATACTTATTTTGAGACTTTGGATACTACTTTGTAGTAACAATACTATTCAATGTGGCAATTATAAAGGCCAAATGTAGTCATTACTTCAAAATACACACGTAAATAAATATGAACGTAGTTTAATTAGGAAATAAGCTATTTAATTTTTTCATGCTCAGGTTGACCTTACTATGGAATTGCTCAGATTATTTTGGTATTCAAACTGAGGTTAATCAATAAATGCATACAAATAATTATCCGACATGAAGAAATGGGTGGGTTAGTTATTAGAGAGTTGTTTCCGATTTGATAAGCCAATGACTGTGGTTTTGTTTTGAGTAGCTAGGTAGCAAGGAAGGCTTTCATATAAGGCTGAAGTCATCTGTGTAAACTGCGGACCTAGACACTTGCGTGTATAGTTAGCTAACACACTTTTGTAAAAACGCGCCGTAACGTACAATTTACATTATTTTAGCACCCCAAAAACGTAATAATTCCAGGTCAACTGTAATATGAATGTCACGCCCTGACCTTAGAGAGCCTTTTAATGTCTCTATTTGGTTTAGTCAGGGTGTGATTTGGGGTGGGCATTCTATGTTTTGTTATCTATGATTTTTGTATTTCTATGTTTTGGCTGGGTATGGTTCTCAATCAGGGACAGCTGTCTATCGTTGTCTCTGATTGGGAACCATACTTAGGTAGCCCTTTTTCCCTCCTTTGTTTGTGGGAAGTTGACTTTGTTTAGGGCACATAGCCTTTAGCTTCATGGTTTATTTGTAGTGTTTATTGTTTTTGTCGGCGTCATTCGTAAATAAAGAATATGTACGCTCATCACGCTGCACCTTGGTAGTCCTCCTTCAACAGCCGTGACAATTAATAACATTGTAAAGCACAATTTCTCCCCTTTCCAGCAAAATCAATGACGAGACCTTCATGCTGCCTGTTTCTGCATGATTGAAGAAGGCAATGAGCTCCGCGGGTCTTTTTAAAAATGACAGTTGGGGAAAGCGATACCTACTGCGTGAGAGGGAAAGGGGGAGATAAGCCGTGTCGGGAAACAGCTGTTTTCACCCGATGTGTCCCACTTGTCACCTCTAAAATGTAAATAAAACACTATAAAGAGTTTATATAATGTGTCATTACATACCTATTTGAAGGTTTGTGTCGAATTTGAATCTGGTTTTTAGGGCGGCGCTAAAGTTGTCTGTCGTGGCTTTTGAGAGTCATGTTGGCTTGCAGTGATGACGCAAAAATTGTATGCATTCAGTTGTACAATTGACTATGTATACCCTCTTACCCTGTCCCTTTATTGTTTTTAATCTGTGAGAGAAACACTACAACTGATGGAGAGAGGCTGTACGACACAGAATGAGAAGCATTATGCGTGCTGTACGTTACGTCACAATTTAACATACAGCGTCAGAGGGGTCAGTTTTTGAAAAAAATTCTCCAATACTATCGGGCCAGTCTGCCCAGCGCCGCCAGTGCCGCCAGCGCCGCCAGTGCCGCCAGTCTGCCCAGCGCCGCGAGTCTGCCCAGCGCTGCCAGTGCCGCCAGTCTGCCCAGCGCCGCCAGTCTGCCAGGATCTGCCAGGATCTGCCAGAACTGCCAGTCAGCCAGGATCCGCCAGTCAGCCAGGATCCGCCAGAACTGCCAGTCAGCCAGGATCCGTCAGCCAGGTTCCGCCAGTCTACCAGGATCCGCCAGTCAGCCAGGATCTTCCTGATCCGCCAGTCAGCCAGGATCCGCCAGTCTGCCAGGATCCGCTAGTCAGCCAGAATCTTCCAGAGCTGCCAGTCAGCCAGGATCTGCCGGAACCGCCAGTCAGCCAGGATCTGCCGGAACCGCCAGTCAGCTAGGATCTGCCGGAACCGCCAGCCAGCCAGCCAGGATCTGCTAGATTAATCACCCTGCCTGAGCTTTCTCTCAGTCCCGAGCTTCCTCTCAGTCCCGAGCTGCCCCTCAGTCCAGTGGGGCCCGTTGTTAGGGTCCCTAGGTCAAGGTTAGCGGCAAGGGTCGCCACTCAAGGGACGCTAAGGAGGGGGACTAAGACAATTATGGAGTGGGGTCCACGTCCAGCGCCAGAGCCGCCACCGAGGACAGATGTCCATCCAGACCCTCCTCTATAGGTTTAGGTTGTGCGTTCAGAGTCCGCACCTTGGGGGGTGTTCTGTCACGTTCTGACCATTGTTCGTGTGTTTTCCTTGTTTTAGTGTTGGTCAGGACGTGAGCTGGTTGGGCGTCTGGTTTGTCTATTTCTATGTTTGGCCTGATATTGTTCTCAATCAGAGGCAGGTGTTAGTCATTGTCTCTGATTGGGAACCATATTTAGGTAGCCTGTTTTGTGTTGGGTTTTTATGGGTGATTGTTCCTGTCTTTGTGTTTGTGGCACCAAATAGGTCTGTTTCGGTTTTTCACGTTTCTTGTTTTGTAAATTGTTGTACTTTCATCTTTATTAAAGATGCACAAAACTAACCACGCTGCATTTTGGTCCGCCTCTCTGTCCCCAGAAGAAAACCATTACAATAATACATTATGCACTGTAGTCTTATAAGTCATTATAGTTAATAATCTATAAAACATCATACAAAGTTATATAACGGGGCGGCAGGGTAGCCAAGTGGTTAGAGCGTTGGACTAGTAACCGGAAGGTTGCAAGTTCAAATCCCCAAGCTGACAAGGTACAAATCTGTCATTCTGCCCCTGAACAGGCAGTTAAACCCACTGTTCCTAGGCTGTCATTGAAAATAAGAATTCATTCTTAACTGACTTGCCTGGTTAAATAAAGGTAAAATAAAAATAAAAAACCTGCTTATGAGTTATTATGGATGCTTATAGTCAGTTATAACACATTATAAGGGATGTTATCAGGGGTGAAAGTAAGCCAGTATGGATCCTGGAGTAGAGTAGATGAACGTGCGCAGGTAGCCTACAAGAGCCATTGATGTAATCAGATAAAAACATCATGATCAGTTGTGATCGTGCTCTGACCACGACCACAAGGCCTTCCAGCTAGTGGTGAAGACGGGCCAGTACATCACTGGGTCCGTGCTTCCACCCATCAAGGATATCTACTCGAAACGGTGACTGAGGAAGGCCCGTAGCATCATCAAGAACCCCACACACCCCAGCCACGAGCTGTTCTCTCCCTTACCATCAGACAGTATGCGAGCTTGAGGTATAATATCAACAGACTCAGACAGTTTCTCTCTTTCTAAAATTATCCGCCGCCATTGTTGCAACCCCTATTACTAGTCTGTTAAACCTCTCTTTTGTATCGTCCAAGATTCCTAAAGATTGTAAAGCTACCACGGTCATCCCCCTCTTCAAAGGGGGTGACACTCTGGACCCAAAATGTTACAGACCTATATCCATCCTGCCCTGCCTTTCTAGTCTTCAAAAGCCAAACAGATCACTGACCATTTCAAATCCCACCGTTCCTTCTCCGCTGTGCAATCCGGTTTCCGAGCTGGTCACCTCAGCCACGCTCAAGGTACTAAACGATATCATAACCGCCATCGATAAAAGACAGTACTGTGCAGCCGTCTTCATCGACTTGGCCAAGGCTTTCCACTCTGTCAATCACTGTATTCTTATCGGCAGACTCAACAGCCTTGGCTTCTCAAATGACTGCCTCCCCTGGTTCACCAACTACTTATCAGATAGAGTTCAGTGTGTCAAATCGGAGGGCCTGTTGTCCGGACCTCTGGCAGTCTCTATGGGGGTACCACAGGGTTAAATTCTCGGGCCGACTATTTTCTCTGTATATATCAATGATGTCGCTCTTGCTTCGGGTGATTCCTTGATCCACCTCTACGCAGACGACACCATTCGGTAAACATCTGGCCCTTCTTTGGACACTGTGTTAATTGACGCTACCCATCCCTGTAGCGGGATCATTTTCGTCAGCAACCGCTGAATAGCATAGCCCAACAGTCAAATAATATTACTAAAAAATATTCATGAAATCACAAGTGCAATATTGCGAAACACAGCTTAGCCTTTTGTTAATCACCTTGTCGTCTCAGTTTTTGAAATGATGCTTTACAGCGAAAGCAATCCATGCGTTTATGTAAGTTTATCGATAGCCTAGCATAGCATTATGTACACTTAGCCTGGTCACGAAAATCAGAAAATCAATCAAATGAACCAGTTACCTTTGATGATCTTTGGATGTTTTCACTCACGAGACTCCCCAGTTACCAAGCAAATGTTCCTTTTGTTCCATAAAGATTATTTTTATACCCAAAATACCGATGTTTGTTTTTCGCGTTATGTTCAGAAATCCACAGGAAAGAGCGGTCACGACAACGCAGATGGAAATTCCAAATAGTCTTCATAATGTCCACAGAAACATGTCAAAGGTTTTTTATAATCATTCCTCAGGTAGTTTTTAAAATATATATTTGATAATATATCAACTGAGTGTGTAGCTTTTTCCATAACAGCGGGAGGAACAATGGAGGCTTACACAATGTGATATTTCACGCTAATTTTTCAAAATAAAAGCCTGGAACTATGTCTAAAGACTGTTGACACCTTAGGGAAGCCACAAAAAAAGGAATCTGGTTGATATCCCTTTAAATGGAGGATAGACATGCATAGGAACACAGAGGTTTCAAAATAAGAGGCACTTCCTGATTGGATTTTCCTCAGGCTTTCGCCTGCAATATCAGTTATGTTATACTCACAGACAATAATTTTACAGTTTTGGAAACTTTAGAGTGTTTTCTATCCTAATCTGTCAATTATACATTATACTTATTTTCCACCATAATTTGTAAATAAATTCATTAAAAATCCTACAATGTGATTTTCTGGATTTTTTTCTCTCATTTTGTCTGTCATAGTTGAAGTGTACCTATGATGAAAATTACAGGCCTCTCATCTTTTTAAGTGGGAGAACTTGCACAATTGCTGGCTGACTAAATACTTTTTTTGCCCCACTGTATTCATATTCTATCATCTGGTCCTGAGAAATGGGCTGTTTACTTTGGGAACGTTATTTTTCCAAACATAAAAATAATGCCCCCTAGCTTCAAGAGGTTATTAACAAACCTCCAAACAAGCTTCCATGCCATACAACACTCCTTCTGTGGCCTCCAACTGCTCTTAAACGCTATTAAAACTAAATGCATGCTCTTCAACCGATCGCTACCCGCCCGCCCGACTAGCATCACTACTCTGGACGGTTCTGACTTAGAATATGTGGACAACTACAAATACTTAGGTGTCTGGCTAGACTGTAAACACTCCTTCCAGACTCATTTTAAGCATCTCCAATCCAAAATTAAACCTAGAATCGGCCTCCTATTTTGCAACAAAGCTTCCTTCACTCACGCTGCCAAACATATCTTCGTAAAACTGACTAGCCTAACGTTCCTCGACTTCGGCGATGTCATTTACAAAATAGCCTCCAACAAATCAAATCTAATCAAATTTATTTATATAGCCCTTCGTACATCAGCTGATATCTCAAAGTGCTGTACAGAAACCCAGCCTAAAACCCCAAACAGCAAGCAATGCAGGTGTAGAAGCACGGTGGCTAGGAAAAACTCCCTAGAAAAGCCAAAACCTAGGAAGAAACCTAGAGAGGAACCAGGCTATGTGGGGTGGCCAGTCCTCTTCTGGCTGTGCCGGGTAGAGATTATAACAGAACATGGCCAAGATGTTCAAATGTTCATAAATGACCAGCATGGTCGAATAATAATAAGGCAGAACAGTTGAAACTGGAGCAGCAGCACGGCCAGGTGGACTGGGGACAGCAAGGAGTCATCATGTCAAGTAGTCCTGGGGCATGGTCCTAGGGCTCAGGTCAGTTGAAACTGGAGCAGCAGCACGGCCAGGTGGACTGGGGACAGCAAGGAGTCATCATGTCAGGTAGTCCTGGGGCATGGTCCTAGGGCTCAGGTCCTCCGAGAGAGAGAAGGAGAGAATTAGAGAACGCACACTTAGATTCACACAGGACACCGAATTGGACAGGAGAAGTACTCCAGATATAACAAACTGACCCCAGCCCCCCGACACATAAACTACTGCAGCATAAATACTGGAGGCTGAGACAGGAGGGGTCAGGAGACACTGTGGCCCCACCCGAGGACACCCCCGGACAGGGCCAAACAGGAAGGATATAACCCCACCCACTTTGCCAAAGCACAGCCCCCACACCACTGGAGGGATATCTTCAACCACCAACTTACCATCCTGAGACAAAGCTGACACTCTATTCAACAAATTGGATGCAGTCTATCACAGTGCCATCTGTTGTGTCACCAAACCCCCATATACCACCCACCACTGCGACCTGTATGCTCTCGTCAGCTGGCCCTCGCTACATATTCGTCGCCAAACCCACTGGCTCCAGGTCATCTATAAGTCTTTGCTAGGTAAAGCGCTTCCTTATCTCAGCTCACTGGTCACCAGAACAACACTCACCCGTAGCACGCGCTCCAGCAGGTATATCTCACTGGTCATCCCCAAAGCCAACACCTACTTTGGCTGCCTTTCCTTCGGGTTCTCTACTGCCAATGATTGGAACTAATTGAATTCTTATATCTCCCTCACTAACTTTAAGCATCAGTAATCTGAGCATTTTACGGATAGCTGCAGCTGTACATAGCCCATCTATAAATAGCCCATCCAACTACCTACCTCATCCCCATATTGTTTTTATTTACTTTTTTGCTCTTTTGCACACCAGTATTCTACTTGCACATTATCATCTGCACATCTGTCACTCCAGTGTTAATTTGCTAAATTGTAATTACTTCGCTACTATGGCCTATTTATTGCCTTACCTCCTTACTCCATTTGCACACACTGTATATATATTTTTCTATAGTGTTATTAACTGTACTTTTGTTTATCCCATGTGTAACTCTGTGTTGTTTTTTTGTTGCACTGCTTTGCTTTATCTTGTCCAGGTCGCAGTTGTAAATGAGAACTTGTTCTCAACTGGCCAACCTGGTTAAATAAAGGTGAAATAAAAAAATAAAAAAATTGCTGAACACTTGAACTGGACTGACTACTTGCTCTATTTCTCCGCACCTTAGCACACATCACACCTGCTGCTACGAGACGCTGATTATACTGCTAAATGTACACACTTGCCCCCCATCCCCTTCCGCAATACATGTATAAATAAATTGTGCCTTCCTGTAATATAGTTATACTAAAATGTTTATTCTATTCTACTGCCATTTACCATATGTTCGTGTTCTTATTTTTTACCATTTCTTGTTGTTGTTGCATTGTTGTGAAGGAACCTGCAAGTAAGCATTTCGTTGGACGATGAAATACCATGCATAACCCTGACATACTGGATTAATAAATAGAACTTGTACTTGAAATTAATAGAGATCCTGTAATTCTATGATTAGGCCCATACATTTTTTTTAAGCACAGGCACATATAGAATTCCCATACCGGGAAGAAATTGAACCTACTTTCACTCCTAAATGTCATACAGCATTTTACATACACTGAGTATACCAAACATTAGGAACAACTTCATAATATTGAGTTTCCCTACAGTTGTGTCAAGTTGGCTGGATGTCCTTTGGGTGGTGGACCATTCTTGATACACACAGGAAACTGTTGAGTGTGAGAAACCCAGCAGCGTTGCAGTTCTTGACACAAACCGGTGCACCTGGCACCTAATACCATACCCCGTTCAAAGACACTTAGTGACTTCAGAAAGTATTCACACCCCTCGACTTCTTGTTACAGCCTGAATTTAAAATGGATTAAATTTAAATTTTGTATCACTGGCCTACACACGATATTCCATAACGTCAAAGTGGAATTATGTTGTAATACTTTTTTACAAACTAATTAAAAATTAAAATCTGAAATGTCTTTAAATGTCTTTGTTGAATACTTATATTCATCACCTTTGTTATGGCAAGCCTAAATAAGTTCAGGAATACAAATTGGAATAACAAGTCACATAATAAGTTGCATGGACTCACTCTGTGTGCAATAATAGTGTTTAACATGATGACTGCCTCATCTCTATACCCTACACATACAATTATCTGTAATTTCCCGATGTCGAGCAGTGAATTTCAAACACAGATTCAACCACAAAGACCACGTAGGTTTTCCAATGCCTTGCAAAGAAAGGCACCTATTGGTAGACTTAAAAAAACATAAAGACTGAATATCTGTTTTAACATGATGAAGTTATGAATTACACTTTTGATGGCATATCAATACACCAGTCATTACAAAGATACAGGCGTCCTTCCTAACTCAGTTGCCGGAGAGGAAGGAAAACGTTCATAGATTTCACCATGAGGCCAATGGTGACTTTAAAAGAGTTACAGAGTTTAATGATTGTGAGAAGGAGAAAACTGAGGACGGATCAACAATATTGTAGTTACTCCACAATACTAACCTAAATGACAGAGGGAAAAGAAAAAAGCCTGTACAGAATCAAAATATTCAGAAACATGTATCCTGTTTGCAACAAGGAACTACAGTAAAACTGCAAAAAATGTGGCAAAGAAATTAACTTTATGTCCTATTGTATAATATTCTATTAAATTGAGAGAGACTTTGTCATTTCTTCAATCAATCATCTTTATTCAATATCGATGAATTATTGCAATAATGAAACCGTCTTGACTGTTGGGCCGAGAGCCTACCCTTTACAGACCATGCTGTTCCGCATATACCTGATGCCAAGATTGCTCAGTCATTGCTGGTTCACCCCCATATAGATTGGGGGCACATAAGCCACTTTGGGTTCATCCTGTGGTCATCTGCCTCTGGTGTTGTCTCCCAGATGCCAGGATAATTGGGAATACTGAGGCCTTTGTTCTGTTCCTCCAGGCTATCTCTATCTCGGTGACACTCACCACATCTGATCTATGGAATGCCAGCTGTAGTTTTTTCTATGATCACCAAGCCATCACAGTCAATTGCCAGCCCAAGCTTCAAAAGACTCCTCTCAGTTAATCAGAAAAAGAGTCCTAAAAACCTTATCTATTAACTAAAACTACCATTTGGTGCATATATATAACATAATCTTGTAATCCTGCTACCACAGTCCTGAATACAAAATGCTATGTTTGGGGCAAATCCAACACAATACATCACTGAAGTACCACTCTTCATATTTTCAAGCATGTTGGTGGCTAAATTATGTTATGGGAATGCTTGTCATCATCAAGGACTAGGGAGTTTTTTAGGATAAAAATAAACAGAATAGAGCTAAGCTGTCACGGTCGTCCTCCTCTTCATCTGAAGAGGAGAGGCGAGATGGATCGGAGGACCAAAATGTGGCGTGATATGTGTTCATCATGAATTTTAATAAAGAAAACACTGAACACTGAAACACTATCCAAAAACAATAAACAAAATAACAACCGTGAAGCTAATGAGACCTGTGCTGAAACAAGCAATCAACATAGACAATCACCCACAAACAAACAGTGCAACCCAGGCTACCTAAGTATGATTCTCAATCAGAGACAACTAATGACACCTGCCTCTGATTGAGAACCATACCTGGCCGAAACATAGAAATCCCCAAATCATAGAAAATCAAACATAGACTGCCCACATCAACTCACGCCCTGACCATACTAAATAATGAATACAAAACAAAGGAAATAAAGGTCAGAACGTGACATAAGCACTGAACCAGGAAAACCCTGGTTCAGTCTGCTTTCCAACAAACACTGGGAGACAAATTCCCCTTTCAGCAGGACCTAAAACACAAGGCCAAATATGCACTGTGGTTGCTTACCAAGAAGACATAAAATGTTTCTATGTGGCCTAGTTGCAGTTTTGACTTTAATTTGCTTGAAGATCTATTGCAAGACTTGAAAATGCCTGTGTAGTGATGGTCAACAACCAATTTGACAGAGCTTGAAGAATTTTTAAAGCATAATGTGCAAATATTGTACAATCCAGGTGTGCAAAGCTCTTAAAGGCTTACCCAGAAAGACTCAGCTGTTATTGCTTCCAAAGGTAATTCAAACAGAACTGATCCAGGGGTGTGAATACTTACAGCACCAGTCAAAAGTTTGGACACACCTAGTCATTCCAGGATTTATTTTTAATATTTTCTACACTGTAGAATAATAGTGAAGACATCAACACTTTTGAAATAACACATATAGAATCATGTCGTAAGCAATAAAGTGTTAAAACAATCTTAATATATTTGATATTTTTCAAAGTAGTCACCCTTCGCCTTGATGACTGCTTTGGACACTCTTGGACTTCTCTTAACCAGCACCTGGAATGCTTTTCCAAATCAAATCAAATGTTATTTGTCACATACACATGGGTAGCAGATGTTAATGCGAGTGCTTCTAGTTCCGACAATGCAGTAATAACCAATGAGTAATCTAACCTAACAATTTCACAACAACTACCTTATACACACAAGTGTAGAGGGATGAGGAATATGTACATAAAAATATATGAGTGATGGTAGAGAACGCCATAGGCAAGATGCAGTAGATGGTATCGAGTACAGTATAAACATATGAGATGAGATGAGGATATGTAAACATTATATGAAGTGGCATTGTTTAAAGTGGCTAGTGATACATTTTTTACATCAATTTTTCCATTATTAAAGTGGCTGGAGTTGAGTCCGTATTTTGGCAGCAGCCACTCAATGTTAGTGGTGGCTGTTTAACAGTCTGATGGCCTTGAGATAGACTGAAAAACAGATTCTCTCGGTCCCTGCTTTGATGCACCTGTACTAACCTCGCCTTCTGGTGGGGTGAACAGGCAGTGGCTCGGGTGGTTTTTGTCCTTGATGATCTTTATGGCCTTCCTCTGACAGTCTTGAAGGAGTTCCCACATATGCTGAGCCCTTGTTGGCTGCTTTTCCTTCACTCGTGGTCCAACTCATCACAAACTATCTCAATTTAATTGAGGTAAGGTGATTGTGGAGGCCAGGTAATTTGATGGTCAAATAGCCCTTACACAGCCTGAAGGTGTGTTGTTTCATTGTCCTGTTGAAAAACAAAATGATAGTCCCACTAAGCGCAAACCAGATGGGATGGTGTATTGCTGCAGAATGCTGTGATGGCCATGATGGTTAAGCGTGCCTTGAATTCAAAATAAATCACTGACAGTGTCACCAGCAAAGCACACCCACACCATCACACCTTCTCCATGCTTCACAGTGGGAACCACGCATGCAGAGATCATCCGTTCTCCTCATCTGTGTCTCACAAAGACACAGAGGTTAAAACCAAAAATCTCAGTTTTGGACTCATCAGACCAAAGGACAAGTTTCTTCATCTTATTGGTGTCCTTTAGTAGTGGTTTCTTTGCAGAAATTCGAACATGAAGGCCTGATTCATGCAGTCTCCTCTGAACATAACACGTTTGAAGGTAAGACCCAGGTGCAGACAATGTTGAAGTGACAATAGTTTATTAAATCGAACACAGGCAGTCAAAGGTACATTATGGCAGGCAGGCGCAGAGTCAAGTCAGGCAGAGGTCGGTAATCCAGAGTAGTGGGGCAAGGGTACGAGACGGTAGGCACGCTCATGGTCAGGGTAGGCAGAAATGTCAAAACCGGGAAAACTAGAAAACAAGCACAATAGACAGGACAGGAGCAAGGGGAAAACCGCTGGTAGGTCTGAATGAACAAAACGAACTGGCAACAGACAAACAGAGAACACAGGTATAAATACGCAGGGGATAATGGAGTGGGGTGGAGACAAATCACAGAGACAGGTGAAACAGATCAGTGTCTGACAGAACAGTTGATGTTGAGATGTGTCTGTTACTTGCACTCTGTGAAGTGTTTATTTGTGCTGCATTTTCTTCCTTTCCTGTGGTGGTCTTCATGAGAGCCAGTTTCCTCATAGCGCTTGATGGTTTTTGCAACTACAGTTGAAGAAACTTTCAAAGTTCTTGACTTTTTCCGTATTGACTGACCTTCATGTCTTAAAGTAATAATGGACTGTTGTTTCTCTTTTTATTTGAGCTGTACGTTTGAGTCTGTCAGGTAGAATGAAAGCGACTACATCGACCATAATCCTTTGCTTGTTACGGCCACTTCCACCATGAACCTTAGCAATTTTTTGTTGTTTTTGGTGCCATTCAACCCTATTCAGCAATATGGCAATTGGACTTCTTACCCCTTTTAAACATTGTGCGTTTGTTTAGATTTCTGTGATTAACGGGGGCTGAGCTGGAGCAGTGTTTGTGAGACAAGAGCGGATCCCGAAATGGTCCGGCAGCGGTTCTTCTCACAGAAACGCCTGTAAAGTTTGAAACTATTATGACCAATCTATGAAAAGCTGAGACTCCCATGAATACCTAAATGTAATCTGTTTAGCTCTATGAGCTCACAACTCACAAAATAGTAGTTAGAAGGAAAGGAGTTCATCTACATAGAAGTTAATAGGAAATCTCAGGATATAGTGTCTATAATACTCTAATAAACTCACATAGTTGCTGTCACAAACTCCAAACTCCACGTAGGTGTCACCGACTAGTTGGATATTAATTTCCCACTGAGAAACAAAGTACAATGTACTTACAGTATTCTTATAAATTCATTTCTATCAGGTTTTTTAGGGCTGTGGCGGTCAGGGTGATTGTCAAGCAGATTACTGTCAGTCCCACGGTAATTGACAAACACATTCAGCATCTCCTGACTTCCACACACAGCCTACAAGCCACTGATGCAGACCTTTGGAACATCTACATTTTAAAAAGTTTAATAAATCCAATCGAAATTAAAGAATAGGACTAAATCAAATCAAACTTAAAGTACATTTAAAGTTTAATTTAGTCCTATTCTTTTAACTTATATTTTTGGTTGAGATGTGAATCAACATATCAATTATTAATTTGTTGACAAACTTGAATTAAAGCCAGACTAAGTCAGTGGCACAAATGGAACTATCCAAGCAGAAGGATCACCTTCAAATGTTGATATTTGGTTGCGTTGACAACCAAACACAATTTAATATTACCTACAGTAAATAGCCTATCTTAAAATAAGTGATATATTTTGAGCTTTCTTATGAAATCATATAAAGCGGGCTTAGGTCATCGCAAGTCTGTGGAGATCTTCACAATTCTTGTAATAATCTGTTCAGAACCATGTACTTTTAATGTAATCTCTACTGCAATCAAGGTCATTTCGTTCTGCTATTAGATGAAGCACATTGATAACACATTAATCTGTTGTATAAATGAACAAAATATCTGAGATTTTATTCCCATTTATACTTTGATGTGCTTTTAAATGGTTGAAAGTGCACTTATAGATATTTATGTGACAACTAAAACAAAGCATATCAAAGACACAGGGAGCCAGGAAGCAGGTGCAGATGGTGTGTTAATAATAATGAACATGGAGAGTTACAATACAAGACATTTACATTACATTTAAGTCATTTAGCAGACGCTCTTATCCAGGGCGACTTACAAATTGGTGAATTCACCTTCTGACATCCAGTGGAACAGCCACTTTACAATAGTGCATCTAAATCATTAAGGGGGGGGTGGTGAGAAGGATTACTTATCCTATCCTAGGTATTCCTTGAAGAGGTGGGGTTTCAGGTGTCTCCGGAAGGTGGTGATTGACTCCGCTGTCCTGGCGTCGTGAGGGAGTTTGTTCCACCATTGGGGGGCCAGAGCAGCGAACAGTTTTGACTGGGCTGAGCGGGAACTGTACTTCCTCAATGGTAGGGAGGCGAGCAGGCCAGAGGTGGATGAACGCAGTGCCCTTGCTTGGGTGTAGGGCCTGATCAGAGCCTGGAGGTACTGCGGTGCCGTTCCCCTCACAGCTCCGTAGGCAAGCACCATGGTCTTGTAGCGGATGCGAGCTTCAACTGGAAGCCAGTGGAGAGAGCGGAGGAGCGGGGTGACGTGAGAGAACTTGGGAAGGTTGAACACCAGACGGGCTGCGGCGTTCTGGATGAGTTGTAGGGGTTTAATGGCACAGGCAGGGAGCCCAGCCAACAGCGAGTTGCAGTAATCCAGACGGGAGATGACAAGTGCCTGGATTAGGACCTGCGCCGCTTCCTGTGTGAGACAGGGTCGTACTCTGCGTATGTTGTAGAGCATGAACCTACAGGAACGGGCCACCGCCATGATGTTGGTTGAGAACGACAGGGTGTTGTCCAGGATCACGCCAAGGTTCTTAGCGCTCTGGGAGGAGGACACAATGGAGTTGTCAACCGTGATGGCGAGATCATGGAACGGGCAGTCCTTCCCCGGGAGGAAGAGCAGCTCCGTCTTGCCGAGGTTCAGCTTGAGGTGGTGATCCGTCATCCACACTGATATGTCTGCCAGACATGCAGAGATGCGATTCGCCACCTGGTCATCAGAAGGGGGAAAGGAGAAGATTAATTGTGTGTCGTCTGCATAGCAATGATAGGAGAGACCATGTGAGGTTATGACAGAGCCAAGTGACTTGGTGTATAGCGAGAATAGGAGAGGGCCTAGAACAGAGCCCTGGGGGACACCAGTGGTGAGAGCGCGTGGCGAGGAGACAGATTCTCGCCACGCCACCTGGTAGGAGCGACCTGTCAGGTAGGACGCAATCCAAGCATGGGCCGCGCCGGAGATGCCCAACTCGGAGAGGGTGGAGAGGAGGATCTGATGGTTCACAGTATCGAAGGCAGCCGATAGGTCTAGAAGGATGAGAGCAGAGGAGAGAGAGTTAGCTTTAGCAGTGCGGAGCGCCTCCGTGATACAGAGAAGAGCAGTCTCAGTTGAATGACTAGTCTTGGATCAAGAAGGTCATTCTGAGAGAGATAGCGGGAGAGCTGGCCAAGGACGGCACGTTCAAGAGTTTTGGAGAGAAAAGAAAGAAGGGATACTGGTCTGTAGTTGTTGACATCGGAGGGATCGAGTGTAGGTTTTTTCAGAAGGGGTGCAACTCTCGCTCTCTTGAAGACGGAAGGGACGTAGCCAGCGGTCAGGGATGAGTTGATGAGCGAGGTGAGGTAAGGGAGAAGGTCTCCGGAAATGGTCTGGAGAAGAGAGGAGGGGATAGGGTCAAGCGGGCAGGTTGTTGGGCGGCCGGCCGTCACAAGAAGCGAGATTTCATCTGGAGAGAGAGGGGAGAAAGAGGTCAGAGCACAGGGTAGGGCAGTGTGAGCAGAACCAGCGGTGTTGTTTGACTTAGCAAACGAGGATCGGATGTCGTCGACCTTCTTTTCAAAATGGTTGACGAAGTCATCTGCAGAGAGGAAGGAGGGGGAGGAGGATTCAGGAGGGAGGAGAAGGTGGCAAAGAGCTTCCTAGGGTTAGAGGCAGATGCTTGGAATTTAGAGTGGTAGAAAGTGGCTTTAGCAGCAGAGACAGAGGAAAATGTAGAGAGGAGGGAGTGAAAGGATGCCAGGTCCGCAGGGAGGCGAGTTTTCCTCCATTTCCGCTCGGCTGCCCGGAGCTCTGTTCTGTGAGCTCGCAATGAGTCATCGAGCCACGGAGCGGGAGGGGAGGACCGAGCCGGCCTGGAGGATAGGGGACATAGAGAGTCAAAGGATGCAGAAAGGGAAGAGAGGAGGGTTGAGGAGGCAGAATCAGGAGAAAGGTTGGAGAAGGTATGAGCAGAGGGAAGAGATGATAGGATGGAAGAGGAGAGAGTAGCGGGGGGAGAGAGAGCGAAGGTTGGGACGGCGCGATACCATCCGAGTAGGGGCAGTGTGGGAAGTGTTGGATGAGAGCGAGAGGGAAAAGGATACAAGGTAGTGGTCGGAGACTTGGAGGGGAGTTGCAATGAGGTTAGTGGAAGAACAGCATCTAGTAAAGATGAGGTCGAGCGTATTGCCTGCCTTGTGAGTAGGGGGGAAGGTGAGAGGGTGAGGTCAAAAGAGGAGAGGAGAGGAAAGAAGGAGGCAGAGAGGAATGAGTCAAAGGTAGACGTGGGGAGGTTAAAGTCGCCCAGGACTGTGAGAGGTGAGCCGTCCTCAGGAAAGGAGCTTATCAAGGCATCAAGCTCAATGATGAACTCTCCGAGGGAACCTGGAGGGCGATAAATGATAAGGATGTTAAGCTTGAAAGGGCTGGTAACTGTGACAGCATGGAATTCAAAGGAGGCGATAGATAGATGGGTAAGGGGAGAGAGAGAGAATGACCACTTGGGAGAGATGAGGATCCCGGTGCCATCACCCCGCTGACCAGAAGCTCTCGGGGTGTGCGAGAACACGTGGGCGGACGAAGAGAGAGCAGTAGGAGTAGCAGTGTTATCTGTGGTGATCCATGTTTCCGTCAGTGCCAGGAAGTCGAGGGACTGGAGGGAGGCATAGGCTGAGATGAACTCTGCCTTGTTGGCCGCAGATCGGCAGTTCCAGAGGCTACCGGAGACCAGGAACTCCACGTGGGTCGTGCGCGCTGGGACCACCAGATTAGGGTGGCCGCGGCCACGCGGTGTGGAGTGTTTGTATGGTCTGTGCAGAGAGGAGAGAACAGGGATAGATAGACACATAGTTGACAGGGTACAAAAGAGGCTACGCTAATGCAAAGGAGATTGGAATGACAAGTGGACTACACGTCTCGAATGTTCAGAAAGTTAAGCTTACGTAGCAAGAATCTTATTGACTAAAATGATTGAAATGATACAGTACTGCTGGAGTAGGCTAGCTGGTAGTGGCTGCGATGTTGACACTACACTAATCAAGTCGTTCCGTCGAGTGTAATAGTTTCTACAGTGCTGCTATTCGGGGGCTAGCTGGCTAGCTAGCAGGTTGATTGCGTTACGTTACCTTAAAAGAACGACAATAGCTGGCTAGCTAACCTAGAAAATCGCTCTAGGCTACACAATTGTCTTAGATACAAAGACGGCTATGTAGCTAGCAAGAGAAGTGTCTGGACATGAAAACAGAACCAATATGTTGGTGAGGGCGATATGAAAGGAGTAATCAAGGTGGTGATGAAGTCCAGGTGTGCTTGACTAAGGGGAGCAGGTGTGCGCAATAATGGATGCCAGGTGTGCACAATGTGGGTTGCCAGGACCGGTAGTTAGTAGACCGGCAATGTCGAACGCCAGAGGGAGGGAGCAGGAGTAGGAGTGATACAAAAATGATACAATTGTTTTTCCATTGGAATTCAGTTGTTCTTTTAGATGGTTGAAAGTAATAGTGATAACACACTGGAAATTCAACAACATTTTGGCTGTGTTTTTGAGTGGGTGAATCTAAATTGTCATCTCATTGGTCAACGTCTCAACCAAATATTACTGAATTATCCACATTGAAATGACGTGGTGTGCCAAGTGCGACATGAAGCAGTCCTTACAGAAAAAACACATGATTTGAAATTACATTTCACACGTGAAATCATGTGAAAACGTGTTTTTGGGAGATTGGAATACTTCACGTTATCACATTAACTTCACATAAGATCATGTGATCACATGAAAAGTGTTTTTGGAACACCACGTGTATTTACATGTGAAATTCATGTGTTTCTTTCTTAAGGGAGCAGTTGCAGCTGAAACCAATGTGGAATTGGCTTACTTTATCTGGTGGGTGTTTTCTCCTGTCATTTGTCTGTTCCTAGCACACTCTTGACATTATACTGTACAAACAATAGCAGCCTTGATTATATTGTCGGTGTCACGCCCTGACCATAGAGAGCCCTTGTTTCTCTATGGTGTAGTAGGTCAGGGTGTGACTAGGGGGTGTTCTAGTTTAACATTTCTATGTTGGTGTTTTGGTTTGGTTCCCAATTAGAGTCAGCTGGTAATCGTTGCCTCTAATTAGAGATCATATTTAGTTAGCATTTTCCCACCTGTGTTGGTGGGATATTGTTTTGTGCATGTAGCACCACGTAGGCATATTCCGTTGTTTTTGGTTTATTTTTTATTGTTATGCTCGTGTTTTATGGATTGGTGTGCGATGGGTTCTTGTACCCACATTTAATTTTATTATGGACTTTGGTTTTGGAGCTTTTGTTTTAAGTTATTAAACTACTCCATTATACCAAGTTTGATTCTCCTGCGCTTGACTTCCCTGCCACCTACACACGTCATGACAGTCGGTTTTCCCAGAAAGAGCTGTGATGTATACAGAGCACTTTGTTTTTGCTTTGAATCCAAGCAAAGCAACTGAAACATACTCTCTTTTATATCTCTCACATCTCGATTGAGCTGTTGCTGGTTCTCACATTTACAATCCATTGATTTATCCAAAGAACTTGTGTGTGCATCTACTCCCATTTGCAGACTGGGTTGAACTGTGCTATTTATTCATAGGACTTTCCCGGCTGTGCTGAGATCTCGACACTGAGACACATCTGCACCTTGTGACGCCAGGCCTCCTGGGCATGTTCAGCACTGTAGGCCTGGACCTGTCCACATGAGGGATTGGATCACAATATTCACACAGTGGATCATGGGGCAAGGCTGGGGCTGGTTGTAGAGTTTGTCTGTTCTTACTGCTCTAATCCAGGGCCTGGAGTTTTCTTGTTGCTGTAAAGAAGTGTAACTCAATCTGAGGGATATACTGTACACATGTAGCCATGTACTGTATGGTCATTTGATGAATAGGACAGGACAGACGCAGACAGCAAAAGATACTGTGGATGTTGGTGCCTGGGCTTTTGTGGTTGACACTGCTAAATTACTGGAAAAATAAATACCACAGTAGAGAAAGGATAAGAAGCAAACAAAGATGGAAGAAAAAGTTTCACACAAGTTTTGTGTTGTTGACTACTTGGAAGCTGTCAGTCTGTCTGTTTGGGTAGACATGTAACATGTAATAGACATGTAATAACTCGCACCTGCCTGTCTGTCTGTCGCTCTCTGTCACGGCTTTGACAAATCATGTGGCCAAAGCAGACAGATCGGGCCACGCCTAAAGGTGTTGCCATGGAAACCTCAATATTTATATGCCCTTTGCATCCAGGCAAGAACAAGCCAGTTTACTGTCATTCTGGTTCACTCCCAGCAAACATATACAGTGCTTATGTGAATAATTTCAGTATAACTTAAGCTTCTTCAGATGGGTCAATCTTGTGGTTCAGACTGCCCTTGGGTAATGAGGTACAGTCATAAATTATTATAACTTTTGTGTAACAATTGTTGTGTCTACACTTGACACTTACATGCTTCCGCTATAAGAATAAGAAGCTTGCGTTCAAAAGATAGGTCTAGATGCACAAACGTCGTTTTATGGTCTGATTGTGTTCAGATCTGTCTGGCCGAAAGCACATACAGTGGGCAATGTCATCAGCACTCCTCCCACAAGTCTCCAGAAAACTTGTGTATTGGGACCGAGAGGCACCTTTTCATTATAACGTTGGAGGAGAGTGTTTGGGGGACGTGTTTGCTGGGCTCATAAATGCTAGCCAGCTAGCTAATATTTAGAAACAATATTCTTTGTTTGGCTAGAGTTATGCTAACTCATTTGCAATCCCTTTAGCGTTGCTTGCTAGCTAGCTACAGAGGTTAGCTGGCTACTTAGCATAGAGTAGTTATCTACGTCAATCAGTTGTTCTGGTGTTATTATCACATTTAGTCTATTCCACCTTTTGTAGAATGCATACTGGCATTTGAATATAGTGCGGAACGGACACAATGTGAACATGGTGGACACAAATGTAAATTAATTTTCACCTCTGACCGTCTTAATCAACACTTCTCCTGAGTTTTTCTGCATGAATTTGGGATGTATGGTCACAAGCCATAATTGCTCCCTTTCTTTGTCTCTACTTCATCGTCAAAGCTAAGGGAAGGTATACGGCCAAAATGTTGGAGCTACATGTAATCATTATCTCTCTACTGCTTGGCAGATAGGCGATTGCCTGACATAAATACACTACCGAGCCATAAAATTGCATGTGCCTTCGTGTTCAAAGCAAGGTGGACCAGAGCTTGGTTTTCCTTTAAGTTCTGTAGAACCAGATATAAACCAGGACCTGCAAGCATACACTATCTGTTATGGATTTCTAGACATAGAAAGATATTTCCAAACACCCAGAGAAGAGATTCCAATCTTGACTCATTGTTCTCTTCACTGTCGGTCACGTTTCATTAGGTTTGCTATAGTGTACTTCTGCCACAGTACACTACAGGTGAGAAGCTTCCTCTTCTGCAGTGAGTTTAGTTATTTTGATGACCCTCAGGAGGTCCTGTTTGCTGATGTGTCAAACATTTTCCAATAAAAGGTTCTTTAAGGGATATTTTTGGACAACACCATTTTATAAACACATAACGTCAAAACCTTTAAGATGTTGATGAGTCAACACCATGTGCTCAGTCAGTCAGTGTTGCTCGGATTAGCGGAGAAAGAGGGGGAAGAGGTGGAGGAATGTTTACGACATTTATTGTCCTGCTGAGATTCCCTGCGTTTAGTCAGTGAGCTCTGGCCAGATGATCACTGAAGATGATTATGGAGATCATACCGTAAATGGTTAGCTGACTTTAGTATCAGCACGGGGTCGGATGGGGATAGTGAGACAATCAGTAATATTTTACAAGGCTTTGGCTAGAGATATGGGTTAATGCCTCTGTTGATTTCTTAATGTAATCATCCAGGGAAAATCGGTTCATTCTTTTATCCATGATTCATTCTCTGTGCCTATCCATATCTCATCCTTATCCACTGTCAGCTACACCTACTCTAAATGCATGTAGTGTTAAAGCCTGTTGACTTTGTGTTCCTGTGTGGCTAGGTCGGTAGAGCATGGCACTTGCATCACCAATGGTTGTGGGTTTTATTCCAGCTGGGGTCACTCCTACATAAAAATGTATACACGTGTGACTGTAAGTCGCCTTGGATAAAATCATCTGCAAAATGGCATATGCAATTGTATTTTACTTAGCGTCTGTAGCTAGGTTTCCAAACAATTAGCGACAGATTTTCATGAGAATAATCTAAAATCTGCATAAAGAAAATAGTCACATATTCCTACCAGTGGTGTGTTTCCACCTAACTGACTTGTTGAAGATAAAAATCAGTGTGTGATGACAAAGTGCACACAAAAGGTACTTCTACCCTTAATATTCATCATCTCCAGCACCACCCCAACATCAACATATGTGACCGACCGCCTTAATTAGGTATTATGGAGCAAAATCTGAAAGTGTTTTTTACATTGGATAAAAGCAGAGACAGAGAGCTACAAAATGGTATTTCATACACTGCATTTAAGGAACAATGGAAAAGTAATTCTGCTTTGAAAGTTGATAAACTTGTAACCACACTTTTGAAAAAATGGCATTTGAATGTTTTGGTACCTGCTTGGAGTGTACCTGATTCTTTGTCTACACCCATTCAGCATCGTTCACACCCTCTTAAGCTTTAGCTCCACCCAATCTCTTTAAGGGTTGAGCCGAGCATTCTGTCCTAACAGCAGTCAAGCACCCAAGATAACTGGCTAACAATTGTCGCAGTGACATTCTAATAAAATGGACACTTGCATAGTGGAGTCTTTTGTTAAGACATGTAGCTAGCGAGCTAGCTAAACAATGAACCATAATCACAACTCATGACATTACCACCCTACATGCATCTACAACTAGCTAACTAACCAGGTTCAATGTTAGCTAGCTAACATTAGGCTATATAAGCAAAGCAAATGGCTCTGAGAGCTAACAGCTAGCTAACAGTGCAGTTTAACTTGATATAAAAATAGTTTGTCAAAATTAGAAATGTGTAATATCTGAAAATGTAGTGAGCTAGACTATCTTACCCGTGGTCTGAAATTGGAGTAGATAGCCAGAGCGAATTTACCAGCTACGTCTATCAACAGTTGTCACAGTGACAGTCTATTGAAATTGATACTTGCATAGTGGAGTATTTTGTTAAGACATGTAATGTAGTAATCCCAACTCATGACATTACTATCCTGCATGAATCTGCAGGTAGCAAATCAGGTTCAATGTTAACTAGCTAACGTTAGGCTATAACTAGCCAAGAAAATGGATCTGGGATACGAATAATAAGCTCATACACGTAACGTTAGCTAGCGAGCCAGTCAGCAAACATTATCTAGCTAGCTAACAGTACAGTTTAACTTGAAGTAAAAGAACTTTGTCCAAATTACAAATGTGTAATATCTGAAAATGTAGCTTGCTAGACTATTTTACCTGTATACATCATGGTTGGATGTTTCTCCCTGTCACGGATGCCATGGTTGTCCTTTGTTTGAAGATGTATTCTGGAGATAGGTGTTTTCTCTATCTCCTTAGCTATCATACTCTAATTCCACTGATTTTCAAAACTCAGTCCTTCAGAAAGTGGAAAAAAAAGAAAGCAACACTTATGCAGTTCTACAAAGCAATATATTTGTTTAAAAGCTGCTTTAGACAGGATTACCTACACATACTAACCAGCTCAAATAGACAGAAGCGTGCTATATGGCAGACCAATACGAACTCATCTCTCTGTATGTCCAGCCCACTCATTATCTCAGGCAATCATGTATAGCGTGAAGGTTGCTGGCTTTTTCTGTGGCTAAACCAACTAGGCTCGCAATTTAACAATTGTATTCTTATTTACAGATGGCATACAAGTTTGCTATTAAGGTACATGAAAGTTCACATGTTCCAGAAGGCATTTCTGCCACAAAACACATTTTGATAAAAATAAAAAAAAGTTCAAATGACTCTCGTGTGAAGTAGTGACCCACGACATACACCTAGTTTCCTGAAATGGGTCACATATGTGAAAATGGTGCGTTTCTATGTTTTGTAATAAAAAAGGTAGAGAAAGATAAGTGTTTCCAATTCCATAATGTCAAACTAACAAATTATCTGTATCCATTTATAAAATTGTACAGAGATTTCCTGTTTCCATCACAGCTATGGTGTTTCTTTATGTGGTATGACTTTACTCACATTGTCACGTCTACTCCCGCTCCTCCTCCTGGTGCTCATTGTCGCCAGTTGTCTAATCATTACGCACTCCTGCCACCATCGTCACGCACACCTGTGCCTCATGACACTCACCTGGACTCCATCACTTTCTGTCACTCCCCTTGGTTCTTTCCTCAGGTGTTATTGTTTCGGTTCCAGTGTTCATTCCGTACACTACCCATGTTTCGTTCTATGTTCATTTATTTATTAAATACACTCCCTGAGCTTGCTTCCCGACTCCCAGCGTACACGGTACACACAAAAACTTTAGATGGAAATATGGTTTGTGACTCATCTAGGTTGGGGATGTTGTTTTGATACACAACTGCTGATGATGTGCACAGTGCACTGCTCTCATCCAGTTGCATTCCAGAGTACATTGACATGAGAAGGGGGCATCTCTTGACATGAAGGCACGGTCACACAACCTATCAACCCATCCTTAGTTCTCTGGACATGGAGATGAGCAGAGAGAGAGAGAGAGGAGTTCATAGAAACCAATCAAAGGTATCAGATAGGGAGGATTCATCCAGCATGTTTCCCCAGTTATCTGTTTGTATTGGGCCAATAGGATTAAAATCAAAATACATTTACCAGTGTGATAAATCTATACTTCTGAATGTCATATTCTTGTCCCCACATTTTGATCATAGTCACTCCATGTTGCTGTGTCATGTTGAGTCCCTCAATGCCACAACAGGTGCTTCCATATAACCTAAACAACATTGTAGCACATGTTTCCTATATGCCAAGCATCATTATGAACACATACAATTACACCTGTTAAGTTAACCTCACTCTTGGTGCACATTGTAACGGCGTTCTTCGTTTGTCAAAAGAGAGTCGGACCGAAATGCAGCGTGGTGGTTACTCATGATCTTTAATGAAGGATCGCGATACATAAAATAACTGTAACAAAATACAAAACAAACGGAAAGTGAAATCTAATTACAGCCTATCTGGTGAAACTACACAGAGACAGGAACAATCACCCACGAAATGCAAAGTGAAACCCAGGCTACCTAAATACGGTTCCCAATCAGAGACAACGAGAATCACCTGACTCTGATTGAGAACCGCCTCAGGCAGCCAAACCTATACTAAACCCACCCCTAATCAACCACAATCCCAATTCCTACAAAAACCCCAATACAACAACACAATAACATAAACCCATGTCACACCCTGGCCTGACCAACTAATTATCTAAAACACAAAATACTAAGACCAAGGCGTGACACACATATTCTATACTGTGACTGATCTCCAGTTCAAACAACAAGATACAAAAATAAAAAGACTAAAAAAAGACATGGCTGAGTGAATGAAAATATATGAAACTGAAAAGGTCCTCTACCGTCACATCACCACACATGGAAGCCTATAGGTATACGAATGTAAGGACGGAAGGTGTTGATAGAATGCTCTGAGAAACATTTCCCCACTCATTAATTAAACGAGCTCAGTCAGTCAGTGTTGCTGGGAAGATCAGTTCACGGAAGAGGAGGGAAAGGCGGAGGAATGTTTACGACACTTACTGTCCTGCTGAGATTCCCTGTGGTTAGTCAGTGAGCTCTGGCCAGATGATCACTGAAGATGATTAAGGAGATCATAACGTAAATGGTTAACACACGGGACGAGACCCGTAATCATCTGCGCAATCCACAATGGCACGAAAGCCCAAAACACACAGTGCAGGTTCTCACACGCACCAAAGGACATTGTAACATTAATTGACCAGACCATGGAAACCAACGAGTCACGAGTCATGAAGGCAGTCAAATTCCACGTGACAGTTTAGTCACTGTAATTAGGCTTCTGCTGATGGTCATTAGTAGCCTACCAAACTTGCTAACTGCCGGGTACTCAGGACTCTATTGTCCCTCTAATCACTCTGACATCAGTGCAAATGTAATTGAAATCGAATCAAATCAAACACTTCATGAGAGCCCATGAGCTCATGTTGCACAACATTTCTATGGGCTATTAAATTGCTATTAAATTGAGTGATGGCCTCTATTAAAAAGAGGAGAATTTCATCATCTTTCTATAGGCTAGGCATACTATATTTATTTCTCAACTTTCCTAATTGTTTATCTTTACAACAGGAGTCTAGCCTACCTGGCAATCATGAAAATGAACCACAGGAAAAGCGACCTCCATTCGCTATTTAAGTGCAGATAATGGTCCATTATAAATCAAAATGATTTTCAGTCATGTATTATTTAGTATATTTAAAGACAATATTAAATCAAGAATAGTGATGGGTGACAATATTAGCTTATCACTTGAATTATATATTATCACTGATCAATGATGCCCAACTTAAGGCAAGAAACAATGCTTGTTTTTTGTTTTTTTTTCATCATTGTCGCACACCTCATGTAGACTAGCCCATAGGCCTATATGTTTTGATAAGCACATTTTATCTGCTTTACAAGGGGTGTAGAGCCAAACTGGCATACATCAGCAGAACATGCGTTTCAAGTTTGGGGAAGATAATTTTCAACATAAAAATTCACCTGTATCATGCATGCATAATTGCATTTGCAGTCACTTTTGATAACGGTGTTTTCCGCTAATGGAACATTCATGCTTATAGCCTACTACCATGTGCACATCTGTCACGGTCGTCATAACAAGGAGATCAAGGCGCAGAGTGATAAGCGTACATTCTATTTATTGAAATGAATGGAACACTGAACAAAACTATACAAAATAACCAAACAAACCGTGAAGCAATATGACTTGTCACACCCTGACTAACCAAAATAATAAAGAAAACAAAGTTAACTAAGGTCAGGGCGTGACAGTACCCCCCCCCCCTCCCGGCCGCTGGAGACCCGCTGGTGACCCGTCGATGGAGGTTCCGGTCTGTGGCCCGTCGTTGGAGGTTCCGGACTGTGGCCCGTCGTTGGAGGTTCCGGACTGTGGCCCGTCGTTGGAGGTTCCGGGTCTGTGAACCGTCGCCGGAAGCTCTGGACTGGGCACTGTCACCGGACGCTCTGGACTGGGTACTGTCGCATGATGCTCTGGACTGGGTACTGTGGCCGGACGCTCTGTATTGGGTACTACCGCCGGACACTCTGGACTGCCCAGGCGCACTGTAGGCCTGGTGCGTGGTGCCGGGCTGGTGACACGCACCTCAAGGCGAGTGCGGGAAGCAGGAACAGGGCATACTGGCTGTAGGCCTGGTGCGTGGTGCCGGCACTGGTGGTACCGGGCTGGGGACACGCACCTCAGGGTGAGTGCAAGGAGCAGGAACAGGGCGTACTGGACCCTGAAGGCGCACTGGAAGCCTGGTGCGTGGTGTCGGCACTGGTGTTACTGGGCTGGTGACACACACCTCAGGGCGAGTGCGGGGAGCAGGCAGAGTACGTACTGGACTGTGAAGGCGCACTGGAGGTCTGGAGCGTAGAGCTGACACAACCCGTCCTGGCTTGATGTTTATTTTCGCCCTGCAAATGGTACCAAGAATATGCATATCCTTGCTTCAGAGCCAGAATTGGGTATGAAGCGGTGTTGGACCATTACGTAGAGTTCATTCGCTTTCGGGTGGTTTTCGACCATCCGCCTGAGGGTAGAGCAGCGGGTGAACGTCAGTTCCACTTGAGGCAGGGGACAAGGAGCGCGCAGGAGTTTGCCCTGGACTTCCGGACCCTGGCCACCAGCGCGGGATGGAACGACTGGGCCCTGATCGATCATTGCCGGTGCAGTCTGCGCGAGGATGTCCGTCGGGAGTTGGCCTGCAGTGATACCACTCTGACGTTTGACCAGCTGGTGGACCTGTCCATCTGGCTGGATAACCTGCTGGCTAACTGCGGACGTCTGGATCGGGGCCTGTCGGTTCCATCCCCGAGCACCACCGCTCAAACGCCCATGGAGTTGGGAGGTGCTGCGCTTAGGGCGACCGGAGGAGGTGCCGTTCCCTATACCATCTGTGGCCGCAGAGGGCACACTGCCGATCGGTGCTGGGGAGGTTCCTCTGGGAGTCAAAACAGCAAGCAGGGCACTGTCATGTCACCCCAGGTGAGTTGGCACCAGGCTCACTCAGAGCTCCCTGTTGCTCACATGTTTTTGTTTGTAAATTTTCTGGAGTTTTCCCCGCATTCCCAGCATAAGAGGCTCGTAGATTCAGGCGCAGCTGGGAATTTTATTGACCGTTCATTTGCCCATAGTTTAGGGATTCCCCTTGTTCCTGTGGATATACCCTTCCCTGTACACGCCCTAGATAGTCAATCATTAGGGTCAGGGCTGCTTAGGGAGGCCACCGCTCCACTGGGCATGGTTACACGGGAGGGTCACAAGGAGAGAATTTGTTTTTTCCTTATTGATTCTCCTGCGTTTCCCATGGTGTTTGGACTACCCTGGTTGGCCTGTCATGATTCCACTATGTCGTGGCAACATAGGGCTCTCAAGGGGTGGCCACGAAAGTGCTCGGGGAGGTGTTTAGGGGTCTCTGTCGGTGCGACTACGGTGGAAAGTCCAGACCAGGTCTCCACCGTCCGCATTCCCTCTGAATATGCCGATCTGGCTCTCACCTTCCCATCGATGGGGGGGATGGGACGAGGGGATTGGGTGATAAATCACCTGGTAGACGCGGCACTTCCCAGGAGTCACGTGTAACCCCTGTCACAGAAGGAGACAGCGGCTATGGAAACATATGTCTCCAAATCCCTGGGGCAGGGGTACATTCGGCCCTCCACTTCACCTGCCTCCTTGAGTTTCTTCTTTGTGAAGATGAAGGATGGAGGTTTGCACCCGTGCATTGACTATCGAGGTATCAACCAAATCACTGTGAGGTACAGCTACCCACTGCCTCTCATTGCCACTGTCATAGAGTCAATGCACGGGGCGTGCTTCTTCACAAAATTAGATCTCAGGAGCGCTTACAACCTGGTGCGTATCCAGGAGAAGGACGAATGGAAGTTGGCATTTAGTACCACCTAAGGGCACTATGAGTACCTTGTCATGCCGTACAGGTTTATGAATGCTCCATCAGTCTTCCAGGGATTTTTAGAAGAGATTTTCCGTGACCTGCACGGGCAGGGTGTAGTGGTATATATCGACCACATTCTGATATACTCCACTACACGCGCCCAGCATGTGTCCCTGGTGCGCAGGGTGCTTGGTCGACTGTTGGAGCATTTAGTACCACCTAAGAGCACTATGAGTACCTCAAGGTTGTGAAATATCTGTTCTTCCAACAGTCCGTCTCCTTCCTAGGGTACCGCATTTCCACTTCAGGGGTGGAGATGGAGAGTAACCGCATTTCAGCCCTGGGTAATTGGCTGACTCCCACCACGGTAAAGGAGGTGCAGCGGTTTCTATGGTTTGACAACTACTACCGGAGGTTTATCGGGGTTTTTGGCCAGGTAGTGGCTCCCATTACTTCACTGCTGAAGGGGGGTCTGGTGCGACTGCAGTGATCGGCTGAGGCGGACAAGGCTTTTGGTCACCTGAAGGCTCTTTTGGTCACCCTCGGCTCCCGTGCTGGCTCATCCGGATCCCTCTTTGGCGTTCAAAGTGGAGATGGATGCGTCCGGGGCTGGGATAGCAGCCATGCTCTCTCAGCGCTCAGGTACGCCACCAAAGCTCAGCCCCTGTCATTTCTTTTCGAAGAAGCTCAGCCCGGCGGAGTGAAACTATGATGTGGGGGACCGGGAGCTGTTGGCTGTTGTCAAGGCTCTGAAGGTGTGGATACATTGGATTGACGGGGCTAAACACCCTTTTCTCATCTGGACTGATCACCGCAATCTGGAGTACATCCGGGCGGCGAGGAGACTGAACCCTCGCCAGGCAAGGTGGGCCATGTTCTTTTTCCATTTTATTTTCAAATCAAATCAAATGTATTTATAGCCTTTCGTACATCAGCCGATATCTCAAAGTGCTGTACAGAAACCCAGCCTAAAACCCAAACAGCAAGCAATGCAGGTATAGAAGCACAGTGGCTAGGAAAAACTCTATATAACTCTATAAAAACCCTATAACGGACAGGACCAAGTCAGAAAGATAGGTAGGAGCAAGCCCATATAATGCTTTGTAGGTTAGCAGTAAAACCTTGAAATCAGCCCTGGCCTTAACAGGAAGCCAGTATAGTGAGGCTAGCACTGGAGTAATATGATCATTTTTGGGGGATTCAAGTCAGGATTCTTGCAGACGTATTTAGCACTACGTGAAGTTTATTTAGTGCTTTATCCAGGTAGCCAGAAAGTAGAGCATTGCAGTAGTAACAAAAGCATGGATTCATTTTTCTGCATCATTTTTGAACAGAAAGTTTTAGATTTTTGCAATGTTACGTAGATGGAAAAAAATCTGTCCTTGAAACAGTCTTAATAAGTTCGTCAAAAGTAAGATCAGGGTCCAGAGTAACGGTTCAGATTCAACAGAAGATCTTTGTTTCTTGGGACCTAAAACAAGCATCTTTGTTTTGTCCGAGTTTAAAAGTAGAACGTTTGCAGCCATCCACTTCCTTTTGTCTGAAACACAGGCTTCTAGCGAGGGCAATTTTGGGGCTTCACCATGTTTCATAGAAATGTACAGCTGGGTGTCATCCGCAGTGAATGTTAAAATTTTGTTTTCGAATGACATCCCCAAGAGGTAAAATATATAGTGAAAACAATAGTGGTCCTAAAACGGAACCTTGAAGAACACCAACATTTACAGCTGATTTGTCAGATGACAAACCATTCACAGAGACAAACTGATATATTTCCGACAGATAAGATCTAAACCCGGCCAGAACTTGTCCGTGTAGACCAATTTGGGTTTCCAATCTCTCCAAAAGAATGTGGTGATCAATGGTATCAAAAGCAGCACTAAGGTCTAGGAACACAAGGACAGATGCAGAGCCTCGGTCTGATGCCATTAAAAGGGCATTTACCACCTTCACAAGTGCAATCTCAGTGCTATGATGGGGTCTAAAACCAGACTGAAGCATTCCGTATACATTGTTTGTCTTCAGGAAGGCAGTCAGTTGCTGCACAACTGCTTTTTCTAAAACTTTTGAGAGGAATGGAAGATTCAATATAGGCCGATAGTTTTTTATATTTTCTGGGTGAAGGTTTGGCTTTTTCAAGAGAGGCTTTATTACTGCTTCTTTTATTGAGTTTGGTACACATCCGGGTTATAGAGAGCCGTTTTCACTCTGTCCTACAGACCAGGTTCGCAGAATGCTAAGCCAGACGCACAACACGGAGGAGCGGTCCATGGATCACACGCCCATACTTCCTTCCAGCCGCTTGCCTGTTGGCACCGGTGGTGTGGGAGATGGACATAGAGCGGGCGTTACACACAGAGAACACTCCCCCCCAGTGTCCAGCTCGGCGTCTGTACATTCCGTCTGCTGTCCGCGACCGTTTGATCTATTGGGCCCACACGTCACCCTCCTCTGGTCATCCTGGCATCTGTTGGACGGTGCGTTGCCTGAGTGGGAAGTACCTGTGGTCCACCTTGGCCAAGAACTTGAGAGTTTATGTTTCCTCCTGCTCGGTGTATGCCCAGTGCAAGGCCCCTAGAGGGAAGATACAGCCCTTACCCGTTCCACAACGGCTGTGGTTGCACCTATCGGTGGATCTCCTCACGGATCTTCCTCCCTCCCAGGATAACACCACGATCCTGGTCGTTGTGGATCGGTTCTCCAAGTCCTGTCGTCTCCTTCCTGTGCTCGGTCTCCGTATGGCCCTACAGACTGCGTAGGCTCTGTTTACACAGGGGTGCTTTCATCCCGAGAGTAACGGGCAGGTGGAGAGAGTAAATCAGGATGTGGGTAGGTTTATGCGGTCTTATTGCCAGGACTGGCCGGGGGAGTGGGAGGCGTTCATCCCCTGGGCAGAGATGGCCCAATACTCGCTCCACCACTCCTCCACTAACCTCTCTCCTTTCCAGTGCGTACTGGGGTATCAGCCGGTTCTGGCAACTTGGCATCAGATCCAGATCGAAGCCCCTGCGGTGGACGAATGGTTTAAGTGCTCGGAGGAGACCTGGGATGCCACTCATGTGCACCTGCAACGGGCCATGAGGTGTCAGAAGGCAAGTGCCGATCGCCACCACAGTGAGGCCCCGCCGGGTCTGGCTCTCGACCTGAAACCTGCCCCTCCGTCTGCCCTGCTGGAAGCTGGGCCCGCGGTTTGTGGGGCCATTCAAAGTCCTGAGGAGACTGAACGAGGTTTGCTACAGCTTACAACTTTCCCCAGATTACCGTATTAACCCCTCGTTCCATGTGTCTCTCCTCAGGCCGGTGGTGGCTGGTCCACTCTAGGATTCTGAGGTGCGGGAGGTTCCTCTGCCCCGTCTGGACATCAAGGGGGCCCCGGCGTATGCTGTTCGAGCCATAATGGACTTGAGGCGTCGGGCGAGGGGCTTTCAGTACCTCGTGGAATGAGAGGAGTACGGTCTGGAGGAGAGATGCTGGGTGCCGGTGGAGGACGTTTTGGACCCTTCGTTGCTGCGGGATTTCCACCGTCTCCATCTGGATCGCCCTGCGCCTCGTCCTCCGGGGCTACCCCGAGGCCGGTGTTGACGCACTGCTGGAGGTGTACGTCGGGGGGGGGTACTATCATGACTTCCGCCGAAGTCGGTCCCTCACCTCCTTTGAGCGGCGTTCGACGTCACCGGCCTTCTAGCTATTGCCGATCCACTTTTCCTTTTCCATTTGTTTTGTCTTTGTTTTACACACCTGGTGTCAATTCCGCAATTACATGTTCATTATTTAACCCTCTGTTTTCCCCATGTGCATGTTTGTTAATTGTAAGTTCAGTCCATTATTTGTGGGCCTGGTGTTACTTTTAGAATATAATTTTTGAGTAAAGTTCCTTGTGTAACTGATGTCCTGCACCTGACTCCTCTCCACCAGCTACACCCAGATCCTTACAGGCAGGCGGGATCAGGTGGGAACATACGCGTGTGAACAACAGGCACAGCTCCAATATCAGTTTTCTCATAGTTGGCCGAATACCACCTGCATCCACTAATATCAGTACATTCTCAAAAACATAAACATTACAAAACTTCTATTCGATCAAATAAGCATTGCGTAGCATATTACAAATGTAATTTTATGTTGACCAAATTCGACACTCTCTCATTGACCTCCATACAAAAAATCCCCACTTGGCCTGATCCACGAGGCGGAGTCAAGCCTCTCACTTTGCCTCTTCCGCTCTAACCACATTACCCAGAAAACACCACATAGTCGGTTCAGTGACTCAGAGTTAGCTGTCGTATATGTTCTATGGTTCTACTACGACTTAATTTTGGTTAACCACTCACGTTAAGTCATTCTTTCCACCCTGGTGTGTGGTTGAGTGGCAAGAGACATCCCGTGCTAGATTGTTGCTGAGGGCTGAATGATGTGGATTAAAGTAGGGTAGTCTACAGAGAGTGAGTGGGTGATAGATATGGCACTCAAGTATGCACATGACATTCAGAGAGGGTATAAAGTGGGATGGTCTACTCTACTCGGTTTGTCGTCATGGGTTGGAACACCACATAGTAACCAGCTTTAGAGAAAGAATGTATTAAAATGTACTCATTCATTGCCACAACCGCTATAATGTGAAAGTGACCATATTTGTCTATGCCGTGTCTACTTGACACACTTGTGACTTCTGCTATCAGAACATGAATATTGTATTGACAAGACAGGTCTAGAGGTAGTCTGATTGTGTCCAGATTTATTTTACTGAACAACATATAAATGCAACATGCAAAGTGTTGGTCCCATGTTTCATGAGCTGAAATAAAATATCTCAGACATTTTCCATACGCTCAAGAAGCTTATTTCTCTCACATTTTCTGCACAAATTTGTTTACATCCCTGTTAGTGAGCATTTCTCCTTTTCCAAGTTAATCCATCCACCTGACAGGTGTGGCATATCAAGAAGCTGATTAAACAGCAAGATCATTACACAGGTGCCGCTTGTGCTGGGGACAATAAAAGGCCACTCTAAAATGTGCAGTTTTCTCACAAAACACAATGCCACAAATGTCTCATGTTTTGAGGTAGCGTGCTATTATCATGCTGACTGCAGAAATGCCCACCAGAGCTGTTTAAATTCTCTACCATAAGCCGCCTCCCACGTCATTTTAGAGAAATCAGCCTCAACAGCATGCCACATGCAACAACGCCAGCCGAGGACCTCCACATGGCTTCTTCACCTGTGGGATCGCCTTAGACCAGCCACCCAAACAGCTGATGGAACTGTGGGTTTGCACAACCGAAGACTTTCTGCACAAACTGTCAGAAACCGTCTCAGGGAAGCTCATCTGCATGCTTGTCGTCCTCACCAGGGTCGTAGCCGACTTCAGTGGGCAAATGCTCACCTTCAATGGCCACTGGCATGCTGGAGAAGTGTGCCCTTCACGGATGAATCTCAGTTTCAACAGTACCGGGCAGATGGTGTGTGGTCATGCGGTTTGCTGATGTCAACGTTGTGAACAGAGTGCCCCATGGTGGTGGTGGAGTTATACTCTGGCAGGCATAAACTACGGACGCCCCCCATCCAATCTGACAGAGCTTGAGAGGATCTGCACAGATGATTGGGAGAAACTCACCAAATACAGGTGTGCCAAGCTTGTAGCGTCATAACAAAGAGGACTCGAGGCTGTAATCACTGGCAAAGGTGCTTCAACAAAGTACTGATTAAGGAGTCTGAAAATGTATGTAAATGTGATTTTTCATTTGAAATACAGTTTTTTCTTTGTCATTATGGGGTATTGTGTGTAGATTGATGAGAAACAAAAACAGATTTAATGTTTCGAATGCATTATGTATATATATGAGCTAAGCATTATGTGACATACAGAACCAGTCAAAAGTTTGGATACACATACTCATTCAAGGGTTTTTCTTTATTTGGACTATTTTCTACATTGTCGAATAATATTGAAGACATTAAAACTATGACATAACACATATGGAATAATCTAGTATCCAAAAAGTATTTAAACAAATCTAAATATATTTTGGATTTTTTGAGGTAGCCACCCTTTGCCTTGATGACAGCTTCGCACACTCTTGGTATTCTCTCAATCAGCTTCACGAGGTCATCACCTGGAATGCTTTTCAATTATAAGGTGTGCTTTGTTAAAAGTTAATTTGTCAGATTTCTTTCCTTTGTTTGAGTCAATCAGTTGTGTTGTGACAAGGTAGGTGTGGTATACAGAAGATAGCCCTATTTGGAAAAAGACCAAGTCCATATTATGGCATGGACAGCTCAAATAAGCAAAGCGAAAATACAGTATATCATTACTTTAAGTCATGAAGGTTAGTCAATCTGGAAAATTTCAAGAACTTTGGAAGTTTCTTCAAGTGTAGTTGCAAAAAACATCAAGCACTATGATGAAACTGGCTCTCATGAGGGACAGAAGACCCAGAGTTACATCTGCTGCAAAGGACAAGTTCTTTAGAGTTTCCAGCCTCAGAAATTGCAGCCCAAATAAATGCTACACAGAGTTTAAGTAAGAGACATATCTCAACATCAACTCTTCAGAGGAGACTTTGTGAATCAGGTCTTCATGTTCAAATTGCTGCAAAGAAACCACTACTAAAGGACACCAATAAGAAGAAAAGACTTGCTTGGGCCAAAAAACACAAGCAATGGACATTAGACAGGTGGAAATCTGTCCTTAGTTCTAATGAGTCCAAATTTGATATTTTTGGTTCCAACCGCCGTATCTTTGTGAGACACAGAGTAGATGAATGGATAATCTCCGCATGTGTGGTTCCCACTGTGAAGCATGGAGGACGAGTTGTGATGTTGTGGAGGTGATTTTATGGGAACTTTGTCAGTGATTGATTTAGAATTCACACTTAACCACCATGGCTACCAGAGCATTCTGCAGCGATAAGCCATCCCAACTGGTTTGCGCTTAGTGGGTCTATCAGTTGTTTTTCAACAAGACTGTGACCCAACACACCTCTAGGCTGTTTAAGGGCTATTTGACCAAGAAGGAGAGTGGTTGAGTGTTGCATCAGATGACCTGGCCTCCACAATCCCCCAACCTCACCCAATTGAGATGTTTTGGGATGAGTTGGACCGCAGAGTGAAGGAAAAGCAGCTAACAAGTGCTCAGCGTATGTTGGAATTCCTTCAAGACTGTTAGAAAAGTATTTCAGGTAAAACTAGATGAGAGAATGCTAAGAGTGTACAAAGCTGTCATCAAGGCAACGGGTGGTTCTTTGAAGAATCTAAAATATATTTTGATTTGTTTAACACTTTTTTTGTTAGTGCATATTTGTTATTTCATAGGTTTGATGTCTTCACTAGTATTCTACTATGTAGAAAATAGTTTAAAAAAATACTAATAATTGTATAAGTTGGTGTGTCCAAACTTTTGACTGGTATTGTAAATCTCCTAGAGACACTTCAAAAGGTTATCCCCCCACCCCAACATATTTTGTTTTGACAAGTTATTATGATGAAGCTAGAGTCAATAACAACCCCAATGGTTAGAAACCTCTAGATCAAGCTAAATTAGGGGTTTGTCTTTGTATTGTCCTTGCTTTGAAAGTCAAGACACATTGTTTTGGTCAACATCAAATCAAATCAAAGTTTATTTGTCACGTGCGCCGAATACATTTCCGAATACATTTCACCTTACAGTGAAAGGCCTACTTACAGGCTCTAACCAATGGTGCGGAAAAAAGGTATGTGTGTGTGTGTGTGTGTGTAGGTACGTAAAGAAATAAAACAACAGTTAAGACATTTGAAAAAAGAGTAGGAAGGCTATATACAGACACCTGTTAGTCAGTCTTATTGAGGTAGTATGTACATATAGGTATCGTTAAAGTGACTATGCATATATGATGAACAGAGAGTAGCAGAAGCGTAAAAAGAGGGGTTGGCGGGTGGTGGGACACAATGCAGATAGCACGTCTAGCCAATGTGTGGGAGCACTGGTTGGTCGGGCCATTTAGGTAGTATGTACATGAATGTATAATTAAAGTGACTATGCTGTAAGATAAACAGAGAGTAGCAACAGCGTAAAAGAGGGGTTGGGAGGGGGCACACAATTCAAATAGTCCAGGTAACCATTTGGATACCTGTTCAGGAGTCTTATGGCTTGGGGGTAAAAACTGTTGAGAAGCCTTTTTGTCCTAGACTTGGCACTCCGGTATCGCTTGCCATGCGGTAGTAGAGAGAACAGTTGATGACTGGGGTGGCTGGGGTATTTGACAACTTTTAGGGCCTTCCTCTGACACCTTCCTTTGACACCTGGTGTACAGGCCCTGGATGGCAAGCAGCTTTGCCCCAATGATGTACTGGGCCGTACGCACTACCCTCTGAAGTTTATTGCGGTCGGAGGCCGAGCAATTGCCGTACCAGGCAGTGATGCAACCGGTCAGGATGCTCTCGATGTTGCAGCTGTAGAACATTTTAAGGATCTCAGGACCCATGCCAAATATTTTTAGTTTCCTGAGGGGGAATAGGCTTTGTCGTGCCCTCTTCATGACTGTCTTGGTGAGTTTGGACCAATCTAGTTTGTTGTTGATGTGGACACCAAGGAATTTGAAGCTCTCAACCTACTCCAATACAGCCCCGTCGATGACCATGGGGACGTGCTCGGTGCTCCTTTTGCTCTAGTCCACAATCATCTCCTTAGTCTTGGTTACGTCGAAGGATAGGTTGTTATTCTGGCATCACCCGGCCAGGTCTCTGACCTCCTCCCTATAGGCTGTCTCGTCGTTGTCAGTGATCAGGCCTACCACTGTTGTGTCATCAGCAAACTTAATGATGGTGTTGGAGTCGTGCCTGGCCATGCAGTTGTGGGTGAACAGGGAGTACAGGAGGGGACTGAACACGGACCCCTGGGGAGCTCCAGTGTTGAGGATCAGCGTGGCAGATGTGTTGCTACCTACCCTCACCACCTGGGGGCAGCCTGTCAGGAAGTCCAGGATCCAGTTGCAGAGGGAGGTGTTTAGTCCCAGGACCCTTAGCTTGGTGATGAGCTTTGAGGGTACTATGGTGTTGAACGCTGGGCTGTAGACAATGAACAGCATTCTCACATAGTTGTTCCTTTTGTCCACTTGGGAAAGGGCAGTGTGGAGTGCAATAGAGATCCATAGCACATGTAATTTTCATAAAAGTATATTTCAGGTGACTCATGCTCAATGTAACCTCACCTGTGCAGACACTCCCTAGCCATGTGACCACGACACAATATTTTTATAATATTAACAGAGGAAGGAAAACTACTTGCACTCAACGTCTCAATGTATGGTCCATACATGCATTATAAACCCTCTGTAGTCTCTTCCTACCATATGAATCAACAAAAATAATTTCATTCAGTCTGCAATAATACATTGAATAGAATAATATATGAATGCATGAGAAGCTAGAATGCATCACACATCGAAAGTTTGATATTTTTAACCTCATTAGTTAGTTTAATTTCGCTCTTAATAAATACAATTGCATACTGGCTGAACCTTTGCTTCACAATCAAATGTGTGGGTTGGATGGTATTTCGGCCCAAAAATAAACGGAAGATCATTTTCAGCCTGATCAGAAACATCATCATGGCACCACTGATGTGTTGAATTTGGGTACTATTCCACAATAAGGATTTCAGCTTACTTCTATCCATTTAGATATCCTGTTCGCGAAACACACATTTGTATTTGCTCCATAAATGTATAGTCTACAGAAGAGAACTGTTTACACAACCTTTATAGATGAGAAAAGTGTGGACTACCTTCCTGTAATGCCAACCATCCAAATAAATCATTTCAGCGTCCTTTCGTCCTTTTTGTCCTTGTAAACTTTGTAAACAACTGGTAGTCCAAAACACTTATTATCCCAGCTGATCATCATCACATATGGCTTATCTAAAGTGTATTCTATAGGCTACACAACTTGCAAGGAGTAGGGTATTTGATGAAAACATACAGTAGTAAAGTAGAACTTTTCCATGGTACAAAATTGCATTATCACATTGACAACCCACACTCGCTGGAGGAAGTTTTGCCCTGGTTTGGAAATGACATCTCGCATAATTTCCTTATTCTAAAACTGTTAATCATTTAACGAGTTAGAAATTTTGAAAATGTAGGGCATAAATGTATGCTAATCATATGTTATTAGTACCCCCCCAAAAAATGAATTTTGATAGCGGCACGGATCAATATCTATTGGAACCTGGAAATTATATTGAAGATGTTTTTTTTATAAATAAAGAGAGAGGGAGAGACTTAGCAAGTTCAGAGAGAGTGACGAAAGAGAGAGATAGACATAGGGAGTTCAGGTCACTGGGGTCATTCCCCCCTGCCTCACACTCCCACGGGTGGCCTGCATGTTTGCCTGTGGCCTGTGGAGTATGGGATGCCCTGTGACGGTCGCTGCTAACCCTCTCCATATGCCATATGGTAATGTAGAGAAATATGTCTAAATACACACGCAAATAGAAGCCCTCATGGAACATTAACTGAACTGTCTGCCTTCCCCTGAGTACTCTCCAGCGTTGCTTAGCAGAGGGTAGACCTTTTCCCTCACGTTTCTCTTTCTCCCTTTCTTCCCCCCATTTTTAACTCTCCAAGTACGTTTTCTATTTTCCCCTGTTTCCTACAGGTGACAGAAACTGAGGTAGCAGGGTAAAATACATTGTGTGAGTCATATTCCCCAATATAGCCAGGTAATAGATGGTGCAAAACAAAACCGACTGGTGCACAACTACGGGGTGAAACAGATGGGGTTTGCTTAGATTGTTGATAACATGTAAACTCTATTTTGTCTCAATGTTTATTGAAAACATAAATATATTTGCACAATTAGCAGTTGTTGTCTCTCAAATACAGAGTTAGAGTTGTTATTTAGCTAGCTAGCAAAGTTGATCCATATTAGCATTCACATGAAATCAGTCAAAACACCTAAAAACAACACATAATATCAAGAACTGTCACGCCCTGACCGGAGTATTCTTTGTTTTCTTTATATATTTTGGTTAGGTCAGGGTGTGACGAGGGTGGTATGTGTGTTTTCGTCTCATCTAGGGTTTTGTATGTCTAGTTGTGTGCTAGTCTAGGCATATTGTAGGTCTATGGTGGCCTGGATTGGTTCCCAATCAGAGGCAGCTGTTTATCGTTGTCTCTGATTGGGGAACCTATTCAGGTTGCCATTTTCCAGTTTGGGTTCGTGGGTTATTGTCTATGTGATGTTGCATGTTAGCATTCAGTTTCTATAGCGGTCTGGTCTGGTCTGGTCAGTTTAGTTTAGTTTAGTTTAGTTTGTTTGGTGTACGTCGTGGTTTTTTCGTCTTTAATTAAAAGTATGTATTCACACCACGCTGCGCTTTGGTCTCCTCAATACGACGATCGTAACAAGATAAAACAAGCCACCTATGATTCCCCACATGGTAGCTTCTTGTAATTGTTGTTAGCTATCTAACCGTTCAGAATCATAACAACGCAGGGTCTCCATCCACATTGATTGCGAGCTCATCAACCCGTCTATATAGGCAGGTCCTAAGATATAAGCATGGGTGGAAAGAATACTGTAAAATCCAACTCAAGTAGAAGTACTGCTACTTTAATGAAATGGTAATCAAGTAGAAGTAAAAGTACTGGTGTAAAAAACTACTCAGGTAAAAGTAAAGAGTAGCACATTTAAAAAGTTCTCAGAGTAAAAGTTACTTCTATCCATTTAGATATCCTGTTCGCGAAACACACATTTGTATTTGCTCCATAAATGTATAGTCTACAGAAGAGAACTGTTTACACCTTTATAGATGAGAAAAGTGTGGACTACCTTCCTGTAATGCCAACCATCCAAATAAATCATTTCAGCGTCCTTTTGTCCTTTTTGTCCTTGTAAACTTTGTAAACAACTGGTAGTCCAAAACACTTATTGTCCCAGCTGATCATCATCACATATGGCTTATCTAAAGTGTATTCTATAGGCTACACAACTTGCAAGGAGTAGGGTATTTGATGAAAACATACAGTAGTAAAGTAGAACTTTTCCATGGTACAAAATTACATTATCACATTGACAACCCACACTCGCTGGAGGAAGTTTTGCCCTGGTTTGGAAATGACATCTCGCATAATTTCCTTATTCTAAAACTGTTAATCATTTAACGAGTTAGTCATTTTGAAAATGTAGGCCATAAATGTATGCTAATCATATGTTATTAGTACCCCCCCAAAAAAATTAATTTTGATAGCGGCACGGATCAATATCTATTGGAACCTGGAAATTATATTGAAGATGTTTTTTTTATAAATAAAGAGAGAGGGAGAGACTTAGCAAGTTCAGAGAGAGTGACGAAAGAGAGAGATAGACATAGGGAGTTCAGGTCACTGGGGTCATTCCCCCCTGCCTCCCTCTCCCACGGGTGGCCTGCATGTTTGCCTGTGGCCTGTGGAGTATGGGATGCCCTGTGACGGTCGCTGCTAACCCTCTCCATATGCCATATGGTAATGTAGAGAAATATGTCTAAATACACATGCAAATAGAAGCCCTCATGGAACATTAACTGAACTGTCTGCCTTCCCCTGAGTACTCTCCAGCGTTGCTTAGCAGAGGGTAGACCTTTTCCCTCACGTTTCTCTTTCTCCCTTTCTTCCCCCCATTTTTAACTCTCCAAGTACGTTTTCTATTTTCCCCTGTTTCCTACAGGTGACAGAAACTGAGGTAGCAGGGTAAAATACATTTTGTGAGTCATATTCCCCAATATATTTTTTACCTTTATTTAACCAGGCAAGTCAGTTAAGAACGCATTCTTATTTTCAATGACGGCCTAGGAACAGTGGGTTAACTGCCTGTTCAGGGGCAGAACGACAGATTTGTACCTTGTCAGCTCGGGGGTTTGAACTCACAACCTTCCGGTTACTAGTCCAATGCTCTAACCACTAGGCTACCCTGCCATATAGCCAGGTAATAGATGGTGCAAAACAAAACCGACTGGTGCGCAACTACGGGGTGAAACAGATGGGGTTTGCTTAGATTGTTGACAACATGTAAACTCTATTTTGTCTCAATGTTTATTGAAAACATAAATATATTTGCACAATTAGCAGTTGTTGTCTCTCAAATACAGAGTTAGAGTTGTTATTTAGCTAGCTAGCAAAGTTGATCCATATTAGCATTCACATGAAATCAGTCAAAACACCTAAAAACAACACATAATATCAAGAACTGTCACGCCCTGACCGGAGTATTCTTTGTTTTCTTTATATATGTTGGTTAGGTCAGTGTGTGACGAGGGTGGTATGTGTGTTTTCATCTCACCTAGGGTTTTGTATGTCTTGTTGTGTGTTCTAGTCTAGGCATATTGTAAGTCTATGGTGGCCTGGATTGGTTCCCAATCAGAGGCAGCTGTTTATCGTTGTCTCTGATTGGGGAACCTATTCAGGTTGCCATTTTCCAGTTTGGGTTCGTGGGTTATTGTCTATGTGATGTGATTTTAGTTTACTTTAGTTTAGTTCGTTTGGTGTACGTCGTGGTTTTTTCGTCTTTAATTAAAAGTATGTATTCACACCACACTGCGCTTTGGTCTCCTCAATACGACGATCGTAACAAGATAAAACAAGCCACCTATGATTCCCCACATGGTAGCTTCTTGTAATTGTTGTTAGCTATCTAACCGTTCAGAATCATAACAACACAGGGTCTCCATCCACATTGATTGCGAGCTCATCAACCCGTCTATATAGGCAGGTCCTAAGATATAAGCATGGGTGGAAAGAATACTGTAAAATCCAACTCAAGTAGAAGTACTGCTACTTTAATGAAATGGTAATCAAGTAGAAGTAAAAGTACTGGTGTAAAAAAATACTCAGGTAAAAGTAAAGAGTAGCACATTTAAAAAGTTCTCAGAGTAAAAGTTACTTCTAAAATAATTAGCTTTTTCAATTTCGATGGTTATTTTTGGTTCTGGTTATATTTTCCTTTAACAAGAATGGAAGTTCATGTAAAAAGAGTGTGGCAATTGAATGCAGGCTTCACAAACAAATGCATATCCATTTTTTTAAACGTTTCTATATACTACTGTTGATGTAATATTGTTTACATGTAATGCTTGACAGGCTCAATGTTCCATAAAACACCAGAAAATAACCAACAAGTTAAGATCCAGCGCAGCTGATTTTAATATTAAATCTTCAACTTCACATACACAAATGTTCAAAGGAATGTTCAAAAAGTATATATTTTTTGGAACTACCTATCGAATGCTTCACTCACTTCACTCACTTCACTTCTCTCTGAATGTGCCATTCAGTTTCAGTAGGAGCTGATTTTCTAAGTTAATTGAGTCTATCCTGGCTCGCTTTGCAGTCAAGAGCAGTCCAGCACAGCTAAAAAGACGCACACAGGCAGCAGATGTAGGCCTGTGTTGAGTTTGAGGGACAACGTCTTTATGTACTGAAACAAATGAAGTAAATCCATTTTGTCCGATGGACTAGCAAGATACCAATCCAGCTCCCCTGTAGCTTTTGACTGTTTGGTTGTCAGTGATGAAAATAAATCCTCTTCATCAGATGAATGCTGCCTTAGATGCTCAATCTCATCCTGTGTGATTGTGCCAAGATGATTCTTCAGGTATGCCAAACCTTTACATTGGAAACAACACAACATTCACATATTCAGTGTTTCAGCAAACTCTGTTGTATGTGGCTGGCAACACAATCGTATTATTGGTGTTGCAATAGCTCTGACACAGACTTCCACACTTGTTATTCTCAGATACTGAGATTGATTTGAGTTGTTCAAATACATTCAGATCTAACACCTTCTCTAATGCTGAGGTGAGTCCATGTCTGGCTGTACCCAAACATAGTTATATGCAAAGGTTATTGTCCAGCACATGTAATGCAACTTAAATAATGAAAAAAAATAAAAACAAAAAAACAATTAACACATTTTGGAGTAACGAAATCATACCGGCTGTGATGACATCAGCTTTGTTAGTCCAAGACGTCTTGAACTTGGGCAGACGGATTGCAGCAGCAATAAGCTGTGGCTCCTCCCTCATTTCTCCAAAACGCTTTTGGAGACCATTTTGAATGGCTCTGATAAGTGGTAGGCACATTTGCCAAGATGCTTCCAGCCTTTGAAGTTTTGTTTTTAGTAAGAGGATCACTGGCAGCAGCCACCCCATATGCGTGTTGGTCTCAGACTGTAGAATGTTCAAAGCTGAGACTAAAGGCTTCATCACTTTGCAGTACTCATTCAAGAAGGACATTTCTGCCGGGCTCAGCCTGAAAGATAAGGTAAGGTAAATGTAATACCTCTTAGAATTCTAACATTTCATGGACAATAAATATTACTGTCGTAGGAAAACATTACATTGATTCAAATAATTGCTACTCACATTTTCACTTCTAATTTGTCCCACACATTTCTCATGGCATCCTCCCACTTCTCTTGTATGATACGTGGAGTTCCAATGTGTTCCAATGTGTTTGATTTGGACGGATCAACTGCAGTTTGCACTCATTCTCTACAACTTCAGCAGCTAAGGTTGACCACCCCGTTTTATTACACATGGCATTTGGCAAAAGACCACCTGGACAACCTTTTGTAGCCATCACTATTTGTTCCTGGCAAAGCAGAATATGTTGTTGCAATGAGGTTCATCAAGTGACGTGCACACCGTTGATGCTGAGGGAGTTGATATTCTAGGCCACTGTCATTTTCCAGGATGGAATAGGTGTCTTGGTATTCAACCTGCTCTGCTGGCTCTTCACAGCATCTGCTCGGCCATCTGGAGGGTGATCAAACACGGCACGGAAGCGATGGGAAAACTCTGGGTAGTGCTCCCGCGCTGTGTCTGGGCCATTCCAGAATGCGTTCGCCCACTCCAGAGCACGACCCATGAGGCAGGAGATGAGGACACTCACCTTCTCCGCTCCCGAGGGAGTGGGTCTGACGGTGGCCAGGTATAGCTCCAGCTGAAGCAAAAAACCCTGGCAACCCGCCGCTGCTCCATCATAAGCCCTCGGTAGCGTCAGCCGGAGGGTGCTGGAGTCGGGGAGTCCGGAGCCGGGGGTGCCGAAGGTGGAGAGAGGAGACCACTCCTCTCCCATCAGTCCATTCTCTCCATCACTTGATCCATCGTGGATCCGATCCGATGGAGGACGGTGGTGTGGTGGAGAAACCGTTCCTCCATCGATGGGAGAGGGTTGGCTGCTGCACCTGCTGACTCCATTCAATCTTTGTGGTGCGGGATTCTGTAATGCTCCGGGTGTCGTGGGTGTGGAGTCAGACGCAGGAGACAGAGAGTGCAATGCTGTGCTCTTTAATGCACCAACGCACCACAGGGTGCTCACAATAATAACGGCCCCAAACACGGGGAATAAAAAATGTACAACTGAAAATTCACGACCAGGAACCAACACGTTCCTCTACTACAGAGCCGAAGGTTACAATAATTAATCCCGCACAACAAACAGACGGGCCGGCTGTCTAAAGAAGCCCAACTAATCATATATATATAGAACAGAAAAAAAAAAAAGCCTCCTTTTGTCACGAGTCCGACCGAGGGTGGCTTCCCTTCCCGGTCGGGTGGAGCTCGGCGGTCGTCGTCACCGGCCTATTAGCTGGCACTGATTGTCTTTCCTCCCCCTCCTTGTATGTTTATTGGTAGCACCTGTTTGTGATGAACGTGCCGTCCTTGGCCAGCTCTCCCGCTATCTCTCTCAGAATGACCTTCTTGATCCAAATCAGTCAGGTTTCAAGACTAGTCATTCAACTGAGACTGCTCTTCTCTGTATCACAGAGGCGCTCCGCACTGCTAAAGCTAACTCTCTCTCCTCTGCTCTCATCCTTCTAGACCTATCGGCTGCCTTCGATACTGTGAACCATCAGATCCTCCTCTCCACCCTCTCCGAGTTGGGCATCTCCGGCGCGGCCCACGCTTGGATTGCGTCCTACCTGACAGGTCGCTCCTACCAGGTGGCGTGGCGAGAATCTGTCTCCCCGCCACGCGCTCTCACCACTGGTGTCCCCCAGGGCTCTGTTCTAGGCCCTCTCCTATTCTCGCTATACACCAAGTCACTTGGCTCTGTCATAACCTCACATGGTCTCTCCTATCATTGCTATGCAGACGACACACAATTAATCTTCTCCTTTCCCCCTTCTGATGACCAGGTGGCGAATCGCATCTCTGCATGTCTGGCAGACATATCAGTGTGGATGACGGATCACCACCTCAAGCTGAACCTCGGCAAGACGGAGCTGCTCTTCCTCCCGGGGAAGGACTGCCCGTTCCATGATCTCGCCATCACGGTTGACAACTCCATTGTGTCCTCCTCCCAGAGCGCTAAGAACCTTGGCGTGATCCTGGACAACACCCTGTCGTTCTCAACTAACATCAAGGCGGTGGCCCGTTCCTGTAGGTTCATGCTCTACAACATCCGCAGAGTACGACCCTGCCTCACACAGGAAGCGGCGCAAGTCCTAATCCAGGCACTTGTCATCTCCCGTCTGGATTACTGCAACTCGCTGTTGGCTGGGCTCCCTGCCTGTGCCATTAAACCCCTACAACTCATCCAGAACGCCGCAGCCCATCTGGTGTTCAACCTTCCCAAGTTCTCTCACGTCACCCTTCTCCTCCGCTCTCTCCACTGGCTTCCAGTTGAAGCTCGCATCCGCTACAAGACCATGGTGCTTGCCTACGGAGCTGTGAGGGGAACGGCACCGCAGTACCTCCAGGCTCTGATCAGGCCCTACACCCAAACAAGGGCACTGCATTCATCCACCTCTGGCCTGCTCGCCTCCCTACCACTGAGGAAGTACAGTTCCCGCTCAGCCCAGTCAAAACTGTTCGCTGCTCTGGCCCCAATGGTGGAACAAACTCCCTCACGACGCCAGGACAGCTGAGTCAATCACCACCTTCCGGAGACACCTGAAACCCCACCTCTTCAAGGAATACCTAGGATAGGATAAAGTAATCCTTCTCACCCCCCCCCCCTTAAATGATTTAGATGCACTATTGTAAAGTGGCTGTTCCACAGGATGTCAGAAGGTGAATTCACCAATTTGTAAGTCGCTCTGGATAAGAGCGTCTGCTAAATGACTTAAATGTAAATGTAAATGTATACATAATATACTCATTTACTTCAAAAATATTGGTTGTGATGGAAATGACAAGGTGTGGTGTAAATGTTTTTTTTTATGAAAACAATATTTTATTGCAAACATTTTGAACAACAACCATTGTTAAACATTTCATTAATATAAGACAAAGTAAGATTCCAAAACACTGGAACTTGACTATACTTAGATGCTACAAATAGAAATTCTAGCACAGATATAGAGGGAAGATGTCACGACTCCTTGTTCGGTCGGCGTTCGGCAGTCAACATCACCGGCCTTCTAGCCATCGCCGATCCACTTATCCTTGTTCATTGTTTAACCCTCTGTTCCCCTATGTTTGTTTGTTTGTAATACGGTCCGTTATGTGGGCTCGCTTTATTGTATTGTATTTGTCTATTTTTGAGTAATTATGTTAATTTACTCATATCTGCTTTCCTGTGCCTGACTCCTCTATACAAGCTACACACAGACCTCATTACAGAATGACTCACCAAGAATGGAGTCAGCAGGAACAGATGCCCTCCCTGTGGCAATAGAGGAGTGCGTCCAGCAGCAACCGACCATATTGCAACGTCTGGGCACCACCATGGCTCGCGTGCTGCAAACGATGGATCGCTGGGAGAGAAGAAGAGGTTGTCCAGCGTCTCCACCAGCCCCACTACAGCAGGCCCCACTGTCCACCCCTTCTTCACCTGGTCCCAGCGGGATTTGGCTCGTGCTCCCGAGGGAGTATGATGGGACGGCTGCCGGATGCCAGGGTTCCTACTCCAGCTGGAGCTCAACCTCCGACCATCCACCCGGCTCCTTTGGGACGTGAGAGCGTGTCCGCCCTTGTCTCCTGCCTCTCAAGCAAAGCCCTGGAGTGGGCCAACGCCGTATGGAGTGAAGGAGAAGCGGCATTTGACCAGAAGCGGAGTCCACCCACCGCTTTCTGTCAGTTTTCAACTACCCGCCTGATGGTCGAGCGGCGAACATTTGTTCCACCTGAGGCAGGAGCGCACAGAATTTCGCATTGGCCTTCTGGACCCTGATTAATCACTCCCGGTGCAGTCTGTGCGAGACGTCCATCGGGAGTTGGCCTGCCGAGACACCACCCTCACGTTGGAACAGCTGGTGGACCTGATCATCTGGCTGGACAACCTGCTGGCTACTCGTGGACGTCCGAATCAGGGCCTGTCAGTTACATCCCTCAGCACCTCTTCTCCAACGCCCATGGAGCTGGGAGGTGCTGCACTTAGGGCGACTGGAGGAGGGGCCATTTCCAGCACCATCTGTGGCCGCAGAGGGCACACTGCTGGTTGGTGCTGGGGGGGATCCTCTGGGAGTCGAGGCAGCAGGCAAGGCACTATCGTGTCACTCCAGGTGAGTCGGCACCAGGCTCACTCAGAGCCCCCTGTTGCTCACATGTTTTTGTTTGTACATTTTCCTAAGTTTTCACCGCATTCCCAGCATAAAGGCTCGTAGATTCAGGCGCAGCTAGGAATTTTATTGACTGTTCATTTGCCCATAGTTTAGGGATTCCCCTTGTTCCTGTGCCCTTCCCTGTGCACGCCCTAGATAGTCAACCATTAGGGAGGCCACCGCTCCACTAAGAATGGTTACGCAGGAGGGTCACAAGGAGAGAATCTGTCTCTTCCTTATTGATTCTCCTGTGTTTCCCGTGGTGCTGGGCCTACCCTGGTTGGACTATCATGACCCTACTATTTCGTGGCAACAGAGGGCTTTCAAGGGGTGGTCACGAGAGTGCTCAGGGAGGTGTGTAAAGGTTTCCATCGGTGCGACTGTGGTGGAAAGTCCAGACCAGGTCTCCACCGTGCACATCCCCTCAGAATATGCTGATTTGGCCCTCGCCTTCTGTAAGAAGAAGGAGACTCAATCACCACCCCATGGACGGGGGGATTGTGCGATAAATCTCCTGGTAGACGCAGCACTTCCGAGGAGACGGCGGTTATGGAAACACATGTCTCCGAATCCCTGGGGTCGAGGTACATTCGGCCCTCCACTTCACCTGCCTCCTCAAGTTTCTTTTTTGTGAAGAAGTAGGATGGAGGTCTGCGCCCGTGCATTGACTATTGGGGTATCAATCAGATCACTGTGAGGTACAACTACCCACTGCCTCTCATCGCCAGTGCGATCGAGTCAATGCACAGGGCGCGCTTCTTCACAAAATTGGATGTCAGGAGTGCTTACAACCTGGTGCATATCCGGGAGGGGGACGAGTGGAAGACGGCTTTTAGTACCACCTCAGGGCACTATGAGTATCTCGTCATGCCGTATGGGTTGATGAATGCTCCATCAGTCTTCCAGGCCTTTGTTGATGAGAATTTCCGGGACCTGCATGGGCAGGGTGTAGTGGTGTATATCGACTACATTCTGAAATACTCCGCTGCACGCGTCAAGCATGTGTCCCTGGTGCGCATGGTGCTTGGTCGACTGTTGGAGCATGACCTGTACTTCAAGGCTGAGAAATGTCTGTTCTTCCAATAGTCCATCTCCTTCCTAGGGTACCGCATTTCCACTTCAGGGGTGGAGATGGAAAGTGACCGCATTTCAGTCGTGCGTAATTGGCCGACTCCCATCAGCGTAAAGGAAGTGCGGCGGCTTTTATGGTTTGCCAAATACTACCGGAGGTTTATCAGGGGTTTTGGTCAGGTAGCAGCTCCCATTACCTCACTGCTGAAGGGGGGACCGGTGCGGCTGCAGTGGTCGGCTGGGGGACCGGGTCTGGCTCTCGACCTGAAACCTGCCACTCCGTCTGCCCTGCTGGAAGCTGGGTCCGCGGTTTGTCGGGCCATTCAAAGTCCTGAGGAGATTGAACGAGGTATACTACAGATTACATCTTCCCCCAGATTACCATATTAATCCCTTGTTCAATGTGTCTCTCCTCAGGCCGGTGGTGGCTGGTCCACTCTAGGAGTCTGAGGTGCCCCGGCGTATGCTGTTCAAGCCATCCTGGACTCGAAGCGTCGGGCGAGGGGCCTTCAGTACCTCGTGGAGTGGGAGGGGTACGGTCCGGAGTGGGAGGGGTTGTCCCCGCTGTCGGTGTCGGCGCACATCAAGGGGGAGTACTGTCACGACTTCCGCTGAAGTCGGTCCCTCTCCTTTTTTAATTCTCTCATTTGTAGTATTGGTGTCGAATGTTGTACACGTGTTTCCCCAACTTCTCTTTCAATCCTTTGGAGAAGTCCTCCAATACAATCTGCAGTGTGCCACATACCTTTTTATTTTACTGTCAAATGTACAGTGAACTTCTACATGTTTCCCCTTTTTTTTCTCTCTTCAGCTTTGTTTTTCCACTGAAACCACCATGTCTGCTCACCAGCATCAAAGTCAGATGTTTTAAGCTCTTTTGCTTGACAAAGGGAGCACTCTCTATACATGCACTCTTCAGGTTCTCACAGCACAAAGACTCAAAAGCTTTCTCAATGTTGCTGCAGCTGATCACTTTGTGATACTGTAGTTTGTCCACCATGAAGTGGAGATTGGTGTGGGTTTTGCAAAGGCATGTGTTCCTCCCTATCTTGGCTGCTGGCTTCACAACCCAAAAAGGATGTCTTTTGCAGAATTCACAGTAGGAAATTTCTGCATTACTGAATATTCACTTTAAAACTTCTGATAAAGGTTCTGAATTGTGCCATTCAAGAAGCGCTTCTGCTTTTTCTTCTTGTTCATTGTTAGTGTGTCCTTTTTCCCTGTTGTTGCTCTACTGTTGACATGTTCATAGATTTTCTCTTCTGTGGCAGTGCTAATTCTGTTATACTGATTTTTTCCTGGAGTATTGAAGACTTGATGGCCTGTTTTCATTTGCCCTCATTGCTTTGGCTGAAAATCCAAATTCTCTGTTTGTGGCTTTGACCAGGCCACACATTCGCAGGATGTTTCCTCTGAGCATTTTTGAAGCCATTTGTTTGTCCTTGGCACTGCACATGTTTTAACTCTGCAATGATGGCATTTTGAAACAATAAAATCCTCCAAGTTTTTCGGAGTTCCCTTCATTTGCTGTTTTATCTTTGGGGAATCTTGTCTCTCCATTTTGTTCATCAGTCAATCGTACCTTTTTTTGTATTTCTCAGCTTTCCACAAAGCATTATCAAGTTTGACGTTTGTCATACTAAGATCTCTGTATGCTTTTGAGCGACCTCTTAAAAACCTTTTTCCTTCCAGCAAGTATTCCACTTCTCATTCCTGTTGCAGATGATGAGGAATGGGTATCAGAGTGTGCATCAGGGGCAGGGGCAGGGGCAGGTAAGTTAGGGGCAGGTACTGTATGTTAACCTCATGTTCTGGCTGCAAGTCATCTGGTGACTAAGGTGGTGTGTTGCCTGATAAGTAGGTCTCCATTGCGACTGGTCTCTTTAAAGTCTGTCTTCTATTCTGTTGGTTACATTTCCATTGCCTTCTCTTGTTGATTTGTTCTCGCTTTGTAAGCTCAGAGATAGATTTATATTTTTTCTTCCAGTATCTCTCCCTGTCTTTTTGCAGGTGTTCCTGGTATCATATAGTATAATATTTTTTATTTTTTTCTATATGTCTGTGACCTCTGTGACCTGTGCTGTTTTATGTGGCATCTTCTAAGAATAAAGACAAATACTACTTAGTTTTCAACTTGTGCACACCTTGAAGCATTTTCTAGATTTAATTCATTTAAAACATGGTTAAATAAGCCTAAAGTTTTTAAAAAGTAAAGTAAAAACGAGTAAGATAATGGATTTCTGTCATTTCTACCAAACTTACGTGTGAAGGAAATGACAGTTCTACAGTATCTGGAGAAAATTGACAGACTGCTTAGCGTGCTTTGGTTAGTATTACAGCTAGCATATCGTTTAGACTAAATATATAACATTTTAAAAAGTTCTACCACAAATTAAAGAAATTATAGCCTGTTTGGAAATGACTGACGATTGTAATATTTACCTCTGGACATCACATCTGGAACAACTGTCCACTGCAGCCATGTGCTTCAGTGTCGCAATATGTTTCCATGGTAACTAAATTAACATTCTCTTGAAAACTTTTTTAATTAGGAATTTGTCTTCAGTGGTAGAAATGACGCCACTCCCAAAGGACAGGTATATTTTGTCTAAAAAACAATATAAAGGGCATACTCACAATAAATATTGATATAGATTTTATTTAATTGACTCTTTCTGTAGTACATAACATTATAAAATGTGTAATTATTCATGTTTTCTCATAGAAAAACATAGTAGAAGCTTAAAAGTCTGGGTCAGGGACAAGGGCAAAATAGTGAAATTGAGGTATAAAATACTTGATAAAGAGGTGTTTAAAAAAGCATGGTGTGATTCCATGGTCAGATTCCATACAAATATTTGTATTTTTTGTATTTTTTATTAAAAAAACAAAATTGACCCGAGGACATAGAAGTGCCTGTAGTTGCAGAATCACTCAATTACACTGTCTCCACTTCTCTGCTTGAAGCTGAAGTGTTCTTTGAGATGCGGCCAGGGATTTCCTTCCTCATGGTCTTCAGAAGACCTGGCCATTGGCTCTGTCTCTGTGTGTGTCTTTATTGTCTCCTGAACCTGCTCAAACTCGTTAGGCTCCTTTTTTTCATGGCATGTAGCTACCTTTTTTTCCTGATAGAAAATCCTGCAACCGGTCATCATTTGATTTGCATACACAGCTGTGATTGGGCTGTTTTGGCGTGATGCGTGAAATTGAATAGTATTGGTCCATCTGGTCATGTTACTTGTCACTGACAAACAAGTGAACAGTTCTAGCTGCTTCATTCAAAATGTACTTAAGTTAAAATACAGCCTTTGAAAAATACTGGAAAAAAGTACAAGTACACAGAAAAGCTACTCAATTACAGGAATGTGAGTAGCTGTAATTCATTACTTCCACCCCTGGATATAAGGTATGGAGATTAATATGAAGCATGTTGTGAGATGTTTGGTGAGCTCCTTCTCTATGTCATAATGGTACATCCTATCCATCTTGTCCTGCTGTGACATAGGCTCAGAAACAGAGGAATAGAGTGACGTTTGTGTGTGTGTCCATGTTTGTGCGTGCATGACTGCATGTACAATGTGTCCATCTATCCAGCACAGTACAGCAAAGGTACAGTAACATTGTGATCCTCGTATCATACGGTGTGTCTTTTGGAGCCTTCATCCTGCACAGCTGTGCTTTTTGCATAACGACTAACAAAGGTGAGCACAGGACGCTGTGTCCCCCCCCCCCCCCCCCCCCACACACACACACTCTCTGGCAGAGTCAGAGGGGGGATCAGGACATACCCAACCCTACCTAGCTATCACTGATGGCTGACCTTTTTACACTGGGTGTGCGTTCGTACAAGGCCGTCTCCTTCCCCACACCCCGTCCCTAGCTGGGAGAATGGTCTGGCTGGTTCTCTGTGTGCTGATCAGTGGTTGTACTCTGGTTGTACTATTCAGGGTTGTGATATTCACCAGCTGGACAGTGTTTCCTCTGACACATTAGTGCGGCTGGCTTCCTGGAAACTCTTAAGGATCGGACCCTTTTTTTCCAATTTTTGCCTATAATGACATACCCAAATCTAACTGCCTGTAGCACAGGCCCTGAAGCAAGGATATGCATATTATTGGTACCATTTGAAAGGAAACACTTTGAAGTTTGTGGAAATATGAAAAGAATGTAGGAGAATATAACAAAATAGATCTGGTAGAAGATAATACAAAGAAAAAAACAAAAAACAATTAGCGTCATATTTGAAATGCAAGAGAAAGGCCATCATTTATTATTCCAGCCCAGGTGCAACTTAAATTCTGGCCACTAGATGGCAGCAGTGTATGTGCAAAATTTCAGGCTGATCCAATGAAACATTGTATTTCTGTTCAAAATGTGGTATCAAGACTGCCCAAATGCGCCTAATTTGTTTATTAATAACTTTTCATGTCCAAAACTCTCCTCAAGCAATAGCATGGCATTATTTCACTGTAATAGCTACTGTAAATTGGACAGTGCAATTAGATTAACAGGAATTTAAGCTTTCTGCCAATGAAGTGTCCTCTTTAGTTGAGGTCACTGAGTTGGATTTGAAATAGTTGTGGTCACAGAGTTGGAGTTGAAAGCGATAGATCTCAATGCATCTATCTATCTAGGCTAACTGATGATCATTTTGTATAAAACTGCCTGTTTAGCTGAAGTTTCTGACCCAAATCTACCATTTATTTAATTGTATTATTTAACCCTTATTTACCAGGTAAGTTGACTGTGAGCACATTCTCATTTTACAGCAGTGACCTGCGGAATAGTTACAGGGGAGAGCAGCTGAATGAGCCAATTGTAAGCTGGGGATGATTAGGTGGCCATGAAGGCCAGATTGGGAATTTAGCCTGGGCATCAGGGTTAACACTCCTACTCTTACAATAAGTGCCATGGGATCTTTAGTGGCCACAGAGAGTCTAGACACCCATTTAGCATCCCCCTACACAGGGCAATATCCCCAATCACTGCCCTGGGGCATTGGGATATTATTATTTTTTTAGACCAGATGAAAGGGTGCCTGCTACTGGCCCTCCAACACCACTTCCAGCAGCATCTGGTCTCCAATCCAGGGACTGACCAGGACCAACCCTGCTTAGCCTCAGAAGCAAGCCAGCAGTGGGATGCAGGGTGGTAGGCTTAGTTTTCTATTCACCCAAGTTCACCCATATTAATTCCTCCATGACCAACATTTCAAGCTTAGTCATAAAAAGTTCCATCCATTATCTATGTATGTACTGTATGCATATTTACATAACATTCATATGTCCTTCAATCAGCTGCAGAGAGGTGGGTGTACAGCTAAACCTGTTTTTCAGGGTTTCCTATGAATTAGGAACTCACCTGAAAAAAACAACTAATGTTTAAGGTCAGATACAGTACGCTAGCCTCAATGCCCATCCCCTCTGTTCAATAATTCAATAAGTAATTGGAGATTGTGAGAATGCATAACACATATGGGTCCCGATTCAGACGAAAGAAACGTACGCCTTTCCTAGGCACACCTTTCCAATGCACTTCTCAGTAGTTGGTATTCAGACTGACCTTATGCAGATGCGGTTCCCTTGAGTGCATTGAATACATTTAATTCAGCTGCTGAAAACCATCCCACTTGCTGGCCAACAGATTGTCTCATGGAGCTTTCATTCAATAGGGTTTTCAGTACATTTATCTAAAGCCATCCCTTTAAATGTGATGTACCTTTTAATTTGAATTTTCTCAACAAACTCACTAGAAAAGAGAGAGAATGATTCAGAATGTTAAGGATCCATGAAAGAAACCTATGTACTTCTCAGCACCAATTGTTAGATTTAAAAAATACTCTGATGGTGTATATTATTTTGGATAGGAAAGTATTTATAAATAATAATGCATAAGTCAAGGTCAGAATTGGTAGACACACCTCTGCCACCCCTTCATTTCCTTGATCACCACCCCGAATGAGTAGCTGGCTGAAACATACTTTACCTCATGCCTAATTTCAAGGTCAGAATACATGTAGAAAGAAAAGTGCATAAAAAGGGAATTAAGTTGCATTTATGCGTGAGTAACTCGGGTCTGAATCAGCCCCATGGACAATTAAAGCGCTTTATATTCATGAGATAAGATTTCACTCTTGATTAAAATGATTACAGATGGATTACCGATTGAGCGTCTCAATCCCCTGCACAAATTATACAGTCTTTGTATCCATAGCTGATTAGTTCTCACAATAGCCAGTCAGGTCTTATACTGTAGGAGCACACAGTGCTTTGCATAGAAACCATTGCTGTTGTTTTAGAATGGGTTGAATTTCAAAAGGGTTTCAGTCTTCTGTCCTTCTGTCTCATCGAGGGGGGGATAAGGTCAATGCTGTGGAAACTGGTGCAGAATACACTCCTGAATGTGTTTTAGTGACTACTTTGTCTCTCTCTACCTCTCTTTCACACTCTCACTCTGTTTACTTAAAACTATATACATTATTTGTTAATGTATGCAAACTGTCATACACTGATATTTATGGCATAACCTGTGTGTGATCGGATGAGATAGCACTATGATCTAATCAAAGATAGATGCACTAATTTCTATTGTGTGCATGACTGAAAGGGTTAAACAGTAAATTACATTGCCGTAGGAAGGGGAGGGGGGGGAGTCTAATGTGTAGTCTGTTATGCATGTAATCAATGTATGTTCTATTCTCTCTGTTTCCCTGGCTGGGGACAGGGACAGAGTGCAGCTGTGCATTAATACGGGTGATGAATCCCAGGTGGTGATTAGGTTGGTTTTAAGGCAGTGTCAGAGAACCAGGCCCCGGGGGACTGAGCCTGTACCCACTACAGACACTCAGTACCCCGGTAATAGCCAGGATCTTGTTGTCTGAAATACACCCGTGGTGAGAAGCTGGATGGAGTGGCCTGTCCAGGCTCTTACCTAAGCCTTGAATCTGTGCATGGGGCTGATACAGAATGCATTCACAGAGTGTGATAACTTTGATCTGTCAGTGTATTTATATGATGAGAAATACATGTGCATTTAGAGTGCCTTCCGTCATAGAGCACATGTTAGGCTCTGTGTTTTTCTCAACCAAGTGATGTACCGAGCTGAACATACACTTGTCCTCAAGGCATCACAATGTAGAAAATAGTCCAAAGAAAGAAAAACCCTTGAATGAGTAGGTGTGTCCAAACTTTAGACTGGTACTGTATATGCAAATGCACAATAAAGTATTGTAACGTATGGTATCATAGCAGCTCATAACAACTCCGCAATGCATCAAATGAACTTGTCTCGCTGTCACATGTCACCCCTGCACTTAGAGCCACACCTGAGGGATGGGATGAGTCTACTCCCACCCAAATTGGAGCTAAAATTCAACAACCACTTTGTCAAATGACAAATCTATGTATGGACTCTTCCACTTGTAACTGTGATGGAGGCGCGGTGTAACCACGGAACAAAGCGCAATTGTCTCTTTTTACTAGACAACATGCACGAAATGCTTTTAGAGAAAGTGAAGTCTAAGAATAGACACGCATTGACCAAGATAAACCCAAAACAACACAATTACCATGCTCTCTCTGACCACCTCAACCTGACCATCATATGGGCCGTTCCACGAAATAAGTCACTGTTGCGTCCCTTTGATATGTTGAGTAGAAATTGTGCACCAATATTGAATTTTAAAAGCCTGTTATATTAAATGAAGTGCCCTTTAATATATACTTCATGTACAGTTTAATATGAATAAATGCTTGCTAAAGTGCAAAATTATGCATTTTGGCATGTCCCTCTGTGCACCCTCTGTCACACCCTCAGAGGTTGTTGTATTGGGCCCCCACCTTGCTTAAACTCAGATTATAGATAACGTTGGTCATTTGTCCACAATTGTAACGCATATGACCATAAACCTTGATATCCTCTTTGACTCTGACCTAAACCTCGAGTTGCATGTAAAAAAAGGTTGTCCAGTCCTGTCCTCCACCATAATTTGCAAATAAATAAATATAAAATCCTACAATGTGATTTTCTGGATTTTTTTTCCCTCATTTTGTCTGTCATAGTTGAAGTGTACCTATGATGAAAATTACAGGCCTCTCTCATCTTTTTAAGTGGGAGAACTTGCACAATTGGTGGCCGACTAAATATTTTTTTGCCCCACTGTATATACTAGGCGGTGTCAGAAAAAGGATCCCAAATATTGTCAAAGACTCCAGTCACCAAGTCATGATGGTGGTGATGCAACCGGTCAGGATGCTCTCGATGGTGCAGCTGTATAACTTTTTAAGGATCTAGGGACCAATGCCAAATCTTTTCAGTCTCCTGAGGTGGAAAGTGTGTTGTTGTGCCCTCTTCACAACTGTCTTGGCATGATTGGACCACTTTAGCCCCGTCGGTGTTAATGGGGGCCTGTTCGGCCCTCCTTTTCCTACAGTTTTCCTACAGATCAGCTCCTTTGTCTTGCTCATATTGAGGGAGAGGTTGTTTTCCTGGCACCACACGGCCAGGAGCTGACCTAGTGTGTTTCATCTTTGTCAGTGTCAGTGTTGTGTCATCAGGAAACTTAATGATGGTGTTGGAGTTATGCTTGGCTACACAGTCATGGGTGAACAGGGAGTACAGGAGGGGACTAAGCACACACCCCTGAGGGGCCCAAGTGTTGAGGATCAGCGTGGCAGATGTGTTGTTGCCTACCCTTACCACCTGGTAGTGGCCTGTCAGGAAGTCCAGGATCCAGTTGCAGGGTCCTTAGCTTAGTGATGAGCTCTGTGGGTACTATGGTGTTGAACGTTGAGATGTCGTCAATGAAAAACATTCTCACATAGGTGTTCCTTTTTTCCAGGTGGGAAAGGGCAGTGTGGAGTGCGATTGCGTCATCTGTGAATCTATTGGGGAGGTATGCGAATTGGAGTGGGTCTAGGGTTTCCACATTGATGGTGTTGATGTGAGCCATGACCAGCCTTTCAAAGCGCTTCATGACTACCGACGTGAGTGCTACTGGCGGTAATCATTTAGGCAGGTTACTTTTGCTTTTTTGGGCACAGGAACTATGGTGGTCTGTTTGAAACATGTTGGTATTACAGACTAGGCCAGGGAGAGACTGAAAATGTCAGTGAAGACACTTGCCAGTTGGTCCGCGCATGCTTTGAGTACACATCCTGGTAATCCATCTGGCCCTGCAGCTTTGTGAATGTTGAACTGTTTAAAGGTCTTGCTCAAATCGGCTATGGAGAGCATATTCACACAGTCGTCTGGAACAGCTAGTGCTCTCATGCATGATTCAGTGTTGCTTGCATCGAAGCGAGCACAAAAGGAATTTAACTCGTCTGGTAGGCTTACGTCACTGGGCAGCTCACAGCTGGGTTTGCCTTTGTAGTCCATAATAGTTTTAAACCCCTGCCACATCTGATGAGCCTCAGAGCCGGTGTAGTAGGATCCAATCTTAATGCTGTATTGACTCTTTACCTGTTTTGTGGTTTGTCTGCAGGCATAGCGGGATTTCTTACAAGCATCCTGATTAGTGTCCAGCTCCTTGAAAGTGGCAGCTCTAGCCTTTAGCTCACTGCGGATGTTGCCTGTGATCCATGCTTCTGGTTGGGATGTGTACGTTCGGTTACTGTGGGGACGACGTCGTTGATGCACTAATTGATGGGCTGGTGACTGAGGTGGTATACTCCTCAATGCCATTGGATGAATCACGGAACATATTCCAGCATGTGCTAGCAAAACAGTCCTGTAGCGTATCATTCGTGTCATCTGACCACTTCCGTATTGAGCGAGTCACTGGTGTTTCCTGCTTTAGTTTTTGCTTGTAAGCAGGAATCAGGAGGATATAATTATGGTCAGATTTGCCAAATGGAGGGCGAGGGAGGGAGAGCTTTGTATGCGTCTCTGTGTGTGGAAGTGATCTAGAGTTTTGTTCCCCTCTGGTAGCAGAGGTGACATGCTGGTAGAAATTAGGTAAACTGGATTTTAGTTTTTCTCATTTTAAGATTGTGATGAAAGGAATAAAAGCTGAAATAAATAATTCTCTCTACACTTATTCTGACATTTCACATTCTTAAAATAAAGTGGTGATCCTAACTGACCTAAGAAAGGGAATTTTTACTAGGATTAAACTGAGTTTAAATGGCTAAGGTGTATGTAAAATTCCAACTTCAACTGTATGTGTGTGTGTGAGAGAAAGTAGAGAAAGAGAAGAGAGTAATAAAGAGAGGAAAAGGAGGAGGCTGAACTGAGCTGAAACTGAATCTTCATGCAGCCCCCTTAACCTGCATACTTAGAATCCAATTTGTAATCTCTTAATTGCCCAGACAAAGGCAGATTTGGAGAAAAGGAAAGAAAAAAGAGGGAGACAGAGAAAGACCACAAGAAGGCAGGTGATTAGTTTAGCCTTTTTTCCAGCTTCTCCATCTCACCATGGCTCTCTGATAGATAGTGATGATACAGAAAATTGATGAATACTGCATGAAAAAGGATAGAGAGAGCTAGTATAGAGTGCACATTGATAAAGAAAGAGAGCAGGGTTATAGAAGAAGGATAAAGAAAAAAGAGAGAGATCTACACCGGTTTCTGAGCCCTAAAAGCGCAGGCGAGGATGAGGTTGTCTTTGTACCGTACAAGGACTATGGAGAGAGTGCTCTCAACTTTCTAGAGGGTTGCTCTTTAACTGTAAAGAAATGAAAGAAAGGATTTTAAACTAAAGTGGAGGAACGAAGCGAATGTACATGGAAAATTGGAGCAGAATATCTTACTAATGACATAAAAGGTTTGTAATGGGTGAATGTATGACAGCTGATGACGAGGAAATAAGAAGACTTCAACAAGTGTTCAACAGATGGAACCAATCACACATTCACATGATAATGGCACGAGAGATAATGGCCCTTGACACATGTACCATCTGAAAGAATGGGTAGAAGAAGCATTAATGGTGTAAACTCAATAACCTACCAGGGGGCTGGGTTGAGCTATTACTATATTGTAAAATACTCTGGATTTAAAATTCTAACAGACTGAATGTGAACCTGGTTACCTTTTTTTATTGATTGTGTCGAGCGGTCCATAGTGTACAGAAAAGTAGTATACTCGAGTGAATAAGGTTCATAGTGTACTAATAGCATAGTGACAGCTCTGTGTCGTGGTTTGTTCCATGAACAATAGAGTGCCTTTAATGTCCTTGTGACATTGTGCGTGTACATTTTGATAAAACACTCAATTTAACAGTTGTGTCACATACTGTACATCTACGATCAAACAAAACTAAATCAATGTAAAGATTCCAATAGTGATGTGTTTTCAATCAAATAAATGAGTTGTTTTCTCAGAAAATTCCTATTTTGGCATGTCCCACGTCATGTTCTAGGAAGATTAGAGGATGTAGCATCCTACACTTTTCTTCTTAAAAGTGCTATATCTTGAAAACTTATGTGGAAAAAAATGTGTGACTGTATCAACAGAGGACTCATGAAAAAAATACCAAAAGATAGCTTTTGAGTGCATTGTTCCTTTAAGCCAAACACGTCCCCAAGTTTTCACCGTGATTGTGTAGTCCTAGTTATTTTGCTGCTTTGACAAAGTCATTTCTGAAGATTATTATTTATTCATGTGATTCGTTTGGTGGTTAATTTCTTTACTGCCAAATGAGGAGAGACAAACGTATCATACAAGTCAGAGTTATACTTAAACTAAATCTTTATTCACTTATTAATAAGGGAGCAGATCAATACAACACACACATATAAAGTGAATCGATTGAGTGCTCTATGATAATGATGGCTGGTCGACGAATCACCCTCAGATGATTCGTTGAGAGCCCAGAGATAAAAGTACAAATGTATTTTATAGCCAGTCTACATGACAAACAACAGGTGTATGGAATGGGTCACAAGGTTAAGATTTGTAGGAAAGATACTTATAATTCACAGCAGACAGTATCTGCTGTAAAAATAGTTTTCTTTGTGTAGATACCAAGACCTGACCCTGGGGTCATCTCTCCCTGGAACCATGTAGAACAGAAACATTAACTCATGCTCTGGAATGTGGTCCCTTTAGGTTTGATCACCCAAAAGACATCGCAAATCTCCTGTCAGTGTTATCTCCCAAAGGCACCCTTTCAGTTCACACAGACACAACAGTTATAAGAATCCTCTATTCTGTTGCATAAAACAACCATTTGATGCAATAAAAGTATTAAAATAATCTTGCAATTTTGCTCTCACATTCGTGAAAATTTTACATTGTCCCTAATGTTTAATGTCAATTCCAAAACTACTACCTTATACACACAAGTGTAAAGGGATAAAGAATATGTGCATAAAGATATATGAATGAGTGATGGTACAGAGCGGCATAGGCAAGATGCAGTAGATGGTATCGAGTACAGTATATACATATGAGATGAGTATGTAAACAAAGTGGCATAGTTTAAAGTGCCTAGTGATTCATGTATTACATAAATATGCAGTAGATGATAGAGTACAGTATATACGTATACATATGAGATGAATAATGTAGGGTATGTTAACATTATATTAAGTAGCATTGTTTAAAGTGGCTAGTGATATGTTTTACATCAATTCCCATTATTAAAGTGGCTGGAGTTGAGTCAGTGTGTTGGCAGCAGCCACTCAATGTTAGTGGTGGCTGTTTAACAGTCTGATGGCCTTGAGATAGAAGCTGTTTTTCAGTCTCTTGGACCCAGCTTTGATGCACCTGTACTGACCTTGCCTTCTGGATGATAGTGGGGTGAACAGGCAGTGTCTCGGGTGGTTGTTGTCCTTGATGATATTTATGGCATTCCTGTGACATCGGGTGGTGAAGGTGTCGTGGAGGGCAGGTAGTTTGCCCCCTGTGATGCGTTGTGCAGACCGCACTACCCTCTGGAGAGCCTTACGGTTGAGGGCGGAGCAGTTGCCGTACCAGGCGGTGATACAGCCCGACAGGATGCTCTCGATTGTGCATCTGTAGAGGTTTGTGAGTACTTTTGGTGACAAGCCGAATTTCTTCAGCCTCCTGAGGTTGAAGAGGCGCTGCTGCGCCTTCTTCACGATGCTGTCTGTGTGAGTGGACCAATTCAGTTTTTCTGTGATGTGTATGCCGAGGAACTTAAAACTTGCTACTCTCTCCACTACTGTCAGGTAGGGTGGAGGTGATATGGTCCTTGACTAGTCTCTCAAAGCACTTCATGATGACGGAAGTGAGTGCTACGGGGCGGTAGTCGTTTAGCTCAGTTACCTTAGCTTTCTTGGGAACAGGAACAATGGTGGCCCTCTTGAAGCATGTGGGAACAGCAGACTGGTATAGGGATTGATTGAATATGTCCGTAAACACACCAGCCAGCTGGTCTGCGCATGCTCTGAGGGCGCGGCTGGGGATGCCGTCTGGGCCTGCAGCCTTGCGAGGGTTAACACGTTTAAATGTTTTACTCACCTCGGCTGCAGTGAAGGAGAGACCACATTTTTCCGTTGCAGGCAGTGTCAGTGGCACTGTATTGTCCTAAAAGCAGGCAAAAAAAGTTATTTAGTCTGCCTGGGAGCAAGACATCCTGGTCCGTGACTGGGCTGGATTTCTTCCTGTAGTCCGTGATTGACTGTAGACCCTGCCACATGCCTCGTGTCTGAGCCGTTGATTTGGGATTCTACTTTGTCTCTGTACTGACGCTTAGCTTGTTTGATAGCCTTACGGAGGGAATAGCTGCACTGTTTGTATTCAGTCATGTTACCAGACACCTTGCCCTGATTGAAAGCAGTGGTTCGCGCTTTCAGTTTCACGCGAATGCTGCCATCAATCCACGGTTTCTGGTTAGGGAATGTTTTAATCGTTGCTATGGGAACGACATCTTCAACGCACGTTCTAATGAACTCGCACACCGAATCAGCGTATTCGTCAATGTTGTTATCTGACGCAATACAAAACATGTCCCAGTCCACGTGATGGAAGCAGTCTTGGAGTGTGGAGTCAGCTTGGTCGGACCAACGTTGGACAGACCTCAGCGTGGGAGCTTCTTTTTTTAGCTTTTGTCTGTAGGCAGGTATCAGCAAAATGGAGTCGTGGTCAGCTTTTCCGAAAGGGGGGCGGGGCAGGGCCTTATATGCGTCGCGAAAGTTAGAGTAACAGTGATCCAAGGTTTTTCCGCCCCTGGTTGCGCAATCGATATGCTGATAAAATTTAGGGAGTCTTGTTTTCAGATTAGCCTTGTTAAAATCCCCAGCAACAATGAATGCAGCCTCCGGATAAATGGTTTCCAGTTTGCAAAGAGTTAAATAAAGTTCGTTCAGAGCCATCGATGTGTCTGCTTGGGGGGGATATATACGGCTGTGATTATAATCGAAGAGAATTCTCTTGGTAGATAATGCGGTCTACATTTGATTGTGAGGAACTCTAAATCAGGTGAACAGAAGGATTTGAGTTCCTGTATGTTTCTTTCATCGCACCATGCCTCGTTAGCCATAAGGCATACACCCCCACCCCTCTTCTTACCAGAAAGGTGTTTGTTTCTGTCGGCGCGGTGCGTGGAGAAACCCGTTGGCTGCACCGCTTCGGATAGCGTCTCTCCAGTGAGCCATGTTTCCGTGAAGCACATAACGTTACAGTCTCTGATGTCCCTCTGGAATGCTACCCTTGCTCGGATTTCATCAACCTTGTTGTCAAGAGACTGGACATTGGCAAGAAGAATGCTAGGAAGTGGGGCACGATGTGCCCGTCTCCGTAGTCTGACCAGAAGACCGCCGCGTTTCCCTCTTTTTCGGAGTCGTTTTTTTGGGTCGCTGCATGCGATCCATTCCGTTGTCCTGTTTGTAAGGCAGAACACAGGATCCGCTTCGCGAAAAACATATTCTTGGTCGTACTCATGGTGAGTTGACGCTGATCTTATATACAGTAGTTCTTCTCGACTGTATGTAATGAAACCTAAGATGACCTGGGGTACTAATGTAAGAAATAACACATAAAAAAAACAAAAAACTGCATAGTTTCCTAGGAACGCGAAGCGAGGCGGCCATCTCTGTCGGCGCCGGATGTTCAGGATGACAAACAGGACATGATCAGGCTGGTTTAAAAACCTGTGTTTTCTAATCAGAGGTCCATTTCAGATGCCTGTCTCAGAGACATGGATAATTACAGTAATTATAGAGGAAATGGACAAAGCTGAAATAAATCATAATCATAACGAGCTGGACAAGAACAGAGGGAGAGATAGAAAGAGAGGGATAAGAGAGAGAAAGAGAGAGAGAGAGATATAGTTAAGGCTTAGCTATACTCTAATAGCATATCTCTTGACCTGGTTTTGAAACAGTGAGTCAGTACAAAACCTTTTTTCTCACAAGCACATTGATTACTTAAGGAGCAAATGACCACTCTGCTCTCAGCTGGAGTCTGGCCACGCTTCTATTAGGCATTAATCACACACATATTGAGCAGCAGTAGTATTTACAGAGAGGGATGAGATATGCCTTTTGGGTACTAACCTGAACAAAAATATAAGTGCAACGTGTAAAGTATTGGTCCCATGTTTCATGAGTTGAAATAAAAGATCCCAGAAATGTTCAATACACACAAAAAGCGCATTTCTCTCAATTGTTGTTTAATACGCACAAAAAGCGTATTTCTCTCAATTGTTGTGCAAAAATGTGTTAATGAGCATTTCTCTTCCAATATAATCCCTCCACCTGACAGGTGTGGCATATCAAGATGCTGATTAAACAGCATTATAATTACACAGCTGCACCTTGAGCTGGGGATGATAAAAGGCTACTCTAAAATGTGCAGTTTTGTCACAACACAATGCCACTGTCACGGTTGACGTAAGAACGTAGCCAAGGCATAGCGGATGTTGAGTTTCACATATTTATTTCCAAGTGAAACTTCAGCAAAACCAAAATATACCAATAAACAAACAACTAAACGTGACTACGTGGTGCACATGCACAAACACAAAACAATATCCCACAAGCACAGGTGGGAAAAAATAGCTACTTGAATATGATCCCCAATTAGAGACAATGATTACCAGCTGCCTCTAATTGGGAATCATACAAAACACCGACATAGAAAATATAAACTAGAACAGAACATAGAAATTATAAACTAGAATACCCCCTAGTTATGCCCTGACTTACTACACCATAGAGAAACAAGGGCTCTCTATGGTCAGGGCTTGACAATACCCCTCCCCCCTCCCCAAAGGTCCGGCCGCAAACCTGAATCCAAATGGGGAGGGTGGGGGGGGGGGGGGGGGGGGGGGTGAATCGCGCCGGACTGAACGCCTTGCCTGGACTGGGCATCGGCACAAAGAAGGGCTCCGGCCATGGAGCTGGGTTGAATGCCGTGTCTTGGCTGGGCACTGGCGCAGAGGAAGGCCCCGGCTTTGGAGCTCCAGAGCTCTCTATCTACATCATAAATGTAGATGATAATACAAGTTATACACATTGAATTATAGATATACGTATATAATCTTAGACGGCACTCAAAAGTAAAAACCCCACAGCCGCAAAGATGGCGTCAACATAAACAAGAAATTACATGATAAATATTCCCTTACCTTTGATGATCTACATCAGAAAGTACTCCAGGAATCCCAGGTCCACAATAAATGTTTGTTTTGTTAGAAAATGTCCGTTATTTATGTCAAAATACCTTCTTTTGTTAGCGCGTTTGGTATACATATCCAAACGCTAATTCTGGTCAGCGTTATATCGGACAAAAACTTAATAAAGTGATATTACCGGTCGAAGAAACATTTCAAACTAAGTACAGAATCAATCATTAGGATGTTTTTAACATATAGCTTCAATAAAGTTCAACCGGAGTACTCCTTCTTGTCTTCGTGAGCAATGGAACGCAAGTGACTACCGCGAGGAATAAACATGATCAGAAAATGGCTGACTGCCAGACACCTGACTGATTCTGCTATCATTCACTCCCACAACATTATAGACGTCTCATTATAATTTCTATTGATGGTTGACATCTAGTGGAACCCCTAGGCAGTGCAACATCATTCATATCTCAATGGGATTTCATTGCGGACTTTGGTGAATACGTACAAGCTCAGATTTCTGACTTCCTGTTTTGATTTCAACTCCGGATTTTGCCTGCTAATATGAGTTCTGTTATACTCGCAGACATCATTCAAACAGTTTTAGAAACTTTAGAGTGTTTCCTATAAAATGCATATATTAGAAACTGAGACTGAGGAGCATGCCGTTTACTTTAGGCACCTTATTCATCCAAGCTACTCAATACTGCCCCCCAGCCATAAAAATGTAAATAACATTTCCAGTGGTGCCCCAGATTACTACTTAATTTAATCACGAAATAATTGGACGTGGTATGTCATTATTTTCTAAAATAACAGTCAAGCACATTAATGATAGTCAAGACACGACACCATCTATAACCACCAGTTTTGTGTATTAATGGATGCCAAGGGAAGCAAGGCTTCCCCAAATATTTGACCAATAAAACAATTACAATTATAAAATAATTTATATTTTATCTCTCTCTGTGTTTTCAGAATTTCCCATCAACTCGGAAGTGGCTGAATCTCACCAGAGAAATCATCAGAGCGAGGGAAACAGCGACCCTCAATCTCAGTATTTGTAGCCCAGACACCTGATGGTGTCTGGACCAAAAGAGTATAAGTAGCATTTGATTGATTGATGCTAGCAAGCATTTGGCCTCACTTGATAAAAAAAATCATTAGCCAATCAGCATTGAGCTGAGCTCAACTGTGGTTTGTCCTGGAGCAGCAAAAGGCCCCCGAAGGTAGGCCAGTTTGGATTTGGCTTCACACCATGCCAGGAAGTTAGGCTAGCAAGCATTTTAGCTAGGTTGCCTATGACAACAAAAACTAAAAGTGTACTGTATGACAGAGCCATAGACAGTTTTGCCAACATGAAAGAGAAGAGGATGGCGATGGCGTTCTACTAGTCTACAAGTAGGGTGAGTCAACCTTTTTGTTATACTTGCACGACACACACACACACACAGAAATCAGGACCATGGACAGCCACATGATACTTAGCAACATTGATTGGACTAAATTGTTTTTGGTATATTTAAGTTTGTTTTCAGTGTATTATACTACGCCTATACTGTATAGACTTGTTGATTTGATGATGTTTAAATGCTTCAGTTGAAATTGTGATGGAATAGCAGAGGCAGTGCTCCTGTTGTTTTGTGCTGACTTGTGGTCACCCCGTGGTTCTAAATCAGATGTTGTTTAGTAAACTGTCGAAAACACGAACTTGCTTGACCATGCTGCAGGTGATATAAATGTTTGTTACGTGCGATATTTGCTTTGTGAACTTCACCGGACAGATGTTGCTCTCCGGTTTTGTGATGAAACAAACATACAGTGCCTTCAGAAAGTATTCACAACCCTTGACTTTTTCCAAAATTTGTTGTGTTACAGCCTGCATTTAAAATTGATTACATTGAGATGTTTGTGTCACAGGCCTACACTCAATACCCATAATGTCAAAGTGGAATTTGCTATCACAACAGCTAATGGGGATCCTAAAAAAATACAAAATAATATATAATAATAGAGTCAGTGCAAGATAGGGTCAATGCAGATAGTCTGGGAAGCCATTTAACTAACTATTTAGCAGACTTAAGGCAATGGGGGTAGACACTGTTTCGGAGCCTGTTGGTCCGAGAGCTGATGCTCCGGTACCACTTGCCACATGGCAACAGAATGAACCGTCTATGGCTTGGGTGGCTGAAGTCTTTGGGCCTTCCTCTGACACGGCCTAATATCTAAGTCCTAGATGGCAGGAGCTTGACCCCAGTGATGTACGGGGCTGTCAACACCATCCTTTGCAGTGATTTGCGTTTAAGAGCTGTGTATTTGTCATACCAAGCGGTGATGCAGCCAGTAAATATGCACTCGATGATGCAGCTGTAGGACTTTTTAAGGATCCGAAGGCCCCTGACAAATATTTTCAGCCTACTGAGGGGGAAGTTGTGCAGTGCAGGTGTGAGTGGACCATGTTTAGTCTTTAGTGAGGTGGACGCCAAGGAACTTGAAGCTCTCGATCTGCTCCACTACAGCCCTGCCGATGGGAGCATGCTCTCCACACATTTTACTGTAGTCCACGATCATGTCTTCCTGACATTGAGAGAGAGGCTGTTGTCCTGGCATCACACTGCCACATTTTAGTTTACATACACTTAGGTTGTTGTCATTAAAACTCTTAACTTGTTTTTCAACCACTCCACAAATTTCTTGTCAACAAACTATAGTGACTATAGTTATCTACTTTGTGCATGACACAAGTAAGTTTTCCAACAATTGTTTACAGACAGATCACTTATAATTCACTGTATCACAATTCCAGTGGATCAGAAGTTTACATGCACTAAGTTGCCTGTGTCTTTAAACAGCTTGGAAAATTCCAGAAAATTATGTCATAGCTTTAGAAGCTTCTGATAGGCTAATTGACATAATTTGAGTCAATTGGATATGTACCTCTGGATGTATTTTAAGGCCTAACTTCAAACTCAGTGCCTCTTTGCTTGACATCATGGGAAAACCAAAAGAAATCAGCCAAGAACTCAGAAAAAAATTGGAGACCTCCACAAGTCTGGTTCATCATTGGGAGCAATTTCCATACGCCTGAAGGTACCACCTTCATCTGTACAAACAATAGTACGCAAGTATAAACACCATGGGACCACGCATCCGTCATACCGCTCGGGAAGGAGAAGCGTTCTGTCTCCTAGAGATGTACGTACTTTGGTGCGAAAAGTGCAATCCCAGAACAACAGCAAAGGAACCTGTGAAGACGCTGGAGGGAACAGGTACAAAAGTATCTATATCCACAGTAAAACAAGTCCTATATTGACATAACCTGAAAGGCAGCTCAGCAAGGAAGAAGCCACTGCTCCAAAACCGCCATAAAAAAAGCCAGGCTATGGTTTGCAACTGCACATATGGACAAAGATCATACTTTTTGGAGAAATGTCCTCTGGTCTGAATGAAACTAAATTAGAACTGTTTGGCCATAATGACCATCGTTATGTTTGGAGGAAAAAGTGGGAGGCTTGCAAGCCGAGGATCAACAGCCTAACCATGAAGCACGGGGGTGGCAGCTTCATGTTGTGGGGGTGCTTTGCTGCAAGAGGGACTGGTGCACTTCACAAAATAGATAGCATCATGTGGATATATTGAAGCAACATCTCAAGACACCAGTTAGGAAGTTAAAGCTTGGTCGCAAATAGGTCTTCCAAATGGACAATGACCACAAGCATACTTCCAAAATTATGGCAAAATGGCTTAAGGACACCAAAGTAAAGGTAGTGGAGTGGCCATCACAAAGCCCTGTCCTCAATCCTATAGAAAATCCCATGAAAAAGCATGTGAGAGCAAGGAGGCCTACAAACCTGACTCAGTTACAACAGCTGTCAGAAGGAATGGGCCAAAATTCACCCAAATTATTGTGGAAAGCTTTATGGAAGGCTACAACCAAACATTTGACCCAAGTTAAACAATGTAACGGCAATGGTACCAAATACTAATTGAGTGTATGTAAACTTCTGACCCACTGGGAAGGTGATGAAAGAAATAAAAGCTGAAATAAATCGTTCTCTCTACTATTATTCTAACATTTCACATTCTTAAAATAAAGTGGTGATCCTAACTGACCTAAGACAGGGAATTTTTACTGGATTATATGTCAGGAATTTTGAAAAACTGAGTTTGAATGTATTTGGCTAAGTTGTATGTACATTTCTGACTTCAACTGTATGTAAGAATGCTTTTCATTGACTACAGCTCAGCATTCAACACCATAGTACCCTCCATGCTCATCATTAAACTTGAGGCCCTGGGTCTCAACCCCGCCCTCTGCAATTGGGTCCTGGACTTTCTGACAGGCTGCCCCCTCCTGTACTCCCTGTTCACCCATGACTGCGTGGCTATGCACGTCTCCAACTCAATCATCAAGTTTGCAGATGACACAACAGTGGTGGGATTGATTACCAACGGCGAGACAGCCTACAGGGAGGAGGTGAGGGCACTCGGGACTCGGAGTGTGGTGCCAGGAAAGCAACCTCTCACACAACATCAACAAAACAAAGGAGATGATCGTGGACTTCAGGAAACAGTAGAGGGAGCACCCACCTATTCACATAGACGGGACAGCAGTGGAGAAGGTGGAAAGTTTTAAGTTTCTTGGCATACACATCACGGAAAACTGAAATGGTCCACCCACACAGACAGTGTGTTGAAGAAGGCGCAACAGCCTCAGGAGGCTGAAGAAATTTGGCTTGTCACCTAAAACCGTCACAAACTTTTACAGAGGCACAGAAGAGAGCAACCTGTCGGGCTGTATCACCGCCTGGTATGGAAACTGCACAGCCCACAACCGCAAGGCTCTCCAGAGGGTGGTGCGTTCTGCACAATGCACCACTTGGGGCAAACTACCTGCCCCCCAGGACACCTACAGCACCCGATGTCACAGGAAGGTCAAAAAGATCATCAAGGACAACAACCACCCAAGCCACGGCCTGTTTACCCCGCTACCATACATAAGGCGAGGTCAGTACAGGTGCGTCAAAGCTGAGAGACTGAAGATCACACTACTAAACAGCAATCACTAACACAGAGAGGCTGCTGCCTCCATACAGACATGAAATCATTGGCCACTTAAAAAAATGGATCATTAGTCACTTTTACAATGCGACTTTAATAATGTTTAGATATCGTGCATTACTCATCTCATGTATATATTGTATTTTATACCATCTATTGCATCTTGCCTATGCCGCTTGGTTATCGCTCATCCATATATTTATATGTATATATTCTTATTCCATCCCTTTACTTTTTTTGTGTGTATAAGGTAGCCGTTGTGGAATTGTTATATTACTTGTTAGATATTACTGCATTGTCGGAACTAGAAGCGCAAGCATGTTGCTACTCGCAATAACAGCAGCTAACCATGTGTATGTGACCAATAACATTTGTTTTGGTTTGATTTATATGTGATAATAGTATAAACTTTATGTACACAGAGGTTAAAATAAACACACAAAAAATGACTAAATAGCAAATTCGACCTTCTCCGTCAGCGCCATCTAGATTGAGCTTTGTGCCAAATTAAATACAATTTTAATTATCACATGCACCAAATGGTCTAGTGCTTGCTTAATATATTTTTAGCATCTCCTAATCTCTTCTCTTAACACGTATGGAACCAGAACTTAATCGAGCAGCTGAGCAATTACATGAGACTTTAGTTATTGGTTGACCGAGATTACACCACCATTAAATACATTAAAGTGCTGTTGCCATTGAGAAACTTGCAAGCCCTTCCCGGGTATCCCAGTATTCCCGTTCAAACTGGAAATGCTATTTAAAGGCATAACGATACCTGCAAAAAAAGATATGGATTATCTCACTGTAAATTTGTAAATATACACAGGAAAGTAACAGTTTATGTATTTGTTGCAATTTAATCAACTCAAAGTTCTCTCAACGTCCACCCTATTTTGTTGATGTAACCTAGATTTATGGTAGGCCTAAGCACTGTTGGCCGACTGGTCAAATATTATCTAGTGACAATTACAAAAGTCTGGATATCAGGGGAATTTGGGAAGGTTGTGGCTGTTTTTACATTATGATAACCTGCTAATGGTACGGCAAGTAACCTAGTGGTTAGAGCGTTGGGCCAGTAAACGAAAGGTTGCTAGATAGAATCCCGAGCTGACAAGTTAAAAATATGTTGTTTTGCCCCTGAACAAGGCTGTTAACCCACTGTTCCTAGGCTGTCATTGTACATAAGAATTTGTTCTTAACTGACTTGCCTAGTTAAATAAAATAAAAAGAATGCTGAAGATATTGGATGCTGCAGAATTTCATACAGTATATCCAAAAACCGAGATTCAGCACCACAGTTGATCAATTTCCTGCAAATCTGACGAGTCAAGCCCGTTCTCTCAGTTTTGTTAGTGTAACATCATGGAACAATGTTGCAAATGTCTATTTCCTCGAGCACTATTGTGGACACAATGTACAGATGTAGGATCTTAATTTGATCACGCTATTGTTACAGCCAATTTTCCTGAAAAGCAGGAAATGCAAACTTGTAGTGAATTTTAGTTTTAAAAAGGATTAATAAGGTAATTTCCACTTTGAAATTTGACATAATTTGCCCCTACAAAATGTCCTGTTGCTGCATAATTATTTTCCTGTATCAGCCATTTTGTTAACAGTGATTATAGAATTATAGCAGCCATGCAAGTAAGTTTGGGATTTTATGTTGAGTAAATATGGTAGGCTGCGAGTCTTGCAATGACTGGTCTATTGTATGAATGAAGCCAGAGTTGATATGTCTGTGTCACGCAGCTATTTGCTTGTGCATATTTTGCATTAGTGCGGTATAGAAATAGTAAACTGGGCCTAAGTTCCCATATTTCTTTCCTCAGAAATCAGGAAGGAGCTTGGTCAGGAAATCTCAGGATCCCAGTTACCAGTGTTAAACCCTGGAGTTTAGACATGTGCAGCGTTTCAACACTGCATCATTAATACTGATCACGCAAGCACTTACACACATACTATGTATTAAACAGACATACACCCCGCTTCCCTACACACAGCTCCTCTACACACACACAGGGCAGTCAGGGAGGAAGGCCACAGTCAAGGACAGCCGGCTAAGATAGCAGCGTCAGGGTCCCAGGCAGAGAGAGGATCAGATAGGAGGAGAAGACGGTCACAGAGGGTGAGTAAGGGTTACATGGGGCATTTCAGACAAATAAACCCTTAGGGATATGCTAGGGGATTTGGGGAAGAAAAAGAGGAAATAGAGCTGAAACAGAGTCTGAGTCCATAGTGTAAACAAATTCATTGAGCAGACATGATTTGCCCAGTGAATGTTAATTAACAGTACAAGGCTTTCTTACAGTGCCTTTGGAAAGTATTCAGACCTTGACTTTTCCAAATTTTGTTATTTTAACCTTTTTCTAAAATTGATTTAAAAAAATGTTTTAATCTCCTCACAATACCCCATAATGACAAAAATAAAAACAGGTTTAGAAATGTTTGCTAATTTATTACAAATGAAAAACAGAAATATCACATTTACATAAGCATTCAGACACTTTACTCAGTACTTCATTGAAGCACATTTGGCAGTGATTACAGCAGCGAATCTTATTGGGTATGACACTACAAGTTTAGCACACCTGTATTTGGGGATTTTCAAACATTCTTCTCTGCAGATCCTCTCAAGCTTAGTCAGGATGGATGGAGAGCATTGCTGCACCTGGAGCAGGTTTCAGGTCTCTCCTGAGGTGTTCGATCAGGTTTAAATCCCGGCTCTGGTTGGGCCACTCAATGACTTTGAGACTTGTCCCAAAGCCACTCCTGTGTTTGTCTTGGCTGGGTGCTTAGGGTCATTGTCCTGTTGGAAGGTGAACCTTCGCTCCAGTCTGAGGTCATGAGCACTCTGGAGGAGATTTTCATCAAGGATAGCTCTATACTTTGCTCCGTTCATCTTTCCCTCGATCCTGACTAGTCTCCCAGTCTCTTCCACTGAAAAACATCCCCACGGCATGATGCTGTCACGCTCCACTGTAGGGATGGTGCCAGGTTTCCTCAAGACGTGACGCTTGGCATTCAGACCAAAGAGTGTCTGCGCTGATGAAACCAAGATTGAACTCTTGTTTCTCATGGTCTGAGAGTCTTAAGGTGCCTTTTGGCAAACTCCAAGTGGGCTGTCACGTGCCTTTTAATGAGGAGTGGCTTCCGTTTGGCCACTCTACCATAATGGCATGATTGGTGTAGTGCTGCAGAGATGGTTGTCTTTCTGGAAGGTTCTCCCATCTCCACAGAGGAACTAGAGCATTGTCAGAGTCACCATCGGGTTATTGGTGACCTCCCTGACCTTCTCCCCCGATTGCTCAGTTTGGCCAGCTCTAGGAAGTCTTGGTGGTTCCGAACATCTATTTAAGAATGATGACGGCCACTGTGTTCTTGGGGACCTTCAATGCTGTATAAATGTGTTGGTACCCTTCACCCAGATCTGTGCCTCGACACAATCTTGTCTCGGCACTCTACGGACAATTCCATCGTTCTCATAGCTTGGTTTTTGCTCTGACATGCACTGTCAATTGTGAGACCTTGTATAGACAGGTGTGTTCCTTTCCAAATAATGTCCAATCAACAGAATTGACCACAGGTGGACCACAATCAAGTTGTAGAAACATCTCAAGGATGATCAATAGAGACAGGATTCACCTGAGCACAATTTCAAGTCTCATAGCAAAGGGGCTGAATACTTATGTAAAGGTAAGGTATTTCTAAAAACCTGTTTTCACTTTGTCATTATGTGGTATTGTGTGTAGTATTGTGTGTAACACGTATTTTTCTGAAAACTGCATTGTTGGTTAAGGGCTTGTAAGTAAGCATGGGGCGGCAGGGTAGCCTAGTGGTTAGAGCGTTGGACTAGTAACCGAAAGGTTGCAAGTTCAAATCCCCAAGCTGACAAGGTACAAATCTGTGATTCTGCCCCTGAACAGGCAGTAACCCACTGTTCCTAGGCAGTCATTGAAAATAAGAATTTGTTCTTAACTGACTTGCCTAGTAAAATAAAGGTAAAAACAATTTCACTGTAAGGTATTTGTATTTGGCACAAGTGACAAATAAAATGTAATTTGATTGCTGAGGATTTTTATTTATTTAATCCATTTTAGAATAAGGCTGTAACATAACAAAATGTGGAAAAATTCAAGAGGCCTGAATAGTTTCCTAAGGCACTGTATTGGTCTGGTACCTCTCTCCCACGTCCTTTAACTTCCCATACCCCCGCAAATATCAACAATTAGAGACACCCTATTATAGACCATGACCAGAGCAGAACATACCCATGGCAATACTAAAGATACTGGAATGGAGTGGTTTATGTATGTTGTACTTATTTGAGAGACCCCCCCCAATCTGTTGTTGTCCATTTCATGTGGTTTTAGGAACTAAAAGGCAACACAGGTCGATATGAGCACGAATGTGACAAAAATAACGCATGGTCTACTTCCTTTAAAAATAGTATCTAAAGTAGAAGGGATTTGTTGCTGTGTTACTTTGCCGAGTAGTTAACAGAGTTTGACTAACTTTGTACAACTGTGTCACATGTTAGTTATATGCAGAGTAAGGAAGGAGAGTAGGAGTGGGAGGGAAAAGCAGGGAGAGGTGGATGTGTGAATGATGTGATACGGTGATAATGACGAGAGTGTATCAGGGGTAGACAAACACAGGTGGATGGAGGGGGAGATTCATTGTGAGTGTGTGTGCTGTTGTAGCCTATCGTAGTCAGGTCATTTAGGCCTACAAAGACGTGCCATAAATTAAAAGCACACGCAGTGTTTATGCTGAAATGTAGTAGGACTATGGTAACAAAATTGACTCCAACAGAGCTTCACTAAAAATTAATGCCACCGTGGCAGAATTCAAAATCTGCAGGCGCAGAATAAAATGTGCAGGCGGTTCAAAAAGTGTATTGATCCGACATGCAGGCCTACACCCCCAAGTAACACTTGCGTGGCATGTGCAGAGAGGGGGCCTTAGCAGCAAAACCTCCTAAAATGATGCCGTCTTACCTCAAGCCGATGCAAGCACATCTAATTGAAGTCTTTATTCATACAGATTTCCTCAAGGTTTTGCATCCCTATGCTTTTACCAACATGCAATTGTTTGTTTCCTGCAGGTGGAGTTGTTTGTGTCATGCACGAACACTCTGAAATAGCTAACATCCTAATGACAGAAGAACAAATTGTTTATACCATCACCAAACCAATTACATTTAATAAGAGTACAGGACAGTGTGAGGGAATGAATGACAGTGGAAAGAGCAACAGCGAACACTGTGTTGTATTTTAGGCTGAGAGTGCAGACTGCCCTACCAACCTCCTGCACACTGAGACCTCCATTAGGGGTAATTGTGTATTTCCTGCTTTGGCTTTTGAGTTGAAAAGTGAAGTGCTGTCATTATGACTGGCCATTTGGACTGAGGGTCAGTAGGTTTGAGACACGAGATTCATGGTTGTTCAGCTAGCCACAAACACACACACACACACACACACACACATGGAGACTAGCACTAGTGTGTGAGTCTCCGGTAGTTGGCAGTGTTGCCCCAATACATAGGGTTCTATCATTATGTCCAAGAGACGTGATCATTCATACAGGTACGTACATACAGTATATGTATGAACATAACAGTACAGAATATGTAGAATTTTGTATCAAGGTGCTAATTGCTTAAGATTTTGGTTATGCGGATAGCAGTAGATGGACGCTGGTGGGGAGAATGGAGCCAGGTAGCAGGCAATGTTCCCTCTAAGCTGTGCATGTGCCCAGGCATGCAGCTCCCCCGGGACTGCCATTCAGAAGAAATATCAGCCCCCGCAGAGAAGCATGATGTTCAACTTCACTTAACTTTCTAGCATTTTCCCCCTTAACTAACATTACTGTGGTAATTGTGATCGAACCAACACAATATTAGCCACTTTCAATGCAACATACCGAAACAAAATGAACTATGCAAGACTTAGTGTATCAGATGTAAATCGTACTCTCCTTCCGTTGTGTTTTGTCCAAATAAATCACCCCAGCCAGCAGGCCCAGTTGAGCATAATTTATTTCTGTTGTTAAAAAGAAAACAGCACGTTAGTTGTGCAGGGCTTACCGATGTTGATGGCTGTCGATGGTAAAATCCCTTGCATCACATTTTCATACTGGGCGAAGAAAATACAAAAATACAATACAAAATATAACATGTGTAAATCCCCATTGTTAAATTGATGGCTGTCAATGGTAAAAATCTGTAGCATGAAAACAACTGTGTTAGCAGTGGGCTTATGTGACCATTACGGTGTATACTAGCTAACACACTTATTTACAGCAATCATATGCCAAAGCACATCCCAGAAAGCCCCTCAATCCCTAACAGGTACCATATAACCACACATGTATAAATCAGTAATGTGTAGCAAAATTGTACACATTGTAAAATAGAAAACGGTGCCCCTTGCATCACATTTTCATACTGGGGAGACCTGATGTTCGCGATCTCCCCCTATCTGCATGCGGAGCCAATCACAACACGCCTTATTGTCATCAGAGTTGAACCAACCAATAAGAATGCTTGAACATTGAATACACCTTTCTTTAGAGGCAAGTGGAAACATAACCAACCTTGTTACATTAGCATGCAAAACTGACTTTACTTCCGGCGCCGACAGAGATGGCCGCCTCGATTCGCGTTCCTAGGAAACTATGCAGTTTTTTGTTTTTTTACGTGTTATTTCTTACATTAGTACCTCAGGTCATCTTAGGTTTCATTACATACAGCCGAGAAGAACTACTGTATATAAGATCAGCGTCAACTCACCATCAGTACGACCAAGAATATGTTTTTCGCGACGCGGATCCTGTGTTCTGCCTTACAAACAGGACAACGAAATGGATCACATGCAGCGACCCCAAAAAACGACTCCGAAAAAGAGGGAAACGTAGCGGTCTTCTGGTTAGACTACGGAGACGGGCACATCGTGTCCCACTTCCTAGCATTCTTCTTGCCAATGTCCAGTCTCTTGACAACAAGGTTGATAAAATCCGAGCAAGGGTAGCATTCCAGAGGGACATCAGAGACTGTAACGTTCTGTGCTTCACGGAAACATGGCTCACTGGAGAGACGCTATCCGATGCCGTGCAGCCAACGGGTTTCTCCACGCATCGCGCCGACAGAAACAAACACCTTTCTGGTAAGAAGAAGGGTGGGGGTGTATGCCTTATGGCTAACGAGGCATGGTGCGATGAAAGAAACATACAGGAACTCAAATCCTTCTGTTCACCTGATTTAGAATTCCTCACAATCAAATATAGACCGCATTACCTACCAAGAGAATTCTCTTCGATTATAATCACAGCCGTATATATCCCCCCCCAAGCAGACACATCGATGGCTCTGAACGAACTTTATTTAACTCTTTGCAAACTGGAAACCATTTATCCGGAGGCTGCATTCATCGTTGTTGGGGATTTTAACAAGGCTAATCTGAAAACAAGACTCCCTAAATTTTATCAGCATATCGATTGCGCAACCAGGGGCGGAAAAACCTTGGATCACTGTTACTCTAACTTCCGCGACGCATATAAGGCCCTGCCCCGCCCCCCTTTCGGAAAAGTTTTACTCACCTCGGCTGCAATGAAGGAGAGTCTGCATGTTTTCATTGCAGGCCGTGTCAGTGGCACTGTATTGTCCTCAAAGCGGGCAAAAACGTTATTTTGTCTGCCTGGGAGAAAGACATCCTGGTCCGTGACGGGGCTGGTTTTCTTTGTGTAATCCGTGATTGACTGTAGACCCTGCCACATACCTCTTGTGTCTGAGCCGTTGAATTGAGATTCTACTTTGTCTCTATACTGACGCTTAGCTTGTTTGATTGCCTTGCGGAGGGAATAGCTGCACTGTTTGTATTCGGTCATGTTTCCGGTCACCTTGCCCTGATTAAAGCAGTGGTTTGCACTTTCAGTTTCACGCGAATGCTGCCATCAATTCACGGTTTCTGGTTTGGGAATGTTTTAATCCTTGCTATGGGAATGACATCTTCAACGCACGTTCCAATGAACTCGTCAATGTTGTTGTCTGACGCAATACGAAACATATCCCAGTCCACGTGATGGAAGCAGTCTTGGGAGTGTGGAATCAGATTGGTCGGACCAGCGTTGAACAGACCTCAGAGCGGGAGCTTCTTGTTTTATATTCTGTCTGTAGGCAGGGATCAACAAAATGGAGTTGTTGTCAGCTTTTCCGAAAGGAGAGCGGGGCAGGGCCTTATATGCATCGCGGAAGTTAGAATAGCAATGATCCAAGGTTTTTCCAGCCCTGGTTGCACAATCGATATGCTGATACAATTTAGGGAGTCTTGTTTTCAGATTAGCCTTGTTAAAATCCCCAGCGACAATGAATGCAGCCTCAGGATATATGGATTCCAGTTTGCAAAGAGTCAAATAAAGTTCGTTCAGAACCATCAATGTGTCTGCTTGGGGGGGAATATATACGGCTGTGATTATAATCGAAGAGAATTCCCTTGGTAGATAATGCGGTCGACATTTGATTGTGAGGAATTCTAAATCAGGTGAACAGAAGGACTTGAGTTCCTGTATGTTGTTGTGATCACGCCACATCTCGTTAACCATGAAGCATACGCCCCCACCCCTCTTCTTACCAGAAAGATGTTTGTTTCTGTCAGCGCGATGCGTGGAGAAACCAGCTGGCTGCACCGACTCCGATAGCGTCTCTCCAGTGAGCCATGTTTCTGTGAAGCAAAGAACGTTACAGTCTCTGATGTCCCTCTGGAATGCTACCCTTGCTCGGATTTCATCAACCTTGTTGTCAAGAGACTGTACATTGGCGAGAAGTATGCTAGGGAGTGGTGCACGATGTGCCCGTCTCCGGAGTCTGACCAGAAGACCGCTTCGTTTCCCCCTTTTACGAAGTCGTTTTTTTGGGTCGCCGGCTGGGATCCATTCCGTTGTCCTGGGTGAAAGGCAGAACACAGGATCCGCTTCGCGAAAGTCATATTCTTGGTCGTACTGATGGTGAGTTAACGCTGCTCTTATATTCAGTAGTTCTTCTCGACTGTATGTAATGAAACCTAAGATGACCTGGGGTACCAATGTAAGAAATAACACGTAAAAAAAACAAAAAACTGCATAGTTTCCTAAGAACGCGAAGCGAGGCGGCCATCTCTGTCGGCGCCGGAAGTATATGGGGCTTTGGTGACAAAATGGATGGCACTGTGATAGACTGCATCCAATTTATTGAGTTGGGTATTCGAGGCTATTTGTAAATGACATCGCCGAAGTCGAGGATCGGTAGGATGGTCAGTTTTACCAGGGTATGTTTGGCAGCATGAGTGAAGATTGCTTTGTTGCGAAATAGGAAGCCAATTCTAGATTTAACTTTGGATTGGAGGTGTTTGATGTGAGTCTGGAAGGAGAGTTTACAGTCTAACCTGACACCTAGGTATTTGTAGTTGTAAGTCAGAACCGTCCAGAGTATTGATGTTTGGACGGGTGGGCAGGTGCAGGCAGCAATCAGGTGAAAAGCATGCATTTAGTTTTACTTGTATTTAAGAGCAGTTGGAGGCCATGGAAGGAGAGTTGTATGGCATTGAAGCTCATCTGGAGGGTTGTTAACACAGTGTCCAAAGAGGGCCAGAAGTATACAGAATGGTGTCGTCTGCGTAGAGGTGGATCAGAGACTCACCAGCAGCAAGAGCGACATCATTGATGTATACAGAGAAGAGAGTCGGCCCAAGAATTGAACCCTGTGGCACCCCCATAGAGACTGCCAGAGGCCCGGACAACAGGCCCTCAGATTTGACACACTGAACACTATCAGATAAGTAGTTGGTGAACCAGGCCAGGCAATCATTTGAGAAACCAAGGCTATCGAGTCTGCCGATGAGGATGTGGTGATTGACAGAGTCAAAAGCCTTGGCCAGGTCAATGAATACGGCTGCACAGTAATGTTTCTTATCGATGGCGGTTAAGATATCGTTTAGGACCTTGAGCGTGGCTGAGGTGCTCTGAAACCTGGTTGCATAGCGGAGAAGGTGCGGTGGGATTTGAAATGTTCGGTAATCTGTTTGTTGACCTGGCTTTCGAAGACCTTAGAAAGGCAGGGTAGGATAGGTGTAGGTCTGTAGCAGTTTGGGTCAAGAGTGTCCCCCCCTTTGAAGAGGGGGATGACCGAAGCTGCTTTCCAATCTTTGGAAATCTCAGATGACACGAAAGAGAGGTTGAACAGGCTAGTAATAGGGGTTGCAACAACTTCGGGAGATTTTAGAAAGAAATAGTCCAGATTTTGCAGCTCTTTCACTCTTTCAGAACATCAGCTGACTGGACTTGGGAGAAGAAGAAATGAGGAAGGCTTGGGCGAGTTGCTGTTGGGGGAGGGGTGGGGGGCAGTGCTGTTGACCAGGGTAGGGGTAGCCAGGTGGAAAGCATGGCCAGCCGTAGAAAAATGCTTGTTGAAATTCTCATTTTTGGTCGATTTATCGGGGGTGACAGAGTTTCCTATCCTCAGTGCAGTGGGCAGCTGTTCTTATTCTGTTCTTATTCTCCATGGACTTTACAGTGTCCCAGAACTTTCTTGAGTTTGTGTTGCAGGAAGCAAATTTCTGCTTGAAAGAGCTAGCCTTGGCTTTTCTAACTGCCTGTGGGTATCAGACAGATAAAGATAATTGGAATTTATGAACATTGATTACTGAACAGTACCTGGTTCTAAAGTTCTTGAATGGGGCATGCTTATTTAAGATGGTGAGGAAGGCATTTAAAAAAACAAACAGGCATCCTCTACTGATGGGATGAGGTCAATATCCTTCCAGGATACCCGGGCCAGGTCGATTAGAAAGGCCTGCTCGCTGAAGTGTTTCAGGGAGCATTTGACAGTGATGAGTGGAGGTCGTTTGACCGCTGACCCATTACGGACGCAGGCAATGAGGCAGTGATCACTGAGATATTGGTTGAAAACAGCAGAGGTGTATTTAGATGGCAAGTTGGTGAGGATGATATCTATGAGGGTGCCCGTGTTTACGGCTTTGGGGTGGTACCTGGTAGGTTCATTGATAATGTGTGTGAGATTGAGGGCATCAAGTTTAGATTGAAGGATGGCTGGGGGTGTTAAGCATGTCCCAGTTTAGGTCACCTAGCAGCACGAGCTCTGAGGATAGATGGGGGGCAATCAGTTCACATATGGTGTGCTGGGGGCAGAGAGTGGTCTATAACAGGCTGCAACAGTGAGAGACTTTTTTTAGAGAGGTGGATTTTTAAAAGTCGAAGTTCAAATTGTTTGGGTACAGACCTGGATAGTAGGACAGAACTCTGCAGGCTATCTCTGCAGTAGATTGCAACACCGCCCCTTTGGTTGTTCTATCTTGTCTGAAAATGTTGTAGTTAGGGATGGAGATTTCAGAGTTTTTGGTGGTCTTCCTAAGCCAGGATTCAGACACGGCTAGGACATCCGGGTTGGCAGAGTGTGCTAAAGCAGTGAATAAAACAAACTTAGGGGAGGAGGCTTCTAATGTTAACATGCATGAAACCAGGGCTATTACGGTTACAAAAGTCGTCAAAAAAGAGGGCGCCTGGGGAATAGGAGTGGAGCTAGGCCCTGCAGGGCCTGGATTCACCTCTACATCACCAGAGGAACAGAGGAGGAGTAGGATAAGGGTACGGTTAAAAGCTATGAGAATTGGTCGTTTAGGACGTCTGGAACAGAGAGTAAAAGGAGCAGGTTTCTGGGGGCGATAAAATAGCTTCAAGGTATAATGTGAATACAGTGGAGGTAAACCTAGGCATTGAGTGATGATGAGGGAGATATTGTCTCTAGAAACATAATTGAAACCAGGTGATGTCATCGCATGTGTGGGTGGTGGAACTGAAAGGTTGGATAAGGTATAATGAGCAGGGCTAGAGTCTCTACAGTGAAATAAGCCAATAAACACTAACCAGAACAGCAATGGACAAGGCATATTGACATTAAGGTATGCTTAGCCGAGAGATCATAAGGGTCCCGTGAGTAGTGAGGTTGGTTGGGGTCACGGCGATTCAGACAGCTAGCTGGGCAATGGGTAGCAAGCTGGCAGAGGATGGAGGTTTGTTTTTAGCCACCTCATGCGTTTCCGTCGGTAGATTATTGGGGTTCCGTGTGGTAGAGGGGACCAATCCAAATGGCAAAATAGATATAGTTACAGTGACCCTGCTTTTCAGATAGCAGCCGATAAGACAGCTAACGATTATCGGGCCTCAGATGGGCGTTCAGGTTACGTCGCGACGGAGGGCCTAGTTGGATAACATCCTTCGGCAGATAACGTCGGTAGTCCAGTCGTGAAGGCCCGCTGGGGCTCTGTATCGGCAGTAAAACGGGTCCGGATAGGTGATTGTAGCCCAGGAGTGGCTGATAGAACTCTTCAGTTGGCTAGCTCCAGATTAATTGATGTTTGCTCCAGGACCGACATAAGCCAATAGTCACTCGGATAGCAGCTAACTAGCTGCAAGGTCCAGGGGTAAATGTCCAGAGCTTGTGGTAGAAATCCGGGGATATGGAGAGAAAATAGGTCCGGTATGCTCTGGTCTGAGTCGCGTTGTACAGAACTGGCGATAGCTTTTCGAGCTAAAGGATAGCTGATGACCGCCAACCGTGGTTAGCTGAATACTAACGTTAGCCAGCTTCTGGCTAGCTTCTGTTGTGGATTTCAGATCTGAGGTGAATAATTGCAGGAGAGCCCGTCAGGGTTGCAGGAGAGTGTTTTGAAGTTGAGTTTTTCGAAGAAAAAAAAATATATAAAAAGATATGCGAAGAAAATATGTAAATATATATATATACACGGGACACGACAAGACGAGGACAAAGGACTTCTGACAACTATGCCATCTTGGAATATGAGTGAGATAATTTGTAGTCGGCAATGGGGGAGTGATTGCTTCCTACAAGAGCACAAAACGTTATATTTTGTTGTAATTTGAGACGTTCTGTCACGCCCTGACCTTAGAGATCCTTTTCATGTCTCTTTTTGGTTTGGTCAGGGTGTGATTTGGGGTGGGCTTTCTAGGTTTCTTTTTCTATGATTTTGGCCGGGTATGGTTCTCAATCAGTGACAGCTGTCTATTGTTGTCTCTGATTGGGAACCATACTTAGGTAGCCCTTTCCCTCCTTTCTGTGTGGGAAGTTGTCTTTGTTTGTTGGCACTATAGCATTTAGCGGCACGTTTTTTGGATTGGTTGTTGTTTTTGTTGCCGTCATATAAATAAAGCAATATGTACGGTCTTGAATAAGCTAAGTAGCCAATAGACAGAGGGTATCATCATTTATTTGATTCTCTATAATAATGCTATGGGAACAAGAGTGCATTTCATTTTGTAAAGGGGTTTCTTGCATCAAACAACACACCATTTTTAGTCACCTCGTCTGAAGGACAAGTGGATAAACAAGTTAATGTCAAGCCCTGCATGTACATTGAACACCACACATTGGCTGCTATTGTAGGCTGACAGCTGTTTCCATGCTAAAATGTCATGGGATGCATTTTCTCCATTATGGTATGGGATGCATTTTCGCCACTCTGGTAGGTCTATATAATGATCAAATAACCACAGTATCCTAATTGACCACTGTCTGAAACTATAACTTAAAGTGGGTACAGACTCAGTATTCACAGTAAACACGTGTTGGAAGTTGCACAGAATTTTCACAATGTTCAAGTTTGCGCTCAGCAGATCTGAAATTTGCTCAATGCCCAACCTGTTTTGGGGGAACATTGGTGGCAGGAATCTCTGATCTGGGGCACAGCTCAGTATAATGGGAGCACCTGTTTGGCCCCCATACACACAGTACAGGCAACTACACACAAATGCACTTTTGTGGTTGGTTTTGGCAACATCTCTGGATTTTCACATCATGGTGCTGATGTGTGCAGAGGGGTATACTAGGACACGAGCTAGATCTAGTCAGGATTTTCCTAAGCTAGCCAGCACGTGGATAGTCCAACGAGTTGAACACCAAGATCTTAATTTTGAGACAATGTTGAAGCAGCAATCCACGGGCGAGTTAGTGCCACATTTACATTTGTGACAAAATCTAAATTAAATAGTTTATCCTGCAAATTCAGGCTATGGTGGTTAATAGGCTATTAGAAGTGCTGTCTTGCTTTGGTGTGCTTATCAATAAACAAGTACCATTTTTTCCACTCCTATCGATCAAATACTTGTATATAGTCCTACAAAAGTTGAACCATCCGTGAAGTTTCTAAACTAAATGTGTAGTTTGATAGGTAGGGTTGGAGTAGATGTAGGGTTGGAGGGAGGTTGAGCTAAAAAGGAGGGTGTAGGCTGGGGACAGAAGTCCCTGATCTGGGGCACAACTCAGTGTAACTGGAGCACCTGCAGAGCTTTGACTGCATAACCTGCCTGTTCTCTTCCACATACAAACAGTACAGACACACACACACTCACTTTCTCTGTCTCTCTCTCTGACTGAGCCACACACAAATTGACCTTTTCTAATTCACACAGATGGTTTTCATTATTTTATCTGTAAATGCCAAATGTAAGAGGAGGCAGGTATATATGTTTGGTTATATAATGGGTTGCATTATGGAGTCTTTTAAATGACAAAGTGCGATAGACATACATAAATATTTGCTAAATAGAAAACCTGGCTTTTAGGGTGTCATAACAAAACCATGGTAACCTGATTTCTGTATTGAAAAGGGAGCTTTTTAAGTAAAAATTTACTGTACATGCATCACTTGAGAAGATGATTATCTTATTCAATTTGGTCACGAGACTTCAAACCCAGATTTCTTGATAAATGACCAAAGCCACTGAAGGAGGGTGTACAGTAGGGGAGACCGGGGTTGGTTGTCACACTTTTTACCCAGCTAGCAATGGGTGCCCTTCTTTGCAAGGCACTAGAATACCTCCCTGGTCTTTGTTGTTGAATCTGTTTGAAAATGCACTGCTCAATTGAGAGACCGTACAGATACTTGTATGTGTGGGCTAAAGAGATGAGGTAGTCATTAAAAAATCTTCTTAAACACGATTATTTTAAATCAAATCAAATGTTATTAGTCACATGTAACAAATACAACAGCTGTAGAGACCTTACAGTGAAATGCTTACTTACGAGCCTCGAACCAACAATACACTTTTTTTTAAATGAGTAAGAAAAGGAAATAAAAGTAAGTAATAAAAATAAAAATAACAATAGCTAGACTATACACAAACGGGGTACAGGTTCAGAGTCAATGTGCGGGGGCACCGTTTAGTTGAGGTGATATGTACATGTAGGCAGAGTTATTAAAGTGACTATGCATAGATGATAACAACAGAGAGTAGCAGTGGTGTAAAAGAGGGGGGGGGATGCAAATAGTCTGGGTAGCCATTTGACTAGATGTTCAGAAGTCTTATGGCTTGGGGGTAGAAGCTGTTTATAAGCCTCTTGGACCTAGACTTGACGCTCCGGAACCGCTTTGCGTGCGGTAGCAGAGAGAACAGTCTATAACAAGGGTGGCTGGAGTCTTTGACCATTTTTAGGGCTTTCCTCTGACACTGCCTGGTGTAGAGGTCCTGGATGGCGGGAAGCTTTGCCCCAGTGATGTCCTGGGCCATACGCACTTGCCTTCTGTAGTGCCTTGCAGTCGGAGGCCGAGCAGTTGCCGTACCAGGTTGTGATGCAACCAGTCAGGATGCTCTCGATGGTGCAGCTGTAGAACCTTTTGAGGATCGGCGAACCCATGCCAAATCTTTTCAGTCTCCTGAGGGGGAATAGGTTTTGTTGTGCCCTCTTCACAACTGTCTTGGTGTGCTTGGACCATGTTAGTTTGTTGGTGATGTGGACACCAAGGAACTTGAAGCTCTCAACCTGCTCCTCTACAGCCCCGTCGATGAGAATGGGGGCGTGCTCGGTCCTCCTTTTCCTGTCGTCCACAATCATCTACTTTGTCTTGATCACATTGACGGAGAGGTTGTTGTCCTGGCACCACACGGCCAGGTCTCTGACCTCCTCCCTATAGGCTGTCTCGTCGTTGTCGGTGATCAGGCCTACCACTATTGTGTCATCGGCAAACTTAATAATGGTGTCAGAGTCGTGCCTGGCCGTGCAGTCATGAGTGAACAGGGAGTACAGGAGGGGACTGAGCACGCACCCCTGAGGGGCCCCTGTGTTGAGGATCACAATGGCGGATGTGTTGTTACCTACCCTTACCACCTGGGCCAGCCCGTCAGTAAGTCCAGGAGGGAAATGCTTAGTCCCAGGGTCCTTAGGTTATTGATGAGCTTTGAGGGCACTATGGTGTTGAACGCTGAGCTGTAGTCAATAATTAGCATTTTCATATAGGTGTTTATTTTGTCCAGGTGGGAAAGGGCAGTGTGGAGTGCAATAGAGATTTCATCATCTGTGGATCTGTTAGGGTGGTATGCAAAATGTAGTGGGTCTAGGGTTTCTGGGATAATGGTGTTGATGTGAGCCATGACCAGCCATTCAAAGCAGTTCATGACTACAGATGTGAGTGCTACGGGTCAGTAGTCATTTAGGCAGGTTGACTATGGTGGTCTGCTTAAAACATGTTGGAATTACAGACTCGGACAGGGAGAAGTTGAAAATGTCAGTGAAGACACTTGCCAGTTGTTCAGCGCATGCTCGCAGTACAAGTCCTCGTAATCTGTCTGGCCCTGCGGCCTTATGAATGTTGACCCGTTTAAAGGTCTTTCTCACATTGGCTGTGGAGATTGCGTGATCACACAATCTTCCGGAACAGCTGGTGCTCTCATGCATGTGTCATTGTTATTTGCCTCGAAGCGAGCATAGTTTATCTCGTCTGGTAGGCTCGTTTCACTGGGCAGCTCTAAGCTTTGCTTCCCTTTGTAGTCTGTAATGGTTTGCAAGCACTGCCACATCCGACGAGCATCAGAGCCGGTGTAGTACGATTTGATCTTGTATTGATCTTGTATTTGATCCTGTATTGATGCTTTGCCTGTTTGATGGTTCGTCGGAGGGCATAGCAGGATTTCTTATAAGCTTCCGAATTAGAATCCCGCTCCTTCAAAGCGGCAGCTCTTGCCTTTAGCTCAGTGCGGATTTTGCCATGGCTTCTGGTTGGGGAATGTATGTATGGTCACTGTGGGGACGATGTCATCGATGGACTTTATGATGAAGCCAATGACTGATATGGTGTACTCCTCAATGTCATCAGAGGAATCCTGGAACATAGTCCAGTCTTTGCTAGCAAAACAGTCCTGTAGCTTAGCATCTGCTTCATCTGACTCTTTGTTATTGATCGAGTCACTGTTGCTTCCTGCTTTAATTTTTGTTTGTAAGCAGGAATCAGGAGGATAGAATTATGGTCAGATCTGCCAAATGGAGGGTGAGTGAGAGCTTAGTATGAGTCTCTGTGTGTGGAGTAAAGGTGGTCCAGAGTGATTATCTGTCGGAAAAATATCAGTTTGTCTCTGTGAATGGTTTGTCCTCTGACAAATCAACTGTAAATTTCGATGGTCCTCAAGGTTCCGTTTTAAGATCACTATTGTTTTCACTATATATTTTACCTCTTGGTGATGTCATTCGAAAACAAAATGTTAACATTCACTGCTATGCGGATGACACACAGCTGTACATTTCATGGTAAGGCCCCAAAATTGCTCTCGCTAGAAGCCTGTGTTTCAGACATAAGGAAGTGGATGGCTGCAAACGTTCTACTTTTAAACTGAGACAAAACAGAGGTGCTTGTTTTAGGTCCCAAGAAACAAAGAGATCTTTTGTTGAATCTGACAATTAATCTGGTTCTACAGTCGTCTCAGATAAAACTGTGAAGGACTTCAGTGTTACTCTGGAACCTAATCTCTCTTTTGAAGAACATATCAAGACTGTTTCAAGGACAGCTTTTTTTCCTTTTACGTAACATTGCAAAAATCAGAAACTTTCTGTCCAAAAATGATGCAGAAAAATGAATCCATTATTTTGTTACTTCTAAGTTAGACTACTGCAATGCTTTACTCTCCGGCTACCCAGATAAAGCACTAAATAAACTTCAGTTAGTGCTAAATACGGCTGCTAGAATCCTGACTAGAACCAAAAGATTTGATCATTTTACTCCAGTGCTAGCCTCCCTACACTGGCTTCCTGTTAAGGCAAGGGCTGATTTCAAGGTTTACTGTTAACCTACAAAGCATTACATGGGCTTGCTCCTTCCTATCTTTCTGATTTGGTCCTGCCGTACATACCTACACGTACGCTACAGTCACAAGACGCAGGCCTCCTAATTGTTCCTAGAATTTCTAAGCAAACAGCTGGAGGCAGGGCTTTCTCCTGTAGAGCTCAATTTTTATGGAATGGTCTGCCTACTCATGTGAGAGACGCAAACTCGGTGTCAACCTTTAAGTCTTTACTGAAGACTCATCTCTTCAGTGGGTCATATGATTGAGTATAGTCTGGCCCAGGAGTGTGAAGGTGAACGGAAAGGTTCTGGAGCAACGAACCGCTCTTGCTGTCTCTGCCTGGCCGGTTCCCCTCTTTCCACTGGGATTCTCTGCCTCTAACCCCATTACAGGGGCTGAGTCACTGGCTTACTGGTGCTCTTTCATGCCATCCCTAGGAGGGGTGCATCACTTGAGTGGGTTGAGTCACTGACGTGATCTTCCTGTCTGGGATGGCGCCCACCCTTGGGTTGTGCCATGGCGGAGATATTTGTGGGCTATATTTGGCCTTGTCTCAGGATGGTAAGTTGGTGGTTGAAGATATCCCTCTAGTGGTGTGGGGTCCGTCCTTTGGCAAAGTGGGTGGGGTTATATCCATCCTGTTTGGCCCTGTCCGGGGGTATTATCGGATTGGGCCACAGTGTCTCCGGACCCCTCCTGTCTCAGCCTCCAGTATTTATGCTGCAGTAGTTTGTGTCGGGGGGCTAGGGTCAGTTTGTTATATCTGGAGTACTTCTCCTGTCTTATCCGGTGTCCTGTGTGAATTTAAGTATGCTCTCTCATAGGACCTGATCCCTAGGACCATGCCTCAGGACTACCTGGCATGATGACTTTTTGCTGTCCCCAGTCCACCAGGCCATGCTGCTGCTCCAGTTTCAACTGTTCTGCCTGCGGCTATGGAACCCTGACCTGTTCACCGGACGTGCTACCTGTCCCAGACCTACTGTTTTCAACTCTCTAGAGACAGCAGGAACGGTAGAGATACTCTTAATGATCGGCTATGAAAAGCCAACTGACATTTACTCCTGAGGTGCTGACTTCCTGCACCCTCGACAACTACTGTGATGATTATTATTTGACCATGCTGGTCATTTATGAACATTTGAACATCTTGGCCATGTTCTGTTATAATCTCCACCCAGCACAGCCAGAAGAGGACTGGCTACCCCTCATAACCTGGTTTCTTCCTAGGTTTTGGCCTTTCTAGGGAGTTTTTCCTAGCCACCGTGCTTCTACACCTGCATTGCTTGCTGTTTGGGGTTTTAGGCTGGGTTTCTGTACAGCACTTTGAGATATCAGCTGATGTAAGAAGGGCTATATAAATACATTTCATTTGATAGAAATTTGGTAAGACAGATTTAAGTTTCCCTGCATTAAAGTCCCTGGCTTCTGGGATCGCCGCCTCTGGGTGAGCGTTTTCCTGTTGGCTTATGGCGGAATACAGCTCATTCAGTAAGAGCTTAGTAAAAGCGTCAGTCTGTGGTGGAATGTAGACAGCTACAAAAAATACAGATAAACTCTCGAGGTAGATAGTGTGTTCTACAGCTTATCACGAGATACTCTACCTCAGGCATGCAAAACCTCGAGACTTCCTTAGATATCGTGCAGCAGCTGTTATTTACAAAAATACATAGTCCGCCATCCCCTTGTCTTACCAGACGCCGGTGTTCTGTCCTGCCGATACGGCGTATTACCATCCAGCTGTATGTTGATAATGTCGTCGTTCATCCACTACTCCGTGAAGCATAAAATATTACAGTTTTGTTGGTAGTTTAATCTCCCACGTAAGTCATACATTTCATTTTCCAACAATTGCACATTTGCTAGCAGGATGGAAGGAAGTGGGGATTTATTTGATTGCCTACGAATTCTCAGAAGGCGGCCCACGCTCTGGCCCCTTTTCGCTGCCTTCTCTTCACGCAAATGACGGGGATCTGGTCTTGTTCCTGGGGAAACAGTATATCGTTCATGTCGGGCTTGTTGGACTCGTTAAAGCAAAAAAAGGATTCTGCCAGTCCGTGGTGATTAATCGCAGTTCTGATGCCCAGAAGTTATTTTTGGTCATAAAAGACAGCAACATTATGTTCAAAATATTATTTTTTTAAATGTTACAAAGAAACAAACAGAAAAACACAATTGGTTAGGAATATGTGTAACGTCAGCCTTGTTCTCCGGTGTTATCTTGTCAATTATTATTGCACACTTAGTCCATGCAATGTATTATGCAACTTGTTAAGCAAATTTGTATTCCTGAACTTATTTAGGATTTAGGGATGGAATTCACTCAAGACATTGCAGCATTTCATTTTGTAAAAATAATAAACTGTCCGGCCACTCAATGTATATTTCGACACCATAAGGTTAGAATAATATTGTGAAAATGAAGATAATACTATTTTAGTGTAAGAGCTGTTTTAAATGACCGCCTGAAATGTCATCCTGTTTTGGTGTGATGTACACTGAACAAAAATATAAATGCAACTGTCACGCCCTGGCCATAGAGAGGCTTTTATTCTCTATTATTTTTAGGCCAGGGTGTGACTCGGGTGGGCATTCTAGGTTCTTTATTTCTTTGTTTTGTATTTCTTTGTTTTTGGCCCGTGTGTGGTTCCCAATCAGAGGCAGCTGTCTATCGTTGTCTCTGATTGGGAATCATACTTAGGCAGCCTTTTCCCGACCTGTGTTTCGTGGGTAGTTAGTTTCTGCTTAGTGTCTGCACCTGACAGAACTGTTTAGGATTAGGGTTTTTCACTCTTTGTTCAAGTGTTTTCTGAGAAAATAAAATATCATGAACACTTACCGTGCTGCTCATTCCGACGAGAGCCGTGACCGCAACATGCAACAAATGTCATAGAGTTTACTGAGTTACAGTTCATATAACGAAATCAGTCAATTGAAAAAAGTCAATCTGCCGAAATCTATGGATTTCACATGACTAGGAATACAGATATGCATCTGTTGATCACATATATCTTTAAATAAAGTATTATGAGCCTGGATCAGAAAACCAGTCAGTATCTGGTGTGACCACCATTTTCCTCATGCAGCTCGACACATCTACTTTGCATAGAGTTGTTCAGGCTGTTGATCAGGCTGTTGATTGCGGGGAATGTTGTTCATTCCTCTTCAATGGCTGTGTGAAGTTAATGGATATTTGCGATAACTGGAACACGCTGTTGTACACCGATCCAGAGCATCCAAATATGCTCAATGTGTGACATGTCTGGTGAGTATGCAGGCCATGGAAGAACTGAGACATTTTCAGCTTCCAGGAATTGTGTACAGATCCTTGCAATATGGGGCCGTGCATTCTCATGCTGAAACATGAGGTGATGGCGTCGGATGAATGGCCCGACAATGGGCCTCAGGATCTAGTCACAGTATTTCTGTTCATTCAAATTGCCATTCATAAAATGCAATTGTGTTCATTGTCCGTAGTTTATTTCTGCCCATACCATAACCCCACCGCCACCATGGGGCACTCTGTTCACAACGTTGACATCATCAAACCGCTCGCCCATCTGACGCCATACATGTGGTCTGCTGTTGTAAGGCCGGCTTAAAATACAGAAATGAACATTAAATTCTCTGGCAACAGCATGCCATTTGCACACTCCCTCAAAACTTGAGACATCTGTGGCATTGTATTGTGTTACAAAACTGCACATTGTAGAGTGACCTTTTATTGTCCCCAGCACAAGGTGCACCTGTGTAATGATCATGCTGTTTAATCCGCTTCTTGATTTACCACACGTGTCAGGTGGATGGATTATCTTGGCAAAGGTGAAATGCCTCACTCACAGGGATATAAATAAATTTGTGCACAGAATTTGAGAGAAATACATTTTTTTGTGCATATGGAAACATTTTAATAAAATCAGCTATATGTACTGAACTTGTCGGATGCTTTAACTATATGTTTCTGAACTTGTCTGATGATTTAAACATGCTGTTTGATTAAATAAGACACACAAATTACTCAAGCTGGAGCCACAGATCAAGATGGCAAAACCAGAAGAAAAAAACTGTTACCGACCATCCTCCTCATGCTGGATTTTGCCATTACACTCCTGAAGTTGCCGGCAATATGATACACCAGTGGTCGGCAACCTTTTCCATTTGTAGTGCCAATTTATATGACCATTTCTACCAATCTGCCATGCCAATTATGATTTTCGTGTGCACATTTTCATGGAACAGTTTAATTTAATGTATAATAGTCTTTGTATCTCAAAATCAATGTCTGTGATTAATCAAAATTCTATCTAAATCTAAATGAACTTTTATTGCATTAAGACAACAAATAAAAACATTGCAGCCTTCAGGTAGAAAATATCCTGATAAAAATAAATATCCTATAAAGTACATTGGCTACGCATGGCCTGTCTGCAACTAACTTGAAACATTGTATCAACTGGGTAGGCCCAAAACTCACGCTAGCAAACTTGCAAAATTATGTAAATTATTCAGTTTCCTGCGCCAATGAACTCGGGACAGACTATTCAAATCAAATCAAATGTTATTTGTCACATGGTTAGCAGATGTTCATGCGAGTGTAGCGAAATGCTTGTGCTTCTAGTTCCGACCATGCAGTAATATCTAACAAGTAATCTAACCTAACAATTTCACAACAACTACCTTATACACACAAGTGTAAAGGAATGAATAAGAATATGTAAATAACAATATATGAATGAGTGATGGCCGAAAGGCATGGGCAAGATGCAGTAGATGGTATAGAGTACGGTATAGAGTACAGTATGTAGGGTATGTAAACATTATATAAAGTGGCATTGTTTAAAGTGGCTAGTCAAATCAAATTTATTTATATAGCCCTTTGTACATCAGTTGATATCTCAAAGTGCTGAAAAGAAACCCAACCTAAAACCACTTCAAACAGCCATAGACTTAACTAGAACACCCCACTAAGCTACAATCCCAATACAAACACACCACATACAAAAACCCATGCCACACCCTGGCCTGACCAAATAAATGAAGATAAAAACAAAATACTTCGACCAGGGCGTGACATACATTTGCGTTCAGGCCAGGTGGACTAGTCCTACTTCTATAGGCGTAATCAGGTGTGTGTCTTTACTCAACATTGACAAGTGCGTTTCTGTCAAGCCCTGACCATAGAGAGCCCTTGGGGTTGTTCTAATCTAGAATTTCTATGTTGGTGTGAGTATGGTTCCCAATTGAAGGCAGCTGATGATCCTTGCCTCTAATTATGTATTCAATGAACGTGACAGTTTCAAACAAAGGACGATGAATAAATAGACCAAACTCGCAAATGGAAGGAAATTAACAGAAACGTCTTTCTCACAAGTATAGCATAGGTTGCGAGTTCTGCAAATGTGTCCACTTCGACATTGAGAAACGGTAAACAACTAATAATAATATATTGAATGCATTAACAGAAATTACCATAACCAAACAAACATTGCAGATGAGAAATTATGGGAATTAACTGTAAATGTAGGCTACTACTGGTGATGTATGTCATGGGGAATTGATAGACAAAGCAAACAATGCACACAATTTAGTTATGAAACAATGAATATGCATGAAATAGCCACATTCTCCTTTTACTATGTAAAACAACAAACAGGAAGATATCCTGATAAAAATAAATATCCTATAAAGCACATTGGCGATGCATGGCCTGTCTGCATCAACTATGTCAGCCCGAAACTCATGCTAGCAAACTTCCAACATTATATACATGATTCAATGAGCTCTACAGCTGTAAGCTGAGATATGCGCAAATCAGACAGGTGTCTGGTGTTCCATAAAACATATCTATTTACCACTGCTTGACTAAAAAAATCTTGTTCGGCCTATCGACCAATCAACTCAATGGGGTCAGCCCAGTAAACATAGGCGTAAAAGTTAGGCTGCATTCTAAACACTTAAAATACACACCCTCTCCCCTCAGCCTTCAAATTTAGTGGACAGTTCTAATTCATTTGAAATGGGTCGCTCTTGCCCGGATATTTGTCACTTGTTCATTCCACTGTTGTGTTTTTAGTCATCATGGAACCACCAGTAGCTGTTGTTTGTGCGTTATATGCACGACAGTCAAACATGATTGCATTTCATATCTTGGCTAGAAGACAACGCATCTGCAGACATTTTAGCCTGGTAGCCTAGGAAAACAAAAATAAACACATGTACTGTATGATAGAGTCATTGTCACGCCCTGGTCTTAGTATTTTGTGTTTTCTTTATTATTTTGGTCAGGCCAGGGTGTGACATGGGTTTATTATGTGGTGTGTTTTGTCTTGTTTTTTTTGTAGGCATTGGGATTGTGAATTAGTAGGGTTATCTAGAAAAGTCTATGGTTGCCTGAAGTGGTTCTCAGAGGCAGGTGTTTATCGTTGTCTCTGATTGGGAACCATATTTAGGCAGCCATATTCTTTGAGTGTTTCGTGGGTGATTGTTCCTGTCTGTGTTAGTTTGCACCAGTATAGGCTGTTTCGGTTTTCGTGGTACGTTTCTTGGTTTTGTATCGTTTGTGTTTATTCTTTATTAAACATGTATGAAAATTACCATGCTGCATTTTGTTCCCATCCTTGCTACACCTCGTCGTCAGAGGAGGACATAGACGAAAACCGTGACAGTCATAGACCGTTTCATCAACATGAAAGAGAGGAGGATGGCATTGGCGTAGTAAGTAGGGTGAGTAAACCTTTTTTTTTCTACTTGCACAAACATGCTCACACACACATACAGAGATAAATCAGATCCATGGACAGCCACATCATATTTAGCTTAAGTTGACAGGCCTAATTTGTTTTGGTATGTTTTACTTGTCACAGTATTAGACTAAGCATAAGTGATTTTGGTGGGTGATTGTTCCTGTCTCTGTGTTTGTTTGCACCAGATAGGCTCAGTCACTTTTTGGTTTTTCCTTGTTTTGGAAGAGAAGAGAACGTGAGATGGGTGCGCCATTCTCCTTGCGGAGATGGTGCAAAATTCATCAACACGGTCGGTCCCTGGGATTGGGATGGCCAACACGATTCGGTTTGCTTGGAAGGAAAAGGAGTTGGAGCCTTTAGGACGGGAATCTTTTGGAAGGACAATATTGATGGGGATTCTGAAGCTGACGGTGAAGGACGTGTTTTGTTTCCAAGGCAACTCGTTGGAGGGAGCATACGACGTGGCACTACATACAGAGGAAAAACACGATGATATCCTAAGAAGGGCAAGAGCAGTGGGAGGTGAGAAGCCGATGAGCCACTATGAAATAACAAGCCTGGCGAAGAACAACTTTAGGGTTGTAACTGTCAACATATACAACCCATACGTTAAGGACGAAGAGGTGAGGGCCTTTCTGGGGAGATACATGGATAACGTCTCCTCAGCAAGGCACCTCAAAGACTCTCTTGGGTTTTGGAATGGGAGGAGAGGTTTCCAGGCCCCCCTCAGGGAGGACTCAAAGGGACATGGTGGCTACCTCCATCCTCCTGCTATGTTCTCCCTGGGGGCTGACAGGGCGACATTGTTTTATACACGCCAGCCTCCATTTTGCAGGCGCTGTATGGCCTACGGCCATATCTTCGCCTCGTGCAGCGCAAGGAAATGCAGATTTTGTGGATCTGGGGAGCACAAGGCGAGGGATTGTGACAAGCCTAAGGCGTGCCACAGGTGTGGCTTGTCAGCACAACAGGTGTGGCGAGGGTGCCCGGCTCGTCAGGTCATACGCGTCTGCGGCTGGTGGGGGAGCAGGGGCGTTGGATGGGGGAAGAAGAGGGGAAGGAAGCACGCCTCATGACCAGAGTACAGGTCCAGAGGGGAAGGCCGCAAGGAAGGAGGAGGAGCAAGAAGCGGCGGATGGAAGAGAGAAGGAAACGGAAGGCACGGGAGTAGGAGAACCAGGAAAAGCGGCGGAAGAAGGCAACTGAGTGGAGGAGCATGAGAGAGAAAGCGAGGGAGGGGTGGTGAAGGAGACGGTGGAAGAGCAAGTGGAGTGGGGGGGACAGTGCCCTGGTGGAAGAGATGAGGGGTATGGTGGAGGAGCTGGTGGGGGGGGGAGGGTGGTATATCTCCACTGCCACCATCACAAGAGAAGAGAATGAAGAGGAGGGTGCGATTGGCCGACAATGAGAGGGAGGGGATGGTCAAGAGAGTGATGGGGGTGGGAGAAACCTCTGGGTTGCTGCTGGTTTCCCCAGACCCTCAACTTCTGGTGGGTGGGGTCACACCTAACAAGACTCAGGACTGGGTACAGGAGGAGGTGGGGAGTTTTTTGTTTGGGGACTCAGCCTCCCCTATTTTTTTTTTCCAAACCAGCTGCAGCACTGGGGAGGGGGAGGAGTGTTGGGGTAGACCCAGGGTGCAGGGCACCCCGGAGCCAAACACTATTCCTACATCCTGGGCTGGTGAGATGGAGGAAGAGGGGGGGATGTCGATGGTGTTTTCACAGGTAGATATGGAGCAGGGGAGCATCGGGTGAGTCTCCTGTTTTTGCTTTTTTGTGTCTGGGTTTAGTATTTGAGTGTATTACATGTTTTTATTTCATGGGGTCTAATTTTACTTTTGTTCGTTTAAATGTAAGGGATTTTGTTAAGAGGGAGGTTTTTAGTTATTTGGAGGGTGTGGGGTTTGATTTTTGTTTTTTACAGGAGGTTCACCTGAGGGATGGAGGGGATGTTAGTAGGTTTAAGAGGGAGTGGGACAAGGGGGAGTCGGTTTGGGGTATTGGGGGGGTGCACTCATCGGGGGTAGGGATTTTGTGTGGGCACAGGGAGGTAAAAGTGGAGGGTTCTTTTGTGGTGATGCAGGGGAGGGTTATAGGGGTGGATGTCACGATAAGGGATTGTAAATTTAGATTAGTGGTGGTGTATGGTCCACAGGTGGTGGCAGACAGGAGGGAGATGGTGGACTGTCTGGCGCCCCTGTGTGTCACAAATAGGAAATTAGTGATAGGGGGGGATTTTAATACAGATTTAGGAATGGGGGGGGATAGCAGTGCAGGCGCCATCACCGGGCTAATAGCTTGCCATGGTCTGGTTGATGGTGGCCTGCACACTACTAAATGGCCGGTCCTACATGGCGCAACTCCACGGGGGTTGCGCGGAGGCTCTACTATATTTTTGTACCCAGGTCTTTGGGTAAGTTGTCTGGGCGGCTGTTGCCTGTTTTCTTTTCGGATCACGACGGGGTGCTCCTGCAGGTGGGGTCGCCAGCCTGCCTCTTTGGTAGGGGGTACTGGAAGTTAGATCGGGATGTGCTGGAGGAGCAGGTTTTTGTTGACGGTTTTTATGGTTTCTTTTGGAGGCTTGAAGGCCTCCGGTCCATGTGCGAGGGGGTGTTAGAGTGGTGGGAATTAGTTAAGGTGAGGATTAGGGCTTTTATAATAGGGTATTGCAAGAGGAAAAAAAGGGAGGGAGGTGGATCGTATCCAAAGGTTAATTGAACTCGAGTACGAGGCAGGCAACCTCGGCGGGTCGTTTGACTGGGAGAGATCCGCAACCCTAAAGGCGCAGCTCAGGGAGTTGCAGGAGCGTAAGGCTCGAGTTTTCCTGGAGCGTGCGCATAGTGGCTTTCTAGAACACAATGAGACTTGTTCTGCTATGTTCTTTAAGTCGGTTAGGGCCAGACAGAGTAGGAAGGTAATGCATGGCGTTAGGGAAGAAAATGGTAGTATAGTTAGAGAACCAGAGGATATGGTCAGTGTGACAACTGATCATTTCCAAGGTTTATTTAAGGAAAGGAAAATAGATGTAGAGCAGGGAAATGTGTTTTTAGAACACTTGTCCAGGCGGTTGCCGGTGGACATTAGAGAACTGATGGAGGCCCAGATCTCACTAGAAGAGGTTGAGAGCGCTCTTAGGAGGATGGGAAAAGGGAAGGTGCCTGGGATGGATGGGCTGCCGGCTGAGTTTTATCTCAAGTTTTGGGGTATACTTGGACCAGTGGTTCTTGAAGTCTTGAAGGCCATCCTTGAGATGGGGGTCCCGGGGGGATCAATGGCTGTTGGTGTGCTGTCACTTTTATATAAGAAGGGGGAAGTAACAGGCCTTGGCAACTGGCGGCTGTTGACCATGCTGTGTGTAGATTACAAGCTACTTGCAAAGGTTTTAGCAGACTGGTTGCGCACAGCCCTTCCCTACGTCGTTCATGAGGATCAGACGTGCGGGGTAGAGGGCCACTCTATGAGATGGAACCTACAGTTAATCAGGGACTCCATCGCTTGGGTTGAAGATAGGGGATTGCCTTTAATGGTAGCAGCGCTAGATCAGGCGAAAGCCTTTGATCGCGTGAATAGATCCTTTTTATTCAGAGTGTTAGGTCGATTAGGATTTGGGGAGAAGTTCATAGGATGGATTCGTACATTATATGTCGGAGCGGGGTGCCGAGTTAGTGTAAATAGTCACTTGGGTGACGTTTTTGACCTCTCGTATGGGGTCAGGCAGGGGTGCCCACTCTCGGCTCTCCTCTTTGTTCTGTACATGGAGCCTCTGGGGGCTGCCATTAGAGCAGACACAGGGGTGGAAGGCTTGCTGATCCCTGGAAGTGGTGGGCTGCGTGTTAAGATGACTCAGTACGCCGACAACACTTCCTTGCTGCTATGCAAGGACCCGTGCCTGACAAGGTCCCTTGCCATCTTTGGGGATTTCACCCGAGCGTCGGGAGCGGTTCTGAACCATGCAAAGTCTTCCGTCAAGTTTTTCAGGAGATGGCGCGGTAGAACGGATGTGCCCGGGGGGTTATCTCTCTGTGAGGGGGCCCTGAGGATTCTCGGGGTCCATTTTGAGACCTCCGGCTCAGCGACGCTAAACTGGAACATGCGTATCGCAGTGGTACAGAGGAAGCTAGCAATGTGGAAGGCTAGGTATTTGTCATTTATGGGCAAAGTCCTGGTCCTAAAGGTGGATGTGTTGCCGTCTCTTTTGTTTTTGGCGTACATCTACCCATTGCCGGCTTGTCTGAGGAGGCCTCTAGTGAGGCTTGTGTTTCAGTTCATGTGGAGTGGCAGGTGCAAGTGGGTTGCCAGGGCACGCATGCTCTGTCCCATCGGGGAGGTAGGGGGTACCACATTTCCCCCTCAAGCTAATTTATTACCTTTAATACCATTAATTCTTTACAACTCAGAATTTTCATACATACTCCAATAATGGTATTTTAATTTAACTAAACAACAACCCCAAACAAAACCTCAGGGGAGCATCTTCCCTCCCCGTCACCCTACAAACTACCTTTCCCTATCTCCCCCACCCAGCCCTAAACCCCCCTTCCACCTCTCCTGAGCAGCATGCTGCCCCCACTTCCTCTCCTCCCTCTTCATCCTCCCCCTCAAATCTCCTTCCACCCTCGTCACTATCCCTTCCACCCCCCCAATCTCTCCCTGTCTTCACCATGTTCTGCCTGGCTTCCCACTGCCCCCATTTTAAAGAGACTCCAGAGCAGAAACCTGTACCTATCCGTCCCTCTCGTTCTCCCTACACCCCTCTCTAATCTGGCCCACGTCAATACAAAATCCTCCCTTACCAAACCTAACAACACCCGTGCCCTAGCCCATACTACTCCGGCAAAGGCACAGTCCCAAAAGACATGGCGCACAGTCTCCTCCCTGCCACAAGAGGATCTTGGACAGGTGGGGGATTGCACCAAACTATACCGGTACATGATGGAACGTACCGGCAAGCACTTATGGAGGCTCAACCAAATCAGGTCCTTGAGCCTGTTGTCCAGACCCCGCGCCTGCACCCCCTCCCAGACCTCTTCCGAGATGCCCACTACAGGCGCCGGACTCCCTGCCTTTCTGACTTCCTCGTACAGGTGCCTGTGAGCTAAACCTACTCGGGCAACTTCAACCTCAGGGTGCGCATGCAGCCACTTGGCCGCATGACCAAAGTGCCACGACAGCTGTTCCGCCGAGGACCCGTGTTAGACCACACCATTACGCTTCTTGCCTGATACGAGAAGAACACCCACAGCAGGTAACCTGACGGGTGTATCACTGGATGAGCAAGCTTTTAGCCAGTTCGCTTGACTGCCATTGAGAGGAAAGCTAGGATCAACCCTACTCCTCCGCCAGAGCGTTGAGTGTCAATATTGCAGTGTGCGCTCTGTACCCTCGGAGAGCGATAAGCTCTGAATTTACTAACATAGAATCTAACAATGCTCTGAATTAACAAACAACCCAGAGCGCACTCTGACACACTGGAGGCAAGTTATGAACGTACCCTTAGCTAATTGTCAATCAATGTACTGTATTAGCATTGATCAATTGGACGGGCAGGCAAGTTCCCATTCTGTTGTCAAAACGTGAGTTGGGAAAAGCATGCAAAAAAGGTGTCCTATTTTTCCTAGGGGTGTATATGTACATATTTTAATACATTGTCAGCTTCCTAAAATGCTGTCCGTTCCACTTTAAGAGACTTATAGTGCTATTCATAGGAATAGATTAGATCTTTTTTTTTTACTAAAATACCTATCTCATCTCTCAATCATACAAACTTTCTCACTCAAAATGCACATTTATGAAGTTCCCTAAGGCTTTGTTAATGTTATTACTCTTATTAATTCACCATTATTGCTTGTTTTACCCATTCTTTCAGATGGGACATGTGTCAAGGGCCATTATCACTTATGCCATTTATCGTGTGATTGGTTCCATCTGTTGAACACCTGTTGAAGTCTTCTTCTTTCCTCGTCATCAGCTGTCAAACATTCACCCATTACAAACCTTTTATGCCATGAGAAATTCCACTCCAATTTTCTACATGCATTCACATTATTCCTCCACTATAATTTAAAATCCTTTTTTAATTTCTTTACAGTAATAGACCAACCTTCTAAACACTTGAGAGCACTCTTGCCATAGTGCTTGTACTGTACAAAGGCTACCTCATCCGCACTTGCACTTTTAGGGCTCAGAAACGGGTGTAGATCTACCCATCCTTTCTGTATCCCTCTTCACAAGTCATAATAATCCAGACACTTTGAATCATCATCAAGGGAGCCTAAAGCTAAAGCACAATGCTGCTATTCATAGGTGCTGATTCGTTTTTTATTCTTCATATATAAAGGTTAGAGGGAACAATCATTCACAAACTTCTTAATTAAAAATGCTAATTTATGATGTTCCCTAAGGCTCTGTTAGCTTTGCTATTCTTGATTTGTGCCCACAGGAAGTGAGAAAATAACTGTGGCGTTGTGGGCAAGAGGGACTGGTATGACATTTGCAAAATTGCCATGGCATTCACACAATTATTTGCAATCGTGTGTGTGTGTGTGCGCGTGCTTGCATGCGTGCACACGTGTTTTGTGCTTATATAAGTTGTGCTTGTCCGTGGTGCTTGAGTGTGTGTACTCAAACTAACTGTCTAACTCTCTAGGATACTCAGAGCTCAGATGCACTATGCTGTGAAATAAGGGTTATGAGAAGGTCCTGCTACTCTAACTAGGATTTAACTAGCACACTGGTCCTGAATGCACTACACAGTGGCACACCCTGATCGGTTTCACCTGTCTTTGTGATTGTCTCCATCCCCTCCCAGGTGTTGCCCATCTTCCCCATTATCCCATGTGCATTTATACCTGTGTTCTCTGTTGCCCCGGTTACCTCCAACGGAACGCTTCAATGGAGAGCCGAGCACCTACCGGGCCTTTCTAGCTCAGTGTGCCCTCATTTTCGAGCTTCAGCCGTCCTCCTTCCCCTCAGATCGCTCCAAAATAGTCTACCTCATCACGCTGATGTCTGGAAGTGCTCTCACCTGGGCCACCGCTGTATGGGAAAAGCAGCCGTCTATACGCGCAAGTTTGGAGGGGTTCGTGGGAGTGGTGAGGAAGGTCTTTGACACCCACCTCCAGGTGTCGCACATCTTCCCCATTATCCCCTGTATTTATACCTGTGTTCTCTGTTTATCTGTTGCCAGTTCTTCTTGTTTGTTCAAGTCAACCAGCGTTTTTTTTTTCTCCGCTCCTGCTTTCTCCAGTCTCTTTTCTCGTCCTCCTGGTTTTGACCGTTGCCTGTCCTGACTCCGAGCCCGCCTGCCTGACCACTCTGCCTGCCCCTGAGCCTCCCTGCCAACCTGTAATTGTCCCCCCTCTGGGTTACCGACCCCTGCCTTACCCTGAGTCTGCCTGCCACTCGGTTCCGTTGCCCCACCTCTGGTTTACTGACCCCTGCCTGCCTTGACCTGTCGATTGCCTGCCCCTGTTGGGATATTAAACTATTGTTTATTCAACGTGGTCTGCATCTGGGTCTTACCTTCATACCTACCTACAGTCTGTCTTGCTCTGTTCATTCAGTACGTCAGAGGCAACGGCAGGTTATAAATACATGCAAAATAGCTGTGTTTTTCTTCCTTTCTATTCCCCACGACTATGAGAACTGACATTATGTCTAAATGGGCTGCCACTCAGCGAGAGATGAAGGCTGGAAATTGAACCTACCAGAATCTCGGTTACTTGCTGAATACTTCTTTCCCAACCAGCTTTGCCTAAGAGGAACAGCCCATGCATCATCCCTACCCATACTCGCCTTTTCAGGACCAGGTGAGTGCCAGGCCAATCTTGTCTGGGACAAAAAGCCATCCATTCCAGGAAACTATTAGTAACATATGTGACATTTTCTTCCATTAAGATGTGAGGTAAAAATTGACGAGAAGGCCCATTTGTCTAAACTGATGGAGTACGTCAGACAAGTACTGTAGCCTTCTATGAATGGAAAGTGGTGCATTACGCCCCAACAAACATGTAAACAGGAAAATACCAGCAGCATTAAACTGTTGGTAATACTGTTCAAATATAGAGAGTAGATGAAAGGTCAATTCAATGTAAGGTGTGCTTTCCAAATAGCAATTTCAATCTCAATCACCATTGCCAACTATCAGAATTAATTTGAAAAAGACAACAGTTAGTCACTTCTTGGGGAAATTCCTATAAGCTTATGCACATTAAGCCAGGGGTACTCAAGTACTACTAGCTGCATAGTGCTGATCCAAGCCTATGGAATAAGAGTGGGGCTTTTATTGCTCAATATAATTCATGGTGCTAAAAAAATAAAATCCATGGGCCTAATGGACACATGCTCAAACTCGCACACTTTTGATAGACTTAAAGGGGCCATCTGTAGTTGCTACATCGATTTTTGGATTTATAAATGGTATATAGATAGATATCCATTGATTCTTGAAAAATATAACTTGCGACTGCCTCATGAGTTTAGTTCAACTGTCACACTCCATGCGAACCCAACATATAAGCTTGTTTTTATTGAATATTTGTAAACATTGTAAATGTAAATTTGAAAAACATTGTAAATGTAAATTTGAGTTGAGTAGACAGTTACGAACTTGAAAATGTATTAATAAACCAATTAGGCACATTTAAGCAGTCTTGATACAACATTTTGAACAGAAATGCAATGGTTCATTGAAGCAATGCTAACAATGCTCTGAATTAACGAACGACCCAGAGCCACTCTGACACACTGGAGTTAATTTATGAACGTACCCTTAGCTAGTTGTCAATCAATGTACTGTATTAGCATTGATCAATTGGACTGGCAGGGAAGTTCCCATTTTGTTGTCAAAACATGATTTGGGACAAGCATAAATTGGCAGGCAAGCTGGAGAAGGAAGAGCAGGCTACTATTCTCAATCGTTTATTAGTGCAATTTTTGATTGCCAACTACCTGTTTGCCCACCATTATGCCCAAAAGTTTGAGAGGGTTTATCTAATGTTCTCTCGTTAGATTTTAGCTCATCTCGCTCTGGTTAGCATTAGTTGTTGATCTTGTTGTTGAAGTGCAACTTTTATAAGCTGTGGATGCCTTATATAGAATACTGTACGATTAAAGGAGTCTGTATTGAAAACATGCCCATGTCAGGGGAGATGCCTATTTAGGCAATTCCTAGCTGCTGGGCTGCTCATTCCTGTCCCTGGGGGTCTGCTGTACTGTTATCACTCTGGCCTTGGCCTAACACACCTGACACCAATAATGAATGTTTCACTAATATCCTAAAGCTGAGTGGGGTGTGTTGGGTTAGGGTTAGAGGGCCATAGACCCTTAGGGGCAGGACGGGGTGATCCAGTTATATTGTGTGCAAGTAAAAATAGCTCTAATGTACTATTAGGCCTATGATATTAATTATATGGAGGGTGTACTGTTTCTGTGTGTTAATGTGTAGGGGTATGTGTTCATTCAACCTTTCCCTTGAGACATACAACAAAAAGATGGAAGGAAGTTGCGTTATTGACTAGACTAGTGCGGCTCAGGCATGTAAGCAGCTCTGGTTGACTGGGCGGTCTGGCTGAAATTTGATTTACAGGATGTATTAAAGACAATCAAAAGTTGTCTTTGTACTTCATTTGTAAGAGTTCTTCATTTGTGAGGCTATTGGTTAAAGGTGGAATACAAATGATTGAATTATCATGGATTTAGTTTATTTTTTTTATTTTACCCCCTTTTTCTCCCCAATTTCATGGTATCCAATTTTTAGTAGTTACTATCTTGTCTCATCGCTACAACTCCCATACGGGCTCGGGAGAGACGAAGGTCGAGAGCCATGCGTCCTCCGAAACACAACCCAACCATTTGGATTTTACAATTAAGAACATTCAAAACAAAAGTGAAAAGATATTAGACAACGATAGGACAAAGTGACAGTAACAGACGAGTGTAACAAAAAATAAAATAATAATAATTATATAAACAAACATACAATAAGAAAAAATAATAATAACGAGACATTGGCTCACCTGCCGTAGGCTACACATTATACATTTACGTGTGAAACATTATGTGAGGATTATATATAGATTCAATCAATGAGATGTGGGGGGAGATTCTCCATATAGTCAAAAGGTTGCCAAATTCTGTAAAACTTATTCCTCAAGCAGTAAGTGATTTTCTCCAACGGGATACAACTAATAACTTCCGATAGCCACATTGCAACTGACAGGGAGGAATCCAATTTCCATTTCAAGGCAATCCATTTCTTGGCAATCGCTAGCAATATTTCTGTTAGCTTTATAGTATGGCTTTGCCTAAGATTGGTGTTACTAAAGTTCCCCGGTAGACAGACCTCCGGGTCTATAGGGAATGCAACCTCGTGAATTGAGGATATGGTATCGCATACCTACTGCCAGAAACCGTGTAGTTTTGAACACTGCCAAGTGAAATGGGGAATGTTCCTTCATCTGAACCACATCTAAAACATAGGGAGGAGATATCTGGGTTGAACTTGTGCAGTCTAGATGGGGTGATATAGAGCTGATGGAGGAAATTAAACTGGATCAGTCTGTATCTGGAGTTCAATGTAGATGTAACACCATCCCTGCATAGGTCACTCCATAGATCCTCATCAAGATCAATACCCAGATCTTTTCCCCATCTAAGTCGGGGTTTATCTAGCCCAGGCAGTGTTAGTCCTGACATAAGAGCATCGTATACACGGGAAATGATCTTGAACAGTGGTTGGTCTGCGTGGCAGAGTTGTTCAATAGGTGACATCTTAGGATCCATTGTCCCTTGAGAGTCACCCTAATAAAGTTTCGTAGTTGTAGGTAGCTAAAGAAGTCCCTGTTTGGCAAGTGGTATTTCTGTTTCAGCTGATCAAAAGACATAAGAACTCCCTCCTCGTAACATTGTTCCAGAAGAGTGATCCACTTATCAGACCATGGTCTAAAGTAACTATTCTGGAAAAACATAGGGATCAATCTATTGTTCCATAAAGGGGTTTTAGGGGAAAGGGATCCCCCTCGTCCGAACAGTTCATGCAGTTTGCACCATGCCAGGACAGAATGTATGATTAAAGGTTTTTATAGATTTTCTGTCCCATTTGTAAAACAATTCTGCCCCAGTGTCATCATTTACCTCAAGCTTTTCAATGTTCAACCATGAGGGAGAGGGACCATTGTCAAACCTCTGAGCCAGAAACCTAGACTGTGCAGCCCAGTAGTACATTCTAAAATTGGGGAGGTTTAAGCCCCCTTGACTGCAATCAAGGGTCAGTTTATCCAGGCCAACCCTAGGGGTTTTGCCGTGCCAGATAAACCGTCTGGTCAGCTTGTCGAGAGAGGAAAAAAATGCTGCGGGAACAGGGATAGGGAGAGATTTAAACAGATATAGAAATCGGGGCAGGACATTCATTTTAATTACATTGATTCTACCCAGTAGAGTGAGAGGTAAGTCCATCCATTTACAAAGGTCAACCTCCACCTTTTGCAACAAACTGGCCAGATTGAGTTTATAGAGGTTGTTCAGATTACCATCCACCATTATGCCCAAATATGTGAAGCCCATAGGTGACCATCTAAAAGGAAACTGGTGCTTGATGGTATGATGGTCAAAGACAGACAACGGTAAGATTTCGCTTTTATCAAAATTGACCTTATATCCAGAGAAAGAACTATAACACTGTAGTAGGATCTGCAAGTGAGAGAGGGAGTGTTCTGGGTTTGTTAGAAATAAGATAAGGTCGTCCGCAAAGAGTGATAATTTATGGGTATGGGGGCCCACCTCAAAGCCATGTATGTCTGGGCACGTTCTAATAGCCTCAGCCAACGGTTCGATGGCGAGGGCAAAGAGGTGGGGGCTAATTGAGCAACCTTGTCTGTTCCCTCTATAAAGAGGAGGAAGTAATCCCATTGGTAGCAATCCTAGCTTTAGGAGATTTGTAGAGTGATTTTATCAAATGTACAAACACGGTACCTAAACCAAACTTTTCCAAGACGCGAAAGAGGTACGGCCATTCAACCCTATCAAAGGCCTTTTCAGCGTCGAGGGAGACTGCGACACTAGGTATTTTGTTTTTGTTAGCAAGGTGAATTATATCAAAGAACCTTCTGAGATTATTGGAGGACGATCTATATTAATTATGAAGCCAGTCTGATCTGGGTTGGCCAACAGGGGAAGACATAACTCCAGTCTCTTAGATAGCATCTTGGTGACCAGTTTACAATCTGTGTTAAGGAGAGAGATTGGTCTATAGGAGGCGCACTTTAGCGGGTTTTTCCCTTTCTTGTGGATTACAGTAATCACTGCTTGAGAGAAGGACTCTGGAAAGCAGTTGTCTTCTCTGGCTTTTTAAGTACCTCCATAAGGTAGGGGACCAACAGCTCCCTAAATTCTTTATAGAATTCTGGAGGGAAGCCATCCTCCCCAGGAGATTTATTAGAAGGTAAGGATTTAATGGCCTCCAACAATTCAGAAACTGAGAAGTGTTCACTCAGGCGCTCGCTGTCTTCCCCTGATAGGCATGGGAGGTTGAGAGAGGAGAGAAAGGAGTCGATCTCTGATAGATCATCGCTTGATTGGGAAGTGTAGAGGTCTTCATAGTACTTCTTAAAAGTATTATTAATTTTAGTAGGGTTGAAAGATATCTCATTAGTAAGAGTTTCTATGGCATTAATTGTCCTCTTACTTTCCTCTGCTTTCAGTTGCCATGCCAATACTTTGAGCTTTCTTTCTAAGCTCGTAATAACGCTGTTTTGATTTAGTGATGGCCCTCTCAGCTTGATATGTGTTCAGAATGTTATATTTAAGTTTTTTATTTACCAAAATCCTGTATAGATCTTTAGTCGGGGCTCTTTGGTAGGTTCTCTAGCTCGGGAGATTTCAGATTCAAGGGCACTCAGTTCCGCATCGTGTTTTCTCTTCAGCCCTTTAGTATAGGAAATAATCTGTTCCCTCAGATAGGCCTTCAATGTGTCCCAAAGAATGAAGCTGTCAGGAGCAGAGGGTTTGTTTGTCAAAGTAAAAATATTGATCTGCTCTTTGAAGAATGCACAAAATTCAGGTTGCTTTAGGAGTGTAGAATTTAGTCTCCATCTATATGCTCCATTTACCTTGGTAGGAATGGAGATTGATAATACCAGAGGAGAATGGTCAGTTGTGGGTGCAACTGTCTCTAGATGTCTAGTAAATTGAGATATTTCATGAATGACATGGTGAGCTTGCCGGCTTTGGTAAGAAGTGAGGGTTTATCAGAAGACATTCTGAATAAACATATGGTCATCAAAGTTAGAAGCATAAATATTCAATAGGGTCCAAGACTCTGAAAACATAAGCCCCTGCACCAAAACAAACCTGCCAGAGGGATCAGAGATGGTGTTGTTGACGCAGAAGGGGATGTGTCTACTTATCAAAATTGCAGTTCCTCTTGCTTTGGAGTTAAAAGAGGATGCAAAAACTTGTCCTACCCATTCCCTCTTCAATTTCTTGTGTTCACTGGCTGTAAGATGTGTTTCTTGTAAAAACAACAATTTATTAAGGTATGTATAGATTATATATAGGGGGGATAGGGGGAAGTCATATAATTAGGTCACTGTGAGGCTGGGGTCAGGCCTCAGATAGTCCAGCTTTTTTATCACAAGTAAGGCTGGATGGCATTTTACTGTGACTAATTCAGACTCACTCTGGAAGAGAGAGTGACAGATACGGAGAGAGAACGAGAGGAGAAAAGCCAATTACATAGCTGTAGGTTCCCTGCTGTGCATCACTGTTTCCCTGGGGAGTTGAATACAGACCAGGATGGAGCTGGTTGACTTTTTAGTGTGTCGATTGATTTGTCAAGGCACGGTCCATGTCATGAGTCTTCTCCAAGCACGGAGGATGTGCGTTTTGATCAGCTAATGTGTCGAATGACAACACATCCACTGTTTTGTTGATATAAAAAAAACAGCACTAGAGCTATTCCAAGTGATTTGTATAATGCCTGAATGAAATCAATTAAATCTTCAAATGATTGATGGAGTTGTTGAATCACCTGGTATGAATTATAGGCCAGGTTCAGATCAGCAGTAACCCGTGGTAACTGACAAACGCATAGCTTATTGCTTTTGTTTGGCGTGTCAGAGGTGTAACTGCATTGAAGCTGACAAATCCACAAGTGGCTCTGGCGTTTATATCTATTGCGTGTGTGTGGGCCAGCTGCGAAGGTCCCCGCTCACTGCATGACTACTCATACAGTACGTGTGTGTGTCTTTGTATGTGTTCGTGTGTGTGTGTGCGTGCAGGTGAAGCGAATGTGCTCGGGTGTGTGTTAAGGCAAGAGATAGCAACTCAACAACAACCCAGTGACAGAAATCAGACACATGCTTTTTAGCTGCCTGTCTTTGAATGACATGGGATTAACAGCGGCATTAAAATGTTCCACATTTTATTACATTACAGCCTTATTCTAAAATAGATGTAATGTTTTTTTTTCTACACACAATACCCAATAATAACAAAGCAAAAGCAGGTTTTTAGAAATGTTTGCAAATGTATAAAAAAATATGTATATATAACATCAGACCTTTTACTCAGTACTTTGTTGAAGCACCTTTGGCAGCGATTACAGCCTTGAGTCTTCTTGGGTATGACGCTACACCTGTATTTGTGGAGTCTCTCCCTTTCTTCTCTGCAGATCCTCTCAAGGTCTGTCAGGTTGGATGGGAAGCGTCGCTGCACAGCTATTTTCAGGTCTCTCCAGAGATGTTAGATCGGCTGTAAGTCAGGGTTCTGGCTGGGCCACTCAAGGACATTTAGAGAGTTGTCCCAAAGCCACTCCTGCACTGTCTTGGCTGTGTGCTTTGTGTCGTTGTCCTGTTGGAATGTGAAGCTTAGCCCCAGTCTGAGGTCCAGAGCGCTCTGGAGCAGGTTTTCATCAAGGAGCTCCCTGTACTTTGCTCTGTTCATCTTTCCCTCAATCCTGACTAGTCACAGCATGATGCTGCCACCACCATGCTTCTCCGAAGGAAGGGAGACAGGTTTCCTCCAGTTGTGATGCTTGGTATTCAGGCCAAAGAGTTCAATCGTGGTTTCATCAGACCAGTGAATAATTCACAGATATTAGTGTTGTCACATTGAATTTATATTACCATTGTTAACTAATTTTTTGGTCTGATTAAAGCCATCCCGAATCTCACTCAATATTTGATTTCCTTCTTCCACCCACTCTTTATTCAGACTAGCAGAATAATAGGTAGCTCTGTTTACTGTACCTGCCCCTGTCTATCCCAATCAAAACATGCTATATATCACTCTCCAGTCTGTACCCACCTGTTGTCAGTCCATTGAACAGTCGTCAGTCCATTGTCAGTCCATCCAGATGCTAATTAGTCTCCATTATCCATAGCTGGGTGGGAATTAATAACTTTTTACTCCAGTGTTTTATAAGGAGCAGTGACAGAAGAGAGGGAGGGAGAAGAGGGAGAGAAGGTCATTATAGGGTTGGACGCTACACCTGTTCCAGCAATCATCTGTCTGTACAGGATGGGGCTTTACGGGGAGTGACTGGGAGGTCATTGGTGCAGAACACTGTGTGTCCATGCGTGCAGCAATGGATAACAGGCAGGAAGAGGGACAACTTTTACACACACACACACTCACTCTTCCGGAGAACAAACACGGGCTCCAGGCACGGGCTGGTACGGTGGAGTAGCCATATTACACTCTTCTCCCATTTATGATTCTATTATGGGTTTATTCTCTGGTATTTGCAGACCTTTCACCAAGGACGTCTATCGACAGAGAGCACAGTGCTGCAAGCAAAAATGAAGATGAAGCAGGATGGACTGTTTGTCCAAGGATCTCACTTACAGAATGACAACACATCCACTGTTTTGTTGCTGTAGTAAAACTTGCCCAATGCCTGAATGAAATCAATTAAATGTTCAAATTATTGATGAAGTTGTTTAATCACCTGGAGTGAGTTTATGCCATGATTAAATCAGTTCAGCAGTAACCCGTGGTTACCGACAAACGCATAGCCTACCATTGCTTTTGTTGGGTGGTGTCGAAGGTGTAACTGCGTTGAAGCTGTTAAACCTACAAGCGTCTTCTGGCGTTATGCCTATCGCCTGTGTGAGGGCCAGCTGCGAATGTCCCCGCTCACCGAAGGACTAGTCATGCAGTATGTGTGTTTGTGTGTGTGTGTGCTGGGGAGTGTGTGTGTTTGTGCGTGCGGGGGAGTGTTGGTGCGTGGGTGTGTGAGAGCAAGAGATAGCAACCATGTGAAATAGAACAGACACATGCTTTTGAGCTGCCTGTCTTTGGATGACACACCACACAAGTCATCAACAGAGGGACACATAGATATAATCAATTAACACCTAGTACATAGTGGGGTCAAAAAAGTATTTAGTCAGCCACCAATTATGCAAGTTCTCCCACTTAAAAAGATGAGAGAGGTACATCATAGGTACACTTCAACTATGACAGACAAAATGAGGAGAAAAAAATCCAGAAAATCACATTGTAGTATTTTTTTTCTGAATTTTTTTGCAAATTATGGTGGAAAATAAGTATTTGTTCACCTACAAACAAGCCAGATTTCTGGCTCTCACAGACCTATAACTTCTTTAAGAGGCTCCTCTGTCCTCCACTCGTTACCTGTATTAATGGGGGTGTGCTCGGTCCTCCTTTTCATGTAGTCCACATTCATCTCCTTTATCTTGATCACGTTGAGGGAGAGGTTGTTGTCCTGGCACCACATGGCCAGGTCTCTATAGGCTGTCTCGTCGTTGTCGCTAATCAGGACTACCACTGTTGTGTCATCGGCAAACTTAATGATGGTGTTGGAGTCATGCCTGGCCATGCAGTCATAAGTGAACAGGGAGTACAGGAGGGGACTGAGCATGCAGGGGCCCCTGTGTTGAGGATCAGCGTGGTGCCTATCCTTACCACCTGGGGGCAGCACGTCAGGAAGTCCAGAATCCAGTTGCAGAGGGAGGTGTTTAGTTCCAGGGTCATTAGCTTATTGATAAGCTTTGATGAGCTTTAAGGGCACTATGTTGTTGAACGCTGAGCTGTAGTCAATGAATAGTATTCTCACGTAGGTGTTCCAGGTGGGAAAGGGCAGTGTGGAGTTCAATAAAGATCGCATCATCTGTGGATCTATTGGGGCGGTATGCAAATTGCAGTGGGTCTAGGGTTTCTGGGATAATGGTGTTGATGTGAGCCATGACCAGCCTTTCAAAGCACTTCATGGATACAGACCTGAGTGCTTTGGGTCGGTAGTCATTTAGGCAGGTTAACTTAGTGTTCTTGGGCACAGGGACTATTGTGGTCTGCTTAAAACATGTTGGTATTACAGACTTGGACAGGGAGAGGTTGAAAATGTCATTGAAGACACTCACCAGTTGGCCAGCGCAGACTCACAGTACACATCCTGGTAATCTGTCTGTCCCTGTGGCCTTGTGAATCTTGACCTGTTTAAAGGTCTTACTCATATCTGCTGTGGAGAGAGGGATCATACAGTTGTCTGGAAAAGCTGGTGCTCTCATGCATGTTTCAGTGTTGTTTGCCTTAAAGTGAGCATAGAAGTAGTTTAGCTCATCTGGTAGGCTCATGTCACTGACAGCCCTTGGCTGTGTCTCCCTTTGTAGTCTGTAATGGTTTGCAAGCCCTGCCACATCCGACGAGCGTCGGAGCCAATGTGGTATGATCCGATCGTAGTCCTGTATTGACACTTTGCCTGTTTGATGGTTCTTCGGAGGGCAGAGCAGGACTTATTATAAGCTTCCGGGTTAGAGCCCCAATCCTTCAAAGCAGCAGCTCTAGCCTTTAGCTCAGTGCGGATGTTGCCTGTAATCCATGGCTTCTGGTTGGGGAATGTACGTACGGTCACAGTGGAGATGACGTCATTGATGCACTTATTGACGAAGCCAATGACTGATGTGGTGTACTCCTCAATGCCATAGGAATAATCGCGGAACATATTCCAGTCTGCTAGCAAAACTGTCCTGTAGCTTAGCATCTGCTTCATCTGACCACGTTTTATTGATTGAGTCACAGGTGTTTCCTGCTTTAATTTTTGCTTGTAAGCAGGAATCAGGAGGATATAATTATGGTCAGATTTGCCAAATGGAGGGCGAGGGAGAGCTTAATACCCAACACACAGAGATGCGTAAAGGTGTTCTAGAGTTGTTTTCCCCCCATCTGGTTCCACATTTACATGCTGATAGAAATTTGGTAAAACAGATTTAAGTTTCCCTGCATTAAAGTCCCTGGCCACTAGGAGCTCTGCCTTTGGATGAGCATTTTCCTGTTTGCTTATGAGGGAATAAAGCTCAATGAGTGCTGTCTTAGTGCCAGCATCAGTCTTTGGTGGTATGTAGACAGCTACAAAGTAGATGAAAAATCTCTAGGTAGGTAGTGTGGTCTATCTTCCTCAGATCTCGTGCACCAGTTGTTGTTTACATACATGCATAGTCTGCCACCACTTGTCTTACCAGACGCCATTGTTCTATCCTGCCGATACCGCGTATAACCAGCCACGACTGCGTAAATCATAAGATTTTACAGTTTCTAATGTCCCGTTGGTAGTTTAATCTTCCTCGTCGATTGTATTTTCCAATGATTGCATGTTAGCTAGAAGAACGGAAGGAGCGAGGGTATATTCGATTGACTATAAATTCTGTCCTCTTTTTCTCTGTTGTCTCTTCGTGCAAATTACGGGGATTTGGGCCTGCTTCCAGGAAAGCAGTATGTCTTTCACGTCGGGCTCATCGGACTTGTTAATAAAGGGGAAAAAACTTTTGCCAGCTCATGGTGAGTAATCTTAGTTCTGATGCCCAGAAGTTATTTTCGGTCATAAGAGACAGTAGCAGCAACATTATGTACAAAATAAGATTTTAAAAAATGAACATAAAAACACAATCAGTTAGGAGCACGTAAAACATCAGCCATCTTCTCCTGCGCCATTTCAGTTTTGTCTAAGATGACAGCAATCTGCAAGTCATTGAGAGTGGACATTAGTTCTGTATGTGAATGCCTGATAACAATTACAGAGAAATATAATTATGTCGAGAGACAATCAAGGCGGAACAAGATGGTTGTGGACAGAATTGCAAAATCTCCACGTGAGTTCTGGACATCGTGAGAGAAATTATCTCGGAGAAACTGAAGACAAACCATAGGTAAGGCTGTTTAACGTGACTGTATTATCGCCACACCGGCGGTCACAAGTCATGACGGCAGTTAAATTCCACGTGACCGTTTCGTCATGGTAATTGCTGGTGAAGATCATTAGTAGCCTACCAAACTTGCTAACTGCCTGGTTCTCAGCACTCTGTTGTCCCTCTAATCACTCTGACATCAATGCAAATGTAATCGAGAATCTGATCAAACACTTCATAAGAGCCCATGAGCTCATGGCAACATTTCTATAGGCTATGCTATTGCGTGAGAAAACATAGTGATGGCCTATTTTAAAAGCAGAAGGGTCCCATCAGCTTTTATTACATAATAGTATGTAAGGGACGACGCTGGTAGAGACAAGAAGCAGGTACAAAGAGTGAACATTTAATGGCTAATTGGTTGTAGAGGGTGCAACAGGTCAGCACCTGAGGAGTAAATGTCAGTTGGCTTTTCATAGTCAAGCATTCAGAGTTAGAGACAGCAGGTGCGGTAGAGCGAGTGTCAGGACCCGGTTACGAACCCGGGTCTCCGGAGTGAGAAACAGTCACTTAACCAACTGAGCCACGAATAGTCGGCAGAACCCAGAAGATGAGGCAGACACAGCAGTACTTGAGACGGTGTATTTAATAAAGTAAAAAGGGAAGTCCTTCAGGAAAACATGTAACTCCACAACCTCAAAAGGAATTCCACAAGAACAAAGGTAATCCTCCAAGACAAAAAGGTAAATCCACAAGGTGGTAGGTATAGCATAAAAAGCCTCAAAAGATACTCAAAAATAAATAAACAAGAACAAAAAAACAGAATTCCACAAGAGAGTCCACCGGGATCAACAAGAGTTCACAGAATACTAGGGCTGGGTGCTAACATACAAACACAGAGCAAAGAACTGAGGAAAACTAAGGGTTTAAATACAATCAGGGGAAACGAGGCACAGCAGTTTAAACTGGAGCAGCAGCATGACCAGGTGGACTGGGGACAGCAAGGAGTCATTAGGCACAGAGCAAAGAACCGGCGATGCCCTCGGACAGGGCACAGCCCCCACACCACTAAAGGGATACCTTCAAACCACCAACTTACTACCTTGAGACAAGGCTGTGTATAGCCCACCAAGATCTCCTGGACAGGAAGATCACGTCAGTGACTAAACTCACTCAAGTGATGTATCCCTGCTAGGAACAGCATGGAAGAACACCAGTAAGCCAGTGACTATGGCAAGAAGCAGAGAATCCCAGTGGATAGAGGGGAACCAGCCAGGCAGAGACGGCAAGGCCGGTTTGTTCGCTCCAGTGCCTTTCCGTGTTGAACAATTGAGAAGTCTAAATTACTTAGTGTTACATTAGAATGTAAACTGTCATGGTCAAAATATTTAGATTCAATGGTTGTAAAGATGGGGAGAGGGAGCTTTTTTGATGTCTTACTCAAAGTAAGTCCTGCAGGCTCAATGTTTATCTTATCTTGATTATTGTCCAGTCCTATAGTCTAGTGCTGCAAAGAAAGACCTAGTTAAGCTGCAGCTGGCCCAGAACAGAGCGACACGCTCTTCATTGTAATCAGAGGGCTAATATTAATACTATGCATGAGCTTTCTGAAATGGGTTTTCATGGACGAGCAGCCGCACACAAGCCTAAGATCACCATGCGCATTGCTAAGCGTCGACTGGAGTGGTGTGAAGCTCACTACCATTGGACTCTGGAACAGTGGAAACACTTTGTCTGGAGTGAAGAATCACTCTTCACCATCTGGCAGTCCGGAAGAACGAATCTGGGTTTGGTGGATGCCAGGAGAACACTACCTGACCAAATGCATAGTGACAACTGTAAAGTTTGGTGGATGAGGGATAATGGTCTGGGGCTGTTTTTTATAGTTTGGGCTAGGCCCCTTAGTTCCTGTGAAGGGAAATCTTAGTGCTACAGCATACAATGACGTTCTAGACAATTCTCTCCTTTTTCAAATTTGTGACAACAGTTTGGTGAAGGCCCTTTCTGTTTAAACATGACAATGCCCCCATGCACAAAGCGAGGTCCATACAGAAAAGGTTTGTCAAGATTGGTGTGGAAGAACCTGACTGGCCTGCACAGAGCCCTGACAGAAACCCCATCAAACACTTTTGGGATGAATTGGAACGACGACTGCGAGCCAGGCTTCATCGCCCGACCTCACTATGCCCGACCTCATGCTCTTGTGGCTGAATGGAAGAAAATGGAAGCAAGTCTCCACAGCAATGTTCCAACATCTAGCGGAAAGCCTTCCCAGAAGAGCTTAGGCTGTTATAGCAGCAAAGGGGGACCAACTCCATATTAATTCCCATGATTTTGGAATGAGATGTTCGACGAGCAGGTGTCCACACACCTTTGGATCACGTAGTGTATTATTATTTGAATAATAGTATGTAATTATGAAGTCTAGTTGTTATTTAGTTCACTGGGTTACGAGTGCAATCAGGGAGTCACACACTCCCAGGCATACACACATTCTGCCCATCTACATCACTCCGGCCAAATTACATGCCCAGTAGTGTTTCTTCTCCACAATGAGTATGTATATGCATTCCTCCCTGACGTCTTGTTGAAAAGGGAACGTTGGGCCAGAGACAGCCTACACGAATCATGAATAACGTCGTCAGTGGATTCGATAATTTAATTGGTCAGAGAAGATCCAATCGCTGATTTAATTGTTTTGTACAATGCCCCTCATTTTGAAGTCAGCACAAATGACTTCTAGGATGGCAGTTTCAGAATGCATGTACAGTGCATTCGGAAAGTATTCAGATCCCTTGACTTTTTCCACATTTTGTTACATTACAGCGTTAAATTGATTCAAAAATGTTTTTTTTTCACCTCATCAATTTACACGCAAAACCCAATAATAACAAAGCTTTAGATTTTTCTGCAACTGTATTACAAATAAAAAACATATCACATTTACATAAGTATTCAGACCCTTTACTCAGTAATTTGTTGAAGGTGTGTGACTTTCAAATCATGTCAAATCAATTGAATTTACCACAGGTGGACTCCAATCAAGTTGTAGAAACATCTCAAGGATGATCAATGGAAATAGGCTGCACCTGAGCTCAATTTTGAGTCTCATAGCAAAGGATCTGAATACTTATGCAAATGTATTTTATTTATTTATTAAACCTTTATTTAACTAGGCAAGAACAAATTCTTATTTACAATGACGGCTTACCAAAAGGCAAAATACCTCCTGCGGGGATGGGGGCTGGGATTTAAAATAATAATTAAAAACATAAAATATAAATATAGGACAAAACACATCCCGACAAGAGACAACACAACACTACATAAATAGAGACCTAAGGCAACAACATAGCAAGGCAGCAACATATGACAACACAGCATGACAAAAAATTTGGGCACAGACAACAGCATAGAAGGCAGAGACAACAATACATCACACAAAGCAGCCACAACTGTCAGTAAGTGTCCATGATTGTTTTTGCTTTGTCATTATGCGGTATTGTGTGTAGATTGATGAGAGAAACAAATATTGAATCCATTTTAAAATAAGGTTGTAACATCATGAAATATGGATATAAGTCAAGGGCTCTGAATACTTTCCGAAGGCACTGTATGGAGCAATCGCTGGAGCAGCAGAATTCAATTCTGTATTGAATTCAGTCAAATACAATTCATAAATTATCTGAAAGAAGAAAAAATAGGTTAGTCTGTGAAAACGTACACTTCTTAATGTAAGGTTTCTAGCCCGTTTACTGTTGAAGGGGTTCATGCAGAGAAGGTATACTTGTAAGACAACTTACGTAGACAGTTTTTTTTAACGTTCAGCAGATGCCTTAAGGCTATTGCTGAGGTGAAAGGCCATGTATCACGTAGTGTCTTGTGTACATGATCTGCACTCACCTCTTCCAGACATGTTCAAACACCTTAAGGCCATTGGTGAGGTAAACGTTAATGTATCTGGTCATTTTTAATGTCTGGTTATACCTTCTCTGCAACCACCAAACCCTTCCAGTCAAACCCCAAACAATGACTGAAGGTATGCTAGTATGTATCTGGTTGTTTGTAGTGTCAACACACCTCCTGCTTCCAGCAGCTGGCCAGTGTTTATGCACTCTGGACACCCCATGCTTTGCAGCTTGTGGGAACCATGTTTGTACAGAGCAACTTCCCAGTGTGAGTGTTGTGTTCCCATCACTGTCTGTGTAGCAATCCTCCAGCATGGCTGCAGCAGCTGATGCACAAAGCTGTGTGTCCCCTGCCTACTTTTTTTTCTAATGTCAGTCCCACACGGTGAGAGTCCTTGATAGTCCGGCTGTTTGAAGTCCTCTATTTGCTTTGTACACATGGTGTTCCACACTGTTCTCCTCAGACGCCTCTGGACCAGTAACCAGTTACCTGTATCATTATCACCTTCTGTCAACGACCGTTATCTGACATTAAAATGGCCTGTCTGGCCATCCTTTTGATGTGTGTTTCGTGGTCTCGCTCTCTGCATTTTTTCTCTCTCACAATCACAGGGAAAGTAGATGTATGTCATTTCTTCCTCTCGTTGGTAGCGTAAAACGAGGGCGTGGGGGTGAAGGATGGACATGGCAGTAGGAAATTGGATGCTGTCTTTCATGTCTGGGCACTGTCTCCCTCCCTTGTTCTCTTCCCCAGTGTTAAAGAGAGGTCGGAGTTACCACATCGCTCCTTCTCTGTTTCAATGTTATGTCTCATCCCCTTTGTCTTTGCTCTGTAATAAAGGCCCTCTGTGTCCACCAGTACCTAACCGGTTATAAAACTGTGATTTTTAACTCCATTTTAATGTGTCATGTCTTTGGTCTGCGTTCTATGTAGTTTCTTAGAAATCCTTTGCCATGCTATCGGAAATGGCTATTTTGTTTTACTCTGATTGAATGTCTCTTCTGCATCTCTCTCTCTCACACACACACACACAATATCATATTTATATAGTGGATATATAAACAATTTTCTGCATAGTTTTGTTCAAGTCTATTGCATAAAATAAAATGAATAAAAGGTTCACTTTCGTCTGATGTTTTTTGGGGCCCTGAGTTCCATTGCTACATGCCTGTATTGCATTAGAGACCTGTGCACCAGGTTCAGGGTCAGAGAGACCCTGGATAAGTCATCAAGGGCAGGTCGTGGATACATTGGGTCACAGTGCCTATTTTTTCTGTTTCACCACCCACCAGAGGTTTTTCTGAAAGGCACGTTGCTTCTGCCCTCCAACTCAGATGGGATTGAAGTAACATACCTCATCTCTTGTGGACTGACGCACGTAACATAGGATGTTATCGTAGCATCTATCAACAGACTGTGGGATGCGATGACTAACAAGGAACTTTGTTTCCGGTTTGAAGATTCGTTTTTCGTCATTTATCAGTTGGAAAAATCACGATTTCTCTTGTGTTCGCGTCTTTTGAATTTGGGGAAAAAGGAGACATTTGGTCTAGGTTTGGCTGAGAGTTTCTGTTTAGGGGGTTGGAGACTTCGCTAGTTTCATTAGTATCTTTTCTCATACGTCTCCCCCAGAACCAAATCGAGCATCTGACGCAATTATGGGAGATTTCAGTTCTGGGTTTCTGAGAAGACTGATAATTGGGTTCTTAACATGAGTACACCGTTTCCTTGAGCAGGTGCAGGTTGAAATAGTCATAGAGACACAGGTACATGCATGCACATATACAGATACAGGAAAACAAGCAAGCACATATGTACACGTGTACACACACAAACACACTAAATGTGGCAAAGTGATATTTTTCTTACTGACTGCTTCTATGGTTAATAAATCACACAAAGAACAATTGTATTTCACTACAATGTGTTTGCCAAAGCACCTGTGCTGGTTGCAACATGAGTGCCCCTTAGTGGTAGGCCTTGTAAATACACAAATGTTCTCTGCTTTCCACGAGAGGCTTATTTTGACTGGTGACTTGAATGAAGAACTATGCACAAATGCATTAATGGAGTGCACGTTTCAAATAATTGAATTAAAGCTGAAAGGGATAGTCTCCCAAATGACAAAATCACATCTATAAGTAACTTCATTGACTGACACAATCAATTGGTATATACTTTAGGATGAATTGGACATGAAGTGCAAAAATCTTAATATAGGTACTATTGACTTGCATTGGATTTGGGCCACAAATGCTAAACAGTTAGCATTTGAAACAGTGGTCAGGAATACAAAACCGCTTACAGGGTAAGGAGACCAACATGTAATTGTGTCATTTGGGTGAACTATCCCTTTAAAACATTTAAATGTATTAGTGTTAGCCTAATAGTAATCAACTGAGTGCGCAATTGAATAAAACTAGGCTAAGTTTAGTTACACTTGAGTGAAATGAGTTTAGTGCAATGTCTGGAATGACAATTTAATTTTCACCTGGCTGAATGTGCATGGGCTTTTTAATTAAAAGCACTGTCTGAAACAGATCAATAATTGTAAAAGGGCAGATTGTGTAGGCCTACTTCTGATGCATTGGCAATGCCTGGTATGTAGAAGGCTAGGCTACTGCAGCCTATTTTGAGTCACATTATGTTCAAGTCCATCCTTTAGATTTAAAATTTTATTTTAAATTTAACTAAAATTGTCCAAGGTTCAACATCATTCCAAACAGAATAAATACTGGCCAAATGTCAGAGAGTGTAATTATTTACAAAGTAGGCCTAATATTGCAGAAAGCGAGCATTCCACACAATATTACTAACACACGGAGTGTACAACACTTAAGAACAGCTCTTTCCATGACAAAGACTGACCCGGTGAATCCAGATAAATACTATGCTCCCTTATTGATATCACTTGTTAAATCCTCTTCAATCAATGTATATGGAGGGGAGGAGACAGGTTAATAAAGAAGGATTTTTGAGAAATGGATTGTGTATCCCCAAGGTAGTTGGTAACGCAGTTCTCATAGTCTCGTATTCCCTGGAATTGACAGACGCATCAGCAGGCACCTGTTACCCTTCCCCTTCTACTCAATAGAGCACTGAGTACCGTGACGTCGGGAGAGGGGAGGGCTCTGCTTTCAGCTTAAATAGCTGGCATCCCCGTAGTTCAGACAGACTGAACAGAGCGCACTGAGAACTTTAAAACGATAGCCAACTGTTGAATCCAACTTTGGCTGAAAATAAAGGAAACGACGAGGGAGCACATATTGGAACCACTCTACGCACTCTTACTTCACAATCACGATCAAGAAAATGTCGCCTTCAGAGAACGACTTTGATATACCGGCGAAGAACTGTTGTAGGATGGTGATTTTGGGGTCCACTAAAGTGGGCAAAACAGCCATCGTGTCTCAGTTTCTGAACGGGAGATTCGATGAGCAGTATACGCCGACCATAGAGGACTTTCACAGGAAACTGTACAGCATTAAGGGAGATGTATACCAACTGGACATATTGGATACCTCAGGAAACCACCCATTCCCTGCCATGAGGAGACTATCCATACTGACAGGTAAATATCTTATTCCATCTCTGGTTATTGCAACTCAAATAGTGTGCATGTTCAATAACGCAATTTGTGCGTCTTTGTAGTTATTACGCGTTGAAATACTCTAGCATATCTCACTGCGTTTCATAGAAGCTCTGATACTAAATCCCTTTATCTTGTTTCCATTCAGGTGATGTCTTTATCCTGGTCTTCAGCTTAGAGAACAGAGACTCATTCGAGGAGGTTCAGAGGCTCAAGCGACAGATAATTGAGACCAAGTCTTGCCTAAAAAACAAGACCAAGGAGAACGTTGACGTGCCTCTGGTTATCTGCGGCAATAAGGGCGACCGGGAGTTTTGCCGGGAAGTGCAGAGTGAAGAGATTGAGCAGTTGGTGGCTGGAGATGAGCAGTGCGCATACTTTGAGATATCAGCCAAGCGCAACACCAACGTGGACCAAATGTTCCAGACCCTATTCACCATGGCCAAGCTACCCAATGAGATGAGCCCGGACCTCCACCGCAAGGTCTCGGTGCAGTACTGCGACATGCTTCGCACTAAGTCCCTGAAAAATAAGAACAAGAAAAACGATGGAGACGCGTATGGCATCGTGGCACCATTCGCACGGCGCCCGAGCGTCCACAGTGACTTGATGTACATAAAGGAGAAGGCGATCGGTGGCGGGCAGGGAAAGGATAAAGAGAGATGTACTATCAGCTAGGACTATGAGATTAATTTTATGGAAGATATAACCTAAAAGGATATGCTTCATTTGTGATGCACCTGACAGACGGGGTTTGGGCGCACAAGGCTGCCCATGCCGCTTCCGTTGCCCTTAGTGGGGACACTTGAGACAGCGATGCGAAAGCCAATGAGCTCCAGGAGCAATGATAGTGTCTAGATTCAACCTCTCCACAAACGTGGAAGCGCATGTTACATGTCCGCGAGACATTTTAAGAACGTTCGCTACTTTGTTCTGTTAGACCAGAGCCTTATGTGATGTGGCATAAAATATTGTGAGATTATTCACAACAAATGTGTAAAATGTGTTGTTTAGACATCTTAAAACAGACAGGCGAGAAAACAGACTCCTGGCGTGGAGTACAATGTGAAGAATGTTGTTTACATTTTGTTAACATTTTATAACAGATAATTCAACTTGAATGTTGCAATCTGAACAATTTTATATTGTGAATGTATATTTATTATTGTATGTCGACGTCAACTTTTGCAAAGAAAGGAAGAAAATAACTGGAAAAAATAAATACAAAAATCTGAATCTGCTGTTTCTTTATGCTTTTCTTCTCACAAGGTGTTTTGAAATGGCCCACTCTATTCACTCATGCCCTTGACCTAGTAGGCCTAGATACTGTGTCTAGGGATAAACTACCTAGACTAAACACCAAAGCATGAATTCATGAAATAAGCTGCAATGATCAGTCTAGCATTCAAGACAGTTGAGAGCCAAATGGTCCCACACCACTAGTTTACAGATTGAGAAATAATTTAGCCTACTTGGATGTAAGAACTATAATTACCCAATAATGGGAACATAATTAGAGGACCATGCACTTTCTCAGCTTTTTCACCTTTTGCATTATTGGCTTATTATAGACCTAACACTGGGCACACACTGTTTGAATCAACGTCGTTTCCACATCACTTCAATGAAATTACATTAAACCAACATGGAATAAATGTTGAATTGATGTCTGTGCCCAGTGGGAAAGTATTCTGAACAAAAATATAAATGCAACCTGCAACATTTTCAAAGACTTTACTGAGATACAGGTCTGAGTGCAAAGGGGGGTGTAATTTAATACTAGGAATGTGTTCCTAATGATTTGTACAGACTGTATTTAAAAAATTAAAACAATTCTGAGTTAAAAGATTACACTCCTTGGGGACAAACACAAACATGATAAGAATGTATATCCTTGGCCTACATGCCTCTGCCCACACCATGACACTGTGAAAATATAACAGCTGGTACGTGTAATGTCCTACAAGAGAGCATCAACAGAAACGACAAGGCTTTCCTACCAGACTAAAGCACATACTGTAGTCCTGTTCTAAACCTTCAACCAACCAGAAACATCTCAACACATAAAATTCAGCGTAGTCCTGTGGATGGGAGAGTGGGGTAGGTTGAAATATGGGAGGGGGGGGGGGGGCAGTGCCCCTGTGATAACAATTTTGGACCCCCTTGTGGTCTCCCTAAATGTGGAGTATGAAATCATTCTTACATAACACATTTTTGCAATCATTATTATCATTTATTTTTTTACATCTGTTAGACAGAAAATGCAAATAAATTGTTGAATGAGGGGTAAATTGAGCCGCTGAACAGGGTAAATTAAGCAGCCTACAAATTCTGTACTGAATGAAATATTACTACTACCTTTTTAAAACCATGTCTAGATTTATTTCCCAAACACAATTACAATCGCTTTTTTGTCTTTGAATAATTTTAAGCATTTTTTAACATAGGCTTAACACTTAAACACTTTGTACTTTTGAAACACTTTTAACATAGGCCAGGCCTTGTTTTTACCTCATATCTCAGTGTACTTTCATGCTGTGTTTAAGACCTCATATTGATGGTTAGAGACCCCAACTGATGTATAGAACAATCTTAAAATTATTTCCTTTGGTTTAGATACAAGCATCATGAAACCGCTAACATAATACATTCATTTGACTTGCCGAAAATATTTTTTTCTGACTGAACTTTCTTACCACTTTTTTCATGCGGTTTCTTCCTTGACACTCCATGAAATGACGACCTCTTCCTAAACATTTGGTAAAATGATAGGGTGACTCAACTTACCCCTTTAGCTCAACTTGTCCTGTAAATTCATACACAAGAACAGTGACATGCATGTCTTGATTATGCCTATCCTGCAAAGACTGGGGCATGATCTTTTACAACCGTTCCAATCAAAATAATTCCCCTGCCTTCTGTGACATTCTGTTCTTCCCTCTGGTTTAATGGCTGAAACATGTAATTACAATGCTAATTAATATGCAGTTCTCTCTTGGCAGACGACTGCTTTGTGTTGGTACTTCAATGGGCTAGGCCTTTCCAGGAATTTGCTGTGTCTACCAATCATTGTTATGACTGAATACTTCAGATACCATCCACATAACTGAGAATAACAAAAACAAAAGGCCCAATGAAATGTGTTTATTTCTACAATACAACAATAAAATCAGCTAAATATACACTATTTAACACTTCTTATTAATAATAATTCTGTTCTACAATTGCGCGATATCAAACAGTCAGTACTTATCTAAATTGAAAGAAGCCAGGCTATGAACTCACTGAATGATGAACACATTTGGCATAAAAAGGTCAGTCTTTTGTAGCCTGGTTAAACCAGACTGAACGCTGTACTCACCATTATTTAACTTGAAGTTAAACAACAGTGAAACCTAGCTAAATTAGTTTGGATGTCATACTTAGTCTTTTCGGTCCATGCCCTGATAATCCATTCACCAAAATGTTGTCCCCATCCCACTATGATTTGGGAGAGTCAAACACACAGAGGCCCTTGTATTTTTGTAGGAGCTGTGTCTTGGTGTCCACCTTCTCTCTCATGGTCTTCAGCTGCTCCTGCTGCTCCCCAGGACTGGACTCGATCTCAGGCATGGCTAGGATCTTCTCCCTGGTCTCTTGAATTTTAGTCTTTAGCTTGGTCAGCTCTTGGTTCACATCCATACTGTCTTTATCCATGCTATTAGAAAGGGAGAAAATATTGAAACAATACTTTAGGCTACATAGCAGTTTCTTATGAAGTACAGCTTGTTGATGCTGCTGATCCCAGCCTTTGCAAGCAGCACGTAACGCCCTGGACCAAAGCCACTTAGCTATAGATGTAGTCATAATAATGCATTGTGAAAGAGCATACTAAAGTAACAAGGCACATGAGGCTTTGACAGCTAAATTACATCTCACTATTAACTATCCTATGCTCTGTGACTGCATCTATTATGTGCTGCGGATATATCTAACGCTTCAAAATCACAAGCAAAACAAACCATCGCTAGTAAGCTAGCCGGTTAGCGTTACCATGGTTCTAGCTAACTAAATAACGTTATCTTACTAACGCTGGCTTCACACGAGAGGAGTATACATAACCAAAGGCTTTATGTGAAGGGTATGGGAACAGGCACAATAAAAAAGCAGCAGAATTTATTTACCATTTTATAATATCAAGAATAAAAGGAAGCCAGGAGCAATCGTCATTTGTTGCCTCTACCTCCATTGCGTCTGCTAGAATAACTGACACGTCATCAACAAGCGCTGGTACATGAGTCCGTTCCCCCCTCTCCCTACCACGTACTTTATGCTGGATATTATCTTATCTGGATATGTCTGCAACAAAAGTTCAACATTCACCTTCTGCTACCATTTCTATCAAGCCGTTTAAGCATGCAATTTGATACATACGTTCAATAAATCCAACACAGTACGCACTGCAGCTGCCACTGCAACGCAAGGCTGCAAGACAAACACAGCTCCATTGGAAACTAATGTACTTCTGGTATACCCAAACCTATTATGCTTGGATCACACCGATAGTACATTGCGCAAAATGGTATGCAGCAGCATCATCTGGATTTTTGTGCAACAAAAGTTCAACATCCACCTTCTGCTACCATATTTTTGACTGAACACGTATTTTTCTTAAAACTACATTGTTTGTTAAGGGCTTGTAAGTAAGCATTTCACTGTAAGGTCTACTACACCTATTGTATTTGGCGCATGTGACAAATACAATTTGATTTGATATGGTGATAAATCCAATCTATGGACCACACAGAACACACTGCAACTGCAAATCAATGTTGCAAGGCAAACACAGCTTTCCATTCGAAATGAATGTACTTATGGTGTGCCAAAATGCAATGACACTCGGCGTGATCGAGGCGTTACTGTCTGTATTATTGAGGTGGTTTTCTAACATCGGGAGTCTTCCGGGAAAGCTTGCGAAACAGACCAAGCGGGGTTTGGCTTTTGAGAAGTCAATGAAAGAAAACATATTCCTTATTTGTTAATTTTCTCTAAATTTAAAGGCACTGTCTTAATGAACATGTTATTACCCCCAACCTCGTAAAAGTGACAAACTGGCATGTTTTCATTCTCGTCAAAAGCTACTTTAAATCCTTTGATTTGACGGCCTGTTCACGCGCAGTTCAACGCAAGACGACCGTTAGACACCATGACGTCTTTCTGTGCATGAGCTTGTCATCGCCTACAAGTGTGATCTGGGATTTCTATTGTAGAGGCAGTTTCTGCTTATCTTCATACTGTACTGTATTTGCTATAACCTCCTATATTGTAACAGATATTGCAGTTGCACAAGCAGGACAGATCTGTTCATGTACTAATCAGAACTAAAAAGGTGAAGATCTCCGACTTGCTGAATCGTTGAACGCAGTACGTGTATAACTACAACTAGTTAGACTAGCTAGACATGTAAAACAATTCAAGGTGTTGCGAGCTGCTAATTTTTTATAGCATTCAAATAGGCAGTTTATTCTCCCAAAGGGGGGCCCTATAAAATCTGAAATTTTTCTCCCAAATTATGTTTTATAATTTATAGTTTCTCAGATTTATTTTTCCTGGTTATAGATTGTTTTATTTGATTTACTCTCAAAATGACAATTGTTCATAGAGAAACAACTAAATTTGACTTCCTCAGGCCTTGTAAATGCTCAAATCACAGAATACACTTTTTAAAGGTCTGGAAGATTTGGCATCTGGTCCTTTGTGAGGAATGAGGATTGTGCTGTCTGATTTGCTAGTCTAGCAATGGTTCTGTACTGCTGCTGCTCATTTCATGGTAAAGTGTGCAAATAACAAATGATAAATACAAATGATATACTTACTCATGATATACACTTCTGCCAGGTAAGCCTACTTTGCAGTTAACATTTAATTGAGAAGGTTTAGGGGAAAGTATTTCTGTCAACACACAAGATGGATATGACATTAACTGGCTACACACAGAGTGATAGAAAATGTGCGCACCACACAGACAGACAGACAGGGGCAATATTACTGTAAATTAATTGTCAGACATTGTTTTAGGTTTGGCTTTTTAAGCTAATAATGACTAACCAGGGGTGGGGTAATGTCAATGTTGTGTTGATGATTTTTTTAGTTTTATTTTTATTTCACCATTATTTAACCAGGTAGGCCAGTTGAGAGCAAGTTCTCATTTACAACTGCAACCTGGCCAAGATAAAGCAAAGCAGTGTGACACAAACAACAACACAGAGTTACACATAAACAAATGTACAGTCAATAACACACACAAAAAAAATCCATGTACAGTGTGTGCAAATGTAGAAGAGTATGGAGGTAGGCAATAAATAGGCCCTAGAGGTAACAAATAATTACAATTTAGCATTAATACTGGAGTTTTTAGATGTGCAGATGATGATATGCAAGTAGGGATACTGGGGTGCAAAATAGCAAGGGGGTAAGTAATAATATGGGGATGAGGTTGTCGGGTGTGCTATTTACAGATTGGCTGTGTACATGTACACAGATCTGTAAGCTGCTCAGACAGCTGATGCTTAAAGTTAGAGAGGGTAGACTTCAGCTTCAGAGATTTTTGCAATTCGTTCCAGTCATTGGCAGCAGAGAACTGGAATTAAAGGCAACCAAAGGAAGTGTTGGCTTTGGGTGTTATGTACTTGAGTGAAGACCCAAAAGCGGTTTTAACAGAAAACAGAGTTCTTTAATGAAAAAACAGGAATGGCATAAATCCTCTTCCGACGTTGTATAGTGCAGGATGCACCTGCCAGGCCGACTCCGACAGGATAGGACAAGGTGGAAGCAAACGAGACGCTAGCTTGCTTCTGGCATGAAAAACACAAACAAGAATCTGACACTGAAAGTAGCAGGAACAGAGAGAGAAATAGAGACCTAATCAGAGGAGAAAGAGAGAACAGGTGGGAAAGGATGAATGAGCTAGTTAGGGGAGATGTAGAACAGCTGAAGAAGGAGAGACAGAGAAGGTAACCTAATAAGACCAGCAGAGAGAGACAGAGTGAAGAGAAAGGACAGGAACAGACATAATAAGACATGACAGTACCCCCCCCCACTCACCGAGCGCCTCCTGGCGCACTCGAGGAGGAAACCTGGCGGCAACGGAGGAAATCATCGATCAGCGAACGGTCCAGCATGTCCCGAGAGGGAACCCAACTCCTCTCCTCAGGACCGTACCCCTCCCAATCCACTAGGTACTGATGACCACGGCCCCGAGGGCGCATGTCCAAAATCTTACGAACCCTGTAGATAGGTGCGCCCTCGACAAGGATGGGGGGAGGGACGAGCGGGGCGCGAAGAACGGGCTTAACACAGGAGACATGGAAGACCGGGTGAACGCGACGAAGATAGCGGGAGAAGAAGTCGCACTGCGACAGGATTAATGACCTGAGAAATACGGAACGGACCAATGAACCGCGGGGCCAACTTGCGAGAAGCTGTCTTAAGGGGAAGGTTCTGAGTGGAGAGCCATACTCTCTGACCGCAACAATATCTAGGACTCTTGGTCCTACGCTTATTAGCGGCCCTCACAGTCTGCGCCCTATTACGGCAAAGTGCCGACCTGACCCCCTTCCAGGTGCGCTCGCAACGCTGGACAAAAGCCTGAGCGGAGGGGACGCAGGACTCGGCGAGCTGAGAAGAGAACAGCGGAGGCTGGTACCCGAGGCTACTCTGAAAAGGAGATAGACCGGTAGCAGACGAAGGAAGCGAGTTGTGGGCGTACTCTGCCCAGGGGAGCTGTTCTGACCAAGACGCAGGGTTACGAAAAGAAAGACTGCGTAAAATGCGACCAACAGTCTGATTGGCCCGTTCGGCTTGACCGTTAGACTGGGGATGAAAGCCGGACGAGAGACTGACGGAAGCCCCAATCAAACGGCAAAACTACCTCCAAAATTGAGACGTGAACTGCGGGCCTCTGTCTGAAACGACGTCTGACGGAAGGCCATGAATTCGGAAAACATTCTCGATAATGATCTGAGCCGTCTCCTTAGCAGAAGGGAGCTTAGCGAGAGGAATGAAATGAGCCGCCTTAGAGAATCTATCGACAACCGTAAGAATAACTGTCTTCCCCGCTGATGAAGGCAGTCCGGTGATAAAATCTAAAGCGATGTGAGACCACGGTCGAGAGGGAATGGGAAGCGGTCTGAGACGGCCGGCAGGAGGAGAGTTCCCAGATTTAGTCTGCGCGCAGACCGAACAAGCGGCGACAAATCGACGCGCGTCACGTTCCCGAGTGGGCCACCAGAAACGCTGGCGAATGGAAGCGAGCGTACCCCGAACGCCGGGGTGGCCGGCTAACTTGGCAGAGTGGGCCCACTGAAGAACGGCCGGACGAGTAGGAACGGGAACGAACAGAAGGTTCCTAGGACAAGCTCGCGGCGACGGAGTGTGAGCGAGTGCTTGCTTTACCTGCCTCTCAATTCCCCAGACAGTCAACCCGACAACACGCCCCTCAGGGAGAATCCCTCGGGGTCGGTGGAGACCTCAGAAGAACTGAAGAGACGAGATAAAGCATCAGGTTTGGTGTTTTTTGAGCCCGGACGATAAGAAATAACAAACTCGAAACGAGCGAAAAACAGAGCCCAACGAGCCTGACGCGCATTAAGTCGTTTGGCTGAACGGATGTACTCAAGGTTCCTATGGTCAGTCCAAACGACAAAAGGAACGGTCGCCCCCTCCAACCACTGTCGCCATTCGCCTAGGGCTAAGCGGATGGCGAGCAGTTCGCGATTACCAACATCATAGTTACGTTCTGACGGCGATAAGCGATGAGAGAAAAACGCGCAAGGATGGACCTTGCCGTCAGAGAGAGAGCGCTGAGAAAGAATGGCTCCCACGCCCACCTCTGACGCGTCAACCTCAACAACAAACTGTCTAGAGATGTCAGGTGTAACAAGAATAGGTGCGGATGTAAAACGATTCTTAAGAAGATCAAAAGCTCCCTGGGCGGAAACGGACCACTTAAAGCACGTCTTAACAGAAGTAAGGGCTGTGAGGGGAGCTGCCACCTGACCGAAATTACGGATGAAACGACGATAGAAATTCGCGAAGCCAAGAAAGCGCTGCAGCTCGACGCGTGACTTAGGAACGGGCCAATCAATGACAGCCTGGACCTTAGCGGGATCCATCTTAATGCCCTCAGCGGAAATAACGGAACCGAGAAAAGGGACAGAGGCGGCATGAAAAGTGCACTTCTCAGCCTTCACATAAAGACAGTTCTCCAAAAGGCGCTGGAGGACGCGTCGCACGTGCTGAACATGAATCGGGAGAGACGGTGAAAAAATCAGGATATCGTCCATGTAAACGAAAACAAAAATGTTCAGCATGTCTCTCAGGACGTCGTTAACTAGTGCCTGAAAGACAGCTGGAGCGTTAACGAGGCCGAAAGGAAGAACCCGGTATTCAAAGTGCCCTAACGGAGTGTTAAACGCCGTCTTCCACTCGTCCCCCTCCCTGATGCGCACGAGATGGTAGGCGTTACGAAGGTCCAATTTGGTGAAAAACCTGGCTCCCTGCAGGATCTCGAAGGCTGAAGACATAAGAGGAAGCGGATAACGATTCTTAACTGTTATGTCATTCAGCCCTCGATAATCCACGCATGGGCGCAGGGACCCGTCCTTCTTCTGAACAAAAAAAAACCCCGCTCCGGCGGGAGAGGAGGAGGAGACTATGGTACCGGCGTCGAGCGAAACAGACAAATAATCCTCGAGAGCCTTACGTTCGGGAGCCGACAGAGAGTATAATCTACCCCGGGGGAGTAGTTCCCGGAAGGAGATCAATACTACAGTCATACGACCGGTGTGGAGGGAGAGAAGTGGCCTTGGAACGACTGAACACCGTGCGCAGATCGTGATACTCCTCCGGCACCCCTGTCAAATCGCCAGGCTCCTCCTGTGAAGAAGAGACAGAGGAAACAGGAGGGATAGCAGACATTAAACAGGTCACATGACAAGAAACATTCCAGGATAGGATAGTATTACTAGACCAATTAATAGAAGGGTTATGGCGCACTAGCCAGGGATGACCCAAAACAACAGGTGTAAAAGGTGAACGAAAAATTAAAAAAGAAATGGTTTCGCTATGATTACCAGAGACAGTGAGGGTTAAAGGCAGCGTCTCACGCTGAATCTTGGGGAGAGAACTACCATCTAAAGCGAACAAGGCCGTGGGCTCCCCTAACTGTCTGAGAGGAATGTCATGTTCCCGAGCCCAGGTCTCGTCCATAAAACAGCCCTCCGCCCCAGAGTCTATCAAGGCACTGCAGGAAGCAGATGAACCGGGCCAGCGGAGATGGACCGGAAAGGTAGTGCGTGATCCTGAAGGAGAGACCTGAGTAGTTGCGCTCACCAGTAGCCCTCCTCTTACTGATGAGCTCTGGCTTTTACTGGGCATGAGGTGACAAAATGACCAGCGGAGCCGCAGTAGAGACAGAGGCGATTGGTGATTCTCCGTTCCTTCTCCTTGGCCGAGATGCGGATACCCCCAGCTGCATAGGCTCAGCATCCGAGCCGGCGGAGGAGGGTGGCAGTGATGCGGCAGGTGGCAGTGATGTGGAGAGGGGAGCAACGGAGAACGCGAACTCCTTTCCACGAGCTCGGCGACGAAGATCAAACCGTCGCTCTATGCGAATAGCGAGAGCTATTAAGGAGTCCAGACTGGAAGGAACCTCCCGGGAGAGGATCTCATCCTTAACCTCGACGAGGAGACCCTCCAGAAAACGAGCGAGCAAAGCCGGCTCGTTCCAGTCACTAGAGGCAGCGAGAGTGCGAAACTCAATAGAATAATCCGTTATGGATCGATTCCCCTGACATAGGGAAGACAGGGCCCTGGAAGCCTCCTCCCCAAAAACAGAACGGTCAAAAACCCGTATCATCTCCTCCTTAAAGTCCTGATACTGGTTAATACACTCAGCCCTCGCCTCCCAGATTGCCGTGCCCCACTCACGCGCCCGTCCGGTAAGGAGAGAAATGACGTAGGCGATGCGGGCTGCGCTCCTGGAGTAAGTGTTGGGCTGGAGAGAGAACACCACATCACACTGAGTGAGGAATGAGCGGCACTCAGTGGGCTCCCCAGAGTAACACGGCGGGTTGTTGATCCTGGGCTCCGGAGACTCGGAAACCCTGGAAGTGGGCGGTGGATCGAGGTGGAGTTGGTGAACCTGTCTTGTGAGGTCGGAGACTTGGACGGCCAGGGTCTCAACGGCATGTCGAGCAGCAGACAATTCCTCCTCGTGTCTGCCTAGCATCGCTCCCTGGATCTCGACGGCGGAGTGAAAAGGGTCCGGAGCCGCTGGGTCCATTCTTGGTCAGATTCTTCTGTTATGTACTTGAGTGAAGACCCAAAAGCGGTTTTAACAGAAAACAGAGTTCTTTAATGAAAAAACAGGAATGGCATAAATCCTCTTCCGACGTTGTATAGTGCAGGATGCACCTGCCAGGCCGACTCCGACAGGATAGGACAAGGTGGAAGCAAACGAGACGCTAGCTTGCTTCTGGCATGAAAAACACAAACAAGAATCTGACACTGAAAGTAGCAGGAACAGAGAGAGAAATAGAGACCTAATCAGAGGAGAAAGAGAGAACAGGTGGGAAAGGATGAATGAGCTAGTTAGGGGAGATGTAGAACAGCTGAAGAAGGAGAGACAGAGAAGGTAACCTAATAAGACCAGCAGAGAGAGACAGAGTGAAGAGAAAGGACAGGAACAGACATAATAAGACATGACATTGGGGATGACCAGTGCAATATACCTGCTGGAGCATGTGCTATGGGTTGGTGTTGCTATGGTGACCAGTGAACTGAGATAAGGTGGGGCTTTACCAAGCAAAGTCTTATAGATGACCTGGAGCCAGTGGGTTTGGCGACAGATATGTAGTAAGGGCCAGCCAACGAGAGCATACAGGTCGTAGTGGTGGGTAGTATATTGGATTTGGTGATAAAACGGATGGCACTGTGATACACTACATCCAGATTGCTGAGTAGAGTGTTGGGGGCTATTTTGTAAATGACATCGCTGAAGCCAAGGATCGGTAGGATAGTCAGTTTTACGAGGGTAAGTTTGGCGGCATGAGTGAAGGAGGCTTTGTTGCGGAATAGGAAGCCGATTCTAGATTTAATTTTGGATTGGAAATGCTTAATGTGAGTCTGGAAGGAGAGTTTACAGTCTAACCAGACACCTAGGTCAGAACCGTCCAGAGTAGTGATGCTAGTCGGGCGGGAGGGTGCGGGCAGCAATCAATTGAAGAGCATGCACTTAGTTTTACTAGCATTTAAAAGCAGTTGGAGGCCACGGAAGGAGTGTTGTATGGCGTTAAAGGTCGTTTGGAGGTTTGTTAGCCCAGTGTCCAAAGAAGGGCCAGAAGTATACAGAATGGTTTCGTCTGCATGGAGATGGATCAGAGAATCACCAGCAGCAAGAGCAACATCATTGATATATACAGAGAAAAGAGTCGGCCTGAGAATCGAACCCTGTGGCACCCCCATAGAGACTGCCAGAGGTCCGGACAACAGGCCCTCCGATTTGACACACTGAACTCTATCTGAGAAGTAGTTGGTGAACCAGACGAGGCAGTCATTTGAGAAGCCAAGGCTATTGAGTCTGCTGATAAGAATGCAGTGATTGACAGTCGAAAGCCTTGGCCAGGTCGATGAAGATAGCTGCACAGTACTGTCTTTTATCGATGGCGGTTATGATATCGTTTTGGGACCTTAAGCGTGGCTGAGGTGCATCCTTGACCAACTCGGAAACCAGATTGCATAGTGGAGAAGGTACGGTGGGATTCTAAATGGTCGGTGATCTGTTTATTAACTTGGCTTTCGAATATTTTAGAAAGGCAGGGCAGGATTGATATAGGTCTAGAGTGTCTCCCCCTTTGAAGAGGACAATGACCGCGGCAGCTTTCCAATCTTTGGGGATCTCAGACGATACGAAAGAGTTGAATAGGCTAGTAATAGGGGTTGCAACAATTTTGGCGGATAATTTTAGAAAGAGAGGGTCCAGATTGTCTAGCCCAGCTGATTTGCAGGGATCCAGATGAAAAGCATGGCCAACCATGGAAAAATGCTGGTTGAAATTATCGATTATCTTAGATTTATCGGTGGTGACAGTGTTTCCTGTCCTCAGAGCAGTGGGCAGCTGGGAGGAGGTGTTCTTATCAGTGCTACAGGATGCAAATTTCAGTTGGAAAAAGCTAGCCGTAGCTTTCCTAATTGGACTGAGAATGCTGGTTCCTGACTTCCCTGAAAAGTTGCATATCGCGGGGCTATTTGATGCTAATGCAGAACACCAAAGGATGTTTTTGTGCTGGTCAATGGCAGTCAAGTCTGGGGTGAACCAAGGGCTATATCTGTTCTTAGTTCTACATTTTTGGAATGGGGCATGCTTATTTAAGATGGAGAGGAAAGCACCTTTGAAGAATAACCAGGCATCCACTACTGACGGGATGAGGTCAATATCCTTCCAGGATACCCGGGCCAGGTCGATTAGAAAGGCCTGCTCGCTGAAGTGTTTTAGGGAGCCTTTGACAGTGATGAGGAGTGGTTGTTTGACCGCAGACCCAGGCAATCAGGCAGTGATCGCTGAGGTCCTGGTTGAAGACAGCAGAGATGTATTTAGAGGGCAGGTTGGTCAGGATGATATCTAAGAGGTGTCCATGGTTACAGATTTAGGGTTGTACCTGGTAGGTTCCTTGATGATTTATGTGAGATTGAGGGCATCTAGCTTAGATTGCAGGATGGCCGGGGTGTTAAGCATGTCCTAGTTTAGGTCACCTAACAGTACGAACTCTGAAGATAGATGGAGGGGGCGATCAATTCACATATGGTTTTCAGGGCACAACTGGGGGCCGAGGGGGGTCTATAATAAGCGTCAACGGTGAAAGACTTGTTTCTGGAAAGGTGGATTTTTAAAAGTAGAAGCTAGAATTGTTTGGGCACAGACCTGGATAGTTTGACAGTAGATTGCAACCTCGCCCCCTTTGGCAGTTCTATCTTGTCGGAAAATTTTATAGTTAGGGATGGAAATTTGTGGAGTGGTTGAAAAACGAGTTTTAATGACTCAAACCTAAGTGTATGTAAACTTCAACTTCCATGTAGAATAAACAACCCTTTACACAGTGTTGGGTAGGTTACTTTCTAAATGTAATCTGTTACAGTTACATTCCAACATTGTAATCAGTAACGTAACTTTTGAATTACTCAAACTCAGTAACGTAATATGATTACATTCAGTTACTTTTCCCTTAAGAAGCATTAGAAGAAAACAAAAATGTATGTTACCAATTGAACCACATCTATTGCAGGATAAATCAATGTTAAAGTTTACATAGCTGGCCATATACAGTATGGATGTAAAATTTTACTTTATTGTTTGGTTATGTAGGCTTCTTCTAACTCATCGCTTTCTACTACATATAATAATACAATTAAATTATATCTTTACATTAAAAACCAGTCTATCAGAATTCCATTCAGTCCAATAAATGTTATACCCCTTGAACTTCAAGAATAGGACTTGGAAATATGGAAGTATAGATTAGCCAAATTGTTTTACCTGAGCATGACCTCAAAACTAAGGACATATTTGCCAGCCCTACTCTATTGTTTATGTTGTCATGGAGGACTGATTGGGCTCATTGATTCGAGTTGAAAAATAAATGCTGCGCCCATGGAATGGCATGCTTTACCAAGAGTGTGCAAAGCTGTCATCAAGGCAATGGGTGGTTACTTTGAAGAATCTAAAAAAGTTTTGATGTCTTCACTATTATTCTACAATGTAGAAAATAGCAAAAAATAAAGAAAAACGCTAGAATGAGTGGGTGTGTCCAAACTTTTGACTGGTACTGTATATGTAATTTATAAGTCCAAAAATAGATGTAGCAACTACAGAATTTCCTTTTAAGTCTATCAAAAGTGTGCATGTCCATAAGGTCTATGGATTTTTTGTTTATAAGTATGAATTAGATTGAGCAATAAAAGCCCCACTTTTATTCCATAGGCTTGGATCCGAACTATGCAAATTTTGCAAGAGCGCATTTTTCACTGGCTGTCCACTGGTTTCAAAAACAATGATTGATAGGCCTCTTAAACTTCTTGGATTCAACCATTATTGGGTTCAAATACACATTTAGATGTGTGAACAGCCATCCACAACAACCACAATCCGTAAGGCGCAAATAGCTAAATGAGAGAGGAGCAGCGTGATTCACATCAGTGCGCTATGTAGATATCAATAATAAGTGATATCTGTATCGTCGTAGACTACACCACTACTGTCATCCTTACCTCCAAGTGTTTGTTCAAGTTGGATAATCTTTGGAGGCAGACAGCAGTCGCTCCATTTGAAGACATAGCTTGGACAGTAGCATACAAAAGCCTATTCCTGCTCTTTTCCTGAGATCCATCAAACACATTTGGCGTGTCATCATAGTGATCTCTGACTTGTGGTCAGACTCGCTCAGATGGAACAAACTTAAACTTGCGCCTTTTTTTCAATGCTGATTTGATTGTCATTGAGAAAACTGAGAAGTGTCAAGATTTTCTTTTGCAAACATCCTTTCTGAATTTAAAAGTCACCCTCGAAGTAATCATCTAGTTTTTCAAAAGTATCTGATTACAATATTTTTTTGGTAACGTAACCGATTACTGTTACATTTTTTTGTAATCCCTTACATGTAACAGATTACATGCAATCCGTTACTCCCCAACCCTGCCTTTACATAATACCATATAAGCAGTGTTCTGCTAATATAGCAATGTGCACTTTTCATTGTCATTCCCAGCCAATACAGCATTTTGTCTGGTGGTAATGGTGCTGCCTTGGCAAACATATCAGAGTCGTCATGCCTTCCTGTGTGGTGTCCCGTATACAACAGGAAATCCCTGATCCTGGTCCAGAATACACAAAGTTACTCCCTCCTCATATTGGCTGACACCATTCAATTCAATGATAAAAAAAGACAACACAAGTAAAAGTTGTGTCTAGCAAAAATGTTATGCCGAGTGCCAGGTCTCGGTGACAGTCTGGACTTCATCACATCACCTTGCAAGTCTCCATGTGCTGGTTCCATACATGTTTCTGTGAACACATACACGTAGTCACTGTTCTATTACCAGTGGCAGTTAGGATAGGTCATATCTGATGGCATGTGCGTTTCATAGGAGTGGAGGGAGACTCCGTCAACATCGGAGGAGGTGTCACAAGGGTTTTAATTCGGATGTCTTGCCTGACAAGCTGAGAAAATAGCAAGTGAACATAACTATTTTTGGAGGTCGCTAAACCATTGCAATCACATTGGTGGACATGTTATGATACCCATTTTTGCTCCTTCTGGTAGGTCCCGACATATGTTAATAACAAAGACATCAGTCTGGCACCCAACTGTGCACTTTGTCTAACAGCAAAACAGGTTCAACGATTGTCATCATCCCTCAATTATAAACATAGCTCGTAATCTCGTTTGGAAGCTAATTCTATGCTTTACAGCTGTCTGGCTCCAGATTGGATTAGACTCAGGCCGGTGACACCGTTACACTAAACAACCAACTGTGACATGTTTTGCTATGGCTCTGGGTTGGTTTTAGTTTGTTGCTGCTAGTTTGTAGTCAGACATGAGTTTAGTTTAGTTTATTAGGATCCCCATTAACTACTGCACATGCAACAGCTACTCTTCCTGGGGTCCACATAAAACTTACAAATACATCAAAGTACAGAACAGTTATAGACAGTTAAAAAATGTATAAATAAATACAAATATATATACACACACTGTATATGGGAAAGACACCAAGAGACAATGAAAATACTATTGACACACTATTCACATATACAGTTAAATTATGTTAGCTAGTAACACCATAGCTGAATCCAATATTTATTTGTGCCCTAGTAATGGCTACACCCTCATAGGTTAATGTGACTGTTTAGTCTGAATTACACTAACTTAGTGGCATGGGAATGCGATGACATTGCTAAAGTGGGCAAATGATTAGTAGGAAACAACTTTGCCATATTATGATATCTTAATGTACTTTAAAGGGATGGCAACCATCCGAGATCCTCCCCAAGAGCTGCCCTTAAACCATCCAAGACCCTCCCAAAATGCCCCCTGAGAATTTTTATTTTTTTATTTCACCTTTATTTAACCAGGTAGGCTAGTTGAGAACAAGTTATTTACAACTCTGACCTGGCCAAGATAAAAGCATAGCAGTGTGAACAGACAACAGAGTTACACATGGAGTAAACAATAAACAAGTCAATAACACAGTAAAAGAAAAAAATAGAGAGTCTATATACAGTGCCTTGCGAAAGTATTTGGCCCCCTTGAACTTTGCGACCTTTTGCCACATTTCAGGCTTCAAACATAAAGATATAAAACTATTTTTTCGTGAAGTATCAACAACAAGTGGGACACAATCATGAAGTGGAACGACATTTATTGGATATTTCAAACTTTTTTAACAAATCAAAAACTGAAAAATTGGGCGTGCAAAATTATTCAGCCCCCATAAGTTAATACTTTGTAGCGCCACCTTTTGCTGCGATTACAGCTGTAAGTCGCTTGGGGTATGTCTCTATCAGTTTTGCACATCGAGAGACTGACATTTTTTCCCATTCCTCCTTGCAAAACAGCTCGAGCTCAGTGAGATTGGATGGAGAGCATTTGTGAACAGCAGTTTTCAGTTCTTTCCACAGATTCTCGATTGGATTCAGGTCTGGACTTTGACTTGGCCATTCTAACACCTGGATATGTTTATTTTTGAACCATTCCATTGTAGATTTTGCTTTATGTTTTGGATCATTGTCTTGTTGGAAGACAAATCTCCATCCCAGTCTCAGGTCATTTGCAGACTCCATCAGGTTTTCTTCCAGAATGGTCCTGTATTTGGCTCCATCCATCTTCCCATCAATTTTAACCATCTTCCCTGTCCCTGCTGAAGAAAAGCAGGCTCAAACCATGATGCTGCCACCACCATGTTTGACAGTGGGTATGGTGTGGTCAGGGTGATGAGCTGTGTTGCTTTTACGCCAAACATAACGTTTTGCATTGTTGCCAAAAAGTTCAATTTTGGTTTCATCTGACCAGAGCACCTTCTTCCACATGTTTGGTGTGTCTCCCAGGTAGCTTGTGGCAAACTTTAAACGACACTTTTTATGGATATCTTTAAGAAATGGCTTTCTTCTTGCCACTCTTCCATAAAGGCCAGATTTGTGCAATATACGACTGATTGTTGTCCTATGGACAGAGTCTCCCACCTCAGCTGTAGATCTCTGCAGTTCATCCAGAGTGATCATGGGCCTCTTGGCTGCATCTCTGATCAGTCTTCTCCTTGTATGAGCTGAAAGTTTAGAGGGACGGCCAGGTCTTGGTAGATTTGCAGTGGTCTGATACTCCTTCCATTTCAATATTATCGCTTGCACAGTGCTCATTGGGATGTTTAAAGCTTGGGAAATCTTTTTGTATCCAAATCCGGCTTTAAACTTCTTCACAACATTGAGTGAGTGAAGGAGGCTTTGTTGCGGAATAGAAAGCCGGCTCTAGATTTAATTTTAGATTGGAGATGTTTGATATGAGTCTGGAAGGAGAGTTTACAGTCTAGCCAGACACCTAGGTACTTATAGATGTCCACATATTCTAGGTCGGAACCATCCAGGGTGGTGATGCTAGTCGGGTGTGCGGGTACAGGCAGCGAACGGTTGAAAAGCATGCATTTGGTTTTACTAGCGTTTAAGAGCAGTTGGAGGCCACGGAAGGAGTGTTGTATGGCATTGAAGCTCGTTTGGAGGTTAGATAGCACAGTGTCCAAGGAAGGGCCAGAAGTATACAGAATGGTGTCGTCTGCGTAGAGGTGGATCAGGGAATCGCCCGCAGCAAGAGCAACATCATTGATATATACAGAGAAAAGAGTCGGCCCGAGAATTGAACCCTGTGGCACCCCCATAGAGACTGCCAGAGGACCGGACAACATGCCCTCCGATTTGACACACTGAACTCTGTCTGCAAAGTAGTTGGTGAACCAGGCAAGGCAGTCATTAGAAAAACAGAGGCTATTGAGTCTGCCGATAAGAATATGGTGATTGACAGTCGAAAGCCTTGGCCAGGTCAATGAAGACGGCTGCACAGTACTGTCTTTTATCGATGGCGGTTATGATATCGTTTATTACCTTGAGCGTGGCTGAGGTGCACCCGTGACCGGCTCGGAAACCAGATTGCACAGCGGAGAAGGTATGGTGGGATTCGAGATGGTCAGTGATATGTTTGTTGACTAGGTTTTCGAATACCTTAGATAGGCAGGGCAGGATGGATATAGGTCTGTAGCAGATTGGGTCCAGGGTGTCTCCCCCTTTGAAGAAGGGGATGACTGCGGCAGCTTTCCAATCCTTGGGGGATCTCAGACGATATGAAAGAGAGGTTGAACAGGCTGGTAATAGGGGTTGCAACAATGGCGACGGATAGTTTCAGAAATAGAGGGTCCAGATTGTCAAGACCAGCTGATTTTTACGGGTCCAGGTTATGCAGCTCATTCAGAACATCTGCTATCTGGATTTGGGTAAAGGAGAAGCTGGGGAGGCTTGGGCGAGTAGCTGCGGGGGGGGGGGGGGCTGTTGGCCGAGGTAGGAGTAGCCAGGAGGAAGGCATGACCAGCCGTTGAGAAATGCTTGTTGAGGTTATCGATTATCATGGATTTATCAGTGGTGACCGTGTTACCTAGCCTCAGTGCAGTGGGCAGCTGGGAGGAGGTGCTCTTGTTCTCCATGGACTTTACAGTGTCCCAGAACTTTTTTGAGTTAGAGCTACAGGATGCAAATTTCTGCTTGAAAAAGCTGGCCTTTGCTTTCCTGACTGACTGCGTGTATTGGTTCCTGACTTCCCTGAACAGTTGCATATCGCGGGGACTATTCAACGCTATTGCAGTCCGCCACAGGATGTTTTTATGCTGGTCGAGGGCAGTCAGGTCTGGAGTGAACCAAGGGCTATATCTGTTCTGATCACCCCCCTTCGGTACCTATCCCCAACCCCCCCCCCAAGCCACCATCCCCATCAAACTCAACCAAACAACTTCCCACCCGATGTGCCAACAACTAATAAAAATAATAAAAAGACAAGAAAAAAGGTAAACAACAATGTAAAAACAAAAAGACAATTATGTGTGTGTTCGTGTGCATGTGTGGCACTATTTGCATGTGTGCGTGTGTGTACGCTTGAACGCAAACGTGTGTGTGTGTGCGCATGTGTACGCGTGTACAAGCATTTGCGTGGCATCAGCCTCAGGCATACAGGCATTAGATGTTAAAACATTCCTTTTTAGTGTATTGTTTCGTTGAAACTTTTTGCATTTTTGTTTATTTAATTGCTTATCAGGCTATATATCAATGTGTGCCCGATGTCGCCACTCATCTCTGATTCTTCTCTGGGCACGCAATATCAAGTGCACCTGTAGGCTATTTAGTGTGGTCAGTCAAATTCAGTCAAATGATACAAAGCCTATAGGCTATGAAGTGCATGCTTGTAGAAGCTCATAGCAAAGTTCTGAAGTATCTATTCTAACGAACAAAGATGCCTACAAGTAAGAAGGACATCGTGAACTCTGGTGGACAACCAAAGACTACCATCAAACCACTTCCCATAAACAGATTGAGTGGTTTCAACAGTGAGACGACAGAAAAAGACATCTACGCGTAATATATATTGCATTTCTGTAAGGTTCTGTGTTTATTTTCTTAGCCAAGCCCTGTCTTTCATTTTTGTTCATTGATTTCACCTGTGTTAGTTACTCACCAGATCTCATCAGTTCCTTATTTAGATCAGTTCAGTCTGTTTGTGCCTTGTGAGGTATTGTTCATTTTGACTCCACTAAGCCTTTTCCTAGCTTGTTTGTGAAAAACAATTATAGACTTCAGTCAATTCACTTGCCTGTTTGCCTACCTGTGTATGACCATTGCCTGCCCGTGACAACGATTCCTGCCTTCTGCCGAGGTGAAATAAACACCTGCCGTGCTCTGCGGGTGAATCTACACCTTTTTCTCCCTGAGTAGTCGTTACAATTTCTAATCCGAATGAGCGGTTGTTAGGGTGCTAAGTATTCTGGTTAGGGTGAGCATAGTTTCGAAATGTATGTTCGATAAGTTGACTCTTTGTCTCTCCCTTTCCTTGTAGGCCCTCCCTTTCCATTGCGTAACCAAATGGTCATGCTTTTGTTTGTCCACTGGGGACCTGTTTTCATTGTATTATGTATGTAATCAATAACCTTTGCTGTGTGTGTTTACATATTCTGTGTGATGATTTAGTTAGCTAGTAAATAAGCCCATTTTTGTATCGCTGATTCATCACTTAGGTTATGGTTCATGCAGATATCCAAGGATTTATGCAACATTCATAATGAGAGTGATGAGGTAATAATTGACTGTTATTGATGTAAGAGATATTTAGATCATCTTCAGAGTTTAAGTCGGGAGAAAGTAAATCGGTAAACTGTTCCCGTGGTGTCCCAAATTCCTAATGGGTTAATTGTTGCATGATTAATTTAATCAAGTAACAATTAAGCATAGTAGGTAATTATTTGATAAATAGCAGTCATCACATTAATGATAGTCACAAGAGCACTTGTTAAAACCAAAACTCAAATTTAGAGGTATAGGCATACCTTTATTACTTTAAAATGTAATATTTCTGTAATTTGTGTGGTATTAAAAATGATTCTGCTAATATGTCAAATGAAATAGAATTGCAGGAAGTGTTTAGCAAATCAATTATCAGACTTGCAAATATGATGATATATGAATGCAAGGCTTTTACTATAAAGGGGATCTTTCCACTCCTACTCTTGTCCAAGGTGGTCTGTGAACCCACAACCTTCTGGCCCGCAGCCCTGTGCGCTATCAAAATTACTGTGTTGCCATGTAATGCTTTCATGATGACAAACAGTTTTTAAAACTGCATATTTAAGGCTCTGGTCTGTCCAAGAAGTGAGGGTAAATGGTTGACATGTTCTCTGCTATCCATTTTATGTTTAAATTATTATTTTGGGTATAGGGGAGGGTCACTCGTTTCATTACAAGTGTGAAGGTTAGGTAAAATATATTTTTTGCTGAAGGGAGAGCAATCCATTTTAATTTTAGAGAGGTCTGATTTTCTCCATGTAATCCATAAATAACATTCACTCCCTAAATTGTGTGAGATATTTGTTTTGTGTCAACATGACAGTGAAATATGTCTGGCCTAAAAAAAAAAATCATCACTTTCACTCATTAGCATATTATCCCGTTAGAGACAGCAGTCAATACAAATTACTTTTATGAAAGACTGCAATATCCATTTAGGGGGTGCGGTCTCCAAATGCAGATGTCCTATTGCTCCAAACCTGACTTGGTTGAACAATTAACAGGAAGAGGGAGGATGATGTGGGCCAATTCTGTGTATGGCTGTGTGCAGGGTAGTGTTGACAGTTTGATCTATTTGGATACATTCCAAGAAATGGGCATAGAAATACCACCTCCTAATAGGGGATCACATCAGTAGAAACATCTTTGGTCAGGACATCCATGAGTGAGCAACTTGAAGCTGTTATTATGTTGACATCCCCTTACGCATGGATGCACGCACAAACACGCACGCACACACGCATGCACGTACACCCGCACACACAGAGAGAGGGTCACAGGAATACACACACCCACAGGTGGGGGCTGTGTATAGGCGTGTAGAGAATGGAGGATGAACCTCTCTTACCTTATCAGTACCCATCTTTCTCCTTCAAGAGATAAAAAAGTAGAACTAAAACCTACTGTATATTGGACTTCCAATCAGCTTTCAATAACATCACAGATCCAAAACAACAATCACTTTCCTCGACACCTCTGCATCTTTCTTATCCTTGCATTGCAAATATTCAGATGGATTCATCATCCTGGCTTTCATTTGGTGTTTGCATCAGCCCCGTCAAGCCTGCCTTGGGGCTCAAAGCTGGACGTAAACAAACAAGAGGCTAATTAAATTACAGATGATATCAGCTATGAAAGCGTTCCTTTTGGGTCCGATGGGCCGTTCTCTGACGCACTGGCTCGCTCAAACACAAAAACAAGCACAGCCTTCCTAAACCCATGGAAATTGTTCCAACCACATGATTAACAGTATGTTAGGGCTTGTGACTCAGGCCCTGGCATCTCTGCTTAGGATCATTCCTCCTGTTGCCCATAATTTCCTTGTTATGGTTTTTCTATGTTGTGGTTATCTTAGTCTGGTCGGCTGTCTGACAAGACACAAGATTTGTTATGTTTTCATTTATGCTCAAACCTATAGAAAGATCACTGGTTAAGAGGTGTGTGTGTGTGTGTTGTTTCTGTGTTTGTGAATGGTAGCTCTTTCTCCATGGGTCTAGTTTGTTCGTCTGTTCTTTGCTTTTTAACTCGACCAATCTCACTTTGATATCTGTTAATTAGGTACTGTAAGTAAATTTTTCAGGAAATGTGTGAACATTGGCCAAATTAGTAAAAACCCAATCTTACTTATGGCCTCAGTTTGGCCTGCAGTGGCCTCAAAATGACATCTTAGACAAGTAAGCCTTGACCTACTAACCTTGAGTGAAATGGAAGAACATTCATTGGTATTGTATTGAGATAAAGATAGACAGACAACTTACCTTTTCATCCCCATACTACAATGGTCAGACTGCCAGCTCAAAGACAAGTACAACCTGTATGGATTAACGTTGACACAGATGTTAATATTAACTCTGTATCTAACAATAAGTACTTTTCTTAGACAGACTCGAGCAGGTGTCCAACATTTCACACATTGAGTTGAACTGGGTCAATGTGGGATTTTCCCTAACCAAGATAACTCGCGCTTTGGAGATCCTTTGAACATGAGCTTATAGCTACAGGATTATGTAACCGAGAAGTACAAGGAAACGGATTTTCTGATAGGAAATGTACAGTATATTCTCGTGATTTTTACACGGTACATTTAAATAAATGTTATCCAACATACCCTTCCCCACGCTCTGTTTCTATACCCTGTGTCTACTTTGGCCATAAGTAAGCTATGATTTATTCTAGAAACAGTCCAACGATTATAGATCTCATTGTAAATACCTCTTTTCCATTGGTTCCATGAGGGTTGCCATTCTTGAGCCATCCTGCACAATACAGAGATACTACTGAACCTCTTTCAATGTATAGATGATAATGTACAGTTATCCTTTGTGGGCTAAGGAGTGTGATCATGTTCATGAAAATGGTCCTATGATTTTCCTCCTGGCTCCTAAGTTGACTTGTAACATAAGAGTAGCCTGCTGTGATTTTCACCATGGGGAGAGGGGAACTTTACTGACTGGGCAGTGGAAGTGCATAATGATGCCAGGCCTATGTTGTGAGATCAGATAACAGGGCCTTCCCACGAATTATCCCTCAGTTACAGAGCTCACATTAGTGCCCATTAGCCTCACATTATGCCTCTCACTTTCCACTTGAATTGCGTCTTTAACATACAGTGCCTTCAGAAAGTATTCACACCCCTTCACCTTTTGCACATTTTGAGATGTTGAGCTGAAATGTCTTGAGTCTATAAGTATTTAACTTGTTCGTTATGGCAAGCCTAAAATGTGCTTAACAAATCGCATAATAAGTTGCATGGACTCATTCAATAATAGTGGTTAACATGATTTTTGATTGAGTACACCATCTCTGTACCCCCCAAATACAGATAATTGTAAGGTCCCTCAATCGAGTAGTGTATTTCAAGCACAGATTCAACCCCAAAGACCAGGAAGGTTTTTGAATGCCTCACAAAGAAGGGCACTGATTGGTAGAAAAAGCAGACACTGAATATTCCTTTGAGCATGGTGAAGTTATTAATTAGGCTTTAATTGGTGTGTAAATATACCCAACCACTACAAAGATACAGGCGTCCTTCCTTACTCAGTTGCCGGAGGAGAAGAAAACTGTTCAGGCATTTCACCATGAGGCCAAATGTGAGTTTAATGGTTGTGATATGAGAAAATTGAGGATGGATCAACAACATTGTAGTTACTCCACTAAATGACAGAGTGAAAATAAGGAAGCTTGTACAGAATATAAATATTCCAAAACATGCATCTTGTTTGCTACAAGGTAGTTAAGTAATACTTCAAATAACGTGGCAAAAAATAAATGTACTTTCTGTCCTAAATACAATGTGTTATATTTGGGGCAAATCCAACACATCACGGAGTACAGTACCACTCTCCATATTTTCAAGCATAGAGGTGGCTGCATCATGTTATGGGTATGCTTGTCATCGGAAAGAACTAGGTCGTTTCTTAAGATAAAAATAAACAGAATACAAAATACACAGGCAAAATCCTAGTGGAAAACCTGGTTGTAGCGTTTGCTGTCATTAAAGGTGAAGACTGTTATATTATCAAATCAATTCTCAATGTGTAATTATTCCGTGATTAAACAAATCACTGAATACTAATTAACTAGGAAGTCGGGTCACCATGGGAAAATGTTGTTCATAGAGTTGCAAATTTTCTCGTCAGATATATTATTATCTTATCAATTACAGTCTTCTATTAATGTATTATTACCTCACCTGTCTCATTACTGAATGTCACAAACTCTTGGATGTCTGCACGAACCCTGGCATCATATACAGTGGGGAGAACAAGTATTTGATAACCTGCAAAATCGGCAGTGTTTCCTACTTACAAAGCATGTAGAGGTCTGTAATTTTTATCATAGGTACACTTCAACTGTGAGATGGAATCTATACACTGAAAAATCCCTAGTGGGCTAAGCCGATATGACGGAGGAAAGGGGTGGGGCCAGCTTAAGAGCGGGACCACTCAAAGTGTACCCCGGTACTTACAGTCGATAGCTAATACTTTGAACATGAACAACCGCTCATTCGAAAATATATTGCAATTGACATATTTTTACATAGTGTATACCTTTGTTTTCCTTCTCTGTGGTTTGTCCACCAGAGATCAAAGTCTTTCGTAGGTGGAGCTTGTTATAATGGATACGTCAATGTAACATTCAGAAATGTTCTTGAGAATGGATCTTTCAGAGTACCATTGTTCTTAGATCGGATGTTTTTACCAGACTAAAGTACTTAAACAGCTGCAGCCTGAATAATTGGTCTTTAGTTTGTAGATTTATTACCCATTTCAACGTGGGAACTCCCGTCCCTGCGTTTTTGACTAAATGTAAATTAATAAAAGGATTAATAAAAGTGACAAAACTCTGTGGAAAGGGGCGTTCCATGACATTTGGGTTTTATGTCTGTGCTCACGGGGGCGTGGTCACTTACTGATCACAAGTCACTATGAAAAACAATTTTCTTTTAGAAGACTAAGATCACATTGTTATCCTTCCAAAAGTATTCTCATGCTTAATCATTTATTTTATACAACATTCAGATGCAAACCCCATAATTTAGAAGTGTATACAGACAAAGAAACAATAATGTGTGTCTCCTGTCCTTCATGAGGTCACCAAATGAAACAAACTCAACATGACTGTCCTCTAGTGACTCCCCATCCCGCATGTGGGAGCGTAATCATCGCCTGACACTAATTAGCATAACGCAACGGACATAAATATCCCTAGAAAATATTCCTATTCATGAAAATCACAAATGAAATATATTGAGACACAGCTTAGCCTTTTGTTAATCACCCTGTCATCTCAGATTTTCAAAATATGCTTTACAGCCAAAGCTAGACCAGCATTTGTGTAAGTTTATCGATAGCCTAGCATAGCATTTTGTCCAGCTAGCAGCAGGTAACTTGGTCACGGAAATCAGAAAAGCAATCAAATTAAATTGTTTACCTTTGATGAGCTTCGGATGTTTTCACTCACGAGACTCCCAGTTAGATAACAAATGTTCCTTTTTTCCCAAAAATATTATTTTTGTAGGCGTTGTTCGTCATGATTGGCTGAGAAATCGCCCGGAAATTGCAGTCACGAAAACGGCGAAAAATATTCAAAATTAGCTCCATAATATCGACAGAAACATGGCAAACGTTGTTTATAATCAATCCTCAAGGTGTTTTTCAAATATCTATTCAATAATATATCCATCGGGACAATTAGTTTTTCAGTTGGACCGATTGGAGTAATGGCTACCTTTGTATTTTACGCGAGAATCTCTCTGGGAGCATCAGGTGACCACTTGCGCAATGTAGCCGCTTACGGGTATTCTTCAGCATAAATGCGTAAATCTACGTCACAATGCTGTAGACATCTTCGGGAATACGGAGAAAGAGTAATCTGGTTGATAGCCCATTCACTGCTCAATAGGGACTCATTGGAACGCAGCACTTTCAAACCAGGAGGCACTTCCGGATAGGATTTTTCTCAGGCTTTCACCTGTAACATCAGTCCTGTAATACTCACAGACAATATTTTACAGTTTTGGAAACTTGAGTGTTTTCTATCCTAAGCTGTCAATATATGCATATTCTAGCATCTTGTCCTGACAAAATATCCCGTTTAAAACGGGAACGTTTTTTTTCCAAAAATGAAAATACTGCCCCCTAGTCACAACAGGTTTTAAGTGTCACGGACCACTCCAACTGTTTGGAATACAGAAATACTGTTAAATTATTCATCCTTATGCTGTCAAGGTTTGGTCTCTGTGTTCCATAGTCACATTCCTATCTCCATACTTACAGAGCCCAGAAGCAGAGTATTTTCCGAGCACCATGAAGCGGCATACTCCACCTCTCCCCCTCTGCGGGAGAGAGGGCGCTGTAGAGCGGACCCACTGTAACCTGATCCTTCAGATATATACAGGAGAGTCATGACACTGCCTTCCAACAGACACTGGGAGACAAATTTACCTTTCAGCTGGACAATAACCTAAAACCCAAGGCCAAATCTATGGCAAGACTTAAATGGCTCTCTAGCAATGATCAACAATAACTTGACAGAGCTTGAAGAGTTTTTATAAAGAATAATGGGCAAATATGGTACAATTCACGAGTGCAAAACTCTTAGAAACTTACCCCTAAAAGACTCACAGCTGTAATCGCTGCCAAACGTGTTTCTACAAAGTATTGAAATGTTTTTTCATGAATACCAAGTCCTTAACTTTCCATTTTAACAGTCTAAGATATTCACCGGCAACTTTTAATAAATCTCTGAGGATAGAACTGGACAGTAGGGGTTTTTCAAGTCAGTTGTTTTTGTATAGACCTACAATTGTTCTGTAAGTCAATGCCTCTCGACCTTAATTGTCATACTACTAATTTAAATGAAGTTTTACAAACCAGGACCACCTTTGAAATTGCAGTTACATGAACCTCATTGTGTTATTTTCACACCCACTAACAGTCACAAACATTAATTATTGCTCCATTCAGTACCTTCCCAACAGGATCACTTGTCAATTGTTAGCACAGTTCAAGAAAGAAGTCAATAATGTGTTGTTAAGTAGCAGAATAGAATGTAGGAAAATGTGTACATCTACATATTTGTCCAGACTGCATTCACACACTGTTAGTACAGTGCATTTGGAAAGTATTCAGACTCCTTGATTTTTTTTTTAAGCATTTTTCAAAAAACAATTAAACTTTTTTTTTTACCTCTTCAATCTACACATAATACCCCATAATGACAAAGCAAAAACTGTTTTTTAGAATTTTGGGCAAATGTATTAAAAACTAAAAACATAAGGATTCAGACCCTTTACTCAGTACTTTGTAGAAGAATTTTTGGCAGCGATTACAGCCTCAAGTCTTCTTGGGTATGGCGCTTCAAGCTTGGCACACCTGTATTTGGGGAGCTTCTCCCATTCTTCTCTGCAGATCTTCTCAAGCTCTGTCATGTTGGATGACACAGCTATTGCTGCACAGCTATTTTCAGGTCTCTCCAGAAATGTTCGATCGGATTCAAGTCCGGGCTCTGGCTGGGCCACTCAGGGACTTTCAGAGACTTGTCTCGAAGCCACTCCTGTGTTGTCTTGGCTGTGTGCTTAGGGTCGTGAGCACTTTGGAGCAAGCTTTCATCAAGGATCTCTCTGCACTTTGCACCGTTCATCTTTCCCTCGATTCTGACTAGTCTCCCAGACCCTCCCGCTGAAAAACATTCCCACAGCATGATGCTGCCACAAACATACTTCACCGCAGGGATGGTACCAGGTTTACTCTAAACGTGACGCTTGGCATTCATGCCAAAGAGTAATCAGACCAGATAATCTTGTTTCTCATGGTCTGAGAGTCATTTAGGTGCCTTTTGGCAAACGCTAAGCGGGCTGTCATGTGCCTTTTACTGAGGAGTGGCTTCCGTATGGCCACTCTACCATAAAGACCTGATTATTGGTGTGCTGCAGAGAGGGTTGTCCTGCTGGAAGGCCCTTCTCCCCGATTGCTCAGTTTGGATGGCGGCCAGCTCCAGGAAGAGTCTTGGTGGTTCCAAACTGTGTTCTTGGGGACCTTCAGTGCTGCAGAATTGTTTTTGCACCCTTCCCCAGATCTGTGCCTCAACACAATCCTGTCTCTGAGCTTTACAGACTATTCCTTCGATCTCATTACTTGGTTTTTGCTCTGACCTGCACTGTCAATTGTCGAACTTTATATGGACATATGTGTGCCTTTCCAAATCATGTCTAATCAATTGAATTTACTCCAAGTGGACTCCAATCAAGTTTTAGAAACATCTCAAGGTTGATCAATGTAAACAGGATGCACCTGATCTTCATTTAGAGTCTGATAGCAAAGGGTCTGACTACTTGTGTAAATAAAGTATTTCAGTATTTTATTATTAATACATTTGCAAAAATGTCTAAAAACCTGTTTGCCCTTTGTCATTGTGGGATATTAATGTGTGTAGATTGATGAGGGAAAAAATTATTTAATCCATCTTAGAATAAGGCTGTAATGTAACATAAGGTAGAAAATGGAAGAGGTCTGAATACTTTCTGAATGCACTGTAACTCCTGGGTCTGTATTTCATAAAGCATCTCAGAGTATGATTGCTGCTCGAGGATCAGTTCCCCCTATCCACAATTATTGTATTCACTATGATCTAGAAGGCAATCTGAGACGCACTGGTCAGTGGAATGTAGCCTCGACTGAGATATGGGCTGGCCGACAAACAAACTAACTAATCTTTAGTCAATGGTGATGTAAGAAGTTCAGTGTGGTTTCCAGTGCCCTGTCTCCTCCCAAGAGTCCAATCAGAGCTAAATGAAAGATCCCCTCAACAGCCATCTGCATCTTTAGGCATCACACCACAGCCAGTAGTATTGGGCCTTATCAGTAAAACACACTGTGATTGTCCACTGTGGGTGTCATTGGCCTAAATCTCTTATTAATGACAAACCAGGGATTGTTGTTTTTCCCCAAAAATATACTATGATCTACTAAGTCCTAAAAAACTGGAAGAGCTCTGTATGCTTTCAAGGTTTGCGTAAATGCACTTGTGCGTGCATGCGTATGCACATTGTGTGTATGGTTGTGATTATGTGTATGTGTATGAGCGTACCACTGCCACACTGTAAGACAGAGAGCCCTGTCTGGCTCCTGAACACAGGGGTAGTAAAGGAGGATGGTGTGAAAGTGATAGATTGAGGAGGAGGGCAGACGAACAAATGTTACTGCTCTGCCAGAGGCAGCATATGTCACGACTTCCACCGAAGGTGGCTCCTCTCCCTGGTTGGGCTGCGCTCAGTGGTCATAGTCACCGGTCTTCTTTTCTGTTGGTTTTGTCTGGATTGTTTTCACCTGTACCTTATTTGTTGTTAATTCGGGACTATTTAAACTTCCAGGGCCCGCATGCTTTTGTGCAGGCTTATTCCTCTCTGTCAGGCTTATACGTATTTTTGCTGTTCGTTATTTTCCCTGGTTTTGGGGGACTTAACTGTTTATTGGTTATTGTGCCTGTTTGTTGGCTAGACCCAGCTGAATAAACACATCTACATTGGAAGCTTTGCTCTCTGCGCCTGACTCCACACCCACCACTCCTCGCTTTCGTGACAGCATAACACTTTGCAGACTCCTCGCACTGTTGGTGCTGAACACGTGATGGAGGATCCAAACCTTTTTCATCAATAACTCACAAATTGAGGTGTTGCTTTTACCTTCTTCCTTCACTGAGAAAGTCAAAACTTTAGTTTAGAATGTACCCTACATACAAAGTCTCACACAGCGTATTTTTGTTCAGTGTACAGAAACATCCATACTAAAGGCCATATCACAGCGATATTAGCTTGTGTCTGGTCTGCACCAGAAGAAGAGAAAGCCTTTGCAGAATAACTTGTGGCGGTACTTTCAGCATGATCAAAATAACACATTTGTGTGCTACTGGTAAAGAGTGTCCTCTGTTGACTGTTCACATACAAAAGGAGGCTACTGTATTATAGATTGCCTTTGATCCAGCATTATCGTTTAATCTCTCTAACCTTTTGATGGCAGACACATGCACTCGCTCACTCGCAAAAACACATGCACTCGCTCTCTCACTCCTGCCTGTACACACTCCCTCACGCACACACACACACAAACCAGCAGACACAACCGCAAAGCTTTTGAAGTCTTTCTCTCTATAGAGACTAATGGAGTTTACGAAAGTTCAAATCAGGAAGGCTGGTCTGAATGCTTATTTAACTTCATCCTGTAAGCATAATATAATTCACACTGTTTCCTATTATAGAGGCATGGTGGGAATGAACACAAACGTACCATCAGCATAGCGTCTCATTCTTCTCTTCTTTCCTATTAGCCATGTGAGGAATGTGTATACTAATAAGAATGGTGCAGGAGGGGATGGCTGCCGTTTTACAGGAGCCTAACCATTGTTTTGTTGACGTTGAGTTAGAGGTTGTTTTCCTGACACCACACTCAGAGTGCCCTCACCTTCTCCCAATAGGCTGCCTCGTCGTTGTTGGTAATCAAGCCTACTACTGTTGTGTCATCTGAAAACTTTATGATTGAGTTGGAGGCATGCATGGCCACGCAGTCATGGGTGAACAGGGAGTACAGGAGGGGGCTGAGCACGCACCCTTGTGGATCAGCGAGTTGGAGGGGGGGGGGGGGCGTCTGGAAGTCCAGGACCCAATTGCATAGGGCGGGGTTGAGACCCTGGTCTTCAAGCTTAATGATGAGCTTGGAGGGTACTATGGTGTTGAATGCTGAGCTGTCGTCAATGGACAGCATTTTTACATAGTTATTCCTCTTGTCCAGGTGGGATAGAGCAGTGTGCAGTGTGATGGCGATTGCATCATCTGTGGACCTATTGGGGCGGTACGCAAATTGAAGTGGGTCTAGGGTGACAGGTAAGGTGAAGGTGATATGATCCTTGACTAGTCTCTCAATGTCATGACTTCTGCCAAAGTCAGCACCTCTCCTTGTTCGGGCGGCGTTCGGCAAACTAAGTCACCGGCTTTCTCGCCATCGCTGCTCCAATTTATATATATCCATTTGTTTTGTCTTGTCTTGTTCCATACACACCTGGTTTTCATTCCCCAATCAATCTACATGTATTTAACCCTCTGTTTCCCATCATGTCTTTGTGTGTAATAGTTACATGTTATGTGGTGTTTTATTACGCAACTTTTGTTATGTTCCGTGTTTTGAGTGTGTTTGATTTATGTAGTGCTCTCGATTTTGGAACAAAAAGTGAGCCTATTAACATTACTCTGCTCTCCTGCACCTGACTTCGCCTCTAGTACACCCCTTGACACTCAAAGCACTTCATGATGACAGAAGTGAGTGCTACGGGCGATAGTCTATAGTTCAGTTACCTTTGCCTTCTTGGGCACAGGAATAATGGTGGCCATCTTGAAGCATGTAGGGAAAGCAGACTGGGATAGGGAGATATTGAATATGTCTGTAAACACACCAGCCAGCTGGTCTGAGCATGCTCTTTGAATGTGGCTAGGGATGCCGTCTGGGCCGGCAGCCTTGCGAGTGTTAACACTTTTAAATGTCTTACTCACGTTGGTCGCAGAGAAGGAGAGCCCACACTCCCTGGTAGCGGGCCGTGTCAGTGGCACTGTATTATCCATAAAGCAGGCAAAGAAGGTGTTTAGTTTGTCTGGAAGCAAGATGTCGGTGTCCATGACATGGCTGGTTTTCTTTTTGTAGTCCGTGATTGTCACCCGACCCTGCCACATACAGTACGTCTTGTGTCTGAGCCGTTGAATTGTGACTCCACTTTGTCTCTATACGGACATTTATCTTGTTTGAATGGCTTGCGGAGGGAATAACTACACTGTATTTGGCCATATTCCCATCAACTTTCCATCATTAAATGCGATGGTTTGCACTTTCAGTTTTGCGCAAATGCCGCCATCTATCCATGGTTTCTGGTTCGGGTAGCTTTTAATAGTCACAGTGGGTACAATATCTCCAAAGCACTTCCTTATAAACTCACTCACCAAATCAGCGTTTAAATCAATATTATTCTCTGAGGCTATCCGGAACATGTCCGGACGACTGTGTGATCACGCTCTATGTCGCCGATGATCAAAGACCTTTAAACAGGTCAACAATCACAAGGCCGCAGAGCCAAATGTATTCCCAGGACATGTACTCAGAAAATGTGCTGACCAACTGGCAAGTGTCTTCACTGACATTTCAAAACTGTCCCTGACTGAGTCTGTAATACCAACATGTTTTAAGCAGGCCACCACTGTACCTGTGCCCAAGAACAAACAGTAAGGTAACCTACCTAAATGACTACCAACCCGTAGCACTCACGTCTGTAGCCATGAAGTGCTTTGAAAGACTGGCCATGGCTCACATCAACACCATTATCCTATTAACCCTAGACCCACTCCAATTTGTACACCACCCCAACAGATCCACAGATGACGCAATCTCTATTGCACTCCACACTGCACTTTCCCACCTGAACAAAAGGGACACCTATGTGAGAATGCTATGCATTGACAACAGCTCAGCTTTCAACACCATAGTGCCCACAAAGCTCATCACTAAGCTAAGGACCCTGGGACTGAAAAAAATAAAATAAATTGTCACATGCACCGAAGACAACAGGTGAAATGCTTACTTACTACAAGCCCTTAACCAACAATGCAGTTTTATGAAAAATACCTACAAAAATTATAAATAAGAGTAACAAATAATTAAAGAGCAGTAGTAAAATAACAATAGCAAAGCTGTATACAGTGTAACGGCTGTTGGTGGAAGAAGGTGAGGACAAAGGTGCAGTGAGGTACGTGGTCATATTATTTATTCGAAACTGAACACTCAAATGCAAACCAACAAAGCGAGAACACCCGAAACAGTTCGGTCTGGTGCAGACAGAAAGCAACTACCCACAAAACCCATGTGGGAAAGAGCTACCTAAGTATGGTTTTCAATCAGAGACAACGATAGACAGCTGTCCCTGATTGAGAACCATACCCGGCCAAAAACAAAGGGCGTGACATACAGGGTGTACCGGTACAAAGTCAATGTGTGGGGGCACCAGTTAGTCGAGGTAATATATACATGTAGGTAGAGTTATTAAAGTGACTATGCATAGATAATAAACAGAGTAGCAGCAACATTAAAGGGGAGGAGCAATACAAATAGTCTGGGTATTCCATTTGATTATGGCTTGTTGGTAGAAGCTGTTTAGACAAAACCCAACGAACACAGAATAATGGATCGGTGGCAGCTAGTAGACCGGTGACGACGAGCGCCACCCGAACCAGAAGGGGGAGTCACCTTCGGTAATATTCGTGACAAATATTTGATTATTAACCAATGATATTAGGCCACTCTTGGCCATGATTACAGACACCTGTGTCTTTTGACACTGTATAAACGAGTCATCCCACAGTGTTTGTGATTATACCCTGATGAAGACAGCTTGGCTGTCGAAACTTTGGTATTAAATGTTTTTGGCATCTGAGCTCCTAGAGTGTGCGGCTCTCTTTTATTTTCAAGTTTCTATTCCGCTAGCCAGCACCTCGTCTGAATAGGTGTGCGTTTCTTTTTCTTCTAGAAGCCTCTTGGACCTAGACTGCGCGCTCCGATACCGCTTGCCATGCGATACCAGAGAGAACAGTCTATGACTAGGGTTGCTGGAGTCTGACAATTTTTATGGCCTTCCTCTGACACCGCCTGGTGTAGAGTTCCTGGATGGTAGGAAGCTTGGCCCCACTGATGTACTGGGCTGTTCGCACTACCCTCTGTAGTGCCTGAAAGAGAGATGGAGGAATGAAACTCCCTGCCAGATGCAGCATGACACGTGCAAACTCCTAGCACTGCTGGCGCTGAACATGTGAGGGAGGTTTCAATTATTTTCAGTAGTAGGTTAGAGAGGCAGACCAGCAGTCGGAATTGAACTGGCACCTGGAAGGCTGCTCGTCTCTTATCCAATGTACCATCTCCTGCCATTGTACCCTTAAGCAATGCACTTAACCTCTTACAATTGCTCTCCATCTAGGGGTGCTGCAGTGCTTCTGACCCTGTGCCTCTTAAAATGTGTGTGTGTTGGGAAAGGCAGAAGACACATTTGTTGTAACCAATGGACAATAAAGTTGTATTCTATCGAGTTGTTGCTTTTACCATCTTCCTTCACTGACACAGTCAATATTTTAGAATCTACCCTACTTAGCCTCACACCGTCTTTCTTTTCAGTGCACAGAAACATCCCATACTAAAGGCCAATCACAGCACCAGTAGCTTTGGTCTGCTCTACACCAGGAGAAGAGAAAGACTGTGCAGAATAACCTCGCTGAAATTAAGGCAGCACGATCTAAATTAATTCATTTGTCTCCTACTGGTAACAGTGGCGTGTATTCATGGAAGCCAGGCTTCCCCCAAATTGTGTAATTATTATTCATTTTAAATAAAATAATGCACTTTTGGCCTCTCAGAATTTTCCTTCAATCTGCAAGTGGCTGAGTGCATCTCACTGGAGAAAGTATCAAAGTGAGCAAAACAGCACCCCTCTGTCTCCGTATTTAGAGCCCACCTAACGTATTCTGTCTGGTCAGAAAGAATATGAGATTGTGAGAAGCAAGCGAGCATTTGGCCTATTTTCTTAGTATATAAAGGAATAATCAATGTTGAGCTAAACTGAGTGAGTTCAACCGTGAATGGTCCTGGCGCACCAGGACCATTCACGGTTGAGGGACCATTCATTGGCTTCACGCCAATCACATCACTACAAAAGCAAAACGTAATTGACAGAACAAAATGCAATTGTTGCATCTCATTGTGTCGTTACCCTCTGGTGGCTAGCTAGCTAAAATCGTCCCTTTCCTAAATTAGCCATGGATGGACACACACACACACACACACACACACACACACACACACACACACACTCACACACACACACACACACACACACACACACACACACACACACACACACACACACACACACAGACAGAGCGAGAGAGAGTACCATGGACAGCCACATGATATTTAGCTTACGTTGATTGGACTAAATCGTTTTTGGTATCTTTAAGTTGTCACTGTATTAGCATTCACCTGCAGCCAGGTGGTTTATTTGGGATGGGGCCTTATGACACTGACAGAGCTGGTCTGTGCTAAATGGATAACACTTGCCCACTGTTTGTGACAAACAAATTGATATTTTGCGCTTTATAAATAAAATACATTAATATTGTGTATCCATACAGTATGTTGACAGCATAACACACCATAATGTACACTACCGTTGAAAAGTTTGAGGTCACTTAGAAATTGGGGTCACAGCACAAAATGGCTCTAACCAAAATGGAAAGAGGAGTGGGAGGCCCCAGTGTACAACTGAGCAAGAGGACAAGTATATTAGTGTCTAGTTTGAGAAACAGACGCCTCACAAGTCCTCAACTGGCAGCTTCATTAAATAGTACCCGCAAAACACCAGTCTCAACATCAGCAGTGAAGAGGCAACTCCGGGATGCTAGCCCCCCTCCACCCTCTGAGGATATGTATAACTTAATATTATGTCTCCAGAGAAACTCATATTGACATTTTTGGATTTGCCCTATAATAACTACATTTTGGAGAATACAGAATACCAATACACATCTTTATGTATGTTCAGATGGTGTCTGAGTTCTGTATTGCAGTTCTATCAAGTACACCTTTGGCAGATTTTATATGCAAAAACATATAATTAATTTGGGTTTTGCAGACAGTAATACGATACATGATATTGACAAGTACAATCTTAGGCAAATACACTTGGTGCTATTGTCACATTCACTGTCTTCAAACTCCCTGTCATAGATGAGCCAATGCGCAGCATGCATGTAATTCCACATCTTTTAATAAAGTTAAACTTTCACAAAAAAAAACAACAGGTAAACAGAAACCGACCGTGACGCACACAAACACACACAGAAAATAAATAATTACCCACAAACACAGGTGGGAAAAAGGCTACCTAAGTATGATTCCCAATCAGAGACAATGATAGACAGCTGCCTCTGATTGGGAACCATACCCGGCCAAAAACAAAGAAATAGAAAACATGCCCACCCAAGTCACACCCTGACCTAACCAAATAGAGAAATAAAACGGCTCTCTCAGGTCAGGGCGTGACAGCAATATTTCGGCAGACGATCTGTCTATCTGGTCAAAATCACTGATACAGGTCACTCTCCACCATATGGTGGTATGGATAAATTGTAATTATGTCAAATCAAATCAAATTTTATTTGTCACATACACATGGTTAGCAGATGTTAATGCGAGTGTAGCGAAATGCTTGTGCTACTAGTTCCGACAATGCAGTAATAACCAACAAGTAATCTAACTAACAATTCCTAAACTACTGTCTTATACACAGTGTAAGGGGATAAAGAATATGTACATAAGGATATATGAATGAGTGATGGTACAGAGCAGCATAGGCAAGATACAGTAGATGGTATCGAGTACAGTATATACATATGAGATGAGTATGTAAAAAAGTGGCATAGTTAAAGTGGCTAGTGATACATGTATTACATAAGGATGCAGTCGATGATATAGAGTACAGTATATACATATGCATATGAGATGAATAATGTAGGGTAAGTAACATTATATAAGGTAGCATTGTTTAAAGTGGCTAGTGATATATTTACATCATTTCCCATCAGTTCCCATTATTAAAGTGGCTGGAGTTGAGTCAGTGTCAGTGTGTTGGCAGCAGCCACTCAATGTTAGTGGTGGCTGTTTAACAGTCTGATGGCCTTGAGATAGAAGCTGTTTTTCAGTCTCTCGGTCCCAGCTTTGATGCACCTGTACTGACCTCGCCTTCTGGATAATAGCGGGGTGAACAGGCAGTGGCTCGGGTGGGTGTTGTCATTGATGATCTTTATGGCCTTCCTGTAACATCGGTGGTGTAGGTGTCCTGGAGGGCAGGTAGTTTGCCCCCGGTGATGCGTTGTGCAGACCTCACTACCCTCTGGAGAGCCTTACGGTTGAGGGCGGAGCAGTTGCCGTACCAGGCGGTGATACAGCCCGCCAGGATGCTCTCGATTGTGCATCTGTAGAAGTTTGTGAGTGCTTTTGGTGAAAAGCCAAATTTCCCTAGCCTCCTGAGGTTGAAGAGGCGCTGCTGCGCCTTCTTCACGATGCTGTCTGTGTGAGTGGACCAATTCAGTTTGTCTGTGATGTGTATGCCGAGGAACTTCAAACTTGCTACTCTCTCCACTACTGTTCCATCGATGTGGATAGGGGGGTGTTCCCTCTGCTGTTTCCTGAAGTCCACAATCATCTCCTTAGTTTTGTTGACGTTGAGTGTGAGGTTATTGTCGTGACACCACACTCCGAGGGCCCTCACCTCCTCCCTGTAGGACGTCTCGTCGTTGTTGGTAATCAAGCCTACCACTGTTGTGTCGTCCGCAAACTTGATGATTGAGTTGGAGGCGTGCGTGGCCACGAAGTCGTGGGTGAACAGGGAGTACAGGAGAGGGCTCAGAACGCACCCTTGTGGGGCCCCAGTGTTGAGGATCAGCGGGGAGGAGATGTTGTTACCTACCCTCACCACCTGGGGGCGGCTGTCAGGAAGTCCAGTAACCAGTTGAAACAGGGCGGGGTCGAGACCCAGGGTCTCGAGCTTGATGACGAGCTTGGAGGGTACTATGGTGTTGAATGCCGAGCTGTAGTCGATGAACAGCATTCTCACATAGGTATTCCTCTTGTCCAGATGGGTTAGGGCAGTGTGCAGTGTGGTTGAGATTGCATCGTCTGTGGACCTATTTGAGCGGTAAGCAAATTGGAGTGGGTCAAGGGTGTCAGGTAGGGTGGAGGTGATATGGTCCTTGACTAGTCTCTCAAAGCACTTCATGATGACGGAAGTGAGTGCTACGGGGCGGTAGTCGTTTAGCTCAGTTACCTTAGCTTTCTTGGGAACAGGAACAATGGTGGCCCTCTTGAAGCATGTGGGAACAGCAGACTGGTATAGGGATTGATTGAATATGTCCATAAACACACCAGCCAGCTGGTCTGCGCATGCTCTGAGGGTGCGGCTGGGGATGCCGTCTGGGCCTGCAGCCCTGCGAGGGTTAACACGTTTAAATGTTTTACTCACCTCGGCTGCAGTGAAGGAGAGACCACAGACTTACTGTGGGTGTTTTTGGCTGGGGTTAAAATGACCCAAGTCGGTCATATGAGGGTTAAGGCTCCAGCAGCTTCAAAACATATTTTCCATCCATTTATCTCCTCTCTCCCACAGCCCCTCTATACTGCTTTGGTACTATAGCTCAGTTGTTGGTTCTTGGCGATTACACTTATTGCGATAGGCAGAACAACCCAATCATAACACTGCAAGGGTTTCAAGGAATCATCCTCTTATTTATTCCCAGAAAGAGTTTGGATTGTTTTTGTTAAGTGGGGAGATTTATAGTTTAGGGCAATGACGCACTTAGAGACCTGCATTTTGAGTGCACCCCACTGTTTTTGCACTTTTCATTCAGTTGGAGTAACTCAATTTCCAGGTAAATCACTCAAGAGGGACTTCAAAATTGGACGTGCCTTGATTTGAAGGGAAATGCCTTCAAATCAAATTGTATTGGTCACATACACATGGTTAGCAGATGTTAATGCGAGTGTAGCAAAAATCTTGTGCTTCTCGTTCCGACATTGCAGTAATATCTAACAAGTAATCTGAACAATTCCCCAAAAACTACCTAATACACACGATTCTAAAAAGGGGTGAAAGAGAATATGTACATATAAATATATGGATGAGCGATGGCCGAGGGGCATAGGCAAGGTGCAATAGATGGTATAAAATACAATATATACATATGATATGAGTAATGTAAGATATGAAAACATTATTAAAGTGGTGTTATTTAAAGTGTCATTGTTTAAAGTGACAAGTGATCCATTTGTTAAGGTGGCCAGTGATTGGGTATCCATATAGGCAGCAGCCTCTCTGAGTTAGTGATTGCTGTTTAGCAGTCTGATGGCCTTGAGATAGAAGCTGTTCTTCAGTCACTCGGTCCCAGCTTTGATGCACCTGTACTGACCTCGCCTTCTGGATGGTAACGGTGTGAACAGGCAGTGGCTTAGGTGGTTGTTGTCTTTGATGATCTTTTTTGCCTTCCTGTGACATTGGCTGCTATAGGTGTCCTGGAGGGCAGGTATTTTGCCCCCAGTGATGTGTTGTGCAGTGATGTGGAGTGCCTTGCGGTTGAGGGTGGAGCAGTTGCCGTACCAGGCGGTGATACAGCCCGACAGGATGCTCTCGATTGTGGATCTGTAAAAGTTAGTCAGGGTTTTGGGTGACAAGCAAAATTTCGTCAGCCTCCTGAGTTTGAAAAGGCGCTGTTGCGCCATCTTCGTCACACTCTCTGTGTGGGTGGACCATTTCAATTTGTCGTTGATGTGTACGCCGAGGAATTTAAAACGTTCCACTTTCTCCACTGTTGTCCCTTCAATGTGGAATGGGGGCTGCTCCCTCTGATCATGTCCTTTGTTTTGTTGACATTGACTGTTTTCCTGACACCACACTCTGAGTGCCCTCACCTCCTGTAGGCTGTCTCGTCATTGGTAATCAAGCCTACTACTGTTGTGTCGTCTGCAAACTTGATGATTGAGTTGGAGGTGTGCATGGCCACCCAGTCATGGGTGAACAGGGAGTACAGGAGGGGGCTGAGCACGCACCCTTGTGGGGCCCCAGTGTTGAAGGTCAGAGAGGTGGAGATGTTGTCCTACCTTCACCACCTGGGGGCGGGCCGTCAGAAAATCCAGAACCCAATTGCACAGGGCGGGGGTTGAGGCCCAGGACCTCCAGCTTGATGATGAGCTTGGAGGGTACTATGGTTTTGAATGCTGAGCTGTAGTCAATCAACAGCAAAACCGTCCACTAGGGGGCAACAGTGAGCGCTATTACCATCAAGTAGGTGTGGATTTTGCTAGGGTATTGTGGACGGGGTTTGTATGATAGGCATTATCCCATGACTCTGGATCAGAAGGCTGCATGTTTAATCCCAGTGGTGGACACTTCTAAAAACAATCCCAAACCTATCCCAAACCTTAACCCTTAATTTAACCATTCGGAATGAGTGCCCAAATTTAATGTTTTAACCCCATCCCTTCTAAGTGTTATGTTTGGAAATTTGACATTTTTTAGAAACAGTACGATACTGAGCAGGGGAAATCAACCCAGAGTGTCAAAAACACACACTTTTGATGTTTGGAGAAACATAGACGAACGTCTAATTCTGCAATGAGACTGTGAGAGCTTGTTGCAATTTCTCTGTGTCTTGTTGGCCTTCTAAAGTGTCTTCATTCTCTCTTTTCTCTGCCGGCACACTAATTTGCATGTTGCCTTTGCAGAAACTACTGTTAGTGTCGCAAACTTTAAAACTGTTCAATGGACAAATAACAGTGAGTCACTTGTTTTTTGTTGTTGTTATTGTCTAGTAGTGATTGAGTCGTTTTGCATATGGTCACGTAGATAAGAAATCACTATGGATTGATTAAAGGATTACAGTGGGTAAATCCTCAAAATTACTGGTACAAAATTATGTGGCATGTGCGTAAGTACATGCGTGATCAGTTGCCTATTTAAGTTCCATTCCGAGTCAGTGTGTGTGTTTCCTCAAGCTGTTGAGGTGTCGGAAACGGATACACACCCCCATTGACACTGGCAGTAGCATGAATGAATCCGAGTGTGTGATGATGCCGTGTGCGCGCATGTGTGTGTGTGTGTAGCGGGAGCTGGACGTGGATGGATTGGCACTCCCTCCAGAAGCGAACAGGAACGTAGGATAATCTGGGCTGGTGACCATTTCCAGGGCTGCAGCCTTGTGCCAAGTTAATAGCTGCCTTCAATCTCTATCCACACGTTCTCTGAGCTCCAAAGGCGGAGTGTGAAAAAATTGCTTGGGCGCTGGGCCCAAGAGAAAATAAACCACCTACAATCATTATAGAGCCTAAAATAGTCCCAAATTGGAAAGAGCGACAGCACATCGGAACATGGAGTTAATACACGTGTCAGAATCATCAACACGTTCGTTGTGTTTACCAGCGTGGTTAGTCTGCCCAGCAACAGACAATCACAATCAGGCTGCAGATGGACACCACCACTGTCCACTGGTCCCATTGGGAGTCAATGATCAGGCTATATTCTGCATCCTGCTTAGATAGTTTTATGGTTTCAATTAAAATAGCATATGGAAACTTCCAGGATGGTGATGATTCACCTGTGTTCTGCAGAAGCATTGAAATGTAATGAAAGTTTTCGAATAGACTGCTACTGTGACATCACAAGAGGCTGCTGAGGGGAAGACAGCTCATAATAATGTCAGGAACGTTCCACTGACGTTCCACGTATTCTGCTCCAGCCATTACCACGAACCCGTCCTCCCCAATTAAGGTGCCTCCAACCTCCTGTGTGTGACTATAATGAGAATTTCCGTGCCCATTAATTTTCTCTGTTCTGCGGAAATCGTTAACTGCTGCTAATCCTTTAGTAGGACAACCTTAATAGTGGAATTTCATTTGTAAAATGAAGCATTTTGACATTCACCCTAAGAAGGGAGTTCTAAATGTTTAGCCACAAGTATGAAATGCTGTGACAAAACACGTCTATTTTGGGCCTGTGTTTCCCACCAAACAATGTCTCATAGAAGCTTCGATCCTGTAAAACACCTCTTAGAACCTCACCCCTCCTTCCACCTCCCAATAAGGACATTTTGAAGTATTTACTCCATGTGTGAGTCACAATTCCTCCATCTAATATAAAAAAACCTCCTGATATTTTTAGCATGCATCTTTCTTTATGCCTCGGGGCTTGGTGGTTAAAATGTTGCGCTGTTCAAGTCTACCCAGACAAGTCCAAATTCACAAGCCTAATACATTCACACTTCCACCCAAGCTGCATACCAATCACATCTATAACGAGCATATGCGTTAGTGAGTGATGTCAATGTCTGTACGCTTTCGCATTGTATGGATTGTTTGGAATGTTGTTCTGTTTTTGCGCTAAGCTTGTATTATTTATGCCACCAGTCTATGCCTGCTTACGTATAGACATTAATGACTCATGTTAGGAGCCCCTCGCAAATGTGTGGTGTTGACTCACCAACCTCTTGGATATGTCAGTGTTCTCATTATACACATAATCTAGTACCTTACACTCTGACCCAATTACCTATAATTGGTTGTTGTAGGTGTTGGAAAGGTAGGTCAGGGCCATGGATACACCTACGCAACATCCACATCCACAGCCATGGAAGCACCAACAAAAAAAAGATCACATTCAAATACAATGTCATTGCAAACAGCCAAACGTTTCACGTCGTATCCTTTTTTGCAACTGGCTTGTTGTCGGTTGGTCTTTCAGATAGTGCTGTTGTGTTGTGGTCACTCAGATAATCTGGCTGTGTTATGGTAAACCATGCATTGTGCGTTGTGTTGCTGTAACTATATGTGATTGTGTTGCGAATGCTCGGTGTCAGTGTTACAGAGATGTGTTACGTTAGGGGACCCATGTTATTTCTGAGTGGTGACAAAGGCCAAGCACACAGTTGTGTCACAGACCTCTCAGGTACTGTAACACAATTTAAGGGGAGGCTGATGGAGGATGAATGGATGTATGTATGTGTGTGTGTGTGTTTGAGTTTGTGTGTGCACAACTGGACATTTTCCACAACAGACGCACTGTAAAAAAGATACCTTAACCAATCGCTTAATCAGTTTTATTCTGTGAAGAGAGTGCACTTAAAATGGACAAGACCTTGAGCTAATGTGCTAAAGTTTGTTCACTCAACAAACTCTGCTCGAAGTGAGCTGAATTTTAAAAAGCTTGCTAAGTAAAATTACAAATTCATGTTTGCTTTTGGAAAGCAGCACAGCATGTTGGTTCAGCTAAATGCCCAAATGTTGAGCAAACTCACTCCTATTTGTATTCTTTGTAGTTGTTAACATACCACCACATTCAGAGGCTGGCACTAAGACAGCATTGCATGAGCTGTATTCCGCAATAAGCAAAACAAGAAAAGTCTCACCCAGAGGCGGTGCTACAAGCAAAAATTAAAGCAGGGAGCAGATGCTAAGCTACGGGACTAATTTGCTAGCACAGACTGGACTATGTTCCGGGATTCCTCTGATGGCATTGTGGAGTACACCACATCAGTCATTGGCTTCATCAATAAGTGCAGCGATCATGTCGTCCCCACAGTGACCTTACGTACATACCCCAAACAGAAGCCATGGACTACAGGCAGCATCCGCACTGAGCTAAAGGCTAGAGCTGTCGCTTTGAAGGAGCGGGACTCTAACCTGGAAGCTTATAAGAAATCCTGCTATGCACTGCGACGAACCATCAAACAGCAAAGCGTCAATACAGAACTAAGATCGAATCGTACTACATCGGCTCTGACGCTCGTCAGATGTGGCAGGGCTTGCAAATCATTACAGAGTACAAAGGGAAGCACAGCCTACCAGACGAGCAAAACTACTTCTATGCTCGCTTCGAGGCAAATAACACTGAAACATGCATGAGAGCATCAGCTATTACAGAAGACTGATCACGCTTTCCGCAGCCGATGTGAGTAAGACCTTTAAACAGGTCAATATTCACAAGGCCGTAGGGCCAGACAGATTACCACGACGTGTACTGCGAGCATGCGCTGACCAACTGGAAAGTGTCTTCACTGACATTTTCAATCTTTCTCTGTCTGTACTACCAACATGTTTTAAGCAGACCACCATTGTCCCTGTGCCCAAGAACACTAAGGTAACCTGCCTAAATGACTACTGACCCATAGCACTCACGTCTGTAGCCATGAAGTGCTATGAAAGGCTGGTAATGGCTCACATCAACACCATCATCCCAGAAACCCTAGACCCGCTCCAATTTGCATACCACCCCAACAGATCCACAGATGATGCAATCTCTTTTGCACTCCACACTGCCCTTTCCCCCCCTGGACAAAAGGAATACCTACGTGAGAATGCTATTCATTGACTACAGCTCAGCGTTCAACACCCTAGTGCCCTCAAAGCTCATCAATAAGCCAAGGACCCTGGGACTAAACCCCTCCCTCTGCTACTACATCCTGGACTCCCTGATTGGTTGCATCACTGCCTGGTATGGCAACTGCTCGACCTCCGACCGCATTGCACCACAGAGGATAGTGCGAACAGCCCAGTACATCACTGGGGCTAAGCTTCCTGCCATCCAGGACCTCTATACCAGGCAGTGTCAGTGGAAAGCCCTAAATATTGTCAAAAACTCCAGCCACCCTAGTCATATACTATTCTCTCTGCTACCGCACGGCAAGCAGTTCCAGAGCGCCAAGTCTAGGTCCAAGAGGCTTCTAAACAACTTCTACCCCCAAGCCATAAGACTCCTGAAGATCTAATCAAATAGCTACCCAGACTTGTTACTTTAATAGCTTATTCTTATCCCCCAAAAATGTAAACTGCGTTGTTGGTTAGGGGCTCGTAAGTAAGCATTTCACTGTAAGTTATACACCTGAGAATCCATAACAAATGTGTATTTGTTATATTCGCTATGTAGCCCTTATTGTTGTGTGTTCATTTTAACTCATCTTATATGTCCGTTTGAATTGGCCTTTACAATTGTACGTTGAATCAACAAACTCTGCTCAAAGTGAGCTGAATTTGAACATTCTATTTGAGTAAAATTACAAATGTATGTTTTCTCAAAACCACGCCCATCACGATCATATTTCCTAGCATGCTTTACTGCAGGTTGATTTTCAGTATTGTTTGTTTCAATACCTGTGTTTTTGCATGTACATTGATTGGTTGATTAATCTTATGCTACACAAACATAAATAACATACCCTTTTCTAAACTAATCCAATCTGTTAGTGTTTGGACTTTATGCACCCGTTACTGAGACGGTTGTTCCAGTTTATATGATTTAGGTAGTCTCAATAATAAATCTTAGCCATTACATTTGTAGTTTCCATCCAGTAGGTGCGCAAATAGACATGGTACTTACTTATAAGGTCTTCAATACTTACCTTTGGGCTAAAGGGGAATACTATATCATTACATTTTATTATTTTGTATTTACTAATTAAATATGTAGCACCTACTTGCTTGGTTCCTAGGAAGTACATTTGGTAATAAATTGTTACCATGTCTTTACTTTTTGTTGCTAGGTATTTACCTTGTTAATATCTAGTAATTACCGGGCTGCTAAATCCAAAGACTCACACACCTTACAACACACAACTGCTGGCATTCCACCACTGCACTATACTATCTATGTATTACCAAGTATGTTTACATAACAGTTCAACACTTTCCATGACTACACAGTACTTCATTCTTCATTTGGATCCCAATTAGGACAAATATTCCATTTGGTGATGCCGTTTCTTTTTATGTGAGTTGTTCCATGGTCCGTCTTCCTGGAAATCTAAAAGGGAACCATTTAGTAAATAAACGTAAACGTACAATAACAATGCCTACATGCTAGTTAAAGACTGCACAAATATTGTTTCTCAAAAGTTTGTTGCCCACACAAACCTCCCTTATTTATATATGTTTTATGTTTGGTTGTAGGCCTCCCTCGTTCAATAACATTTCTGAGTACTCTGTAGGTTTTTACACTTAGTTTTGGGACACAACATTGTGATTCTGTGTACTGGTTGGACCTCCCTAAGTTGTGCACTGTTCTGGTGGGCGGAGAAGGAAAATAATCCTTCCCCAATATGGCTGGCCTCACCAAAAAAAACATACCTCGCCCCTCCCCCCCAAAAAAATCCTAACCTCCCTGTTATTGTGATGTTGAGAGGTTAGCATGTCTTGGGGGTATGATATTTGTGCCTCTGTAACTTTCTCACTCATTATGCATGATTCATTCAGGATGATCCGTAATTATGGTAGCATCCACATTAATGTAGACGTGTTTAGAAACATTATATTCTTATTTACAATAAAAGTGACTCCAAAATGACACAGCACATTATTTCATATTTATTTTTATTTGTGCACAAAAAAATCTGAAACACCAAAACAAACAGAAAATGCACTTGTTGAGCCTGGGTCTGAAGTGCATGGTAAGAGTGGCCCCTACTGCTGAATCTGGATATTTTTCCCCCCGAAACTCAAAACATGTTTCCTACTTGACCTTTAACAGGATCATGTATCATGTAAAACTTTCAATAAATCATTGAATACCCTATATTTTCAATATGTTGCATTCTTTATTCAACCTGTTGTTAATGGCGACATTTGGTATATTTTCTGTTCTGCAAAAAAAACAACACATTGGCATATTATTCAACACCAAAGACACGAGACAATCATTGACAAGATGCAGTGACATGTGAAGAGGCTTCGTGAGATGCAGTGGTTGACTGGGCAGTGGACAGTAGACACACACATCGCTTAACCCTAACTCGCCCCAGAGACAGTCATCATCAGGGTAAACACTTGTTGTCCAACTGTCTTGACAACATTATTTTCCTAATCTCCTTCCCTTCATGACAACTGTAAAGACACTTGGAAGGTTAAAAATCATTACAAGAAAGCCTACCAGTGCTTTTACAATTTGATTAACACCAGAGATAAGAGGAGAGGAAAGTAGGTGGCATTGGTACAAAGGCATTGTGTGAAACAAGATTGAAATGAGTTAGCTTCAACATCATGTCGCTCTGGATAAGAGCGTCTGATAAATGACTTAAATGTAAAATGTAAATCATGCTGATACGGTTAAACTGAAAACAGTTAGAACCAGAGCCGTATAGAGATCAGGCCAAAGCTTGCTACGCCCGCTCTGTGAATCAATGGGGGAAAGGACACTCACAATAGGTGATCTAGCAATGAACAACATTTTAGCACCAATTTCAAATGATTTTGTAAAACTTAATTAGAAGCTAGAGACATTCAGCCAGGTGTAAGTACTGTACAGAAAATCATCTCAGTATGAGTGATGGATGAAACATTTTAGAAGCTTGATAAGCCATTGACAATGCTGCCTGCGATCACAATTTAGGAAGTGGCAGCAATAGCTGACACCATTGCAACAAAAATCACAAAATGGTTACCCGTTTAGTTGTTGGCTCGCAATCAGTGTTGCTCTTTGTTAATAAAGGCAACTTGATCATAAGTTCTTCACTAGACCACTGTGAATATACTGCAAGGCCTGCAAAGAGATATACATGCTTTTTGATGGAAGAGCTTGACTATATTTGTTCACAGCAGAGGGTATAGGATATTTAGGATATCATCTGTCTGGGTCATTTAACAATGTGTGCATGAATGAGTGAAGGGGCATAACGATGCACATTTGAGTGATAGCGCAGTAATGCGCCTTGAATGTATAGGCTTTTACCCGCATTTAAAGCGCACTTCTGGGTTTTCCGATCACGAGTAAATCCGATTACGAGTATGATGTGTGATAAAACAGATCCGATGACGAGTATGATGAGATCGGCACACCACTTATTTCTACCTCATGCTTCAGTCTATGTGTGCCCCCTAGTGGTCAAACAGATGAATACTCACTTCACTTCAAGTTGGAGAAGTTAGTGGAAGTATTCACTCTAGCAGTTGAAACCCAATGTAGTGTAGGTCATCAGGTTGGAGAAGGGGAGGTTGGTGTGTGTGCTTAAGGGTTCAGCGCCTCTTGCTCTCCAGGATGGCCCTCCAGTCATGGGCCCAGGAGAGCAGGCGCTGGCTGGAGCTGGGGGTTACGTTTTTTGTTGTGGCAGGCAGTGAACAGGATGTGCTCCCAGGTTGGGTTGGGCTCTACACCTGCAACAGAGGCACATCACAAAGGTCACGTAATGCTTGTCGATTAGTCTAACGGTCTGGAGTACTAATTACCAACAAACTAAGCTGTAATATACCTAAATGTATGACAAAGTAGCATGCATATGGCACCGTCACATAAATGCAAAACACATACATTTAGACACACCCAGTTTTCCAGCTTTGCTACAAACACTCGACTCGCCTCGGATGTCTGGCGTGTCATCTATGAGGATGTCCCCAGTCACCATGCTCTTGTCTCAGGTCAGGAAGATCTGCTCCAAGAAGTCATAGCTCAGGTGTTTCTCTATCCAGGCACACTGAACACGCATGCGCAAGGGAGAGTGCAAAGACCATTATTGTTAGAAAGAGGTAACACAATCACCACTCTGCCTCCAGCCTACAGGGTTTCTGTCTTGACTCCGAGCTTACCTTCTCACCTGGGCAGTGTATATGGTGTTTTATAGAGCTGGTGCAAATAAAACCATCTGTGCTGGAAAACAGAGAAGAAAACAAAAGGGTTAGTTTGTTTTCAATGTAAATTTTCAACAACAAACCATTTTTTGAACGGTGAGCAAAGAAGATGTCCTAACATGAGAATACAGGCTAATGTTGGAACAGGGAGACCTGTGAATTTGTTAAATGAGGACAATTGCCCTTGAAGTTAACTGCTATATGGTTGTTCACATCAGCTAGGCCAAAGTGAAACACTAACAAAGGGTAAAGCAAAGGTTCCAGCTATAAAGTTAGTGCCTACAGTATTTCTGGGAAAACTAAGCATGGTGACATTTTAGCTATGCAAACGACGCATAGCAAAGACATACAGCAGAGCACACTATGTCATGAGTGCTCCCGAGTGGCGCAGCGGTTTAAGGCACTGCATCTCAGTGCAAGAGGCGTCACTATAGTCCCTGGTTCAATTCCAGGCTGTACCACATCTGGCTCTGATTGGGAGTCCCATAGGGCAGCGCACAATTGGCCAAGCGTCGTCCGGGTTAGGCCAGGCCGTCATTGTAAATAAGAATTTGTTCTTAACTGACTTGCTGACTTAAATAAAGCTTCCATAAAAAAAGATTATACAAATCATTTTTAAAAGATTCTGTGGTCTGATGAGACAAAAATGTAATGCATAGTGCTATGTTTGGAGAAAACCAGGCACAACTCATCACCATCCCTACCGTGAAAAGCATGGTGGTGACAGCATCATGCTATGGGGATGCTTTTCAGCGTCTGGGAGACTGGGGATGATTTTCAGGGACTGGGAGACTGGTAATGATAGAGGGAACAATGAATGAGGCCAAAATAGATAGTTCAGAACTACTTCAACACAGATCACGCTTCAAGTTCCCATACTGAGATGACATCCAGAATCTTTGTCTGTCCTCCAGGGTGATGTACAGTTTGTTGGGGTACCTGGCCCAATATTTTTTTCAGGAATCCCCCTTCCAAGTCTGCAATGACCCCATCCATGTCCACCAGAGGAAGAAGACATCGCGGATATACACTTGAACTGGTCTTCAAGAAAAGTTCTCTCTGCCAAATAGGCGTAAAGTTATCTTAGGCAGTAATGACATTATTTACTTTTTTGTCTCACTCATTTCTGTCTGTGATCGAACAATGGCTTCACAAAGCGTGAGATGTGTTCGAAGGTCCAGAACGTCAATGTGTTATTCTTAATAGGGTTCCATTTAAATAAAAACTATTTTGGAATGCTGATTCGTTACTAATGCAACTAACTAATTGACACTGTCAAATATACTTTTTCTGGTTTTAACCTTTATTGCAATTGGTCAGACTTTGACATTTGTGCTGCATAGCATTAGCCAGCAAGCTAGCTAAACTAAGCACTATGTTGATTATGCCTTTCAGCACTGTATTTGGACTTGTTACCGACTATCAGTATGGACTGGTGTCGCAACCCTCAGCTATTAGTGCCGCAGCCAGTCAGCCGCACAGCAGCTGTAAAATTTGGTGCAAATGCTCCCAGAAGTGTTGCCTACTGTACAACATCCCCCAAGATGTAAAGTCTGCCTACATCTTCATCAAAGACAATGTCCTGAAACAAGATGATGCACATGTCCTCAGTTTCTCTGTTGGGTTTACAAATCCAGAGGCAAACTTGTACCATGAAAGGGTAAACATCAACAACATTCAATATTAGCATATCAACATGAACTTTTCACATCAAAACATGCTGACAGCATGCATGCAGCAGGAGAAGCAAAATAACAGTGAAGGGAGGAATCAGTCAGCTCTGTGGACCACTTCTTCTCCATATGTAGGGTTTTCAGACTCTTTTCTTTAATATCAACAAGAATGAATCTTTCATATAAAAGATATACACTTGCTGCAGCAGTTTGCACAGACAGACAAGCTGTGTAACATGGAGATATGGCTGTGTGGGAACACTTAAGCTAACCCTATAAAGGTGTGTAGTAATTTAACCTTTTTTAAATTATTATTTGTTGCTGATATGAAAGATATATTCCTTATGTTTCCAAAACCATACCACAAGAGATGCATTTTAACGTTCAGAACGAGTGTCGGGGGTCTTAACAAAACACCCCCGACAGAAGATACTATCGTTAATGGGCGCTAAAGCAGTTAGCATCTATTAATGGCCAACCATGAGTCTATTAGTGCCAACCATGAGTCTGGCAAGCAAGACTAAGCAGCTGTAGTCAATCGCAAGACACCGATCCAATGAGGCACCAGAACAATGAAGACATCCTGAGCAGCAGTATCAGGCAGCTACAGGTAGGAGAGTGGAGTGTGCTGGCCTACTGTATGGTTTGATAACTGTCTGTGGTACTGGGTAGGAAGCAGGGGTGGCCTCTGGTTCACTGGTAAGCTTCAGGGAGGTGTTGAGTGTCCCCTTGTAGGGGCCCCCAATACTTTTGTTTGCCAAATCACACCTGGAAAAAGATACAAGTCTGTACATTATAATCCATGTATTATTTATTGACGTTTAACTTTCTCCTATTCTTATTATGTCGCATTGTTGAGCGGGGATCTTGCACGCACATTTTTAAAATGTAGGTGCAGAACTATCCAATTCCCCTTGTGTTACAGGTGTCCCCATCCAGATCTGAATCAGTCCAATTAGAAGGAAACTATGAAAAACAGTACTGCACTCTGGCCCTCCAGGGCTGTAGTTGTGTGGGAAATCTCCAACTTTATAATATCTTTGCCTGCAACCCGGTAGCATCTGCACTGCCCTTCCTGTGTTTACTTGGCTGTGAGGGAAAAAGTGAGCCACCTTTTATAATAAGGGAGCCAAATTCCAATTATAACAAATATTGATAGCAAAGAACAACAATCACAAGATGTTTTCAGGGGGATTACGTTTAGAGAAAAGTGGCAAATAAATGGTAGCAACAGCAATAACAAGGTTTCTGAAATGAATATTTAGCAAAACTCTATACCTGTCCCTTTAAGAGCCTAAAGTTCCAACTGTAAATCTCGTTGGTTCCCGTCTGTTCTTACTAAGGTCTCGCGATACTTTTCTCTCAGTGGCGGCTGTGTGGCCCCCTGTCTCAGTCCGGACGGAGTTGTTTCTGACATCTGAATGAAAAACAGTCTGAATTGCTATCACTTTGGACATATATAATAATGGCTTCAGCCTTGGAGCAGTTCGTGAACAATGTGCGGCAGCTCTCCGCTCAAGGTATGGACAATAAACATGTTTTAGTTCTCAGACGAGCTGGAACTATTAGCCAATGCTAAGCAATGCTTTGCTGTGCTGATAGCATAGCTAGCTAGCCAAACTGGATAGCTAGATCCTCCTTTTTGCTTTATCATGTAAACACAGCCCTAAATTTATTGTTTTGGGGAATGAGACCTCAAAAAAGTAGTTCAGAAAGATGTGTTTTTACCCCTGGACACTAAAGCGTACAAATAACAACATAGTAAATGAATACGTGTTTTAAAATCTAACTTTGTTTTTGTTCGAGAAAAATATTTCAGTGGAATGCTTACCGGTAGTTCCGCCCTAAGTAGGCGCGATTGGTTGCAGAGCGCCATTGTCAACTGTTATTGGTCGACAGTCCCATCTGTAACGCAATGTGCCTTACTTTCATAGCTCATGTAACCAGTGCAGGCCTTGACAGGACACTTGACCGGCCGATATATTTTACAGTAACTGCAAAGAATATGAGCAATGCAGCTGGACCGCGTTTCATTCTAAAAACATGCTCAATGTTCTTCGTGGCACCCAATATTTGAAAAATGTTTTATTACTTAATTATTATTTGCATATGCAGGTGTATTAAGTTGACATTCTGGTTAGTTTTTGGTACAGAGTTTTTATAGCCTGCATTACAATATCGTTAGAAATAAGCATTAAATTGGAGCAACATAATGACATATTTAGTTATGACTGACATGCTGTCATCTCTGGGTTAGATAGATGTGAACTGGGTCTGGACATTAATGTTTGGGTTTGGGTGGTCTCATTTAAAAATGGGAGAAACACTTGTGTAAATTAAACTATTTAAACTGGGGCAGCAGGGTAGCCAAGTGGTTAGTGTTGGACTAGTAACCAGAAGGTTGCAAGTTCAAATCCCTGAGCTGACAAGGTACAAATCTGTCGTTCTACCCCTGAACAGGCAGTTAACCCACTGTTCCTAGGCCGTCATTAAACATAAGAATTTGTTCTTAACTGACTTGCCTAGTTAAATAAAGGTAAAATAAAAATAAAATGTAGGTTGTATACTCAACAGCATAACACATGAACTGTTATCTGATTTGGACCTGTACTTCTCTTCAACCAGCTCTAATATCAAGGGCTGCATTGTTTGTTTACCAATTGTCTTAAATGTTGCATCTCAGGTCAGATGACACAGCTGTGTGAACTGATCAACAAGAGCGGGGAGCTGTTGGCCAAGAACCTGTCCCACCTGGACACTGTACTGGGGGCCTTGGACATCCAGGAGCACTCCCTGGGCGTCCTGGCTGTGCTGTGAGTAGCCTGCTCTCCTCTGCAGTCCTTTAATCACTGATAAATGAGTATAAGTAAATCACTGATCTCTAGGCTATGACTTCGAGTCATTTTCTGCTTAGTGTACCTGTGCATTCAGGGCTCATGACTCAAAAGTATATCACACAGATCAAGGTTTCCACCCAGGGTGTTCAAATTAAATTATGTGCCTGTTGAAACTGTCTTACACAGATTACAATCTCTGTGTCAAAATGTTTTCCTTGTGTGCTCACTACCGGTTTTCACTTTCCCATCATACAGGTTTGTGAAATTTTCCATGCCAAACATCCCTGACTTTGAGACGCTCTTTTCCCAAGTCCAGCTCTTCATCAGTACCTGCAATGGGGAGCACATCCGATATGCAACAGACACTTGTAAGTCTTAACTGAAATAACTTTTGGTTTTTAGAAGCCTTGGATTCAACTGAGTTTCAGAGGAATGGTTTACTCCATGAGGTGTTAACATCTTGCAATTGTTAGAGTCAAATCCTAAGGAATGTGGAGAATGTTCAAGGTCAAATGTTCAGGGCAAAATTAATTTAGCTTGATTTAACCTGTTAAACCTACTTACTACTTTTATTATTTCTCTTCACAGTTGCCGGCCTCTGCCATCAGTTGACAAATGCCCTTGTAGAACGGAAACAGGTAAGACTTGCCAAACGGGGGCAAAACATTTAAACCAGAAGAGCTAATGCATGAGCTTACTTGTCTATCAACACATTTACATGCTCTATTTAAAGCAATTACTTGTGTTTTTACAAGATCAGACCCAGATTATGGTATTACTATTCTACATAATTTCAAAAACAAAAAGCCAACCCATGAGAATGCATATTGATTAGGGCTGGGAATTTCCATGGACATCACTATACGATATTATCACAATACTTAGGTGACAATGCAATATATATTCTGATTTGATGTTCCAAACATATTGCTCACTATATTCTGCTGCAGAGAGGCATGACTGCGTATGATAGTTTGTTTTGATCAGTCATGGAAATAACAGTACTAAAAACATGTTGCTCACTATTTAAAAAGATGGCGAACATGCCATAGGATGAAAAATACCGGAGTTTTGGCATAGGTGCAGCCGACCTAGTGCACACTACCAAACCGGTTTTTTAATTTTTACAAATCGATACTTTGAGTCAAAGTGCAATATACAGTGCCCTCTGCTAATTTTGTGGCACCCTTGTTAAATATGAGCAAAACTGCTGTGGAAAACATTTCTTTGCTGTTTATCCTCTTGGTATTTCATTCAAAATAATTACAAACATGGAACCTTTAGGTAAAATGATTGAAGAAAAAAAAGTGAGATTAATATTTTTCTCCGAAACATGTTTGCCACATTTATTGGCACCCCTAGAAATTCTTATGAGTAAAATCTAACTGAAGTATATTCCCATTCATATTTTACGTTCTTAAGTTCACCTGAGTGATTAGGAACACTTAAGTAGTAAGCCATGACTTCCTGGTTCACTTGGTATAAATATGAGGTGACACACAGGCCATGTTCCCATAGTCATCCATCACTATGGGTAACACCCAGGAATACAGAAATGATGTGCGACAAAAGGTTGTTGAGCTGCACGAATCAGGAAAAGACTATAAGAAAATAGCTCAACTGTTGAAAATGCCCATTTCCACTATCAGGGCAATAATTAACAAGTTTAAAGCAACTGGAGATGTTAACAATCGGCCTGGAAGAGGACGTGTGTCTGTATTGACCCCATGCACAGTGAGGGTGATGGTTCGAGTGGCCAAAAAATCTCCAAGGATCACAACTGGAGAATTTCAGACGTTAGTTGGGTCTTGGGGTTAGAACGTCTCCAAAACTACAATCAGATGCCACCTACATAACCAAAAGTTGATTGGGAGGGTTGTCAGAAAAAAGCCTTTGCTGTCATCAAACAACAAACTCAAGCGCCTACAGTTTGCCAAACGTTACTGGAACTTTAAATAGGACCGGGTTCTATGGTCAGATGAGACCTAAATAAAGCTTTTTGGAAACAAACACCAGAAGTGGGTTTGGCGTAGACAGAAAGATAGCCATGCAGAAAAGTACCTCATCCCCACTGTGAAGTGTCAAATCAAACTTTATTTGCCACATGAGCCGAATACAACAAGTGTAGACTTTACCGTGAAATGCTTATTTACAAGCCCTTAACCAACAGTGCAGTTCAAGAAGGTATTTACCAAGTAGTCTAAAATAAAAAGTAACACTAAGAATAACGAGGCTATAAACAGGGGGCACCGGTACCAAGTCAGTATGAAGGGGTACAGGCTAGTTGAGGTAATCTGTTCATGTTGGTGGGGGCGAAGTGACTATGCATAGGTAACAAGCAAACAGCGAGTAGCAGCCGTGTACATGAGGGGTGGTGTCAATGTAAATTGTCTGGTGGCGATTTTTTATGAATTGTTCAGCAGTCTAATGTTTTCGGGGTAGAAGCTGTTGAGGAGCCTTTTGGTCCTAGACTTGGCACTCCGGTACCGCTTGTCATGCAGTAGCAGAGAAAACAGTCTGTAACTTAGGTGACTGGAGTCTCTGACAATTTTATGGGCCTTCCTCTGACACTGCCTATTATATAGGTCCTGGGTGGCAGGAAGCTTGGTCCCAGTAATATACTGAGGTGTTCGCACTACCCTCTGTAGCGCCTTACGGTCAGATGCCGAGCAGTTGCCATACCAGGCGGTGATGCAACCGGTCAGGATGCTCTCGATGGTGCAGCTGTAGAACCTTTTGAGGATCTAGGGGCCCATGCCAAATCTTTTCAGTCTCCTGAGGGGGAACAGGTTTTGTTGTGCCCTCTTCCCGACTGTCTTGGTATGTTTGGACCATGATAGTTCGTTGGTGATGTGGACACCAAGGAATTTGATACTCTCAACCTGCTCCACTACAGCCCCTGTTGATGTTAACCTCTCTGGGATATGTGGGATGTGAGCGTCCCACCTCGCCAACAGCCAGTGAAAGTGCAGGGCGCCAAATTCAAAACAACAATCTCATAATTAAAATTCCTCAAGCATACAAGTATTTTACACCATTTTAAAGATAGAATTCTCGTTAATCCAGCCACAGTGTCTGATTTCAAAAAGGCTTTCCAGCGAAAGCACCACAAACGATTATGTTAGGTCACCACCAACTCACAGAAAAACACAGCCATTTTTCCAGCCAAAGAGAGGAGTCACAAAAAGCACAAATAGATCAAATGAATCACTAACCTTTGATCTTCATCAGATGACACTCATAGGACTTTGTTACACAATACATGTATGTTTTGTTTGATAAAGTGCATATTTATATAAAAAAATCTCATTTTACATTGGCTTGTTATGTTCAGTAGCTCTAAAACATGCAGTGATTTTGCAGAGAGCCACATCAATTTACAGAAATACTCATCATAAATGTTGATGAAAATACAAGTGTTATACATGGAATTAGAGATATACTTCTCCTTAATACAACCGCTGTCAGATTTTTAAAAAGAAATAAAAAGAAAACAATGCAATAATCTAAGGACAGCATTCAGACAACAAAGCAGCCAAAACGATATCCGCCTTATTGTGTAGTCAACATTAGTCAGAAATAGCATTATAAATATTCACTTACCTCAGAATGCACTCCCAGGAATCCCAGTTCCACAATAAATGTTTGATTTGTTCGATAAGGTTCATTTATGTCCAAATAGCTTCTTTTATTAGGGCGTTTGGTAAACAAATCCAAACGCGCGTTCAAGGTCCAGCCGAACGTCAGACGAAAAGTTCAGTTACAGCCCGTAGAAACTTGTCAAACTAAGTATAGAATCAATCTTTAGAATGTTTTTAACATAAGTCTTCAATAATGTTCCAACCGGAGAATTCCTATGTCTGTAGAAAAGCAATGGCACGAGAGCTAACTCCCGTGACTGTGCGTCAGAGCCTGTGGCACTCTGCCAGACACCTCGCTCATTCCCCTCCACTTCACAGTAGAAGCCCCAAACTAAGTTCTAAAGACTGTTGACATCTAGTGGAAGCCTTAGGAAGTGCAATATGACCCCATTTACACTATATATTGGAATGGCAAAGAGTTGAAAAACTACAAACTTCAGATTTTCCACTTCCTGGTTGGATTTGTCTCAGGTTTTCGCCTGCCATATGAGTTCTGTTATACTCACAGACATCATTCAAACAGTTTTAGAAACTTCAGAGTGTTTTCTATCCAATACTACTAATAATATGCATATTTTAGCATCTGGGACAGAGTAGCAGGCAGTTTACTCTGGCCACCTTATTCATCCAAGCTAATCAATACTGCCCCCCCTGTCACCAATAAGTTAATGGGGGCCTATTCGGCCCGCCTTTTCCTGTAGTCCACTATCAGCTCCTTTGTCTTGCTCACATTGAGGGAGAGGTTATTGTCCTGGCAACACACTGCCAGTTCTCTGACCTCCTCCCTATAGGCCGTCTCATTGTTGTCGGTGATCAGGCCTGCCACTGTTGTGTCGTCAGCAAACTTAATGATGGTGTTGGAGTCGTGTTTGGCCACGCAGTCGTGGGTGAACAGGGAATACAGGAGGGGACTAAGTACACAACCCTGAGGGGCCCCAGTGTTAAGGATCAGCGTGGCAGACGTATTGTTGCCTACTTTTACCACCTGGGGGCGGCCCGTCAGGAAGTCCAAGATCGGGTTTCAGAGGGAGGTGTTTCGTCCCAGAGTCCTTAGCTTAGTGATGAGCTTCGTGAACACTATGTTGTTGAACGCTGAGCTGTAGTCAATTGAACAGCATTCTCACATAGGTGTTCCTTTTGTCCAGGTGGGAAAGGGCAGTGTAGAGTGCAATAGCGATTGCATCATCTTTGGATCTGTTGGGGCGGTATGTGAATTGGAGTGGGTCTAGGTTGTCCGGGGGGATGCTGTTGATGTGAGCCATGACCAACCTTTCAAAGCACTTCATGGCTACGTGAGTGCCACGAGGCGGTAATCATTTAGGCAGGTTACCTTCGCTTCCTTGGGCACAGAGACTATGGTGGTCTACTTGAAACATGTACGTATTACAGACTCGGTCAGGGAGAGGTTGAAAATGTCAGTGAAGACACTTGATAGTTGGTCTGCGCATGCTATGAGTACATGTCCTGGTAATCCGTCTGGCCCAGCGACTTTGTGAATGTTGACTTGTTTAAAGGTTTTGTTCACATTGGCTACCGTGAGCGTTATCACACAGTCGTCCGGAACAGCTGGTGCTCTCATGCATGCTTCAGTGTTGCTTACCTCGAAGCTAGCATTAAAGGCAGATAGCTCGTCTGGTAGGGTCGCGTCACTGGGCAGCTCGCATCTGGGTTTCCCTTTGTAGTCTGTAATAGTTTTCAAGCCCTGCCACATTAGTGGATCTTTGATGTTGTGGGGCTGTTTTTCTTCCAAATGCCCTGGACAACTTGTTAGGATACATGGTATCATGGACTCTATTATATCAATACCAGACTGCCTCTGCTAGGAAGCTTAAACTGGGCCGTGGTTGGATCTTCCAGCAGGACAATGATCCAAAGCACACCTCAAAATCAACACAAAAATGTTTCACTGACTACAGAATCAAGGTTTTGCCATCCCAGGCCCCTGACCTAAACCCAATAGAAAACCTGTGGGATGATTTGAAAAGGACCTCGGAATCTGGAGAGATTCTGTATGGAGGAATGGTCTCAGATCCCTTTCCATGTGTGCGCCAACCTCATTACGCATTATAGGAGTAGACTGAGTTGTTTTCTTGGCAAAGGGAGGTTGCACAAAGTATTGAATTGAGGAGGTGCGCACATATATTTGAGAAAAATATTTGTTTCATGATAAGAATGTATTTTTTCTTGCAAATTATTTTACTTTAATTGAAGGTTTGATTTTTGTGATTATTTTGAATGAAAGACCAAGAGGATAAACAATAGTTGTTTTTTTTCACGGCCCGTTTTGCTAATATTTATCAAATGGTGCCAATATTAGTGGAGGGCACTATCATATCGTCCAAAATAATATTGTGATATATAACTATCGATTCCACATCATTAATATTGGTTCATTCTACATGATCTCAGTGTAATGCAGGTGTTTTTCAAAGAAGGATATGTGAAACTAGGGCTGGGCGATATATCGTGAATCCACATACCAGTATGGGTTTTTACAATACTGTCAATGATATTTTAATATAGTGCTAAATTAAATGAAAGGTTCTGCACATTGGACTACTTCACTGTCAGTTTTGTCTGAGTTTGGTTGAGTACAAAACCATCAGAATGGAGAAAGGCCGAAAACCCCCAATTTAGAATTGAACTGTACCCTGCAAGTACATCTGCAACCCTGTGCATGTGACTAATAAATCATATATCATTAAACATATATTTAAAACTTGGATTATTCAGAAACATAAAATACCGCCATACCGTCCAAAAAATTGAAATATAGTGATATATTTTGGCCATATCGCCCAGCCCAATGTGCTAGCTTAGCAGGATTAGCTTTCTTCCTCTCTGACGACAACTCAGGGCAAACTAACCATACCACACCTCAAACCTGGGGCCATCTGCCTTGCCAAATCAGGTGATCGCCCTGATTGACAACGTCGTACTATCCAGTTGTGCCACTGAAAAGGAGCGCTTTTGATGGCATTATTGGCGACATTTCAAGCTAGCTGTGTGGAGTGCGCTTACGACGCATTCTTATCTCTGTTACGTATGGTTTTAATGCATCTCTTTCTTTCACAGCCATTGAGGGGTGTCGGCATTCTAAAACAGGCAATAGACAAAATGCAAATCAACACAAACCAACTTACCTCAGTTCATGCAGACCTGTGTCAGGTGAGTAAACTGATTCGTATCAACAGGATCTTTGACTTTATATGATTATTGGAATGTATTGACGCTTGGCTGCGAGACTTCGAATGAATGACCCCTCAACAATTTATGTGTGTACATCCACAGCTGTGCTTGTTAGCAAAGTGCTTCAAGCCTGTCCTCCCATTTCTTGAGCTTGACATGATGGACATCTGTAAGGAAAATGGCGCCTACGACGCAAAGCACTTTCTATGTTACTACTATTACGGAGGCATGATCTACACGGGTCTGAAGAACTTTGAAAGAGCACTGTATTTTTATGAACAGGTACTGGCTTATTTGAGAACCTAAAATGTGTGTGCTAAAGCTGTTTTAGATGTGACCTAGTGTTCCTGTTATCAAAAGTGAATTGATTTAGCAAACTACTAGGAAAAACCTTTGCTCATTGTAATTACCTTGAAATTACTATTTTGATGCATACAGTAGTCAAGTACACTACACACTGAGTTGACATTTAATCTGTAATGGCAATGACATATCAAATCAGAGTTGTTTTTTTTGTCACATGAACAGGATACAACGGGTGTAATCAGTACAGTGAAATGTTTACTTGCAAACTCTTTCCCAACAATGCAGTATTTTGTTTACATCTCCTGTTCCCTTCTGTGATATTCTGGTGATCTCTTCTCCACCAGGCAATAACCACTCCAGCCATGGCTGTCAGTCACATCATGTTGGAGGCCTATAAGAAGTACATCCTGGTCTCCCTGATTCTCCACGGCAAAGTGCAGCAGCTCCCCAAGTACACGTCACAGATAGTTGGCAGGTTCATAAAGGTGAGAATGAAGATCCAAAAAGGGCCATATATCAGATCTTTAAGGCTTAAATATGCCATTATATTTTGAATTGTCTGTTGTACTACATACTATACATATGCCATATATTTTACTGCTTTTTGTTTCTGCAGCCTCTCAGCAATGCGTACCATGAGCTTGCTCAGGTGTACGCCACCAACAACCCAGCAGAACTGCGCTCCCAGGTGAATAAACACAGTGAGACCTTCACACGCGACAACAACACAGGGCTGGTCAAGCAGTGCCTGTCCTCCCTCTACAAGAAGAACATCCAGAGGCTAACAAAGGTATGCTTCCTTCCCCTAGAGATCATGTCTTCTTCACCTCAAATACGACCCCTCGCCTCACATATACCTCCTAATATGTCTATCAATAGTCCTCGCTCATCTCGGTTACATCTTGGTTACACCATTCTCATTCTTAATATATCTCCATCTGCACTTACCTCCCGTCCTTCACCTCAGATCTAACTTCTTCGTCCCTATCTTCACCCTGTTACCAGGGTGTAAACAAAGTATTTAAAGCAAAGGGTCAGAAAGGCAATGTATCACGACCACCCTTCTTTCTTTGCAGACTTTCCTGACGCTGTCCTTGCAAGACATGGCGAGTCGAGTGCAGCTGTCAGGGCCCCAGGAGGCGGAGAAGTATGTCTTGCACATGGTAAGCCAACGTGACCGCAGGAGGATAGACACGCTTTATCTCAGTACTCTTGAGAACACTCAATTTTGAATGTATCAAAGAAAATGGCGTTCACTTCAAAGAAGACTAGATCTAACATTGATTCGTCCATTAATGACCTTTCTGTTCCTTACAGATTGAAGATGGTGAGATATATGCCAGTATCAACCAAAAGGATGGCATGGTCTGTTTCCATGACAACCCGGAGAAATACAACAACCCCGCAATGCTTCACAAAATTGACCAAGAGGTAAGAGAATGGCAGTATTTGATTATCTATCCTTATATGGAAATTACCTTTTGGGGTGCAATGAAGTGACAACAATTATTTGAATATCATTTGGGACTGTTTTAGTGAAGTAAATGCCTTGTTTTGTGTCCTTCACAGATGCTGAAGTGTATAGAGCTGGATGAGAAACTAAAGTCCATGGATCAAGAAATCACAGTAAACCCGCAGTTTGTTCAGAAGGTAGGAAGCAACAATTAAATTCCTTAGGCTCCTAGTGGTTTTCCAAGAGGAGTATTTTCACAGTTTAGTTGGTTGAGTATTTGTTGGTATTTTCATTTATTTATATGAAACCCCTGGTCTTTCAGTTAGTATTAAAATGATTGCTAATGGTTTGTATCACATTGTATGTTTCAGAGTATGGGAACGCAGGAGGACGATGTCGGCAGCAAAACATCAAGTTACTCCTGAGGGGCATGGACAGGGGAGAACGCTGCCACCCTTCAGGTTCTTGTTGGATTACTTTTTTTAAAGAGGAAAAACATTCTATTGAGTATGGACATTGGTCAAGGAAAATATAAAATGTGTGGAATGATAATTTGGTTATTTCTTTCACAGTGTCTTGAGGAAACCTTAACAAAAACATTTTTTGTCAGTGTTTTATTTATCAATGTTCAGATGGAAGAGCCACTGCTGCATTAACAACCATAATAATAAAAACTGGACTTATTTGTTCAAAAAATAATATGTTGCATGTTCATTTCTTTGAACTTGAAATTTGAGGAATGCTTAAGTCTCCTGTTTCCAAGATCAGTAATTTCTCTCGACGAGCTTGCATATTTTTTGGGGGGGGTTCAAATCAAATGTCGATTTGACAACAAAAGCAAGACTGTACTTCTGCCCTTGACCAAATGTACAGAGGAGAGTCCAGCTTTAAAAAAAAAAAAAAATGGTGCACTGTTTTTTTCCATCCCCTAGAGGTCTCTCGTGTACTTTTGTACTGTAGTTTGCATTTACTGCAGGTGGGATGAGCACTGAACTGAATAAATATTTATCTGTTATTGTGGAAGGACTCAAGATTAGCGATTTTGAATGTTGGAATAAATTGATTCAGTAAATTGACACTTTTGCATTAAATGGATCACGTCACATTACTATTTTGTCAGCATGGTTTACCCTAGTTTTCTGACATTGTGTGCTACTTATAGCTCAGGTATTTGTGCAGTGTGTTATGTAGTTAACACAGCCACCAAGTCATAATTATGGCTAAACCCTGCCCATTTCTACAATTTTTCTTCTTAAAATCTAATTTAATACCTAACCTTAGCCACACTGCTAACCTTGTGCTTAAATGAAGACCACAAAGCTTTGTTTTTGTAGCCAATAGATGTGGAATGGGCACATTTAACACATCTGATCTAACAATGTCGATATTTTTCAAATCCGTATTAATTTATGTCTTGTAACAGGCTCACAGTGTAGTTACTGAAGTCTAATTTGGATACAGACCAATAAGACCAAAACGCACAACCAATAGGTTCCCCAGTAAGGCCTCAATCACACCTACAGCGTCATTGCGCAAAATGGTACGCAGCATCATCTGTATGTTTGCAAAAGTTCAACATTCACCTTCTGCTACCATTTTCTATCAAGCCGTCTACGCATACGGTTTGACGCGTACGTTCAATAAATCCAACGTATGCAGAACGCATTGCAACTGCTTCTGCAACCGCTTCTGCAACGCTGCAAAGCAAATGCAGTGTTCAATTGGAAATGAATGTACTTCTGGTTTACCAAAATGCAATAACGCCTTGATCACACCGACAGTGTCATTACACCAGAAGTACACAAAAAAAAAACGCTGTGTTTGCCTTGCAGCGTTGCAGTTGCAGTGCGTTCTGTGTGGTGCATATGTAGGATTTATTGAACGTATGCATTAAACTACATGCGTAGACTGCTTGATAAAAATGGTAGCAGAAGGTGAATGATGAACTTTTGTTGCACACCTATCTAGATGATGCTGTGCAGTTGTGAATTTGGCATGTAGATCCTGGTGGGGCAACCCCCCCCCCAAAAAAAAAATGTTTATGCATGCAGGCAAATCCACAACACTAAAAAATACATGAACTGCACTATAACGGTGACAAACAGTACCCACAAACTGTTAGGGCCTACATAAAGCTGTCCCAACTGCAGTGTCCCACCAGCAGTCCCAACAACTTACCACTGCTACACCTGGCTGTCAACGGAACCTTGTCTGGCAGCAAAACAGTTCATTCAGCCTAATTTACTGCCTTTAAAAATGTTTTTGCTGATATGGCTGTATGTAAGTATGATGTTGTCATGATCAGTCCAATCAAACTACGGTAGATATAACGTGATTTGATGTAATTTTATCTGTGACCAATGACCTTGAGCCTTCATGGATGGGCACTTCTAATGTAACTCAATGGCAGCACCCAAGGGGCATGAATTTTCGAGGTCTCCCTGTAGATTTTGCTGCGATGTAGTGTCCCCATGAGTGACAGAACAGTGAGCCAATCATGGCGCAATTAGAGAACATTACCAATCCCTACGCTACATACGTTCCGCTGGCTGCCCCACCACCACATAATGCACGGAGCTAGGCTGAAACACCTGCTTTTTGGAGCTGCCTTACTCAAGGAAGCAAAAAAAAGACATGTTTGTATGCGACTTTATTAACTCTATTATATATATTTACATGGTTTGCAAACTGATATGTGGCTCGTACTAATGCCAAAATAACGTACAAAACAGGCGCACACAAAAAAGCTCAACAGGCGGGGGCTCAAAACAGCCCTGAATGACGGGTTGCCACTGATGTGTGTCATTTTGCGCACTGACACAGTAGTTGTGATCTAGGTGTAAACATCTGGCGCTGCAGCGCGCCATAATTGCGAACTAGGAAATTACTAGTACTTGGCTAACGTTACTAAGCTAGCACAAATTGTTAAATTCGTATTAATTGATCCAACCAACAAATTAATTATATATACACATTGAATTGTTGCCACCAGATCAAACAAAAAATCATCGGGCAATGTTTATTTCCCGTTAAGTATCCATTTGTTCTGGTGGTGTTACATTTGGCTAGCAATAACTACATCACGCTGGCTCTGTGAAGGTAGAGAAAGATCAGTTTACCTTGTTAGCAGCTAGATTAATTTACCTCATGACAGCCAACAATATAACTCAACTAAATGTGGCTAGCATACGAGTCCAACGTGCGATGGCCACATTGTTTACATCAAAGTTAGCTAGCAGCAGTAATTCACACTATCACCTCTCTCCCCCCTCACCAATCTGTCTCTCCTAGCTCTTCGTCTGGTTCCTCCAAAAAGCAACTGTATTTTACCCGGGTGTATTGTCCACTTAGTTTCAATTAGGAAACATACTGTAGTATTATTGACCTCACGTTACGAGACCAAGCCAGTGGTTTGTTTACATGTAGCAAAACAATTGCTAACGCTGACACCTTGTGGTTATAATGTTGAACTGCATATGAATTACACCAGGATGATGCATTTAAATATAAATATAATATAATAAATAATAATATATCCCATTTAGCAGACGCTTTTGTCCAAAGCGACTTACAAGTCGGCTGGGGCCACTACTGCATATGGGTGGCCCCAGTGGGAATCGAACCCACGACGCTTGGCGTTGCAAGCGCCATGCTCTACCGACTGAGCCACACAGGACCCCATTTACATGAAGTTCAAATTGCAACTTTGTTTCAAGCAACAGGTATTTTGACATTAAATCAAATAAACCTTAACATATTCATTTCTGCACCCCTACTGAAAGTGATATTTGCTAAAAATTTCTCTCTGCTGAGCATGTCATCCTTAAGGCCTACCTTCGTTACAAGGGTAAGGCTTGCAATGATCAATTTCATGGTGGCATGTACAGTAGGTGTAGAAGTCAAGTCTGGTATCTTTCAACATGGTTAGCCTCAATGTCTAATGAAAAAGAAAATCCCACACACTGATCTTGCCAGTTTCAATCAAATATATTCCCACACACAAGTTCGAAGATGTGTGAGTGCTTTTCCTATTTCTAAAAGTGTATCATTTCCAATGTAGAAAACATCTCAGCAAAATGTAAACAATGTGTGAGGATTTGTGAATCCTGTTTCAGTATAGAAATGACAAGCTACATGTACAAGTGCATTGGACAAGACCACAAGGCCAATACTAATCCCATCATGTTTGCGATGGGCGTGCATGCCATAAATAATCTCACATCCACTGTAACCAAAAGGGTAGAGCGCGGATAGTGGAGACAAAAGAAAAACACCCTGGAGAGTGACCACAACGAAGGGTAACTTTTACATGGGCTGCAAAGTAGCTAAGTAATTTATGAGTTCCATCCCTGTATGGCTGATTGACCAGGACACAAAACCCTAATCAAATTACACTTGTAGCTAGCATGCCAACCACTGGAGGAGGAGGATAGTGAGTGTAGCAGAGTGAAGCAAATCGGCGCAAAATTATGGAAGGAGATTCACCCGCAGCCGAGATGCTTACAGTATTAAAATATCTATACATTCATGATAGACAGTAGGAGACACGACTTCAAATCTCCTCTCCTACATACACACCCCTTCCACCTCCTACCCCACCGACAGTATATCTCAGCCACCGACTGTGATCTGAGTCAATGTAGCACAATTAAATACCCACAAAATTAAATCTGTGGGTGCTAGATTGACCCAGTTCACACAGTCTTCTCTGCTGGCTGCTGAGGTTGATGAGGAGAAGGAGGAGGTCAGTGAGTGTAGCAGAGGGGTGAGTGTGTAGCACATGCGAACTAGTTTACAGGTGAATGCTAGGCTCTTTCTCAATTCATCCTTCCTCGATTCCTCTCCTCGTCTCCTAAAAACCAATTGGAGAAGAAGCTCCGAGGGGAGAGACCTTGTACCTTCTCTTCCAATACAGATGCCGTACAGTACAGGTGGGGAGATAGGATGCGAGTAATCAATGATAGACAAAGTGAGAAAGCCCTAGTAGCCATCATGTGGTGATGTCACCCACCCAGAGACCAAAAGTACTGTTATACTAGCCCAACCAAGATCATGGTTTTGGTATGATAATGGATGCTTCATTGTGGGTATGAAATGCTGTTGTGGACAGGGGTTGCAACATCCTAGGTCAGGCATTCTGACCACTATATTTTTTTTAACCTTTATTTAACTAGGCAAGTCAGTTAAGGACAAATTCTTATTTTCAATGACGGCCTAGGAACAGTGGGTTAACTGCCTGTTCAGGGGTAGAACGACAGATTTGTACCTTGTCAGCTCGGTGATTTGAACTTACATTGGAAACCTTCAGGTTACTAGTCCAACGCTCTAACCACTAGGCTACCCTGCCGCCCCATATGATGTGTTATATTATGTGTTATATACTGTAGTGAAGACCTCAACACAACATGGTAATGACCACCTGACTACAGCTTATTACTGTAAAAAGTATTACAGAGGATAAAGTTGGATATTGAAAACATGGTTCATTAAATGTCTGTGTTTCCATAGTCACCAATAAAAGTTGAAATCTGCAACACATTGTTACATTTAAAATAGATAGCAAGTGCAAAAACAAATCAAAGAATTTGCACATCTGCATACAGTAATTGTTTCATAATTCACCAACAGACATTACATACATAAAAAGCCTGGGACACAGGGTATATAATTGCAGATTGTTTTTTTTATTAATGATTTATATGAGTAGTGTGATGGATCAGATCTGCAGTGAAGAGAATCAGCGCATTACAACTTGATCAATTTGAGATTTAAAAGAAAACTAGAAAAGGACATACCTCAAGAAAATGTAGTCTATCTATTTCTATGATGGATCACACCAATATGTAGCTATACCCTTGCGTGTTATTTGGGTTCTTGCATTGTAATTATATTGAATCTCGCTGCGCTCTATCAGCACCATGGACAGTGCCCTACACACTAAAGCAAGATTTCTTATAAAAACCAACCAACTGGATTGTTTCAATCTTAACTTTTCAAAAGTTGCAGCTTCCTTGATGCTCTGTGAAACTCTCAAATACCAGCTTGATTAGTTGAATTTTCATTGGGTGTAGCATGCTTTTTCTGTGCTGACTGAAAACGTTTGTCAAAGTGGAAAGTGGGTTCTCTTGTGTACCCTAAAAGTCCGTCCATGTTGCAGTAAGCACGGTCGGCATAGCGTAGAGAAGCCCAGATAATTGGAGCCAGAGCAGGCAATTTCAGACTTGGCAAGCAACACTAAATTCAGCTTCCACCCAATCGGTTTTCTCAACGTCACAAGTCTCAACACCAGTCTCAACGTCATGTGGTATCCCAGGAGGTCTACCCCGGGGGATGGCAGTTGACTGCAACTTTCTGCAGACTTGTTTACTTGCTGCTGTGAATTTTGTTGCCAACCTTACTTTTCTACCTGACAATTTTACGGTTTTTACTTTTTAATTACCGTTTATATTTTTAGTTTTTCCCTCACTCAACTTTTTTTCATTCAACTTTTTCACTCCGGTTTTATCTGGACATGGTTCGTCGGGACTTCCAACAGCCAAAGCTAAGTAGTAACATTAACATGATGCCTTCTAATTGCAGTCGCTGTACTCATAATATACAGGAGAACGATTGCCTTACGCAAGGATAGCTGTGCTACAAGCCCAGCTTCAGACGGAATCTTTAGGCAAGGGTAATTTCAATGTAGGAAAGGATGAAACAGTGTCTGTGCCACCAGTAATTACAGATAGTAACGTTAGTATAAATCCCCTCGCACGGTCCCCGCAGCCGGACAACTTTCTCATGGCTTCTGGAGGGAAATGCTGTAGGAATGCTCAACCGGTGTCGCTCATTCAGCCGACAGAAACTTTCAACCGGTTCTCCCCATTATGCAGCGAGTCGGAGTCAGAGGCCGAGCCTTCTCTGGTCTCTACTCCTTCCGTTACAGGGTCTGAGACGCCGAAGCTTCCCACCATTAGCTCTGACAAATTGAAAACCCTAGTCAATGGCGACTCCATTACCCTCAGTATTAGACTTAAAACAAATCATCCAGCGATCATACACTGTTTACCAGGGGGCAGGGCTACCGACGTTAAGGCTAATCTGAAGATGGTGCTGGCTAAAGCTAAAACTGGCGAGTATATAGATATTGTTATCCACGTTGGCACCAACAATGTTAGAATGAAACAGTCAGAGGTCACCAAGCGCAACATAGCTTCAGCGTGTAAATCAGCTAGAAAGATGTGTCGGCATCGAGTAATTGTCTCTGGCCCCCTCCCAGTTAGCGAGAGTGATGAGCTCTACACCAGAGTCTCACAACTCAATCGCTGGTTGAAAACTGTTTTCTGCCCCTCCCAAAAGACAGAATTTGTAGATAATTGGCCCTCTTTCTGGGGCTCACCCACAAACAGGACAAAGCCTGGCCTGTTGAGGAGTGACATACTCAATCCTCGCTGGAGGGGTGCTCTCATCTTATCTACGAACATAGACAGGGCTCTAACTCCCCTAGCTCTACAATGAAATAGGGTGCAGGCCAGGCAGCAGGCTGTTAGCCAGCCTGCCAAGTTAGTGGAGTCTGCCACTAGCACAGTCAGTGTAGTCAGCTCAACCTAGGTTGGGCAAAACTAAACATGTCACCCTAGCAAGCTCACTAGAATAAAGACCTCCTCCATTCCTACCATTATTGAAAGAGATCGTGATTCCTCACATCTCAAAATAGGGCTACTTAATGTTAGATCCCACACTTCAAAGGCAGTTATAGTCAGTGAACTAATCACTGATCATAATCTTGATGTGATTGGCGTGACTGAAACATGGCTTAAGTCTGTTGAATTTACTGTGTTAAATGAGGCCTCACCTCCTGGTTACACTAGTGACCATATCCCCCATGCATCCCGCAAAGGCGGGATTTACGATAGCAAATTTCAATTTACAAAAAAAAACTAACGTTTTCGTCTTTTGAGCTTCTAGTCATGAAATCTATGCAGTCTACTCAATCACTTTTTATAGCTACTGTTTACAGGCCTCCTGGGCCATATACAGTGTTCCTCACTGATTTCCCTAAATTCCTATCGGACGTTGTAGTCATAGCAGATAATATTCAAATTTTTGGTGACTTTAATATTCACATTGAAAAGTCCACAGACCCACTCCAAAAGGCTTTCGGAGCCATCATCGACTCAGTGGGTTTTGTCCAACATGTCTCTGGACCAACTCACTGCCACAGTCATACTCTGGACCTAGTTTTTATTACGTTTGCAATCGCAACAAATTATCTGCTCAGACCCCAACCAAGTAGCATAAAAAGTCATGCTATAAATTCTCAGACAACCCAAAGATTCCTTGATGCCCTTCCAGACTCCCTCTGCCTTCGCAAGGACGTCAGAGGACAAAAATCAGTTAACTGCCTAACTGAGGAACTTTAATCTTGCGCAATACCCTAGATGCAGTTGCACCACTAAAAACTAAAAACATTTGTCATAAGAAACTAGCTCCCTGGTATACAGAAAATACCCAAGCTCTGAAGCAAGCTTCCAGAAAATTGGAACGGAAATGGCGCCACACCAAACTGGAAGTCTTCCGACTAGCTTGGAAAGACAGTAACATGCAGTGTCGAAGAACCCTCACTGCTGCTCGACCATCCTATTTTTCCAACTTAATTGAGGAAAATAAGAACAATCCGTAATTTATTTTTGATACTGTCGCAAAGCTAACTAAAAAGCAGCATTCCACAAGTGAGGATGGCTTTCACTTTAGCAGTAATAAATTGATGAGCTTCTTTGAGGAAAATATTATAATCATTAGAAAGCAAATTACGGATTCCTCTTTAAATCTACGTATTCCTCCAAAACTCAGTTGTCCTGAGTCTGCACAACTCTGCCAGGACCTAGGATCAAGAGAGACACAAGTGTTTTCGTACTATATCTCTTAACACAATGATGAAAATAATCATGGCCTCTAAACCTTCAAGCTGCATGCATACTGGACCCTATTCCAACTAAACAACTGAAAGCGCCAAACCTTGACTCAGAAAATGTAAAAAACAATCGGCCTATATCGAATCTTCCATTCCTCTCAAAATAATTTGAAAAAGCTGTTTGCGCAGCAACTCACTGCCTTCCTGAAGACAAACAATGTATACGAAATGCTTCAGTCTGGTTTTAGACCCAATCATAGCACTGAGACTGCACTTGTGAAGGTGGTAAATTACCTTTTAATGGCGTCAGACCGAGGCTCTGCATCTGTCCTCGTGCTAACTTTCTACTTTTAAACTCGGACAAAACAGAGATGCTTGTTCTAGGTCCCAAGAAACAAAGAGATCTTCTGTTGAATCTGACAATTAATGTTGATGGTTGCACAGTCGCTCAAATAAAACTGTGAAGGACCTCTGCATTACTCTGGACCCTGATCTCTCTTTTGACGAACATATCAAGACTGTTTCACTGACAGCTTTTTTCCATGTACTGTACGTAACATTGCAAAAATCAGAAACTTTCTGTCCAAAAATTATGGAGAAAAATTAATCCATGCTTTTGTTACTTCTAGGTTAGACTACTGCAATGCTCTACTTTCCGGCTACCCGGATAAAGCACTAAGTAAACTTCAGTTAGTGCTACGGCTGCTAGAATCCTGACGAGAACCAAATAAATTGATCATATTACTCCAATGCTAGCCTCCCTACACTGGCTTCCTGTTAAGGCAAGGGCTGATTTCAAGGTTTTACTTCTAACCTACAAAGCATTACATGGGCTTGCCCCTACCTATCTTTCCGATTTGGTCCTGCCGTACATACCTAAACGTACGCTATTGTCCCTAGAATTTCTAGGCAAACATTTTTATGGAATGGTCTGCCTACCCATGTGAGAGACGTAGACTCGGTCTCAACCTTTAAGTCTTTACTGAAGACTCATCTCTTCAGTAGGTCATATGATTGAGTGTAGTCTGGCCAAGGAGTGTGAACGTGAACGGAAAGGCTCTCCCTTGCTGTCTCTGCCTGGCCGGTCCCCCTCTCCACTGAGATTCTCTGCCTCTAACCTTATTACAGGGGCTGAGTCACTGGCTTACTGGTGCTCTTCCATCATGTCCCTAGGAGGGGTGCGTCACTTGAGTGGGTTGAGTCACTGACGTGGTCTTCCTGTCTCGGTTGGCGCCCCCCCTCGGGTTGAGCTGTGGCGGAGATCTTTATGGGCTATACTTGGCCTTGTCTCAGGATGGTAAGTTGGTGGTTGAAGATATCCCTCTAGTAGTGTGGGGGCTGTGCTGTGGCAAAGTGGGTGGGGTTATATCCTGCCTGTTTTGGCCCTGTCCGGGGGTATCATCGGATTGGGCCACAGTGTCTCCTGACCCTTCCTGTCTCAGCCTCCAGTATTTATGCTGCAGATGTTTATGTGTCGGGGGACTAGGGTCAGTCTGTTATATTTGGAGTATTTCTCTTATCCTGTGTCCTGTGTGAATTTAAGTATGCTGTCTCTAATTCTCTCTTTCTTTCTCTCTCTCGGAGGACCTGAGCCCTAGGACCATGCCTCAGGACTACCTGGCATGATGACTCCTTGCTGTCCCCAGTCCACCTGGCCGTGCTGCTGCTCCAGTTTCAACTGTTCTGCCTGCGGCTATGGAACCCTGACCTGTTCACTGGACGTGCTACCTGTCCCAGACCTGCTGTTTTCAACTATCTAGAAGAGTGGTAGAAGAGTGGTAGAGGTACTCTCAATGATCGGCTATGAAAAGCCAGCTGACTTGTTGCACCCTCGACAACTACTGTGATTATTATTATTTGGCCATGCTGGTCATTTATGAACATTTGAACATATTGGCCATGTTCTGTTATAATCTCCACCTGGCACAGCCAGAAGAGGACTGGTCACCCCTCATAGCCTGGTTCCTCTCTAGGTTTTTTCCTAGGTTTTGGCCTTTCTAGGGAGTTTTTCCTAGCCACCGTGCTTCTACACCTGCATTGCTTGCTGTTTGTGGTTTACAGACTGGGTTTCTGTACAGCACATTGATATATCAGCTGATGTAAGAAGGGCTATATAAATACATTTGATTTGATTTATTGGGGAGGTACATGATGCGATGTTGGCTCTCTCTGCTGGGAGTACATGAGCTGGGCACCCCGACACGGATAGCTCCAATTGGAGGTAATTAGGGGAAAGTGCCAACCAGCCCTGGAGGCCAAATAAAAGGAGCACTGTAACACACCACCAGTCAGGACGGGGAGAGACCAACACAGAGCCAAAGCTGAGAAGAAGGACTGAGCCAAACCTACATGATGATCTTTGTTATGTTTATTTTATGCCCGAGTAAAGTTGTTTGTGGACTTAAACTTCCCTGTCTCTGTGTTAATCTCTGCACGCTCAACCCAGCACCCCATGGTTTACCACAGTCAACAGTGAAGAGGCGACTCCGGAATGCTGGCCTTCTAGGCAGAGTTGCAAAGAAAGCCATATTTCAGACTGGCCAATAAAAATGGGCAAAAGAACACAGACACTGGATTCTGCCTAGAAGGCCAGCATCCCGGAGTTGCCTTGTCACTGAGACTGGTGTTTTGCAGGTACTATTTAATGAAGCTGCCAGTTGACTTGTGAGGCGTCTGTTTCTCAAACTAGACACTCTAATGTTCTCTTCCTGTTGCTCAATTGGGCACCGGGGCCTCCCTCTCCACTTTCTATTCTGGTTAGAGGCAGTTTGTGCTGTAGTAGTACACAGCGTTGTACGAGATCTTCAGTTTCTTTGCAATTTCTCGCATGGAATAGCCTTCATTTCTCAGAACAAGAATAGAATGTTCTATTTGTTTCTAGACATTGTGAGCCTGTAACCAAACCCACAAATGCTGATGCTCCAGATAGTCAACTAGTCTAAAGGCCAGTTTTATTGCTTCTTTATTCAGGATGATAGTTTTCAGCTGTGCTAACATAATTGCAAAAGGGTTTTCTAATGATCAATTAGCCTTTTAAAATTATGAACTTGGATAAGCTTACACAATGTGCCATTGGAACACAGGAGTGATGGTTGCTGATAATGGGCCTGTAGATATTCCATAAAAAGTCTGACATTTCCAGCTACAATAGTAATTTACAACAGTAACAATAACTACACTGTATTTCTGATCAATTTGATGTTATTTTAATGGACAAAAAAATTGCTGTTATTTCAAAAGCAAGAACATTTCTAAGTTACTTTTATACAGTAGTATTTCTCCTGTCTTGTCACGTTCTGACCTTAGTTCTTTTGTTATGTCTTTGTTTTAGTATGGTCAGGGCCTGAGTTGGGTGGGTTGTCTATGTTCCTTTTTCTATGTGGTGTTTTGTGTTTGGCCTGGTATGGTTCTCAATCAGAGGCAGGTGTCGTTAGTTGTCTCTGATTGAGAATCATACTTCGGTAGCCTTTTCCCACCTGTGTGGTGTGGGTGGTTATTTTCTGTTTCATATCTGTACCAGACAGAACTGTTTCGGTTTCATTTCGTTCTCTTGTTGGTTTTGTATTTTAGTGTTCTGAGTTCTATTAAAGAATATGAATACTTACCACGCTGCACATTGGTCCTCACATTCTTTCCCCACAGACAACCATTACACATACATACAGTACATATACCAGTGCATTCGGAAAGTATACAGACCCCTTCCCTTTTTCCACATTTTGTTACGTTACAGCCTTATTCTGAAATTGATTAAATCTACAAAATATACCCCATAATGACAAAGTGAAAACAGGTCTTCAGAGATTTTAGCAATCATATAAAAAAACGTATACCTTATTTACATAAGTATTCAGACCCTTTGCTATGAGACTCGAAATTAAGATCAGGTGCATCCTGTTTCCATTGATCATCCTTGAGATGTTTCTACAGCTTGATTGGAGTCCACCTGTGGTAAATTCAATTGACGACATGATTTGGAAATGTACACACCTGTCTATATTAGAGGATGACCGATTATGATTTTTCAACGCCAATACCGATTATTGGAGGACCCAAAAAAGCCAATACCGATTCATCGGCCAATTTGTAATAATGGCAATTACAACAATACAATAATACATCAATAAAATAAATTTAGCCTCAAATAAATAATGAAACATGTTCAATTTGGTTTAAATAATGCAAAAACAAAGTGTTGGAGAAGAAAGTAAAAGTGCAATATGTGCCATGTAAAAAAAGCTAACGTTTAAGTTCCTTGCTCAGAACATGAGAACATATGAAAGCTGGTGGTTCCTTTTAACATGAGTCTTCAATACTCCCAGGTAAGAAGTTTTAGGTTGTAGTTATTATAGGAATTTAGGACTATTTCTCTCTATAAGATTTGTATTTCATATACCTTTGACTATTGTATGTTCTTATAGGCACTTTAGTATTGCCAGTGTAACAGTATAGCTTCCATCCCTCTCCTCGCTCCTCGAACCAGGAACACATCGACAACAGCCACCCTCGAAGCAACGTTACACATCGCAAAAGCCGCGGCCCTTGCAGCGCAATGGGAACAACTACCCCCAAGTCTCAGAGCGAGAGACGCCACTGATTGAAACGCTATTAGCGCACACCCCGCTCACTAGCTAGCCATTTCATATCGGTTACATCAGCCTAATCTCGGGAGTTGATAGCTTGAAGTCATAAACTAGTAAACGGACTAGTAAACGGAAGGTTGCAAAAATGAATCCCTGAGCTGACAAGGTAAAAATCTGTCGTTCTGCCCCTAAAAAGGCAGTTAACCCACCATTCCTAGGCTGTCATTGAAAATATGAATGTGTTCTTAACTGACTTGCCTAGTTAAATAAAAGTGTAAAAAAAAATAATCTATTACCGATTGTTATGAAAACTTGAAATCGGTCGACCTCTAGTCAATATAAGGTTCCACAGTTGACATTGCATGTCAGAGTAAAAACCAAGCCATGAGGTCGAAGGAATTGTCCGTAGAGCTCAGAGGCAGTATTGTGTCGAGGAACAGATCTGAAGAAGGGTACAAAAACATTCTGCAGCATTTAAGGTCCCCAAGGACACCGTGGCCTCCATCATTAACTGGGAGAAATTTGGAACCACCAAGACTCTTCCTAGAGCTGGCCGCCTGGCCAAACTGAGCAATCAGGGGAGAAGGGCCTTGGTACTGGAGGTGACCAAGAACGCGATGGTCACTTTGACAGAGCTCCATAGTTCCTCTGTGGAGATGGGAGAACCTTTCAGAAGGACAACCATCTCTGCAGCACTCCACCAATCAGGCCTTTATGGTAGAGTGGCCAGATGGAAGCCACTCCTCAGTAAAAGGCACTTGACAGCCCAATTGAAGTTTGCCTAAAAGACTCTCAGACCATGAGAAACAAAATTCTCTGGTCTGAGGAAACTAAGATTTAACTCTTTGGCCTGAATGCCAATCTGAATCTGGAAGAAACCTGGCACCTGTGGGGATGTTTTTCAGCGGCAGGGACTGCGAGACTAGTCAGGAAAGGACAACAACCCTAAGAACACAGCCAAGACAACGCAGGAGTGGCTTTGGGACAAGTCTCTGAATGTCCTTGAGAGGCCCAGCCAGATCCCGGACATGAACCCCATCTGACATCTCTGGAGAGCCCTGAAAATAGCTGTGCAGCAACTCAGCCCCATCCAACCTGACAGAGCTTGAGAGGATCTGCAGAGATACAGGTGTGCCAAGCTTGTAGCGCCATAACCAAGAAGACTAAAGGCTGTAATCGCTGCCAAAGCTGCTTCAACAAAGAACTGAGTAACGGGTCTGAAAACTTACGGAAACTTGATATTATTTTTTTTATTTTACAATTTTGCAAACATTTCCAAAAACACATTTTTGCTTTGTCATTATTGGGTTTTGTGTGCAGATTGATGAGGGGGAAAAAATATTTAAGCAATTTTAGAATAAAGCTGTAAAGTAACAAAATGTGGAAATAGTCAAGGGGTCTGAATACTTTCGGAATGCACTATATATATAGTTTACTATTTAATCTGAATTATTTTAATGTTCCCACATTTTGAATGTACTGTAACTTTGCCTGTTCCTGATAATTACAGGCATCCACTAGGTGCTTCTATCATGCATTCTTACATCTATTTAAAATACATTTTCTTCAACACCAAAATGTCTCTAACAGACCAAAAGGGAAGACAACTGTTTATCAAGCGCCAAACTGTTTTCTTAATTTTTGCCCTTGAAAACCAAACCCAGAATCAAACTGAAAAGACATTTGAAACCCTTAGACATGCCTCCTCGTCCTTCCTTTCAGAATGTTAAGTATCAAAGAAAATGTCAACAAAGTGGAATTTCATTGTGTTTTATTAACACCATAATTTGCTTAGTACAAGATGTGTTATGGTATGCTTCGATGAGTTCAATAAGTGCCATATGAAAATAAAGAGCTATACAAGGTACATTTCAAATATTAATGAATCACAAGGAGTTATCTTTAGCCATTAGATAAACATATATGAAGAAAGCTGTACAAGACAACAACAACAAAAAACACAAATCAAGAGTTATGCTTAGATAATAAGGTAGAGCTGACAGAGAGAGCTTTACCAGGCACAAAATACAAGAGCTATTTAAAAACACAAAGTATTAGGCCCCGAGTCTAAATACGACATAGATTAACATATTTGGAGCACAGAGTTAGTCTGAATGACTGGAACTCATCTACTATCCTTGGCAGCATATGTGTGAAATAGAATGCCTTCAGTTTAGGAATAACATCAGCACAGAACTTCACATCAAATGGTACATCAATAACAACTTGCTTGGATGGAGCCCAGACAAGTAGTTTGCATCTCTCCAGTCCTGTGTAGAACATGCCCATTTGCACCTGCAAGTAGTACCCACGGGCTCCATTAGGTTGCCGCTGAGGCATCAACCAGTTTCACAGCAGTGAGTTTGCCAGAGAACAGTTTAGTCAGAGACTCACACTTCTTACTCAGAAAAGGACATTTGATTTCTAGAAGTGTGTAAGCCACCTGCTCGTTCTCCTTGCCAAATGTGGTTGCTGAGTTCCCTTGGGACATGGAGAAGAGATGCTCCCACACAAAGTTGTTGGGATTTTTTGTGGTGCGCACGGGAAACTTCTTTGCTGAGCTATAAGGGATCCGAAGTTTACGTGCGTCATAACACGCATGGGAGGCTCTCTGTGCTTTAGTGACCTCCTTCAAGGTGGCACATTTACACTCCTCCAGCTTAACATAAACATCATAAAATGACAGCATTTCTGACACTGCATATTTATGCCATGTTCACCATGAGGCTGCTGTAGCTGTTGCTCGAACTTGATAACTGTTTGGTTTAGCTTTGATACACTTGTGCAGAAGGATCTCCACTGGAACATTGGCCCCTTCCAAACTCGTCTTAAGTGCGTTGTGGGAGAGGTAGAGATGGAGAAGCGGGCGGGTTTCTGTCAGAGAACTCGTCACTTGGTTTGTGATGTTTGAAACATATCCCGCTCAACCTTTTTGGAGCTAAATTCCGCTGCGTCTCCGAGTTCCACTGGCATTGCTCATACAGTATGTACAGGACATCCATGTCAATCCTCCATAGATAGCATTCTGCACCTTCAGCAAAGAAAACTACTGTTAGAATAGTAAATTACAGTACAGAACACTGGTTTACATGGTGCTCACAGTTGACTAGTTTAAACAGTTCCATTTTAACTAGTAGGTTTAAGTTATGCTGGTAATTACCAATTTCATTGTAAAATTCACCTTGATTCTGTACCTACCTCATTGTTACCTTACACAGTGAGCCATTGAAACCAAGAACTGTGTGTGCATGTTGTAATAGTTAACGTTATCAGTTCTGGTCAGTGATATGGTATAATCACAATTAGCTAGCTCGCTAAGTAACTAGCTAACATCAAACGTATCAGTCCTAAACAAAAAGACAGCGAGCTTGCTACTTTCCATAGTATTGCAGCTGCATGACTGCAAGACTTCCCCTGCCCCTACAACAAGAACACCCTGCAGTCTCCACCGTGCCGACAGATGATACAAGAATCCAGACAGAATGATGGTGTGTTTTGGTCTGACTGGGCTGGACATCTGCTTTGAGGAACACCAGGTTGTCATCCTCAAAGTGAATCCAACTTTGCCACTGTGGAGGTATTGATATGCATCTGTGCTTTTGTAGCACCTCATCTCTGAGCCATCCACACAGACAGACAAGATTAAATAATTGAAGAAATCTTTGTAGGTGATATGTGGCCATTTTTCCATATCGTCCTCCCACTCTTGAATAATCCGCAGATGTGGCCCAGACTTGCCATTCAACTTTGAAAGGTTTTTCTTGGTGTGATTTTACGACATTTTGAGCTAGCTAGCTAATGTTCGCAAGAATATCACAACGGAATGTTCAGACATTGTTTTGTTTTCCAGGTTCTTAAATAAGGTGAATACATGAGGCCAACTTTACCATATTATCCTGGAGGCATACTTACACATCCTGTCTCTTTACTATGAGTGAACAATATCTCTGAACTTTAAACAAATTCTAATCCAAAATCTTTGTTCAGCTTCTTTCTATTTGGTGGTTGCATGAAATAGCAAACATAATGTGAATTCAACAATGACATTACTTTATCTTTGTTACTCAATGATAAAACAGTAACATCCTTTACTGTAGTTAAACAGTGGGTTAAATAGATTCTACGATCCGGATTCGATCCGAATTTAAACAAGTGATTGGTTCAGTTCTCGCCCTGTGTGCACCATATGCGTGCAGAACCGTACGCCCACCTTGATGTATAGCGCCGCCCACCGGGCGAAATGTCGTGAAAAGAGTGTGTCCACCAAGGAAAGAGGACCACTAGAGAGGAAGCATGGTCGTCTTTCGCCCAAAAGACAAAACCTCTGTATTTGTTTCGAACAGTGTAACACAAAATTAGGTTAGTTATAACAATATTTGAGTCTAATGTACAGTACCAGCGCTTCATGTAGCCAATGGGAGTCGTTTTACGAGCGGATAAGTCGCGTAATAAATAATTAAGCCAATCACAATATCAGTTTCCAAATAGAGGCGGGATATAATACGGAAACAATATCCACACACGCCAATCAAAACCAGGCACTCCTTTCCATTGGCCGATCGAGAAATGAATGAGGTGGGGCTTGCAGCAACGCTCGCGGTGTTCTGTTGAAATTCCATTGCCGAACATTAGCTAGCTAAAATAACTGGAACTAAGGATATAGCTTCCGAAGTGTGGCCAACGACCAATACCACCCAAATGTGGATTTAATTTGGGAAAAATATGTCAAAATTCTGGAATGGGATTACTCAAGGATTGCTTTGATGTGTACTGCATTTACCTCCGATTTAGCTGTGGCTACCTCTCAAGCTAGCCGAATCGGAACAATCGGCGGATAACTGGCTAACTAACGTTAAACGTAACTAACTTAGCTAGCTAATTCTTTAACATCAGGACTAGGACGGAGCACGTTTCATCGTTAAAAATACACAAAACGAATGTTGTTACTGTCATGAGTCCAGCCGGGTGTCCCCATGTGAACGGGTTCAAAGTGGATAACTGGAAACAGAATCTACGGGTCATTTACCAATGCTTTGTGTGGAGTGGGTCTGCCGAAACCAGGAAACGCAAGGTAAACATTTTAAACGTTAGTTAGCTAACGTTGGCTACTACTAACTCGCTCAGAACATGTATGCAGACCGCTTCTCGAGAGAACAGTGCCTACAACGTATCTCTGGCTAGCTGTCGTACATCGTCATTGTTACCAAGCCACACACGAAGAGGCAACTCGTAGATTGTGTGAAAGACCCTGTTTTTCCCCCGATTAACTGGTGATATATGCTACTGTTTCCCTTGCACGGATAGACCTTGTCCAACGTTAGCTAGGCACACATTTTCAGGCATTTCTTTTTCTCGGCTTGGGCACTTGTAAGTTTGCTTACGCGGACTGCTGCAGTTTTAGACAAAATTGACACTGACTGAGGGTTTGTGTGTGAGAGACTGTTCGTTAGCTCAGCTCACTACCTAAACCCCCTGCCTCTTATGCATCACAAAATCTGAGTGTCAACTCTGCCCATGTGTGCGCGATCCTGTTTAAGCACTCCCAGTTCAAAACTTAAATGTAATGACAAAATGTAGATTTCCGTCTAAATAGACATACCCAAAAGTAACTGATATTCATGTGTAATTACAAGATTCTGACATCTAATAACTTGGTATATTTGGAAAGAGAACGTCTGGGAGACTGAGGAAATGATCAGGAGTTACATAGTTCAGAATACACAAGATCAAGCACACAAGTTTTTATTTTGAGTCATCTTTCATTGACAAGCTTTAAGTGAGTTATTGATGACTAGACCTGGAAATTCATCAGATGGCTTCCACAGCATGTGAACAATGGCATACAAAATGGGATTGATAGAGCTAACAACTAGAAATGTATTTTTTTATTTTACCTTTATTTAACTAGGCAAGTCAGTTAAGAGGAAATTCTTATTTTCAATGACGGCCTAGGATCAGAGGGTTAACTGCCTTGTTCAGGGGGCAGAACGACAGATTTTGTACCTTGTCAGCTCGGGGATTAGATCTTGCAACATTTAATTTACTAGTCCAATGCTCTAACCACTAGGCTACGCTGCCACCTCAAATGGGGAATCCTGGGTACATTCAACTGTTCTTTTTAAACGCTCCAAAGGGTCCAAATGTGCTAATTGCACAGGATGTGCCTAAAAGTTATTGTTCACTATTAAAACAACATTCTTACCACATCAACCTCTCACAAACATTGTGGTGGTGTCAGGGAACATACAGGGGATATCCAAGTGTTTTTTTATTTTTCCCAACCTAGTCACTCATTGGACATTTTGATTTTGCCATTCAGTTATACGACATGGATATAGGCTAGATTTGTTCCTACCAGTTTAAAGATTAACTTCATACCCACCATGTATCTATAGCTCAAACACAGACCAAATCTAGGCGTACCTTGTAAGATGTTTGGTGAAAATGTTGTGTAAAATAAATATTTTAACTCTCGGGCTGGTGATCAATAACGGTAGATCACAGGCAGACACATAAGATATTCTCATGGTCTGTGGAGTCCCTGCAATCAGTGTGTATCAACGTATTCCGTGTTTATTTTGTTTATGCTTCGCAACGCTAACCGGAATGGAGGTAGCAGCCATCTTGAAATGTGGTCATCGGCTTGGCCTTCCCTTATCAATTTGTATGCTCATATATGGTAGTACGTCACACCAAAGATTTGAAGGCACCGATCAATAGCCAAAATACTCAGCTGTCCGCAGACACACCGATTTTGCACATAGGGGCTACCGTTCTAATACCAGACTGAATTGAATTTAAAAAACAAATGGGGTTTACATTTTTAAGAGTAATGTCATTGCATTCCCAGCTAGCTATATATTGCTGGTCTCTCTGGAAAGTATCTTGTGGTTACATTGAAAATAAGTAAATCATGCCATGCTTCCTGAAGAACATGAACACAGTACTTTGGTTGTCTCATCCAAATGTGCAATACCTCTATATCTACTGTTATGGTACACCATCAGCGCTCATCAAATAAAATTGTGTTTGTCACATGTTTTGTAAACTAACTATGAAATGCTTACTTACTGGCTTTTTTCGACAATGCAGAGAAACATAGAACAATTGTAACATGAGTAATAATTGTATAATGAGTAATGATAACTTGGGTATATACACTGAGTGTACAAAATGTTAGGAAAACCTTCCTAATATTGAGTTGGACCCAATTTTGCCCTTAGAACAGCCTCAATTCATTGGGGTATAAACTCTACAAGGTGTCGAAAGCGTTCCCCATGGATGCTGGCCCATGTTGACTCCAATGCTTCCCACAGTTGTCAAGTTGGCTGGATCTCCTTTGGGTGTTGGACTATTCTTGATACACACAGGAAACCATTGAGCGTTAAAAACCCAGCTGCATTGCAGTTACACGTTGGGGTGCACACTCAAAACCAGCGTGCCTGGCAACTACTACCATACCCTGTTCAAAGGCACTTTTGTCTTCCCCATTCACCATCTGAATGGCACACTTACACAATCCATGTCTCAAGGCTTAAACATCCTTCTTTAACCTGTCTCCTCCCCTTCATCTACACTGATTTCAAGTGGATTTAACAAGGGACATCCAATAAGGGATCATAGCTTTCACCTCTATTCACCTAGTCGGTTTGTCATGGAAAGAGCAGGTGTAAGAAATGTTTTGTACACACAGTGTACACGGTGTACCAGTACTGAGTTAATGTTGCAGGGGTACAAATTAATTTGGGTAGATATGAACATATAGGTAGGGGTAAAGTGACTAGGCAATAGGATAGATAATAAGCCGTAGCAGCAGTGTATGTGATGAGTTGGTGCAAAAGGGGATCAATGTAGATAGTCCGGGTAGCTATTTGGTTAATTATTTAGCAGTCTTATGGCTTGTGGGTAGTGTCCTGTTGGTGCATCAGTACCGCAATGGTACAGACCGACACAACATTCAACTGATAATCTTATGTCCGTTTGGACCCGAGTACAGTCTGGGGATATTGCTAACTAGCTGTTGTAAAATCAACATGACATGTATTTCCATAGCATGTAAATGTAACCCATGCTCCCATTGGATACAGACAGTGCTCATTAACCTATTAATTCATCCCAAAAGTGTTCATTGGTGTCAGCGCTCTATGCAGGTCAGTCAAGTTCTTCCACACCAATCTCAACAAACCATTTCTGTATGGACCTCGCTTTGTGCACGGGGGCATTGTCATGTTGAAACAGGAAAGGGCCATCCCCAAACTGTTGCCACAAAGTTGGAGGCACAGAATTGTGTAGAATATCATTGTATGTTGTAGTGTTAAGATTTCCCTTCACTGGAACTAAGGGGACTAGCCCAAACCATGAAAAACAGCCCTTGACCATTATTCCTCCTCTGAACTTTACAGTTGGCACTATGCGTTGGGGCAAGTAGCGTTTTCCTGGCACCCGCCAATCCCAGATTAGTCTGTCGGACTGTCATATGGTGAAGAGTGATTCATCACTCCAGAGAAGGCATTTCCACTGCTCCAGAGTCCATTCGTGGCGAGCTGTGCACTCCAGCCAATGCTTGACATTGTGCATGGTGATCTTAGGCTTGTGTGCGGTTTCTCGGCCATGGGAACCCATTTCATGAAGCTCCTGACAAACAGTTCTTGTCCAGACGTTGCTTCCAGAGGCAGTTTTGAACTCTGTAGTGAGTGTTGCACCCCCTCGAGGACAGATGATTTTTACACGCTTCAGCACTCTGCGGTCCCATTCTGTGAGCTTGTGTGGCCTTCCACTTCGCAGCTGAGCCATTATTGCTTCTAGACGTTTCCACTTCACAATAACAGCACTTACAGTTGACGGGGACAGCTCTAGCATGGCCGAAATTTGACGAACTGACTTGTTGGAAAGGTGGCATCCTATGACTGTGGCACGTTGAACGTCACTGAGCTCTTAGTAAGGCAATTCTACTGCCAATGTTTGTCTATGGAGATTGCGTGGCTGTGTGCTCGATTTTTATACACCTGTCAGTAACGGTGTGGCTAAATTAGCCAAATCCACTAATTTGAATGTAAATTTAGCTACATTAGAGACTGTCTGTTGGAGTTTGTGGGTGGGCAGTGAAATTTCCATTCGCATATATTTTCAAAGGTGAGGCTGACTTAAACCAACTTATCCTGCCCTTGTGTTTTTTCTGAGTTCATCTGTCAAGTTACACTGAGAGGCTGCAGTGACGGTTTCAATGTACAGTGTAGCTTCCTTCTTAATGGTTTCAACATAGAAGAAATGTAACAGTTTCTTCTCGGGGGGGGGCTCAGCTTGCTTAACAGCAACACACAGTGTATCCAGTAATGGTAAGGTAAAAGGTAACCTCCTCACTATCTAAAAACATTATGAGCAGTACTGACTGAGTCCCCATAAGACTGCTGGTTTTTATCAGTAATGCTACATAAAAATCTACCATGGCTCTTGAAAAGGGGCCCATGGTTCATAAAGTCATTGATGCTGCATGAATCAGACAGTTCATAAGACAATTCATAACCCCACCCACCAACTCTCCATTTCTGCTGGAGCCTCTATATTTGTTTGACTCCACGCCACCCAATCATATAAGATGTTGAAAGTACTGTCATCGTGCGTTAGGCCTGGCAATCTTAGATTTATTGCATGGATTGGTAATGTAAACCTACCTATTCACTGGGTAGTGGTTAGTTATGGGGAGGGACGGTGACACCTGTGTTCAGAGCTGTCACATACTAGGCATGTATTTAATCAGGGCTGGCGGACTGTCTGGGGGGTGTGGAGCAGGGACTACACAAAGATTTATCAGTTCAAACACTAGTGTCCTTTGCTCCTTTCTTCGCCCCCTCTTTCTGTCAATTTCTTTCTTGCCCTCTTTCTCTTTATGCCTTTCTTTCTTACTCTCACCCCCCCCCCCCACACACACACACACATGCAGTTACCCCTGCTCCATGGATACCTCAATTAGGATAAATGGAGTGAATGTTGCATGGTTGGAGGAGGAGAACTAACAGATCAATCATCTGGGGAGGACCTCCTAATGAGCAGTTGAATTGCTCATCGGTCTGGTTTATAAACACATCGTTTCTGCCCTAAGATGAACAGACCCAAATAGATGAGGTGACATACCATTGGCAACCATCCAGGTTGTGCTGTACAGCACACTGTAGCAAAATGTTTTGAAACAGAAAATAAAAAGGAGGGTTTCTAATCGGGAAAATGCAGGTATTACCTCCCTGTATCATTCTATTTCAAACCTGTTCCATGTCTCAACCTAGTCTGTTTTCTCTTGATACTGTGCCTACCTCCTAAACCCCACCAAGGCTCTGTTAGAAAAAGAAGCAGCACACCGTGTGAGGAGAAGTCCCCTCAACACCTTGGACCAGCCACTCCTCTTTGCAGATGGGTCTTTGAGTTATATGATTGTTGATGAAATCGTAGTGCCTAACAAGCTGTATAGCAGCAGTACATCAATAATTCATGCACATTGTAACCAGCAGCTATTTTTCATGCTCATATATAGGCTACAGCGAGTGTGTTCAGAATACATATGATCTCCAGGCTGCTGGTTGAGATGAGGGGCTCAAGGTTATTTTCTAATTTATGTTACCTCTTGAGAGAGACCAGTTCTGGCGACTGCAGGTCATTGTCCACATGCCCAGTCCCTGCTGGGTTTTTAGAGAGAGTGTGTGTGTGTGTGTGTGTCCTAGCGCAATGGTAGGAGGAGTGGCTTGCACACACAGCCTCACACACACACTGTTGCATATTTATGCTTCTTCATAATCATGGACACAATGAGGAAGTGGATAGATCTCGTTTCTCATGATAATCAGTAAAATTAACATTTATAAAATGGATTACTAGCTTTTTGAGACCAACCATCCATCTTTGGAGTAGTTAGGTCTATTTCCCTGCTTTTGAAAAGCTGCTGGCTACTGTCCTGGGAGACTTTCAGCAATTGTGCTAAGCTCATGATATGCTAACTTAAATCATCTCAAAACTGCACCCAGAGACATAAAAATGGTATCCATGAGTTTCTCTGACTCTGGGTAATTAAACTTCCTGAATCTCAAAATATCACAGTATCCATTTTAAACATGCTGCAGCATTCTGACTAGAATAAATATGTAATGCTTATATCAAAGGGCGTCTGTCATTTGATATACTAGCTCTGAAATATAGCCTAGGGATAACATTTTTGTTTACTTCAGGACCGTAGGTACATTTCCCAACCAGAAGCCATAGATCACAGGCAACATCCACACTGAGTTAAAGGCTAGAGCTGCCGCTTTCAAGGAGCTGGACACACATCCGGACTCTTATAAGAAATCCCGATACGCCCTCAGACGAACCATCAAACAGGCGTTCTGCCCCTGAACAGGCAGTTAACCCACTGTTCCCAGGCCGTCATTGAAAATAAGAATTTGTTCTTAACTGACTTGCCTGGTTAAATAAAGGTAAAAAAAAAAAAGGCAAAGCGTCAATACAGGACCAAGATCCAATCCTACTACACCAGCTCTGACTCTCGTCGCATGTGGGAGGGCTTTACAAAGGGAAACCCAGTGACGCAAGCCTATCAGATGAGCTAAATACCTTCTATGCTAGCTTCGAATCTATCAACACTGAACCATGCATGAGAGCATCAGCTGTTCTGGACGACTGCGATCACACTCTTCGTAGTCAATGTTAGTAAAACCTTTTAAACAGATTAATATACACGGATTACCAGGACGCGTACTCAGAACATGCGCTGACCAGCTGGCAAGTGTCTTCACTGACACATTCTACCTCTCCCTGACCATCTGTAATACCTACATGTTTCAAGCAGACCACCATAGTTCCCGTGTCCAAGAACGCCCAGGTAACCAGACTATCGTGCCGTAGCACTCACACCTGTAGCCATGAAATGCTTTGAAAGGCTGGTCATGGCTACAGGCTGGTCAACACCATCATCCCAGACACCCTAGAACCATTCCAATTCGCATACCACCTCAACAGATCCACAGATGATGCAATCTCTATTGCACTCCACCAGGAACACCTGGTGGAAAATCTGTCAACTTTGAGAAAAAACTATTTATATTGGAGTTGTCTCGATGGTTATGCATATTCATGGCATGAGATTAGTAGCATAGCATCTCTTTCCATTGAATACTGATGGTTGATGTCAACAACCCTCATTGAATATTCAAAAAGGATTTACAATAATGAGATGTATCCACCAATCCAAAGAAAGGATAGGCGAGAGCTAGATGTGTTTTTCTTTTGGACAAGACTCCCATTGTTAGGGCAGAGAAACCTGTATCTTGTCAGTATATCCATAATATTTTCTACAGCTCAGCATTCAACACCATAGTGCCCTCCAAGCTCATCACTAAGCTAAGGACTCTGGAATTAAACATTGCTCTCTGCAACTGGCTTCTGCACTTCCTGGCGGGCCACCCCCAGGTGGTGATGGTAGGCAACAACCCATCCGCAATGCTGACCCTCAACACAGGTCCCCTCTGGGGTGCATGCTTACTCCCCTCCCGTACTTCCTGTTCACCCATGACTGCGTGGCCGTGCACGATTCCAATACCATCATTAAGATGACGATAAGACAGCCTACAGGGAGGAGGTCAGAGACCTGGCAGTGTGGTGCCAGGACAAAAACCTCTCTCAATGTAAGTAGGAGCTGATAGTGGACTACAGGAAACAGAGGGCCGAGCACACCCCATCCACATCGACGAGGCTGTAGTGGAGCAGGTCGAGAGCTTCAAGTTCCTCGGTGTCCACATCACTAATGAATTATCATGGGCCACTCTAGAGGTCGACCGATTATGATTTTTTTCAGCGCCGATACTGATTATTGGAGGACCAAAAAAGCCGATACTGATTAATCGGACGATTTAAAAAAAATATAATAATAATACATTTTTAAACCTTATTTTAAATGTATTTGTAATAAAGACAATTACAACAATACCTAATGAACACGTATTTTAACTTAATATAATACATCTATAAAAATCAATTTAGCCTCATTAACATGTTCAATTTCGTTTAAATAATGCAAAAACAAAGTGTTGGAGAAGTAAAAGTGTAATATGTGCCATGTAAAAAAAGCTAACGTTTAAGTTCCTTGCTCAGAACATGAGAACATATGAAAGTTGGTGGTTCCTTTTACCTTAGAATATTGAAGTCTTATGTTAAGAGGTTTCAGGTTGTAGTTAATATAGTATTTATAGGACTGTTTCTCTATACCATTTGTATTTCATATACCTTTTGATTATTGGATGTTCTTATAGGCACTATAGTATTGCCAGTGTAACAGTATAGCCCCTACTTGGGCTCGAACTAGGAACACATCGACAACAGTCACACTCAAAGCAGCGTTACCCATCGCTCCACAAAAGCCGCGGCCTTTGCAGAGCAAGGGGAATAACTACTCCAAGTCTCAGAGCGAGTGACTTTTGAAACGCAATTAGCGCACACACAGCTAACTAGCTAGCCATTTCACATCGGTTACACCGGCCATTAGGCTGATAGGCTTGAAGTCATAAACAGCTCTGTGCTTGCGAAGAGCTGCTGGCAAAATGCTGTTTGAATGAATGCTTACGAGCCTGCTGCTGCCTACCATCGCTCAGTCAGACAGAAATACAAGCCTTTGGTCATTAATATGGTCGAATCTGGAAAATATATCATTTCGTAAACAAAACATTTATTATTTCAGTGAAATACGGAACCTCTAACGGGTGGCATCCCTAAGTCTAAATATTCTTGTTACATTGCACAACCTTCAATGTTATGTCATAATTACGTAAAATCCTGGCAAATTAGTTCGCAATGAGCCAGGCTTCCCAAACTGTTGCATATATCCTGACTCTGCGTGCAATGAACGCAAGAGAAATTACACAATTTCACCTGGCTAATATTGCCTGCTAGCCTGGATTTCTTTTATCTAAATATGCAGGTTTAAAAATGTATCCTTCTGTGTATTGATTTTAAGAAAGCCATTGGTGTTTATGGTTAGGTACAGTCGTCCAACGATTGTGCTTTTTTCGCAAATGCGCTTTTGTTAAATCATCCCCCAGCGTTGCATCGATTATATGCAACGTAGGACACTAGATAAACGAGTAATATCATCAACCATGTGTAGTTTATAAATAGTGATTATGATTAATTGATTGTTTTTTATAAGATAAGTTTAATGCTAGCTAGCAACTTACCTTGGCTCTTTGTGGCGTGCAACGAGAGGCAGGTGGTTATAGCGTTGGACTCGTTAACTGTAAGGTTGCAAGATTGGATCCCCCGAGCTGACAATGTGAAAATCTGTCGTTCTGCCCCTGAACAAGGCAGTTAACCCACTGTTCCTAGGCCGTCATTGAAAGTAAGAATGAGTTCTTAACTTCTTGAAACTCCCCATCCCGGATCCGGGTTTGTGACTAAAGCCTCAGGCTCATTAGCATAACGCAACGTTAACGATTTCTGAAAATCGCAAATAAAATGAAAATAATGCGTCTGCTCTCAAGCATAGCCTTTTCTTAACAACACTGTCATCTCAGATTTTCAAAATATGCTTTTGAACCATAGAAATTGACTAATTTGTGTAATGCAAAGAGTATGCAAAGCTAGCATAGCATTTTGAGTAGCATTTAGCACGCAACATTTTCACAAAAACCAGATAACCAAATAAATAAAATCATTTACCTTTGAAGAGCTTCTGATGTTTTCAATGAGGAGACTCTCAGTTACATACCAAATGCGCAGTTTTTCCTGAAAGCGTCTGTGTGTAGGAGAAATCGTTCCGTTTTCTACATTGCGTCTGGCTACCGAAACGAACCGAAAATTCAGTCACCTACAACGTAAAACTTTTTCCGGATTAACTACATAATATCGACCGAAACATGGCAAACGTTGTTTGGAATCAATCCTCAAGGTGTTTTTTCACATATCTCTTCATTGATATGCAGTTCGTGGAAGCTTGCTTTCCTCTCTGTATCCCATGGAAAAATACTGGCAGGTGACTTTTGCGCACCAATTTCGGCGCAGGACACCGGGCGGACACCTGGTAAATGTGGTCTCTTATGGTCAATCTTCCAATGATCTGCCTACAAATACGTCACAATGCTGCAGACACCTTGGGGAAACGACAGAAAGGGCAGGCTCATTCCTCTCGCATTCACAGCCATATAAGGAGACAATGGAAAACAGAGCCTCAAAAATCCTGCTCATTTCCTGGATGCCGTCTCATCTTGGTTTTGCCTGAAGCTCACGTTCTAGGGCACGCACAGAAAATATCTTGGTAGTTCTGGACACGTCAGAGTGTTTTCTTTCGAATGCTATCAATTATATGCATAGTCGAGCATCTTTTTGTGACAAAATATCTTGTTTAAAACGGGAACGTTTTTCATCCAAAAATGAAATGGCGCCCCCAGAGCATCAACAGGTTAACTGACTTGATAAGTTAAATAAAGGTATTTAAAAAAATATTTAAAAATATATATATATTTTTCAAATCGCCAAAATCGGCTCCCTAAAACACCGATTTCCGGTTGTTATGAAATCTTGAAACCGGCCCTAATTGATCGGCCATTCCGATTAATCGGTCGACCTCTAGTCCACACACACCAACACAGTCATGAAGAAAGAGGGCATGACAAAGCCTCTTCCCACTCAGGAGGCTGAAAAGATTGGGCCCTTAGATTCACAAAAGGTTCCACAGCTGCACCATTGAGCATCTTGATTGGCTGCATCACCACTTGGTATGGCGACTGCTTGGTTTCCGACCAGCAAGACGCTACAGAGGGTAGTGCGTACGGCCCAGTACATCACTAGGGCTGTGCTCGCTACCATCCAGCACCTCTATACCAGGTGGTGTCAGAGGAAGGCCCTAAAAATTGTAACATACTCCAGCCACCAAGTCAGACTGTTCTCTCTGCTACCGCACGGCAAGCGGTACCGATGCAACAAGTTTGGAACCAACAGGACACTGAACAGCTTTTGCACTAACTCTTTTGACTCATCACATACGCTCCTGTTACTTTTTTATTATCTCTCCTGTTGCCTAGTCACTTTATCCCTACTTATATGTACATATCTACCTAAATTACCTTGTACCCCTACACATGACTAGGTAGGTACTGGTTATTGTTTCTCATTGTGTACTTATTATTTGTTGTTTTTCTGTTATATCTCCTTTTTCTCTGCATTGTTGTGAAGGGCCTGAGCATTTCACTGTTAGTCCACACATGTTTATGAAGCGTATGACATTTGATCTATCTGGCACTTCTGAGCTCATTTGCTTTCTATCCCATCATGTCTTGCATTTCACAGTCACGCTCTCAGTCTCTCTCTGTTTTTCAGTCCGAGCATTACAGCAACGTTGTTGGTCAGTTCACAGGGGATGTTTCCATCAGCCTGCTGCTCACCTCTCCTTTTGATGTTTGTCTGATTTAGTCGCCACTGTTTCACTTCTGCTGCCTAGACCCCTTTCACCCTCACCGCACCATGCCTCCTCGCCAACACAGAGCAGCCCTTCTCTCACTCTGGCCCAGCCAAGCACTGATGTCATCCCGGAAGAAGACCAATCAACATTCTTAGGTCTCGCTCACTCTTGTCCAATTCCACATTGAACACCAGTGTGTGAGCTAAAATGCATCAGCATGAATGGGTTTGTGCTTGTGTCATTTGTGCGTGTGTGTCAGGGTTTCCGTTAAGAAAATGGAGCCAGACAACGTGACGGGAAGATTTTAATTTACCGGCCATTTGTGAAATTTACCGTACCCATATGCTTTTGGTGCATAACCCATTTAGGTTGTCCACCCACAGTGCTCACAATGATATAAATCACATTTTAGGTTAGGGGAATAAATCCTAATCTAATGTCCTCTGGATGCAATGTTTTGCACACTGTCCTACCAATCTCTGCAGAGCGCATCGGAGTATAATCTAATCAAAATCACATTTTATTGATCACATACACACATATTTAGCAGATATTATTGCGGGTGTAGCGAAATGCTTGTGTTCCTAGCTCCAACAGTGCTGTAGTATCTAAGAATTCACAACAATACACATCTAAAAGTAAAAGAATGAAATTAAGAAATATAAATATTAGGACGAGCAATGTCCGAGTGGCATTGACTAAAATACAGTAGAATAGAATACAGTATATACATATGAGATGAGTAAAGCATTATGTAAACATTATTTAAAGTGGCAGAGGCTGACTGATTTTAATTATGGCCAATTTCAAGTTTTCATATCAATCGGTGGGCGCTTATTACATTGCAATCCGCAAGGAGACTGCGTGGCATGTTGACCACCTTTTACGCGATGGCAGCAATCTGAAGGACCTTGTGGCTGCAAGGAGCCACGTTAAGTTGCTACCTAGCATTAAACTTTTCTTTATAAAAAAACAATCAATCTTCACATAATCACTAGTTAACTACACATGGTTGATGATATTACTAGGTTAACTAGCTTGTCCTGCGTTGCATATAATCAAAGCAGTGCCTGTTAATTTACCATCGAATCACAGCCTACTTCAACTTTGAAAAGCATATTTGCGGGAAAAAAAGCACAATCGCTGCACAAATGTACCTAACCATGAACATCAATGCCTTTCTTAAAATCAATACAGAAGTATATATTTTTTTAAACCTGCGTAACCTGCGTAATTAATTAAAATAAATGCATGTTAGTAGGTAATATTAACTAGCGAAATTGTGTCACTTCTCTTGCATTCAGTGCGAGCAAGAGTCAGGAAATATGCAGCAGTTTGGGCCACCTGGCTTGTTGCGAACTGTTGTGAAGGCCATTTTTTTCCTGACAAAGACCGTAATTAATTTTCCAAAATAACATTGAAGGTAGTGCAATGTAACAGCAATATTTAGACTTAGGATTGCCACCTGTTCGATAAAATACTCAACAGTTCCGTATTTCACTGAAAGTATAAACGTTTTGGTTTTCGAAATGATAGTTTCTGGATTAGACCTTATTAATGGGGCGGCAGATAGCCTAGTGGTTAGAGCGTTGGACTAGTAACCAAAAGGTTGCAAGATCGAATCCCCGAGCTGACAAGGTAAAAATTTGTCGTTCTGCCCCCGAACAAGGCAGTTAACCCACTGTTCCTAGGCCATCATTGAAAATAAGAATTGGCTCTTAACTGACTTGCTTAGTTAAATGAAGGTGAAAAAAATGTTAATAATAAAATGAACAAAGGCTCATATTTCTGTGTGTTTATTATAATTAAGTCTATGATAGAGCAGTCTGACTGAGCGGTGGTAGGCAGCAGCAGGCTCATGACCATTGATTCAAACAGCACTTTACTGTGTTTGCCAGCAGCTCTTAGCAATGCTTGAGTTACAGTGCTGTTAATGACTTCAAGCCTATCAACTCCCGAGATTAGGCTAGCGATACTAAAGTGCCTACATCCAATAGTCAAACATCCAACAGTCAAAGGTAGAAATATAAGGTCAAATATAGAAATAGTCGACGTGTAGTTTACGTGTCATAATTCCTATAATAACTACAACCTAAAACTTTTTAACTGGGAATATTGAAGACTCATGTTAAAAGGAACCACCAATGTTCTGAGCAAGGAACTTAAACTTTTGCTTTTTTACATGGCACATATTGCACTTTTACTTTCTTCTCCAGCACTGTTTTTGCAGTATTTAAACCAAATTGAACAGGTTTCATTATTTATTTGAGACTAAATGGATTTATGTATTAAGTTAAAATAAGTGTTTATTGTTAATTTCGGTATTGTTGTAATTGTCATTATTACAAATATGTGTATTTTATATTAAAATCGGCAGATTTTAATCAGTATCGGCTTTTTTTGGCCCTCCAATAATTGGTATCAGCGTTGAAAAATCGTAATCGGTTGACCTCTACTATGTGTATATAGGTCAGCAACCCACCTGAGTAACTGGGTCGTAGCCGACGAGTGATGGCCATTTAACGGTCTGCTGGCCTTGAGATGGAAGCTGTTTTTCTGTCTCGGTCCCAGGATTGATGCACCTGTACTGACCTCGCCATCTGGATGATGGTGGGGTGAACAGGCTGTGGCTCGGGTGGTTTTTGTCCTTAAGGATCTTTTTTGCCTTCCTGTGACATCGGGTGCTGTAGGTGTCCTGGAGGGCAGGCAGTTTGCCCCCGGTGATGCATTGGGCAGATCGCATCACCCTCTGGAGAGCCCTGCGGTTGTGGGCAGTGCAGTTTCCATACCAGGCAGTGATGCAGCCTGACGGGATGCTCTCAATTGTGCACCTGTAAAAGTTTGTGAGAGTCTTAGGTGCCAAGCTGAACATTTTCAGCCTCCTGACGTTGAAGAGGGCCTCCTGATGATCTTCACCACACTGTCTGTGTGGGTGGACCATTTCAGTTTGTCAGTGATGTGTACGCTGAGGAACTTTCCATCTTCTCCACTACGGTCCTGTGGATGGCGGCGTGCTCCTTCTGCTGTTTCCTGAAGTCCACGATCAGCTCCTTCGTTTTGTTGAGAGAGGGGTTATTTTCCTGGCACTACACCGCCAGGGCCCTCACCACCTCCCTGTAGGAGGTATTCAGGCCTACTTCTGTTGTCGTCTGCAAAGATTGAGTTTTTGGCCACACGGTCATGGGTGAACGGAGTAGAGGAGGGGGCTGAGCATGCACCCTTGTGTGTTGATGATCAACGAAGTGGATGTGTTGTTTCTTACCTTCACCGCCTTGGGGGGGCCCGTCAGGAAGTCCAGGTCCCAGTTGCACTCGGTGGGCTTCTATGGTGTTGAAGGAGATTAACAGGACCTTGATAAGCTGACTGCTGTGTTTGAACAGGGTTGGATCAAAAGTATGCCCTACAGTACTTCACCAAAAAGCATGGCCACAGAGGAATTGAGGATCATTAGCTTCTTAAATTTTTTTTTGCTGTGGATTGTTTCAAAACCACAAGCACGTGGGCCTATGTCTATTTGGGAAGCGCGTGTGGAGGCCTAGCTTATCATTGAATTGCGGTTGAAGGTGCAAAGCATCTAAAATGTGTCTTGAGTATCATTTCAAATGTTGATACCGGAAGAAGGGGGGGGGGTGGCATAGATATAGGCGCGTTTCTCCAGAATGGCTCAGCTGTCTCCCTCCAGTTCTTGTACAGTCATTGTGTGAATTGTTTGCCCTTTTTAAAAATATATTTTTAAAAATAAATTCACCATTTACATACAGTTGAAGTCAGAAGTTTACATACACCATAGCCAAATACATTTAAACTCAGTTTTTCACAATTCCGGACATTTAATCCAAGTAAAAATACCCTATTTTAGGTCAGTTAGAATCACCACTTTATTTTAAGAATGTGAAAGTTCAGAATAATAGTAGAGAGAATGATTGATTTATTTCAGCTTTTATTTATTTATTCACATTCTCAGTGGGTCAGAAGTTTGCATACACTCAATTGGTATTTGGTAGCATTGCCTTAAATAATTTAAACTTGGGTCAAACGTTTCGGGTAGCTTCCCACAAAAAGTTGGGTGAACTTTGGCCCATTCCTCCTGACCGAGCTGGTGTAACTGAGTCAGGTTTGTAGGCCTCCTTGCTCGCACAAGCTTTTTCAGTTCTGCCCCCAAATTTTCTATGAGATTGAGGTCAGGGCTTTGTGATGGCCACTCCAATACCTTGACTTTGTTGTCCTTAAGCCATTTTGCCACAACTTTGGAAGTATGTTTGGGGTCATTGTCCATTTGGAAGACCCATTTGAGACCAAGCTTTAACTAATCAAATCAAATCTATTTATATAGCCCTTCGTACATCAGCTGATATCTCAAAGTGCTGTACAGAAACCCAGCCTAAAACCCCAAACAGCAAGCAATGCAGGTGTAGAAGCACGGTGGTTAGGAAAAACTCCCTAGAAAGGCCAAAACCTAGGAAGAAACCTAGAGAGGAACCAGGCTATGTGGGGTGGCCAGTCCTCTTCTGGCTGTGCCGGGTAGAGATTATAACAGAACATGGCCAAGATGTTCAAATGTTCATAAATGACCAGCATGGTCGAATAATAATAATAAGGCAGAACAGTTGAAACTGGAGCAGCAGCACGGCCAGGTGGACTGGGGACAGCAAGGAGTCATCATGTCAGGTAGTCCTGGGGCATGGTCCTAGGGCTCAGGTCCTCCGAGAGAGAGAAAGAAAGAAAGAGAATTAGAGAGAGCATATGTGGGGTGGCCAGTCCACTTCCGGCTGTGCCGGGTGGAGATTATAACAGAACATGGCCAAGATGTTCAAATGTTCATAAATGACCAGCATGGTCGAATAATAATAAGGTAGAACAGTTGAAACTGAAGCAGCAGCACGGCCAGGTGGACTGGGGACAGCAAGGAGTCATCATGTCAGGTAGTCCTGGGGCATGGTCCTAGGGCTCAGGTCCTCCGAGAGAGAGAATTAGAGAACGCATACTTAGATTCACACAGGACACCGAATTGGACAGGAGAAGTACTCCAGATATAACAAACTGACCCCAGACCCCCGACACACAAACTACTGCAGCATAAATACTGGAGGCTGAGACAGGAGGGGTCAGGAGACACTGTGGCCCCATCCGAGGACACCCCCGGACAGGGCCAAACAGGAAGGATATAACCCCACCCACTTTGCCAAAGCCCAGCCCCACACCACTAGAGGGATATCTTCAACCACCAACTTACCATCCTGAGTCAAGGCCGAGTATAGCCCACAAAGACCTCCGCCCACGGCACAACCCAAGGGGGGGCGCCAACCCAGACAGGAAGATCACATCAGTGACTCAACCCACTCAGGTGACGCACCCCTTCCAGGGACGGCATGAGAGAGCCCCAGTAAGCCAGTGACTCAGCCCCTGTAATAGGGTTAGAGGCAGAGAATCCCAGTGGAAAGAGGGGAACCGGCCAGGCAGAGACAGCAAGGGTGGTTCGTTGCTCCAGAGCCTTTCCGTTCACCTTCCCACTCCTGGGCCAGACTACACTCAATCATATGACCCACTGAAGAGATGAGTCTTCAGTAAAGACTTAAAGGTTGAGACCGAGTTTGCGTCTCTGACATGGGTAGGCAGACCGTTCCATAAAAATGGAGCTCTATAGGAGAAAGCCCTGCCTCCAGCTGTTTGCTTAGAAATAGCAGCTGTATTTAGCACTAACTGAAGTTTATTTAGTGCTTTATCCGGGTAGCCGGAAAGTAGAGCATTGCAGTAGTCTAACCTAGAAGTGACAAAAGCATGGATTAATTTTTCTGCATCATTTTTGGACAGAAAGTTTCTGATTTTTGCAATGTTACGTAGATGGAAAAAAGCTGTCCTTGAAATGGTCTTGATATGTTCTTCAAAAGAGAGATCAGGGTCCAGAGTAACGCCGAGGTCCTTCACAGTTTTATTTGAGACGACTGTACAACCATTAAGATTAATTGTCAGATTCAACAGAATATCTCTTTGTTTCTTGGGACCTAGAACAAGCATCTCTGTTTTGTCCGAGTTTAAAAGTAGAAAGTTTGCAGCCATCCACTTCCTTATGTCTGAAACACATGCTTCTAGCAAGGGCAATTTTGGGGCTTCACCATGTTTCATTGAAATGTACAGCTGTGTGTCATCCGCATAGCAGTGAAAGTTAACATTATGTTTTCGAATAACATCCCCAAGAGGTAAAATATATAGTGAAAACAAGTGGTCCTAAAACGGAACCTTGAGGAACACCGAAATTTACAGTTGATTTGTCAGAGGACAAACCATTCACAGAGACAAACTGATATCTTTCCGACAGATAAGATCTAAACCAGGCCAGAACTTGTCTGTGTAGACCAATTTGGGTTGCCAATCTCTCCAAAAGAATGTGATGATTGATGGTATCAAAAGCAGCACTAAGGTCTAGGAGCACGAGGACAGATGCAGAGCCTCGGTCCGATGCCATTTAAATGTAATTTACCATCTTCACAAGTGCCGTCTCAGTGCTATGATTGGGTCTAAAACCAGACTGAAGCATTTCGTATACATTGTTTGTCTTCAGGAACGCAGTGAGTTGCTGCGCAACAGCCTTTTCTAAGATTTTTGAGAGTAATGTAAGATTCGATATAGGCCGATTTAGTTTTTTATATTTTCTGGGTCAAGGTTTGGCTTTTTCAAGAGAGGCTTTATTACTGCCACTTTTAGTGAGTTTGCTACACATCCGGTGGATAGAGAGCTGTTGTCTTGAGATGTTGCTTCAATATATCCACATAATTTTCCTGCCTCATGCTGCCATTTTTTTTGTGATGTGCACCAGCCCCTCCTGCAGCAAAGCACCCCCACAACATGATGCAGCCACCCCTGTGCTTCACGGTTGTTCTTCGGCTTGCAAGCCTCACCCACTTTTTTACTTGTTTCCTACAGCATCTTCACAAGGTCCTTTGCTGTTGTTCTGGGATTGATTTGCACCTTTCACACCAAAGTACGCTCATCTCTAGGAGACATAACGCGTCTCCTTCCTGAGCGGTATGACAGCTGCGTGGTCCCATGGTGTTTATACTTACGTTTGTACAGATGAACGTGGTACCTTCAGGTGTTTGGAAATTGCTCCCAAGGATGAACCAGGCTTGTGGAGGCCTACAATTTTTTGCTGATATCTTCTGATTTCCCCATGATGCCAAGTGAAGAGGCACTGAGTTTGAAGGTAGGCCTTGAAATACATCCTTAGGTACACCTCCAATTGACTCAAATGATGTCAATTAGCCTATCAGAAGCTTCATCCTCGTCATTTGGTTACATTTATTTTTATTTCTTTAGCGTCTAAGACATTGGTGGTGGGGTGTTTATTATGCTGACATATGGAATTGGAATTGTTTTAAGATGCCCAATCCTCAGTGTGAAAGCCCATTTTAGCTATTTGATTTTTTTTATTTTAGTACCACTTTAGGTATCAAAAAAATATAAAATGTTGATTTAAAAAGTGTATTTTGAACTTTACTACAAATTCATACATGTCAGTAAAAAAGCAAGGCTTTTGATGTCTCTGTCCTAAATCCAGGAGATATCTAAACATTTTTAAAAACTCAGGAAATGTAGATGATTTTTTTTACACATTAACCCCTTTTTTTGAGTAGACACAACAATTCTGTGACTCTTGTGGGTGTCCTACAGAAAAACGGAGAACGCCATCGTGTTTGAGTCTCCCTTTCCATTTAATGGTAATAGTTTCTAGGTCAAACTGTACTGTACGTAAACTGATTTCTCTGTCCTCATAATGTTGAAGGGGTGCGCACACATAGAACTACCTGGCCTGCTGCCTTGAAATGTAGGAGTGTTTTTAACATCCATTGTGAATGATAATATATTAAAGCTATTGTTCAAATAACTTAGTTACTAAAATTATCTCCCATTCGATAATCACCAATCATCAGTGTGAAAGCCCAATAGAAGTTATTGTCCTACTGCTACATTGGCCATCGGCTATGAGGTCCACACGCTAATTTCTCTAGCGTGTGGATTGCTGCCCTACCAAGCAAAAATGCAGTAACTGCTCATTGCGTGGAACTGAGATTTTTATTTATTTATTTACATTGGTTTCACAGTACATTTATCCAGTTACTGTTAACATGACCCCCATTTTCTCCAAAACACAATACAATTGAGGCAGGATACGTGTCAACATGATTAATCATGTACACTGCTCAAAAAATAAAGGGAACACTTAAACAACACAATGTAACTCCAAGTCAATCACACTTCTGTGAAATCAAACTGTCCACTTAGGAAGCAACACTGATTGACAATACATTTCACATAGGAGGGTAACAACCCAGCAGCAGGACCGCTACCTCCGCCTTTGTGCAAGGAGGAGCAGGAGGAGCACTGCCAGAGCCCTGCAAAATGACTTCCAGCAGGCCACAAATGTTAATGTGTCTGCTCAAATGGTCAGAAACAGACTCCATGAGGGTGGTATGAGGGCCCGACGTCCACAGGTGGGGGTGGTGCTGACAGCCCAACACCGTGCAGGACGTTTGGCATTTGCCAGAGAAGACCAAGATTGGTCAATTCAACACTGGCGCCCTGTGCTCTTCATAGATGAAAGCAGGTTCACACTGAGCACATGTGACAGACGTGACAGTCTGGAGACGCCGTGGAGAATGTTCTGCTGCCTGCAACATCCTCCAGCATGACCGGTTTGGCGGTGGGTCAGTCATGGTGTGGGGTGGCATTTCTTTGGGGGGGGCGCACAGCCCTCCATGTGCTCGCCAGAGGTAGCCTGACTGCCATTAGGTACCGAGATGAGATCCTCAGACCCCTTGTGAGACCATATGCTGGTGCGGTTGGCCCTGGGTTCCTCCTAATGCAAGACAATGCCAGACCTCATGTGGCCGGAGTGTGTCAGCAGTTCCTGCAAGAGGAAGGCATTGATGCTATGGACTGGCCCGCCCGTTCCCCAGACCTGAATCCAATTGAGCACATCTGGGACATCATGTCTCGCTCCATCCACCAATGCCACATTGCACCACAGACTGTCCAGGAGTTGCCGGATGCTTTAGTCCAGGTCTGGGAGGAGATCCCTCAGGAGACCATCCTCCACCTCATCAGGAGCATGTCGAGGCGTTGTAGGGAGGTCATACAGGCACGTGGAGGCCACACACACTACTGAGCCTCATTTTGACTTGTTTTAAGGACATTACATCAAAGTTGGATCAGCCTGTAGTGTGGTTTTCCACTTTAATTTTGAGTGTGACTCCAAATCCAGACCTCCATGGGTTGATAAATTTGATTTCCATTGATAATTTTTGTGTGATTTTGTTGTCAGCACATTCAACTATGTAAAGAAAAAAGTATTTAATAAGAATATTTCATTCATTCAGATCTAGGATGTGTTATTTTAGTGTTCCCTTTTATTTTTTTGAGCAGTGTATTTAATCTAGCAAAAATGACTAACTAATTTCTGACCAAATTAGCAGTTACTGACTTTTTGCTTGGTGGGGCAGAATGGATCAGTGTATCAATGTGTCCACATGGCTGGTGGTCTTGCATTGGTTGACATTAAACTTTTAGATTTTTTTTCATTCAGATTTTTATGATTAACCACATGAAACGAAAACAACATTATTATTGAAATGAAACGGTTCCACAAAAATGCACATATGACAATCATAACTCACACGCAGAACAGTTGAAATGTTTCAAGCTTCCCTAAACTTGAAACTGAAATAAAATTATTGTCTCCACATTTCCATGGTTGGATTTTGCCTGAAGGCTACTTTGAAATTAGGTAAGACATGCCTCATAATATGAATTTAAAAAAAAATTGAATCCTGATTATGTTTTCAAAATGCATACTGCCTCCAGCTCACATTGGATGACGTGTTTATATAGCCTGTTGCCTGCACTTGAATGGTGAATGAGAGGCACACTTTAATTACCAGTTGAAAAATAAAAACATTTGGTAGCTGCTAGCTATTTTTACAAGCTGGATTTGCCTGTTTTTGCAATTCAGTTTTAGCTTGTTAACATTTAGCTACGTGATTTCGCTATTAGTTTGTGCTAATTTTGTACTCTGGTTAGAGGCCCAATGCGCTTTTCTTGCATTTTAGCGCCCCCTTGTGTGCTATGCCGTTAATGGCGTAAATCCCCGTATGAAAGAAGGATGGTATGACGATATGAAAATCTGGATACCACCCAAGCCTAGGTCCTACAAAGGTTGTAATGATGAATTTAGCATTTAGATAGGCCTTGATCTGATCTGTCTCCAGCTCTCTTTATCAGATGGTCTGGTCACGGGCGAGGCTGTGATTGATGCACCCCCTAATAGCATATCAACACCAACTGGGAAGACTGCTGACAACATTGCCTTGCCTGCCTGCTACAGAGGAGGGAAGGAGGGATAGCGGGAAAGGATGGGGGACTGTGGAAAAAGGAGAATGGGAGAGAGGATAGAGAATGCATCCATATTGGTTAAAATACAGATGGAGAAAGTGAAGAGAATGATGAGGAATAGATGGAAAGGAAGAAAGAAGAGGGAGAGTGAGCAGTGGAGGAGAGATGTATGACGACGGGGGTGTGAGGGCAGGCTGTGAGTCTGGGACAGACCAAGGAGAGAGGGAGTCTGAGAGCAGCTGTACTGCAGTGCAGAATCCTGTTGTCACGATACCCACATTTTCTGCCATATTTGCCAGTCACAGAATGGCACTTGATCCAGACAGCTCTTTTGAGTTCAATAGAGAGCCATGCATTAATGAATCAATTATATAGTGATAAAATCGATTTGACTTAGTTTTTACCAATCTAACTACAGAACAACATAATAGTAATAATTTATTTGAATGATAAATCTCTATTAATAAACTGTTTTAATCAAGATGTAGCCTAGGTCTATTCCAATACAGGTGAATCACAGGTGTCTGGTGTAGAGGTCGACCGATTAATGGGAATGGCCAATTTTAATTTTGGCCAAATTCAAGTTTTCACAACAATCGGAAATCGGTATTTTTTGGATGCCGATTTTTGCCGACGTAAAAAAATATATACATATATTTTTTTTACCGAGGCAAGTCATTTAAGAACACATTCTTATTTTCAATGACGGCATAGGAACAGTGGGTTGACTGCCTTGTTCAGGGGCAGAACGACAGATTTTTACCATGTCAGCTCAGGGATTCGATCTTGCAACCTTTTGGTTACTAGTCCAACGCTCTAACCACTAGGCTATCTGCCGCCCCATTAATAAGGTATAATCCAGAAACTATCATTTCGAAAACCAGAACGTTTATACTTTCAGTGAAATACGGAACTGAACTGTATTCAATCTTGCAACCTTACTGTTAACTAGTCCAATGCTCTAACCACCTGCCTCACGAGGAGCCTGCCTGTTACGCGAATGCAGTAAGAAGCCAAGGTAAGTTGTTAGCTAGCATAACCTCTTGATACTACCCATCCCGGATCCGGGATCGTGAATAAAGCCTCAGGCTCATTAGCATAACGCAACGTTAACGATTTCTGAAAATCGCAAATGAAATGAAAATAATATGCCTGCTCTCAAGCTTAGCCTTTTCTTAACAACACTGTCATCTCAGATTTTCAAAATATGCTTTTGAACCATAGCAAATCAAGCATTTGTGTAAGAGTATTGCAAGCTAGCTTAGCATTTTGCGTAGCATTTAGCACGCAACATTTTCACAAAAACCAGATAATCAAATAAATAAAATCATTTACCTTTGAAGAGCTTCGGATGTTTTCAATGAGGAGACTCTCAGTTACATAGCAAATGTTCAGTTTTTCCTGAAAGAATCTTTGTGTAGGAGAAATCGCTCCGTTTTGTACATCACATTTGGCTACCGAAACGAACCGAAAATTCAGTCACCAAAACGTCAAACTTTTTCCGAATTAACTCCATAATATCGACCGAAACATGGCAAACGTTGTTTAGAATCAATCCTCAAGGTGTTTTTTCACATATCTCTTCATTGATATGCCGTTCGTGGAAGCCTGCTTTCCCCTCAGAATCCCATGGAAAAATACCAGCAGCTGAAAATGACGCACCAATTTCGACGGAGGACACCGGGCGGACACCTGGAAAATGTAGTCTCTTATGGTCAATCTTCCAATGATATGCCTACAAATACGTCACAATGCTGCAGACACCATGGGGAAACGATAGATAGGGCAGGCTCATTCCTCTCGCATTCACAGCCATATAAGGAGACAATGGAAAACAGAGCCTCAAAAATCCTGCTCATTTCGTGGTTGCCGTTTCATCTTGGTTTTGCCTGTAGCTCCTGTTCTACGGCACCCACAGACAATATCTTTGCAGTTCTGGAAAATTCAGAGTGTTTTCTTTCCAAAGCTATCAATTATATGCATAGTCGAGCATCTTTTTGTGACAAAATATCTTGTTTAAAACGGGAACGTTTTTCATCCAAAAATTAAATTGCGCCCCCAGAGTTTCAAGAGGTTTTAAACTTATCTTATAAAAAACAATCAATCATAATCACTAGTTATAACTACACATGGTTGATGATATTACTAGTTTATCTAGCGTGTCCTGCATTGCATATAATCGATGCGGTGCGCATTCGCGGAAAAAGGATTGTCGTTGCTCCAACGTGTACCTAACCATAAACATCAATGCATTTCTTAAAATCAATACATAGTAGTATATATTTTTAAACCTGCAGTATTTAGCTAAAAGAAAGGTTAGCAGGCAATATTAACCTGGTGAAATTGTGTCACTTCTCTTGCGTTCATTGCACGCAGAGTCAGGGAATATGCAACAGTTTGGACCGCCTGGCTCATTGCGAACAAATTTGCCAGAATTCTACGTAATTATGACATAAGGTTGTGCAATGTAACAGCAATATTTAGACTTATGGATGCCACCCGTCAGATAAAATACGGAACAGTTCCGTATTTCACTGAATTTATTTAAAAAAAATCGTAGAAATTATAGTTCCCAGATTCAACCATATTAATGACCAAAGGCTCGTATTTCTGTGTGTTATGTTATAATTAAGTCTATGATTTGATAGAGCAGTCTGACTGAGCGATGGTAGGCAGCAGCAGGCTCGTAAGCATTCATTCAAACAGCACTTCCGTGCGTTTTGCCAGCAGCTCTTCTCAATGCTTCAAGCATTGCACTGTTTATGACTTCAAGCCTATCGACTCCCAAGACTAGGATGGTGTAACCGATGTGAAATGGCTAGCTAGTTAGCGGGGTGCGAGCTAATAGCGTTTCAATCGTCACTCGCTCTGAGACTTGGAGTAGTTGTTCCCCTTGCTCTGCATAGGTAACTCTGCTTCGAGGGTGGCTGTTGTCGATGTGTTCCTGGTTCGAGTATTACACTGGCAATACTAAAAGGCCTATAAGAACATCCAATAGTCAAAGGTATATGAAACACAAATCGTATAGAGAGAAATAGTCCTATATTAACTACAACCTAAAACTTCTTACCTGGGAATATTGAAGACTCATGTTAAAAGGAACCAGCTTTCATATGTTCTCATGTTCTGAGCAAGGAACTTAAACGTTAGCTTTCTTACATGGCAAATATTGCACTTTTACTTCTCCAACACTTTGTTTTTGCATTATTTAAACCAAATTGAACATGTTTCATTATTTATTTGAGGCTAAATTGATTTTATTGATGCATTATATTAAGTTAAAATAAGTGTTCATTCAGTATGGTGGTAATTGTCGTTATTACAAATACATTTTTAAAAATCGGCCGATGTATCGGCGTTGAAAAATCATAATCGGTCGACCTCTAGAACGGAGTTACATGCAATAATGTCTCTATAATACTGTATGCTTGAATTTGTTCTGGATTTGGGGACTTTGAAAAGACCCCTGGTGGCATGTCTGGTGGGGTAAATGTGTGTCAGCTGTATAAGTTGACTATGCAAACAGTTTGGGATTTTCAACACATTAATGTCACTTGTTAAAAAAATGTGATGCAGTCAGTCTCTCTTCAACTCTTATCCAAGAGAGACTGGCATGCCACAGTATTTATATCATCCCTCTGATTACAGTAAAGAGCAAGCCTCTGTTGTTCAGCTGCAGCTTAACAAGGTCTTTCCTTGCAGCACTCGACCACACGACTGGACAATAATCAAGATAAGACAAAACTAGAGCCTTCGGGATTTGGTTTTTGGAATGTGGTGTCAAAAAAGCAGAGCATCTCTTTTTATTATGGACAGACCTTTCCCCATCTTTACAACCATTGAATCTACAGCACCAGTCACAAGTTTGGACACACCTATTGGTGTTTTTTTTTTAGGTAACTTTGATTAGCAGACCGTGCCGTTTGGTTGCTGTTAAGGAGGTTGTCATGGAGAAGTGTTCTATCGTGTCCAACTACCTTGACAATTTTAATTGGCTGATACGGAATTAGAACTGGATATAATCACGGCCACCTGGTGAGGATGGCATGGGGCTAAATAGGCCAGGTTATGTAATGGGAAAGGCTAACATGTAGCCTTTTGATCACATACTACTACTTCAATGATTTTAATTGGCTGATGCTTTAACTTTTTCTAATATTCGCAAGTATGGCCCCAGGGTTTGATGGAGTTTTTGTCTTGTCGGCGTTTTCATTCTCATGCGTGCACTCTCTCTCCTCTCCGTTTGTGTGTGTGTGATTTTGTGCTTCCACTTCACCAACTGATTTTGGCTGAGGCAATGGTCATGGTGTGAACATGTGTCACACATAATCTCTCAGCTCACTCAGGTGGCATGTCACCGGGGGACACCGTGGCAGGACAGCTTGCCACGCCGAAATGGGCTCGGTGCAAAATGTTACATCAAAGAAACTTTAACATGAAGGCTACCCGAAAGCAGCCTAAAGAAAAGGGAACCACAAATCGAGGTCTATTTCAAGATCTGGTTGTGAGGGCTACCTGTGTTACTGATACGATGCCAAATGGGTTCTCTTTATTGAGAATACATTGTGTGTCGCGGACTTGTGATCTCCAGGCTGATGATGTCAGCGGAGGGGGTTGGCAGGTGTGGAAGCTAGTGATCTTTTTCACCTTGCCAAAAGTGCGGAGATGAGGCAAGGACATTGTAAACAAACACCCACACGCCAGCTGAAAATGACACGCTGGCTTTCTCTCTCCATGACAAAATGGATGTGGTGTTTTATCATGTGCCTTCCATCCCTTTGTGTCCCAGAGATGCCAGGTGTTCTCTTCAGCCCGTTTTGTCTTTTGTGAAAAGAAAGTAAAGTACAACAATGTAAATTTGCTCCTCTTTTCGCAGCAGACTTTCGCTCCATTAGGCTCTAACACGGCTGCCGACTTTCACTATAAACTGGATAAATCCGGTCTGATTGACGGACCTGAGTCTTTGTGAGTTTATGATGGTGATGATGATGAGACTTTTGGTTTCTATCAGTGATCCTCAACCTGTGTCCCTCTCTCGTCCCCCGCAGGCCAAGTCCTGTGTCTGTCACATGTGCGGTGCCCACCTGAACCGGCTCCACTCCTGCCTCTACTGCGTCTTCTTCGGCTGCTTCACCAAGAAACACATCCACGAGCACGCCAAAAACAAACGACACAATCTAGGTAAGACAGGTGCGCGCACACACACACACACACACACACACACATACACGAGCGCAACAAACGCTTGAGAACATCACAGCAAACTGCTCATTGTCCTATCAGGTTGGGTGGTGCTGTAGTATAGCTCTCCTCCTATCCTATGGACAACAGCTTGAGTCCACACCAGCTCTACACTGCCCTCACAGAGGGGAAGCCGTAGGAATAGTGTTGTGCCGACATGGCCGTACTGGTCATCCTATACTCAAATCAACAGTTGATAGTCTGATCGGATGATACTCCTGATTGTACAAAACTGAAGTGTATATTTTTTTATATGCCTAAGTAGATATTGGCAAGATACCTCTCTGCACATTCTCACTGCAAAAAATTTGCAGATTAGAAGCAGCGCACAGAGGGGTGTCTGAACTTGCAGCGGGAAGCCAAGTTGGCTGTCAACCAGTTAGAATGCGGATCAGCGTTTCGTCTTTTTTTCCCCCTTACCCTTGCCCCGCTTGTTAAATATTATTCACGTTGATAGCTTCATAGCAACCATCCTCATCGTGTAATTTATCATGGTAGCAGGCAGCAGCAATCTCAACCGAAAAACACGCAAGGAAAAGTGATTGAGTGAAATTATGACACGAGTGTACGGAGAAATACAGTTTCACTTTATCCAATCAGAGCAGCAGGATCAACGTACAGCCCGCCCTTCTCTTTACAGACAGCCAGTTGAGTTATTTAGACCACGTAGAACCTCACACATGACTGCCTGATATGAGAAAGAAGCGTGCTAGCACCCGATTTAAAAAAAAGAAGAAGATATATATATATTTTTTTAAATGAGCACGGATAATTACAAAAAATTATTGGATCATAATCGTATCCACAAAATTGTCCATATCCGTTGCGATACTCGTTTTGTCCGACTACTTGGCACACCTCTAACATAGAACATGTGCTCTGCTCCTCTGTCTTACTTCATATTTGACACGTCAGACCTGTACAGCACCACCACAACACTCCGCCCCCTGCCAGGTCCCTCACCCACACCCCTGAAACATAAAAGACTCATAATTACCCCCTTCGCTTAACTAGGCAGGCCTCGGCTGCCCCTCCTCCGCCCCCTTTCACACACGGGGCCCAAACAAAGACTGCTAAGTAGCTAATTATACTGTTGAGGGTAATAATCACCCAGTAAATAAAAATGTATGTCCTTTTGTTCAGCTCTAGGGGTTTTATGGTGGCAGAACCCCAAATGAGCCAATGTCAAGATGAACATGTCATCAAACCTTGTTGGGTTATCGTCGCTGTACCACATCAGGGATGGAGCTGATGGCGACATAAATCACCAACTTGTTACGCAACCGAACGCAACATAATTGCAACACAATGCAACACGCCAGGACTGATGCCCCAGGGGCTATTGAATGTCGCCTGTGTAGTCGGCCACATAGGCACTAGGCACCGGTGGGGTTGCTGATTCTCTGTTGCACAAATGTGCCTGAGCAGCTCAGTGCATTGCAGCCCGGGTCTATTAGCCTATAGGGCATAGATAGATTTACGCTACAGCGGGAGGAGAAGAAAAGAATGACCGATCTCACTAGATGAGTGCACAGAGTAATTAACATGTCTTAATAAAACCCAACAGAATTCAGTTAAACCAGTTCCTTCATTTTCCAGTCATTTTTTTTTTAGTTCTTTCTTCCTTTCAGATGTTTGGTCTGTTCTTCCTCTATTTTGGCTCTTCGTGTTATGTTTCTCCCTGTATCGGGTTATTTCTCTTTCTCTCCCTCCTTTTTCTCGGTTCCCATGGTTACGCGAAGGTCTGTGGGTTTATTTTCATTTTGTCTTCTCTCAGCAAGTCTCACCTTGTTATGCAACTTTGTTCTCACACTCTCTCTCTCTCTCTCTCCAGCTCTTATTGTGCCATTAACAGTGTGGCTGTTATTCAATCTGAGTCCTAAGGCTAGGGTTTTACTTTTTCAGTCCCTCCATCCTATTTTTGTGCCCGATTTGTAGGTGAATTGCCTTCCTCGTTGATGTGGCAATCTGCAGGAAAGTTATATTTTCACTGCAATGACAGCATTATACACTTATGTCCAATATCCACAACATATTACAGCTGTAAAACTGGTTGTATTTGGTTTGGTGTGTGAATTGAATCCACGGGCAGACTTGATGTTGCACTCTTTGCTATTAGCTGCAGCTTGGTACTCCCCAACACCTGCAGGGCCCAGTCTGACATTTCAATACATTCGGTCACAGCTGGGACACCAGTCAACACCGTATCTATCCACATTTTAATACCGTAATTAATCATTCGGGAGCGATCATTTAGACATACACACAACCTGCATGCCCCGTGCTTTCTCCACATACACCTAATGATTGTTATGTCTGCCTCAAGCAGCCAATTGCATAGGCAGGTTGTCATGGGAACTGCAAACAGGTATTGGAGCTGCGGCTGCTGAGAAGGTGAGGAGGATATGAGAGGGGGAGAGAGAGAGGGATAGGGAGAGGTGCAGCTTTTACCTGGCTCTATCCTCTTTCTATCCCTCTGTCTGTGGGTACCTGCATGCGTGGTAGCTGACGAGTTGACGGTGAAAAGTCAGATTTTTCAGATCGAAGTGGTGTAAAAGATGTCAACGATGGCTGACAAATGGTGTTAGAAAACGGGCCCTTTACACTACATTCATAAATAGACATTTATCAAAACATTGTCAAGCGGGGATGTGTTCACATCGTCACATTGACTATAATCCCTCCCACTCGCCCCGGATCTTTTCCTACGCCAAAGGATGTTATCAGAAAGTCAAGATGTCAGCGCGTAAGCTGGCCTTGCGGAGGTAGAGAGCTAGCTAGCTGCCTACTCCTTTATCCAGGACTGATCTTGGATTTGCGAAATTGGCACCCTTTTCCCTCTGTAGTGCACTGGGCCCTGGTCAGAAGTAGTGCACTATATAGGGAGTAGAGTGCCATTTAGGATGCACCCCAGAGCTACAAATGAACAGAATGTTCCAATGTTGCCTTGAGCTGTTTCATACCTCCTTTTCCTCCCCATTTATCATTTGTCACTTCATTCTCTTTCTGTGTCTGTTTTTCTTCCAGCTATAGATCTATTGTATGGAGGTATATATTGCTTTGTGTGCCAAGACTACATATACGACAAAGAAATGGAACAGATTGCCAAAGAGGAACAAAGGAAAGCGTGGAAATTGCAAGGTAAGTTCTTCCCCTATTCAATCCCCCAGTATTGCCCTCTGATTTATACAGTGACACCTCGGTTATAACCACAGCTTTTGTTTTCTAAACTTTTGATTTATTGCTCGAGTTTAGCGGTCTCTCTCTCGCTCTCTCTTTTGGCCTGTTCCCAATCCCATTCACCAAGCCCTGCCCCCTGTTACTCAAGCATGCAGTTTCTCATGCTCAAGATTCACTCTGCAATGCATGCATTGACCAAACAACAGCATGCAGTCAACAGGTTTTTCCCCCCAAAAAAGAGCGACACACCTTTCCATTTTGCTTCTTAATATAATCCACGTTTTCTATCGTATACTATTCTTTTGTGTAATTTGCTAGTAAGTTGGTTTCAGCAAGCTACAAATTTGCCCCTAATGCTAATCGCTTGCTAGCTAAATCTGGGAAACACTCTTTTCACACCACTTCGATAGCAGGTTAGGAGATTGACGTTAAGGTTAGGAAAAGGGTTAGTGAAAATGCACCCCTAACCTGCTACAAAAATCCCTTTTTCTCTAAGTGGTGTGACGTGTCTCAGCTTTTTTTTAAACGTGTATTTTTCCATATAAACACACCCTATATGCATCGAACTTGTCTGATGCTTTAAGCGTACTGTTTGAAATAAGACACAAACAAGAGGGAGCCAGATATCAAGATAACTAGAAGAAAAATTGACCTGACCATCCCCATACCGCTCCTACTGCTGATAATTGTCTGCACGAGGAGGCGGCAACCTTTTTCTGATATGGAATTTCAATTTATCTTACCACTTCTACCTGATCTGCGTGCCAGTTATGGTTTTCATGTGCACATTTTTTTTGTGCAACGGTTTAATTTCATTTCTAATAATGTCTTCGTTTCTCAAAGTTATTGTCATGAGGTTAATTAAAATTATATCTGAATGAAAGTGATACCTTTTAGGTTTGTAACTTCTATTGTCATTGCCAATTTATGTAAACAAAAAAAAACTATAAAACATTGCAGCCTGCAGGTAGAAAATATCCATAAAGTAATGTATATCCAATAAATCACATTGGCTGTGCATGGCCTGTCTGCAACTAACTTGAAACATTGGTTCAACCATTAACTTGGGTCTGGCCTGAAGCTCATGCTAGCAAAATTGCAACATTGTATAAGATATTCTAGGCCCTCCGTTTCCTAAGCCAGTAAAGCTCAGGAAAGATGGATATATACAGTGGGGCAAAAAAGTATTTAGTCAGACACCAATTGTGCAAGTTTTCCCACTTAAAAAGATGAGAGGCCTGTAATTTCCATCATAGGTGTACAATTCAACTATGACAGACAAAATGAGGGAAAAAAATCCAGAAAATCACATTGTAGGATTTTTAATGAATTTATTTGAAAATTATAGTGGAAAATAAGTATTTGGTCAATAACAAAAGTTTATCTCAATACTTTATTATATACCCTTTGTTGGCAATGACAGAGGTCAAATGTTTTCTGTAAGTCTTCACAAGGTTTTCACACACTGTTGCTGGTATTTTGTTCCATTCCTCCATGCAGATCTCCTCTAGAGCAGTGATATTTTGGGGCTGTTGCTGGGCAACACGGACTTTCAACTCCCTCCAAAGATTTTCTATGGGGTTGAGATCTGGAGACTGGCTCGGTCACTCCAGGACCTTGAAATGCTTCTTACGAAGCCACTCCTTTGTTGCCTGGGCGGTGTGTTTGGGATCATTGTCATGCTGAGAGACCCAGCCACGTTTCATCTTCAATGCCCTTGCTGATGGAAGGAGGTTTTCACTCAAAATCTCACGATACATGGCCCCATTCATTCTTTCCTTTACACGGATCAGTCGTCCTGGTCCCTTTGCAGAAAAACAGCCCCAGAGCATGATCTTTCCACCCCCATGCTTCACAGTTGGTATGGTGTTCTTTGGATGCAACTCAGCATTCTTTGTTCTCCAAACACGACGAGTTGAGTTTTTACCAAAAATGTATATTTTGGTTTCATCTGAAATTCTCCCAATCTTCTTCTGGATCATCCAAATGCTCTCTAGCAAACTTCAGACGGGCCTGGACATGTACTGGCTTAAGCAGGGGGACACGTCTGGCACTGCAGGATTTGAGTCCCTGGCGGCGTAGTGTGTTACTGATGGTAGGCTTTGTTACTTTGGTCCCAGCTCTCTGCAGGTTATTCACTAGATCCCCCCGTGTGGTTCTGGGATTTTTGCTCACCGTTCTTGTGATCATTTTGACCCCACGGGGTGAGATCTTGCGTGGAGCCCCAGATCGAGGGAGATTATCAGTGGTCTTGTATGTCTTCCATTTCCTAATAATTGCTCCCACAGTTGATTTCTTCAAACCAAGCTGCTTACCTATTGCAGATTCAGTCTTCCCAGCCTGGTGCAGGTCTACAATTTTGTTTCTGGTGTACTTTGACAGCTCTTTGGTCTTGGCCATAGTGGAGTTTGGAGTGTTTGAGGATGTGGACAGGTGTCTTTTATACTGATAACAAGTTCAAACAGGTGCCATTAATACAAGTAACGAGTGAAGGACAGGGGAGCCTCTTAAAGAAGAAGTTACAGGTCTGTGAGAGCCAGAAATCTTTCTTGTTTGTAGGTGACCAAATACTTATTTTCCACCATCATTTGCAAATAAATTCATAAAAAATCCTACAATGTGATTTTCTGGATTTGTTTTTCTCATTTTGTCTGTGATAGTTGAAGTGTACCTATGATGAAAATTACAGGCCTCTCTCATCTTTTTAAGTGGGAGAACTTGCACAATTGGTGGCTGACTAAATACATTTTTGCCCCACTGTATAGGCTAGTTTGGTGAAAGAAAAATAAATAATCAAGTAGGCCTATTTTATTAACTTTTTTCTCTTTCATGTGGAGTGGTTATCGAAAGGGAGAGAGCTGGAAATATTTTTCAAATACATTGAGGAGACAGGATTGTGTCAAGGCACAGATCTGGGGAAAGGAACCAAAGAATTATTGCAGCATTGAAGGTCCCCAAGAACATTGTGGCCTCCATCATTATAAATGGAAGAGGTTTGGAACCACCAAGACTCTTCCTGGAGCTGTCCTACCGGCCAAACTGAGCAATCGGCGGAGAAGAGCCTTGGTCTCAAGCACCCGATGGTCACTCTGACAGAGCTCCAGAGTTCCTCTGTGGAGATGGGAGAATCTTCCAGAAAGACCACCATCTCTGCAGCACTCTATCAATCAGGCCTTTATGGTAGAGTGGCCAGACGGAAGCCACTCCTCAGTAAAAGGCACATGACAGCCCGCTTCGAGCTTCCCAAAGGGTACCTAAAGGATGAGAAACAAGATTCTCTGGTCTGATGAAACAAAGATTGAACTCTTTGGCCTGAATGCCAAACGTCACGTCAGGAGGAAACCTGGCACCATCCCTACGGTTAAGCATGGTGGTGGCAGCATCGTGCTGTGGGGATGTTTTTCAGTGGCAGGGAATGGGAGACTAGTCAGGATCGAGGCTAAGATGAACGGAGCAAACTACAGCAAAACCTGCTCCAGAGTGCTCAGGACCTCAGACTGAGCATATAATCAATGCGGTGCCTGTTAATTTCTCATCAAATCACAGCCTTCTTCGCAAAACGGGCGATGATTTAACAAGCACATTAGCGAAAAATCACTGTTGTTGCACCAATGTGTATCTAACCATAAACACCAATGCCTTTCTTTAAAATCAATACACAAGTATATATTTTTAAACCTGCATATTTAATTAATATTGCATGCTAACATGAATTTATTTTAACTAGGGAAATTGTGTCACTTCTCTTGCGTTCCGTGCAAGCAGTTTGGGCCGCCTGGCTCGCCTGCGAACTGTGTGAAGACCATTTATTCCTAACAAAGACCGTAGTTCATTTGCCAGATTTGTACATAATTATGACATAACATTGAAGGTTGTGCAATGTAACAGCAATATTTAGACTTATGGATGTCACCTGTTAGATAAAATACGGAATGATTCCGTATTTCACTGAAAGAATAAACGTTTTCTTTATTATAGTTTCCGGATTTCACCATATTAATGACCAAAGGCTCGTATTTCTGTGTGTTATTATGTTATAATTAAGTCTATGATTTGATAGTGCAGTCTGACTGATAGGTGGTAGGCAGCAGCAGGCTCGTAAGCATTCATTCAAACAGCACTTTTGTGCATTTGCCAACTGTGCTTCAAGCCTTGAGCTGTTTATGACTTCAAGCCTATCAACTCCCGAGATTAGGCTGGTGTAACCGATGTGAAATGGCTAGCTAGTTAGTGGGGTGCGCGCTAATAGCGTTTCAATTGGTGACATCACTTGCTCTGAGACCTTGAAGTAGTTGTTCCCCTTGCTCAGCAAGGGCCGCGGCTTTTGTGGAGTGATGGGTAACGATGCTTCGAGGGCGGCTGTTGTCAATCTGTTCCTGGTTCGAGCCCAGGTAGGGGCGACAAGCGGGACAGAAGCTATACTGTTACACTGGCAATACTATAGTGCCAATCGTCAATAGTCAAAGGTATATGAAATACAAATGGTATAGAGAGAAATAGTCCTATAATTCCTATAATAACTACAACCTAAGACTTCTTACCTGGGAATATTGAAGACTCGTGTTAAAGGAACCACCAGCTTTCATAGGTTCTGAGAAAGGAACTGAAACGTTAGCTTTTTTCCTTGGCACATATTGCACTTGTACTTTCTTCTCCAACACTTTGTGTTTGCATTATTTATTTGAGGCTAAATTGATTTTATTGATGTATTATATTAAGTTAAAAATAAGTGTTCATTCATTTTTGTTGTAATTGTCATCATTACAAAAAAAAAAAAAAACGGCCAATTTAATTGGTATCGTCTTTTTTTGGTCCTCCAATAATCGTTATCGGCATTGGAAAATCATAATCTGTCGACCTCTACCCGAGAGAACTGAAAACAACTGTGCAGCGATGCTCCCCATCTAACCTGACATAGCTTGAGAGGATCTGCAGCGAAGAATTGGAGAAACGCCCCAAATACAGGTGTGCCAAGCTTGTAGCGTCATACGTCAAGAAGACTCGAGGCTGTATTCGCTGCCAAAAGCTTCTTCAACAAAGTACTGAGTAAAGGGTCTGAATACTTGGGGTATTTCTCGAAAACAGTTTTTGCTTTGTCATTATGGGGTATTGTGTGTGGACTGAGGGGGGGAAAAACAATTGAATCAATTTTAGAATAAGTATGTAACATGACAAAATTTGGAAAAAGTAAAGGGGTCTGAATACATTCCGCATGCGCTGTACATGCATGCAAGTACGTATGTGGATTCGCCAGTTTGAACTTTGGCAGTAGAATGGCCTTACAGAAGAGCTCATTGACCTTCAACGTGGTACCGTCATAGGATGCCACCTTTCCAACAAGTCAGTTCGTCAAATTTATGCCATGCTAGAGCTGTCCCCGTCAACTGTAAGTGCTGTTATTGTGAAGTGGAAACGTCTAGGAGCGACAATGGCTCAGCCACAAAGTGGTAGGTCATACAAGCTCACAGAACGGGAGTGCTGAAGCGCTTAACGTATAAAAATCGTTGGTCCTCAACACTCACTACGAGTTCCAAACTGCCTCTGGAAGCAATGTCGGGAAACAATAACTGTTCGTCGGAAGCTTCATGAAATGGTCTTTCGTGGCCGAGCAACCGCACACAAACCTAAGATCATCATGCGCAATGTCAAGCGTTGGCTGGAGTGGGTTTGGCAGATGCCAGGAGAATGATACCTGCCCCTTAGTTCCAGTGAAGATAAATCTTAACGCTACAGCGTTCAATGACATTGTAGACAATTATCTGCTTCCAACTTTGTGGCAACAGTTTGGGGAAGGCAACTTTCCTGTTTTAGCATGACAATGCCCCAGTGTACGAAGCAAGGTTCGTACAGAAATGGTTTGGTTGGTGTGGCAGAACTTGACGATCGCAAGTAGAATCGCAATATTTGGGACCAAAATCTCAATTTTTTTGTTTGTTTTGTTGCCCTGATTGTGCAGCCCTAGTGCAGTACATTACTGCACCTCTGGTATATGTAAAATGCATATTCTCTAGAGATTCCACTGCATTGGCCATGTAGGTTTCCCTATTTCCTGTTCCCCTCCCTTCAGGTTTAAGGTAAAGCGACCCATCTAGTTGAATCTAAGTTCTCACATCCTCTCTCTAGCTCTCTGCCTTGCACTTGTTTTTTTACTGATTTCTTTCCTGTTGTGGTGTGTGTGTGTGTGTGTGTGTGTGTGTGTGTGTGTGTGTGTGTGTGTGTGTGTGTGTGTGTGTGTGTGTGTGTGTGTGTGTGTGTGTGTGTGTGTGTGTGTGTGTGTGTCAGGTGTAGGGGAGAAGTATTCGACGTGGGAACCCACCAAACGAGAGCTGGAGCTGCTGCGGCACAATCCAAAGCGTCGGAAAATGACGACAAACTGCACCATCGGTAAGGGCTCCTCCTCCCAGTGCTGCACTGTCTGGCTACAGCAAGAGTTGTCTTGTGCCACGTCTGAAAACAAACTCCCTGGTCCCTTATCCTAGCTTCTTATCCCTGCCTAGCCCATATCCTCTACCCTTTCTGTATTTCCAAATCGGAAGAATCCCAATAATGGGATAAGCAATATGGCAGATGGAAATTATAAGGCTTAGTGGAGCCATTGTCGTATTGAACCCGCCATATTGGTCCATTCAGACCTGCCAACACAGAAGGGTTAGTGGAGAGGACTAGGGCAAACAGCTCTAGTCTGCTTCTCTCCATATGGGCGTAGTTAATTTCCTATGAGGTTCAGTGTGATGACAGCATCTGCAGTACAGACTGTGTGATGTCTGTGGGCGGATAGAACCCCCAGTCTCTCCTTAATCTCATTGCAGAGACTTCTGTTGGCTGTGTCTGAAAAATGTGTTTATCTGGGTGTGTGTGTGTGTGTGTGTGTGTGTGTGAGAGAGAGAGGTAGTATGTTATTGATCAGGGATTTAAAAAGTGCTGTCCAGTGGAGAAATAAGACATTCCTCTCCTCTCACTCATCCCTCTTTAATTCTCACTCCTCCTCCACACAGCTATGGAGCAGCTCACACAGAGTTGGAGATGAGTGGTGTTAAACAGCATCGCAGTATGCTTCTGCTAGGTGCTAAACGTTCACTCTCGCTCGTGTGCTCTCGCGCGCTTGCAAATCTCAATTTGTGTTTTCGTCAAGATGCCATGTGGTGCCCTGTAGGGGTACTAAGGTGAGAAACTGGTCAGGGGCAACATGTTTTTTAATACACAAACGTCACTTAGAAATGTCCTTGTTTTTGAAAGCAACATTTTTTTGATCAGAAATGCAGTGTATATATTGTTAATGTTGTAAATGACTATTGTAGCTGGAAACGGCTGATTTTTAAAGGAATATCTACATAGGCGATTTCTTTCAAAAACGAGACATATCCAACTGACCCCAAACTTTTGAACGGTAGTGTATGTCATTATGTCTTTTGTTTTTGTGGCATTTGTGTAAAATGTTTGGAAGAGATCATTGAAAATAATGCCATTGTTGATTAGATGCTTCTCTTTCATTAATTAGGGTATTTTTCTCTTCAACCATATGGTTTCTCTAATGCAAACTCATGGACCATATAGATAGACATATAACACATCTATTCTGTATATATGATTCATTTTTATAAAAAGTTATTCACATCAAAATGTTTATTTGTCACATGCTTTGTAAACAGCAGGTGGTGGCTATTAGTGACATGCTTACTTACAGTTCCTTTCCAACAACAGAGTTAAAGATAAAGCATTCAATGACGTCGAGACACGAGGAATAAACGCACAGTGAATAAAGAATAACAATAACGAGTCAAAAAAAACATGGCTATATACAGGGAGTACCCGTACCAAGTCGATGTGCAGGGGTAGCAGGTGATTGAGGTAGCTACAGTACCAGTCCAAAGTTTATCAACACCCACTCATTCCAGGGTTTTTCTTAGTTTTGTTTACTATTATAAATAAACAATATAAGACATCAAAACTATGACATAACACATATGGAAGCATGTAGTAACCAAAAAAGTGTAAAACAAATCCAAATATATATATACTCTATTTGAGATTCTTCAAAGTAGCCACCCTTTACCTTGATGACAGCTTTGCACATTCTCACCCCTCTGTTTCCTGTAGTCCACGATCAGTTCCTTTTGTTGTGCTGATGTTGAGGGTGAGGTTGTTGTTGTCCTGGCACCACACTGCCAGGTCTCTGACAGCATCCCTATAGGCTGCATCATTGTCGTGTGTGTGTGTGATCAGTCCTACCACCGTCATGTCGTCAGCAAACTTGATGGTGTTGGCGTCTTACATGCAGTCGCGTGTGAACAGGGTGTACAGGAGGGGACTGAGCACACACCCCTGAAGGGCTCCCGTGTTGATGGTCTGTGTGGCGGATGTGTTGTTGCCTACCCTCACCGCCTAGGGGCGGCCGGTCAGGACGTCCAGAATCCAGTTGCAGGTGGAGCTGTTCAGTCACTGTCCTGAGCTTGGAGTGGACTATGGCGTTGACTGATAAGCTGTAGTCAATGAACAGCATTCTTACCTTGGGTATTGCTTTTGTCCAGGTGGGCAGTGTAGAGTGCAATGGAGATTGTGTCATGTGGTTGATGTGAGCCATGACCAGTCTTTCAAAGCTTTTCATGGCTATAGATGTGAGGGCTATGGGGCCATAGTCCTTTATGCAGGTTAACTTGGCTTTCTTGGGCACGGGGGACTATTATTCAAGTATAAATTACCAAAGTTACCATAGATTGCCGTAGATGACCTGTTATTTACCCAAATGACTGAAAATGCCAGTAACTTTGGTAAATTACCGGTAGCTTTGCATGCAACCCTACCTGTCAGGGTATCCCAGCTCGGTGGGTGTTACCCTGTTGTCCTCCTGCCAGTGTGAGGCTGCTGTGTTCACTCCAGCCTCCGTCTAGGGACCACTGTGGCCATCTGTTACGGCCATGTCTCCACTGGTTCTCATTTACTGTAGTGGTTTCGGCGCTGGAATTGATATTATGTCTCTTTCTGCATGTCTCTCTCTCTCTCTCTCTCTCTCTCCCCTATTTACCTGTCTGTTCCTTTCGCTCTCCATCTTCCTCTGCATCCTGCTTCTCTCTCTCTCTCGCTCGACCTCTAACCCTCCCCTCTATCCCTCAGGTCTTCGAGGTCTGATCAACCTGGGCAACACGTGTTTTATGAACTGCATCGTCCAGGCCCTCACCCATACGCCCCTGCTGCGGGACTTCTTCCTGTCCGACAGACACAAGTGTGAGATGCAGTCCAACTCCTGTCTGGTGTGTGAGATGTCCCAGCTCTTTCAGGAGGTAAGGGGGTTAAAAATATCTTTCTCTTTCAGGCTCGCACACCTCCTCCATCCTCCTCCCGCTTTCTTTCCCAGCCCACCTCTACTGCTGTCTAACGCTCTTGTTCTAAAGCTCTCTCAACCCAAAACTATCTCCCTCTAAAAGCATTGTAGTGGAAGTACTTAGCTAGCGAAGTTGTTGTCAGTACGTGGTGGGATTTGCATGGTTTTAAGTTCCTGTTTCATCCCGCCTCTTCTCCATCCCTTATTCTCTCTTATACCTCTTTTTATTTTCCCTCGCCTCACTTTCTCGCTCTCTCTCTCCATTCCCCCTCTCCTTCTCCCCTCACATTTAATGTTTCCGTTCTTTCTTCCTCCTCCTTTTTCTCATCCCTCCCTCTCTCTCTCTCTCTGTCAGTTCTACTCGGGCCACCGTTCGCCCCACATTCCCTTCCGACTGCTGCACCTGGTGTGGACTCACGCGCGCCACCTAGCAGGCTACGAGCAGCAGGATGCCCACGAGTTCCTCATCGCTGCCCTGGACGTGTTGCACCGCCACTGCAAAGGTTTGCATCATAGTACAGGGGTGAATGCATAGAATCGCGCAGGAACACACACACACACACACACCTACCTTTTTAAGACCTACCTTTTTATATATACACAGGGGCAAACACAAATATATTACACAGCCTTACACCCACATACAGTGCCTTCGGAAAGTATTCAGACCCCTTGACTTATTCCGCATTGTTACGTTTAACCTTTCTGGCGCAGGCGTTCTGCTAGCGACCCATCTCGACAACATCCGGTGAAATTGTAGAGTCGAAATTCAAATTACATCATTCATGAAAATACAAGTGTCATACATCAAAATAAAGCTTAACTTCTTGTTAATCTATCCGCTGTGTCAGATTTCAAAAAGGCTTTACGGGGAAAGCACACCATGCGATTATCTGAGGACAGCGCCCCGCATACAAAAGCATGAAAACATTTTTCAACCAGGCAGGTGCGCCACGAAAGTCAGAAATAGTGATATAATAAATACCTTACCTTTGAAGATCTTCTTCTGTTGGCACTCAAAGTTCCCAGCTACATCACAAATGGTCCTTTTGTTCGTTACAGTCCTTCTTTATAACCCCACAAACTCAGTTTAGCTGGCGCGTTTCATTCTATAATCCACCGGTTTCCCTCCTTCAAAATGCATACAAAATGAATCCCAAATGTTACCAATAAACTTCTCCAAACAAGTCAAACAACGTTTATAATCAAACCTCAGGTACCCTAATATGTAAATAAATGATCAAATTTAAGACGGAGAATCAATGTCTTCACCGGAGTTAAACAACAAAGAACGCGCTCTCATCCATGCGCATGACAACAAGACAGCCAAAATGGGAGCCACTTAGAAAAACTACACATTCTAGCTCATTTTTCCAAAAACAAGCCTGAAACTCTTTCTAAAGACTGCTGACATCTAGTGGAAGCCCTAGGAACTGCAATCTTGGAGGATTTTGCCTCATAATAAACATGACAGCCATTGGAAACTGTGGTAGGCTGAAAATGTTTATTTTTTGGATGGTTTGTCTTCGGGGTTTCGCCTGCCATATCAGTTCTGTTATACTCAGACATAATTTTAACAGTTTTAGAAACTTTAGAGTTTTTTCTATCCAAATCTACCAATTATATTCATATCCTATCTTCTGGGCCTGAGTAACAGGCAGTTTACTTTGGGCACGCTTTTCATCCGAATGGGCGGCAGGGTAGCCTAGTGGTTAGTGCTTTGGACTAGTAATCAAAAGGTAGCAAATTCAAATCCCCGAGCTGACAAGGTACAAATCTGTCGTTCTGAACAGGCAGTTAACCCACAGTTCCTAGGCCGTCATTGAAAATAAGAATTTGTTCGTAACTGACTTGCCTAGTAAAATAAAGGGAATTTTTTTTTTTTTAATTAAATCATCCAAATGTCAAAATACTGCCCCCTAGCCCAAAGAGGTTTAAGCCTTATTTTAAAATGTATTTAAATCATTTTTTTCCCCTCATCAATCTACACACAATACCACATAATGACAAAGCATAAACAAAATTTTAGAAATGTTGCTAATTTATAATAAAACAAAACACTGAAATATCATATTTACATAAATATTCAGACCCGCTACTCAGTACTTTGTTGAAGCGCCTTTGGTAGCGACTACAGCCTCAAGTCTTCTTGGGTATGACGCTATAGGGGAGTTTCTCCCATTCTTCTCTGCAGATCCTCTCAAGCTCTGTCAGGTTGTATGGGGAGCGTTGCTACACAGCTATTTTCAGGTCTCTCCAGAGATGTTGGGCCACACAAGGACATTCAGAGACGTGTCCTGAAGTCACTCCTGTGTTGTGTGCTTAGGGTCGTTGTCTTGGTTGTTGGTCAACCTAAGCCCCAGTCTGAAGACCTGAACACTCTGGACCAGGTTTTCATCAAGGATCTCTGTACTTTTCTCTGTTCATCTTTCCCTCAATCCTGACTAGTATCACAGTCCCTGCCGCTGAAAATCATCCCCACAGCATGATGCTGCCACCACCATGCTTCTCTGTAGGGATGTTGTCAAGTTTCCTCCAGATGAGACGCTTGGCATTCAATCTCCAAGCGTGCTGTCATGTGCCTTTTACTGAAGAGTGGCTTCCGTCTGGCCACTCTACCATAAAGTCCTGATTTGGTGGAGTGCTCTAGAGATGGTGTCCTTCTGGAAGGTTCTCCCATCTCCACAGAGGAACTCTGTCAGAGTGACCATCGGGTTCTTGGTCACCTCCCCGACCAAGGCCCTTCTCCCCCGATTGTTCAGTTTGGCTGGGCGGCTAGCTCTTTGTGGTTGCAAACCTCCATTTAAGAATGTTGAAGGGCACTGTGTTCTTGGGGACCTTCAATGCTGCAGAATTGTTTGGGGTACCAGATCTGTGCCTCGACCATAATCCTGTCTCGGGGCTCTACGGACAATTCCTTCGACCTCATGGCTTGGATTTTGCTGTGACATGCACTGTCAGCTGTGGGACTTTTTATAGACAGTGTGCCTTTCCAGATCATGTCCAATCAATTTAATTTACCACAGGGGGACTCCCAAGTGGTAGACATTTCTCAAGGATGATCAATGGAAACAGGATGCGCCAGGACTCAATTTCGAGTCTCATAGCAAAGGGTCTGAATACTTATGTAAATAAGGTATTTCTCGATTTAATACATCTTGTAAAATTTCTAAAAAACCTGTTTTCGGTATGGGGTATTGTGTGTAGATTGCTGAGATGTTTTAAATACATTTTAGAATTAGGTTCTATCGGGGAAAATGGGGGTCTGAATATTTTCCGAAGGCACTGTGCATGTACACATACTAACTTGTACAGACAATCAGATTGTAGAAAGCAGACTGCTCTACTCAAATGGCGCCCACGCCCTCTACTTCTGCTACAGTCAAATGGTGGGAGGAAAAGCAGGAATACTGGAAAGGAAGGGAGCAGCGATTGGGGGAGAATGAACTAGAGAGGAGGAGAGTGAAGAAAATGGCTGGTCTGCTATCTGACTGGATGAGCTGAGAAGAGGGGCTGCTAATTGACACAGACAAAGAGCCTCTTTACATAAGTGCTGATTGTGTTTGCTTAGCCCTGTGTCCTCCTTCAACATCCCCTCATTCTCTCACCCTCTCTCTCTCGATTTTGTCTTTCTCTGATACTGTGGTGGAGCGGGGTGGTGGAGTTCTGCAGCAGTCGACGAGCTTTAATTCTCAATCGTGTGTGTGTGTTTTGTCCCTGTGCTCTCGATGTTCACCAAGGAGATGATAACGGGAAGAAGGCCAACAACCCCAATAACTGCAACTGCATCATCGACCAAATCTTCACTGGGGGTCTGCAGTCTGACGTCACCTGTCAAGTCTGCCAGTATGCTCCTCCATCTTTCTCTCTGTGTGTGTGTGTGTGAGCTTGTAAACAGTGTGAAAGTTATTTCCTCTACATCTTTGTGCTTCACCCTTACTGTTTGTTTGTGTGGGCGTGTGTACTGTTGATGCATCATGTTGATCACGTTTCAAACCAGCACTTGTAAAAAATATATTAAAAAAATGTTTTTAAATCACTCACTCTCAGCCCTGGTCAGACCCCCTCTCTGCAGTGAATCAAGGAGAGTGGGACTGATTTTTAAAAATATTTAAAAAATTAACACACGCGTCACCCGTTGCTCCACACTGCTTTAGCAGCCAGGCACCTACTAGGCAATGTAGACTCTGACATAGTGTTCTACCTACATCTGGTGGACACATAGAGTATTGCACAATATTTACTCATTCACAAAGAATCAGTCATTTCGTGTTGAGTTTGCAACACTAATTGAGAAGCATTTGTGCAACATTTTGTAAATGTGTATAGACGGGTTTGTTGTTTAACAACAAAACCAACGTGGGCGCAACTATGGGGCAAAACAGACGGGGTTGGCTTAGATTGTTGACAACACGTAAACCATTTTTAATCTCCAATGTTTAATGAAAACATAAGTTAATTTGCACAATGAGCACTTGTTGTCTCTCAAATTCATCGTTATAGATGTTTGTTGGTTGGTTAGCTATCTCGCAAACTTGAGCCATATAAGGATTGACATGAAATCAGTCGAAATACCTCAAAACAAGACCTATCAAGAACAAGATGAAACTAGCTGAAACGAGTCACTTCACAGTTTCTTGTCATAGTTGGTAGCCATCCCGAATCACAACAGCTCCGACTTCTACCCCATTGAAGCGTGTGCATCGTTTTCGTGACTTTGTCAGCTAAGTCGTCTATATATACACTCACACTCGCATGCAAACTAACGTTGTTCAAGTGTTGTAACTGGCTACTTAGGTATTCTAGCGGTTAAGAGAGTGGGGCCAGTTGCTGATTCGAATCCCTGAGCCAACTAGGTGAAAAATCCCATGTGCCCTTGAGCAAGGCACTTAACCCTAAATGCTACTGTAAGTCGCTCTGGATAAGAGCATCTGTTAAATGACTCAAATGTAGAGGTTATAAGATGGATTCATAGGCTTTGGGTCAGTCAAAGACCAAAAGCCATTCCCTAACAGACTCCCTCCCCTCTCGTCCTGTAGTGGTGTTTCCACGACGATAGACCCGTTCTGGGACATCAGTCTGGACCTGCCGGGGTCGTCCACGCCCTTCTGGCCCCTCAGCCCCGGGGGAGACGGCAGCACACTCAACGGAGAGAGCCACCTCTCAGGGGCCACCACACTCACAGACTGTCTACGCAGGTATCTCATCCCTCTCCCCCTCTCTCAGGGGCCACCACACTCACTGATTGTCTAGGCAGGTTCTGCTCATCCCTTTATCACCGTCCCTTTCTCTATTGCTCTCTTTCTCTCGTTCTCTCCATCTTTCAGGGGCCACCACTCCCACTTTCTCTCTATGCAGGTAATCATCCCTCTGACTAATTCCTTCCACATCATCGCTTTAACCTTCTCTGTATCTCTCTGTTCTGCTATCCATCTTTCTATCATGCACGCGCACACACACTCGCAGGCACACACACACACGGTGTGGGTTCTGACCCTGGTCCGTCTTCTGCAGGTTTACCCGACCAGAGCACTTAGGGAGCGGCGCCAAGATTAAGTGTAGCGGTTGCCATAGTTACCAGGAGTCCACCAAACAGCTGACTATGAAGAAGCTCCCCATTGTGGCGTGTTTCCACCTCAAAGTGAGCGCGTGTGGTGTTTTTTTTTTTGTCAGTATTTGTGTAAAATAAATGTAAGTGTGAGAGCTCAACTTTAGTTCGTCCTTCGCACTGTAATATCTCTAACCTCTCTCTTTGTCGTGTTCTTTTTCTCCCCCCCCTCCCTCCAGAGGTTTGAACACTCTGCGAAGCTGCGGAGGAAGATCATTACGTACGTCTCGTTCCCCTTAGAGCTGGACATGACTCCCTTCATGGCCTCCAGGTCAGTCTGAACAATGAGCCAGTCGCACAGTGGCGGAGACCAGGGCTGCATCTCAATAGTCTGAAGACTCTTCCTTTATTCATATTATTCATCCTCTGCACTGATCCGAGAGACGTGAAAGTCAGTCCACTGATGGTCTCTTTGCTATGTAGCCTTCACCTGCTGATTTCTTAAATCAGTGCTAGTGAAGTGAAGGAGCCTGGGAAAAGGAAGCCCCTTGAGTCAATCGAGAGGCATAGGTGTGCGCATATTCATGTGTGTATGTGCTGCCCGACCAGCCATGTTCATTTGCCGTGTGTGTGTAATTGGTGTTTTTAACTTAATTAGCCAAACAAACACAGGTGTGCGCTCACACACACACACATCAACCCGTGACTCCCCATGCATATCCCCTGATGTGCAGCATGTCAAAACAGCACCTGCTGCTGAAGGGGACTCAAATGAACTCAAATGGATTCAGATCTCTCTCCTCCAGAGAGAAAGAGAGGGATGACTGGAACTGCATGAATTGAATGAACGAGTGTATGTATGAAAGGGATGCGCCATATTGGTGCGGAGGTGGGAATGTGATCTAGGATTAGTGTCAGACGAAGCAGTCAGAGGCCTCATTTAGAAACAGTGCCAGACTGGGTGAGGTGATAATCTCATAGCTAACTCAACTTTAAAGGGGTGCTTTTTATTATTATTTTTTAAATTTAACCTTCATTTAACCTTTATTTAACTAGTCAAGTCAGTTAATTCTTAGGGCTGCAATCCCGTTAACGGGATGATATGACAACAGCCAGTGAAAGTGCAGGGCGCCAAATTCAAAACAACAAAAATCTCATAAATAAAATTCCTCAAGCATACAAGTATTTTACACCATTTTAAAGATAAAATTCTCGTTAATCCAGCCACAGTGTCTGATTTCTAAAAGGCTTTCCAGCGAAAGCACCACAAACGATTATTTTAGGTCACCGCCAACTCACAGAAAAACCCAGCCATTTTTCCAGCGAAAGAGAGGATCACAAAAAGCACAAATAGAGATAAAAATTAATCACTAACCTTTGATGATCTTCATCAGATGACACTCATAGGACTTCATGTTACACAATACATGTATGTTTTGTTTGATAAAGTTCATATTTATATAAAAAAAATCTGAGTTTACATTGGCGTATTAGGTTCACTAGTTCCAAAAAGATCCAGTGATTTTTGCATAGCCACAACAATTCAACAGAAATACTCATCATAAATGTAGATGAAAATACAAGTTATACACATGGAATTATAGATATACCTCTCCTTAATGCAACTTAATGCAAAATGCTTGATTTGTTTGATAATGTCCATTATTTATGTCCAACTTTTGTTAATGCGTTTAGTACACAAATCCAAACGCTCGTGCGGGTCCACCCGAACGTCGGACGAAAACTTCAAAAAGTTATATTACAGGTCGAAGAAACTTGTCAAACTAAGTATAGAATCAATCTTTAGGGTGTTGTTATCATAAATCTTCAATAAAGTTCCAACCGGAGAATTCCTTTGTGTGGGGAGAAGCCATGGGACGCAGGTCGCTATCATGTGAATTGTGCGTGACCAGCCCTTGGCTCTCTGCCAGACACCTGGCTCATTCAGCTCCCATTCAGCCCCACAACACAGTAGAAGCCTCATTCAAGCCTCATTCAAGTTTCTAAAGACAGTTGACATCTAGTGGAAGCCCTAGGAAGTGCAACATCTTCCATATCCCACTATGAATTCAATAGGAGCTGGGTTGAAAATCGACCAACCTCAGATTTCTCACTTCCTGTTTGGATTTCTTCTCAGGTTTTTGCCTGCCATATGAGTTCTGTTATACTCACAGACATCATTCAAACAGTTTTAGAAACTTCAGAGTGTTTTCTATCCAATACTATGAATAATATGCATATATTATCAACTGGGACTGAGGAGCAGGGCCAATTGTGCATCGCCCTATGGGTCTCCCGATCACGGCCGGTTGTGATACGGCCCGGGATCGAACCAGAGTCTTTGGGGACTCCTCTAGCACTGAGATGCGGTGCCTCAGACCGCTGCTCCACTCAGGAGGCCTGCTCTGAGGATTGATTGTAAATGTATACGTATTGTTTTATGCTAGAGGGTGGCTTAGTGTGATGGTCTTTGTTCATTGTTGCTGACATATTGTCTGATCGTGTCTTTCAGCAAAGAGAACAGGATGAACGGACAGTACCAGCAGTCAGTAGACGTTTTCAACGACAATAAGTAAGTGGACCCTCCCTCTAACACTGAGTATACAAAACATTACGAAAACATGCTCTTTCCGTGACATAGACTAACCAGGTGATTCCAGGCTAAAACTATGATCCCTTATTGATGTCACTTGTTAAATCCACTTCAATCAGTCTTGAGTCAATTGAGACATGGATTGTGTATGTGTGCCATTAAGAGGGTGAATGGGCAAGACAAAAGATTTTAAGTGCCTTTTAAAATGGGGTATGTTAGTAGGTGCCAGGCGTACTGGTTTCCGTCAGAACCCAGCAGCGTTGCAGTTCTTTTCACGCGCAACAGTTTCCCCTGTGTATCAAGAATGGTCCACCACCCAAATGACATCCAGACAACTTGACACAACAGTGGGAAGCATTGGAGTCAACATGGGCCAGCATCCATGTAGAGTCTTTGCCTTGACAAATTGAGGCTGTTTTGAGGGCAAAAGGGAGGATTTCAACTACATTTTAGGAAGTGTTCCTAATTTTTAAAATTTATTTTACCTTTATTTAACTAGGCAAGGCAGTTAAGAACAAATTTTTATTTTCAATGATGGCCTAGGAACAGGGGCAGAACGACAGATTTGTACCTTGTCACCTTTGGGATTTGAACTTGCAACCTTCCTGTTACTAGCCCAACGCTCTAACCACTAGGCTACCCTGCCGCCCCAACAGAAATACTCAGGAACACATACTCCATAATGTTTGGTATACTCAGTGTATGTTGCATGTAAAGAACAATATATAATGACAGTGAATTTGCTCTGTTCTCTTGCTTTGATTTTAACCAATTCTCACCTATGTTCTGCCTCCCTTCCTCGTTCTCTCTCTTCCCCCTCTCCCCTTCTCTCTTTCCCTCCACTCTTTCTCCATGCCTTCGCCTCTCCTCTCTTCGTCCAGGTATTCTCTGTTTGCGGTGGTCAACCACCAGGGTACTCTGGAGAGCGGTCACTACACCACGTTCATCCGGCAGCACATGGACCAGTGGTTCAAGTGTGACGATGCCATCATCACCAAGGCCAGCAACAAGGATGTGTTGGACAGTGAAGGGTGAGCTCAGACCGCTGCAACCTCGACCTTTACGGTGCAAACCCCCTAAGCTCGACGTCCACTCCCCCGCGGAAATTGAATTAGCGTAAAAAAATATATAAAAAATCCCTACAGAAATCTGTCAGGTTAAGCTACAGATGTTTTTTTCTCATTGTCGCATTGGATGCATCTCAATCCACTGTATCCGCCGATGTCGCACCTCCGCATCTGCGGTGAACGAGCTAGAGTGGTGTTTGTCAGACCTTGAGACGTGGTGAAAAATGGGTTTTCTCACAAAATCGTCTGTGGCGTCCGAATGGGTTACAAACTATTTTGACCACTCTATGGAAGATGAGACTCTAACGAACGCGGTAGTGTTCTCCGCTTTGCTCTTTGAACCCCACAAGCGTCTTGGGACTGGTCTGGAGTCGGGTACAGCTGATCTGCCAACTTCTTCTGTCTGTTTTTCATCAAATTATATTTCAATATTTTTTTGGGGGTGCTTCAAGGGGTCCTAACATTCAAAATAGCTAAATGATCCTCTGTATGACCTTAAAACAATTCTATATAGCTTAGTAGAACTGGGCTGCAGGTAGCCTAGCGGTTAAGAGCGTTGGGCCAGTAACCAAAGGTCGGTTTGAATCCCTGAGCCGACTAGTTAAAAAATCTGTCTGTGCCCTTGAGCAAGACACTTGACCCTAATTGCTCCTGTAAGTCGCTCTGGATAACAGCATCTATTAAATGACTAAGATGTAAAAATGTAGAATCTCCCCCTCCCCTGGCTTAGAGGGAGCTTAGACTCTTATGGGTTTAAAGCTCATACAATCCGTACCTTTACCATTACGGGGTTAAACATATAGCAGATCTGGTGTCAGAGGTTAGGGGAAACTTCTACCTACTCTGTATTGTTGGGGGAGGTTTCCCAGACATCGTTTAAGCCTAGTCCAGGACTTAAAAAGCACTTGGAGATACTCCATTGAACTTGCTTGTTGTCCAGGTTTATATTGTATGGTCAATCAGTAGACTTTAAAGCTACGTTATTTTTTAAAAAATTTTAACAAACTTCAAAGCCACGTCATGAACACCTGCTATTAGGAAGGTGTTTTAATGTTTTGTACACTCTGTGTATATTATTTCATCCAAAACTCCATCTCCCCTGTTATTTCCATTTTTATCATTATGCAGTAGCTTCGACCTTGTGTTTTTCTCATAAGGAATTCCTCATGATAATGAGAGAAATATATTTTGAGTGTGAAATCTTACCAGTGATTCTTTTTTTCTTGTTGTCAGGTACCTTTTGTTCTACCATAAACAGTTTCTGGAGTATGAATAGCCAAGCTTCCTTCAGGACTGATGTCAACAGCCACCAAGAGTTGCGCAACAACAAAATGGCAACATAACACAAGCCTGCCTGAAACTCTACATCGGTGAAGATTTGAAGCTGTGGGAATGGAGGAACCCTGCATCCTTTCTAACTAAAAGGACACTCCACAACCAATCTGCATGGAAGCTACTACGTAGGATCTACTTGATAGGGCGGAAAGGAGGAAGAGGAGGGGGAAGATTGCAGAACGGCGAGAGAAATGAGGTGCTTCACTCTCTCGCTCTCCTCTCCTATCGTTTCGGGCAGATGAAGGAACAGTCCGACAGTGGCCACATCTCATAAAAACAGTCAACTTCACGTTGTATTATTTTCTGAAATCCATAATTCCACTCCCCCCACACACACACACACACACACACACACACACACACACACACACACACACACACACACACACCCACCCATCTCTCAAGTGACCAAACATTTCTGAGGGAAGACATTTGGTTGTCTAAGTTCATTATATGCATTGTTATTGCTCTGAATGCAAAACAAGCTGACAGATTATATTAAGAACATTGCAAACACAAGAAGAGATGATTATAATCGTTGTTTGAACTTTTTAGTTTTGAAAATACTGTATGATGAATCTAGCGCACATTTTGTTTTTTACTGAATAAAAGATGGGAGGTAGAGAAAGGGAGGTTGTTGTTCTGTGAAAAGTCCCCCCCCTCTTTCTTTTCTTTTTTCTTTGAGGGCAGGGAAAATATAGAAGTATATTTTTATAAGTCATTTGAATCCTTGTTCACGGTTTCCAATGTTCCCCCCCTCCCTCGAACCCCTGTCCTTGTTATGTTGTGCAGTCAATCGTGTATTTTTTGAAAAAATGTATGCTTCTTCTCATGAGACTGCTGTTGTGGAGCCTTTTTCACATTTGTTGGTTGGTTTGTTTATTTCTTGTGACGGGATAATTATTTTGTTGCTGACATGGTTGTGAAGATGTTTCAGGTGATGCGTTGTTGTGAATAAGAAAAAGACGAGCACTATTCTGACACGGTGTGTATCCTGCCGTGGCGCGATCCGACAGTGTTAAACTTTGGCCACATGTTGCTCTAATTGTGTGTGTGTGTGTGGGTGTACGCACATGTGTTGTGCGCATGTTTGTGTACTGAATCAGTACTTTTTTCCCCACATGTTAATTATGTATGTTAATGTATGTATGTTAAAAAAGAAAACCAAGGTATAAACTGAGTTCCTTTATCCATGTTGCTGGAAAAGATCAAGGGTTATTATGCTAGTCAAAAATACATCCCCCACACTTTATCTGCTGCAAGAACTGGACACTGATGGTGAGACACACAATAAAAAAATCTATATCTATACTCTCGTGTGCTTCAGGGTTTTATTAACTTCTACAAGACTTACTGGAGGTCTTTTCTGAATCATGGCACAAGGAGGCCACCCACATGTGAATGTCTCCCGAGAGATGCAGCAGGTGTCATTTGTTTGGGGTGAGTACATACAGGCTTAAATCATGTTCTCTGTTACTCCCTTGTGTCACTCCCTCAATACCGTTTCTTGTGTATCCTTTATCCTTCACCACCCATCTCACATCACAGTTGTTTCTGGTCTGCATGGTGTCGGCCAGGTGAAGTTAACCATAGATGTGGCTGATCTCGGGACAGTTTAGAGTTGTTTTTTTCCTCCTAATGGTTCAGGTTAGGATTGTGGAGGGCAAGCTGATCCTGGAGTGGGCGTGTCAAATCTGTCTAGGGTTGTTTTATTGTGATTATAATATAATTCTAATACTAGAATGGCCATGAACCTCATGATGGTCCAAAGGTCAGCCATGATGGTCAGGGAGTTGTGTAAAACAATGAATGTGAAGAATTGATCTGCTCTGTGTGTATCAAGGCACAACGTGAGACCAAAATGCTAACACAGTAGGCAGATGGTTGGAGTCTTACAATGTTAATTAATCCAAAGGAGTAGGCAAGGGAATGGTCGTGAACAGGCAAAACATCAAAACCAGATCAGAGTCCAGGAGGTACAGAGTGGCAGACAGGCTTGTGGTCAGACAGGCGTGTACAAAGTCCAGAAACAGGCAACACAAGAGTCAAAACCAGGAGGACTCGCAAAAAGCAGGAGAACGGGAAAACGCTGGTTGACTTGGAAACATACAAGGCGAACTGGCACAAAGAGACAGGAAACACAGGGATAAATACACTGGGGAAAATAAGCGACACCTGGAGGGGGTGGAGACAATCACAAGGACAGGTGAAACAGATCAGGGTATGACAGTATGGGTGTTTGCTAGCAAGCTGGCCAACCAGTTTTTGAGGAATGACACCATAAATGTGTCTAACTAACTGCCTACAAGCAAACATTCCATTCAAACAAGGCAGACAATACACAGCTTTACACTGGCTCAAATCAGTTGATAATATGACTGAGACCTAAATGCAACAAGTACTGATATTGTATCATAGAGTAGCACACCGTTTTTCATGAAAACTAAGACGTATGGTCTGTTTACATGTATTTTAGAACGTATTGGTATAAAACCAGTAGCAAATGTTTTTAGAATTACAACACTATTTTAGGTTGACTATAATTACATTACACAATTTCTAATACATCACCTGCCTTTTATTTTCCTGCATAATTAAAAGCAGGAAATGCATCACCTATGCCTCTGCCATTCATTCCAATTAGACTGGTTTTGGATTTCTCCCTGACCAAGATTGCTGCCATTTTCACCCCACTATGGAACTTTGAGGGTTTATGACATAGCCCCTCTAGTAATTTAATAGGATTTCTATGATTGCTGTAGTGTCCAGTCGGTTTCAGTTCTGCTCCGGTCAGAAGCTAGGCTGAGAGGGGGAACAGATTATTTTTTCTGATGATCCACAAGTGAGTCGTCTGGTAGGAGTGTGGAGGTCCTGGGGGACAGCCTGCTGGTAGAGGGTGAGAGGGGGTCTCTGCTGCTTCTCACCTCTGCCAGGCACTCTGAGGTCAGGGAAGCAGTGGACACACACACAGGTCTCTATTGGGCTGGACGAACGGCCCGCTGTCACACTGTTCAGCTTGGGCAGGGATGGATCCATCAGGTTGTCTAAAGATGGTACGAATGCATGCACACAGAGAAGAGAGATAAACAAGCTAAAAGAAGCCATGCTGAGTTATTCGATTGTGATCTAGGATCATTTTTGCCTTTTAGATCTTAATGAATAGGAATACATGGACGAGGGGACCTGATCCCCGATCAGCACTCCTACTCTGAGTGGCTTTATGAAGACATGCCCTGAGCTATGTTTTAGACTAGAGTTGTGCCCAAACTGACCTTTGGAGGACTTGCTGTGCTGGTTAGGCTCTTGGGCCTCCTGGCTTCCACGGCCCTGGGTGGGACTGCTCTGTGTGGCCCCTGGTCGGGGACCTCTGGCACTGGCCCTCCTCAGCAGCACAAGCAGGGCCAAAGACAGGGTCAACAGCAGCAGAGCCAGACACAAGCCCAGCAGAGAGTACACCAGGATGACTGAGTTAGGCACACCACTGAGTAGGGAGCCCCCCTTGGTGGTAGGGTTCTGGAAGACTGTCCCGTCCACAGGCCTCAAGGTTGCACTCAAGTCAGGCTGTTGGGCTTAAGGTGAATTAAATTACTTAAATGACTTAATTTAAATCCTTATTTACCTTGCAATAACATCAATGTAATGCAAAGTGAGTCTAAACAAATGTATGCACCATTTCCAAATGTCAAAGCTTTACTAATAGGAGTTTCTCAGTTCAAAAGATCAAAACCAAAAGCATTTAATCCCAAGGTTATCCTATTTAAATGTGACTGAATTAGAAAAGACACCAAATGGCACCCCATTCCCTAAATAATGTACTTCTTTTGGCCAGTGCCTTATGGAAGGTTGCCGTTCGGGACGTAGACAATACATTTCAGCCTTTGGCGTTGGGATGTATGGCAGCAGTTTTACGGGCTCCTGACCAATTATGCTATTTTGAGTTTAAAAAAAATATATATATATATATGTAATGAAACAGGCAGGGAACAGGTCTCGAACCATCGACCTTCGAGCCCGAGGTCCGGCGCGCTATCGACTGTGCCGCAAAAGCTTTACTCGTGCGACAGACTCGATTTCCGCGTTTATAAACCCAGGGTCGTTACAATAATATTTTTTATATATTCAGATTTTTCAGGGATGCTGCAGCACCCCTACTTGTTTTGATTGGGACAGCCCCATCGCGCATTTTTTTTAAACGAGTGCAGGGGACTCGTCTAGATAAATGAATCAATGTCAGATATTTGTTTTCGCTGAATCACCGTTTGGATATTTAGTAACAATTAGGCTGGGGGAAATGTTAGCTAAATTGAGGCGAGTGCTAATCATCTTCGTTCTAGTTTTCTCATATATTAGCTGATCAGAACAGTTTGCTAGCATCTTATACAAATGGATTTTTGCTCTTCACTCGCCTGTCATACTCCCGACCAAAAGCCTGTGATTTGTCTGATAATCAATGAATGTGATTTTTTTTCCCCCACTGAATCTCTGTCTGTACACAGTAGTTGGTTAGTTGATCTCCGTCTGGAAAACTGGAAGTTGTCGCTCATTTATTTGTTTGCTCATCTATCACTGATCAGAAACGTGGAGCATGAAATAATATAGCGGAAATCAAGTGTATTAACTATCTAATGACCAACGTAGAAGCCGTATATAGATTCCATTATGTTTTCCTATCGTCCCAATCCCACTGAAACCCAGAATCCAGACTCCTGTCTCACATGGAAACTCCGAACTGTATTCTGTAATCCATAGGTGGCATTATCAAAGCACGTCTCGACTATGCATGTCAACATATTGTTATACCCATGTTTCTAACATTTCCTCCGCTTCTCTGCGCTGTCCCATATGAGAGCTTTGGTAGAGAATATGTGATCATTAACTGGGTTAAGAGTAGATATGGATTTTTTTTTTTAACAAGAGTTGGTCCCCGTTATACCTTGACATTTAAGCATTTTCCTCTCTTCATATCCCCGTTATTCAAACTGATCTGCTACCTGTATAATCATCAATTCGATTTGACCAAATAGGACATTGTGATAAGATGCGTCTCGGTGAGAGGTGTAGGAGTCAGGCGCAGGAGAGCAGGGATCTCTGAGAAGCTTGTTAATATATATATATATATAGTAGTCCATCAATACAAAATTGGCACAGATGAAAATCCAAAACTACGCTCTCGAAGGAACAGAAACTCGTGCCAATACACGGAGGAACAACCACAGTTCTGACACTACATACAAGTGCCTAAATAGTGAAGACAATACAGAAACTCGTGCCAAACGCACGGAGGAACAAACTCAGTTCCGAAACTTAACTACACGTACGTAATAGCGAAAACAATAAACACCATAGATCATCGAACGCAATTACATACAAACTTAATCCTGCACGAATTAAGGCAGGCAGCAGGTGCCCTATATACACACAGAAATAAACGCAATTGAAACCAGGTGTGAAAAGGGACACAGACAAAACAACCAGAAAAGGAAAAAAGGATCGGTGGCGGCTAGTAAACCGGCGACGGCGAGCGCCGACCGAACAGAGTTACCTTCGGTAGAAGTCGTGACCAACATATTATGGCATTCGTTGGAGGTTATCGAGCAAGCTTAGTAACTTTGGTCGTTTTTCTTTTGTTTGACTGCCGTTACAAAGTTTGTATGATTTGACAACGCGTTGGCCAACTCGGGGACCGCTCTGTGTTAAGGTAGCCTACAGCTGAAATGCGTTGAATTAATTGTGGAACATGATAAACCTCAAAACCGGCCTGTTTAGCAATTCACAACAATGTCATTGTCGATCAAAGTTAGTCTATAATTTTTTATATCAGTTTTACTTGCTGTAAAATATTTACAAAGTGGCACAGCAACAATCTTTTTTTGGGGAGAAACCCGAGTAAAGATATCTTGGTTTTAAAAGCTTTAAATTCGCATTTCCGGGACAAATATACATTATTGAAACTTGGTTGATTTTCGAGAAACTTTAAGGGGCAATTTGAGATTGAAGTTCGAAGAAATGTTAAAATTATAACATTTATTCAAAATGAAGGTGTCTGAAGTTGAACACTGTTGTTTCTTTTTCCATATTCCCTTGTATAGAAATAATACTTTTTGTAAATTATCCCAAGTATATTGAGGTAACTATTTGCGTCAGCTTTTGAAGTATAATTGTGAGTATATATTTGAGTAGTAGGAACCCAATTTAAATACATTTTACTAACCTGAGTACCATAATAAGTAACTGAGCTAAAAACATTTGTAGATAAAACATAGAATATCAATTGACACTGAGTGAATTCAGAAAATTAAACTTACAATATTAGTTCTGTAGCTGATTACATTAAGTATATCAAACTTATAACATTAGTTCTCGGACTTGAAGGACATAAGCAGGTAAATAAAAGAACTGTTCTGAACCTGAAAAAATGAAGTTGAATTAAATAAATGTTTGAGATCCAGTTAGTTGTTTGCACTTAATATATTTGAGTTTGTTATACACTAAAAGTAACTTATATTACACTTAAAACATCCTCCTTGTTGGATTTTAAAAAGCTGATGCAAATAGTTACCAAAAATGTTTAAGTAAAAGGGGCACAATATTTTTTACAGTGTGGGATTCTCTGCCTCTAACCCTATTACGGAGTCACTGGCTTACTGGTCCTCTTCCATGCCGTCCCTAGGAGGGGTGCGTCACTTGAGTGGGTTGAGTCACTGACGTGATCTTCCTGTCCGGTTTGGTGCCCCCCTTAGGTTCGTGCTGTGGGAGAGATCTTCGTGGGCTATACTCAGCCGTGTCCCAGGGTAGTAAGTTGGCGGTTGGAGATATCCCTCGAGTAGTGTGGAGGTTGTGCTTTGGCAAAGTGGGTGGGGTTATATCCTGCCGGGTTGGCCCTGTCCAGGGGTATCGTTGCATGGGGAAACAGTGTCTCCCGAATCCTCCTGTCTCAGCCTCCAGTATTTATGCTGCAATAGTTTATGTGTCGGGGGGCTAGGGTCAGTCTGTTATATCTGGAGCATTTATCCTGTCTTATCTGGTGTTCTGTGTGAATTTAAGTATTCTCCCACTAATTCTCTCCCTCTTCCTCCCCTCCCGGAGGACCTGAGCCCTGAGGCCATGTCTCAGGACTACCTGGCCTGATGACTCCTTGCTGTCCCCAGTCCACCTTGTCATGCTGCTGCTGCAGTTTAAACTGTTGTGCCTGCGGCTATGGAACACTGACCTGTTCACCGGACCTGCTACCTTGTCACGGATCTGCTGTTTTCGACTCTCTCTCTCTACCACACTGTTGTCTCTAACTCTGAATGCTCGGCTATGAAAATCCAACTGACATTTACTCCTAAGGTGCTGACCTGTTGCACCCTCTACAATCACTGTGATTATTATTATTTGACCCTTCTGGTCATCTTGATTTGTGTTTCTTCAGTTTCATTAAACATGGATCGCAATAGACACGCTGCATTTTGGTCCGACTCTCTTTCACCTACAGATAACCGCGACATAATCACCCACCACAACAGCACCAGGCGGCGTGACAACAGGCAGCGGCAGCAGGAGATACGAAGTCTGGATTATACGACTTGGGAGGAAATAGATAGGTGGGCGGTCGACCCAGGGAGAGTGCCGGAGCCCGCCTGGGATTCCCTGGAGCAGTGCGAAGAGGGGTATAGAAGAATGGAGTTGGAGAAGCAACCACGGCGGTGCGGTAGGAAGCCCGAGAGTCAGCCCCAAAAATGTCTTGGGGAGGCTCACAGGAAGTATGGCGAAGCCAGGTAGGAGACTTGCATCAACTTCCTGTGGTTACCGGGGGGCTAGAGAGACCAGGCAGGCACCGTGTTATGCTGTGGTGCGCACGGTGTCCCCAGTGCGGGTGCATAGCCCGGTGCGGTATATTCCAGCTCCGCCGGGCTAGAGTGAGCGTTGAGCCAAATGCCATGAAGCCGGCTCTACTCATCTGGTCCCCAGTGCATCTCCTTGGGCCGGCTTACATGGCACCAGCCTTGCACACGGTGTCCCCGGATCGCCTGCATAGCCCAGTGCAGGCTATTCCACCTCGCTGCACTGGCAGAGCGACCGGGAGTATTCAACCAGGTAAGGTTGGGCAGGCTCCGTGCTCAAGAGCTCCAGTGCGCCTGCACGGTCCGGTCTACCCAGTACCACCTCCACCGGTGGCAGCTCCCCGCACCAGGCTTCCTGTGTGTGTCCTCGGCCCAGTACCACCAGTGCCAGCACCACGCATCAGGCCTACAGTGCGCCTCACCTCTCCAGCGCTGCCAGAGCCTTCCTCCTCTCCTGCGCTGCCGGAGTCTCCCTTCTGTTTAGCGCTGCCAGAGCCTTCCTCCTCTACAGCGCTGCTGAAGTCTCCTGTCTGTTCAGCGCAGCCAGAGCTGCCAGTCTGCATGGAGCTGCCAGAGTTGCCAGTCTGCATGGAGCTGCCAGAGCTGCCAGTCTGCATGGAGCTGCCAGAGCTGCCAGTCTGCATGGAGCTGCCAGTCTGCATGGAGCTGCCAGAGCTGCCAGTCTGCATGGAGCTGCCAGAGCTGCCAGTCTTCATGGAGCTGCCAGTCTGCAAGGAGCTGCCAGAGATGCCAGTCTGCATGGAGCAGCCAGAGCTGCCAGTCTGCAAGATGCCGCCAGAGCTGCCAGTCTGCATGGAGCAGCCAGGGCTGCAGGTCTGCAAGATGCCGCCAGAGCTGCCAGTCTGCAAGAAGCCGCCAGAGCTGCCAGTCTGCATAGAGCAGCCAGAGCCGTCAGTCAGCATGGAGCAGCCAGAGCTGCCAGTCAGCATGGAGCAGTCAGAGCCGCCAGTCAGCATGGAGCAGCCAGAGCCGCCAGACAGCATGGAGCAGCCAGAGCCGCCAGACAGCATGGAGCAGCCAGAGCCGCCAGTCAGCATGGAGCAGCCAGAGCCGTCAGTCTGCCAGGATCCGCCAGTCAGCCAGACTCTTCCAGTCAGCCAGACTCTTCCAGATCCGCCAGTCAGCCAGACTCTTCCAGATCCGCCAGTCAGCCAGACTCTTCCAGATCCACCAGTTAGCCAGGATCTGCCAGAACCGCCAGCAAGCCAGGATCTGCCAGATCCAACTACCTGCCTGAGCTTCCTCTCAGTGCCGAGCTTCCTCTCAGTGCCGAGCTTCCTCTCAGTGCCGAGCTTCCTCTCAGTGCCGAGCTTCCCCTCAGTCCCGAGCTGCCCCTCAGTCCCGAGCTGCCCCTCTGTCCCGAGCTGCCCCTCAGTCCAGTGGGGTTCTGGGTGAGGACTACTAGGCCATGGTCGGCGGCAAGGGTGAACTATCCAAGGATGCGAGGAGGAGGGTCCAAGACTTTGATAGAGTGGGGTCCACGTCCCGCGCCGGAGCCGCCACCATGGACAGACGCCCACCCGGACCCTCCCCTATAGTTTTTGGTGTGCGTCCGGGAGTCCGCACCTTGGGGGGGGGTATTTTGTGTTTGTCTTCATTTATTTGGTCAGGCCAGGGTGTGGCATGGGTTTTTGTATGTGGTGTGTTTGTATTGGGATTGTAGCTTAGTGGGGTGTTCTAGTTAAGTCTATGGCTGTCTGAAGTGGTGTTTATCGTTGTCTCTGATTGGGAACCATATTTAGGTAGCCATATTCTTTGAGTGTTTTGTGGGTGATTGTCCTTAGTGTCCTGATGTCCTTGTTCTGTGTTTATTTACACCAGTATAGGCTGTTTCGGTTTTCGTTACGTTCTTTGTTTTGTAGTGTTTGTAATTGATTCGTGTTTTACGTTTGTTTATTAAACATGGATCGCATTCTACATGCCGCATTTTGGTCCGACTCTCCTTCCCACCTAGAAAGCCGTAACAGTGTTCCGTGAAGAAACCCATAGTGGCGTGTCTGATGGGGTATGTACACTACCGGTCGAAAGTTTTAGAACACCTACTCATTCAAGGATTTTTATTTTATTTTTACTATTTTCTACATTTTAGAATAATAGTGAAGACATCAAAACTATGAAATAATACATATGGAATCATGTAGTAACCAAAAAGATGTTAAAAATCAAAATATGTATTATATTTGAGATTCTTCAAATAGCCAGCCTTTGCCTTGATGACAGCTTTGCACACTGTATCTAGAGGGATTTGTATTTAGCTGAGCCTGCTAGCTAGTTACATTTCGGTTAGCGAGAAATTGCTGTGAAGTCATCGAAATAACTTAAAATAACGATTAAGGTAGCCACAGTATGTAATCTAACTCAACACTTAACTACTACAAACTAATTTAAATTACAATAAATAAAGGTTAACGTATTTGTTTTCCACTGTCCAGTGGCAGCACAAGTGAGGCATTTGATTTGTGAACTCATCACATGATCAGCGTGTCATCAGCAACACTAAAAAAGTTCTTCTGGGTCATGGAATTTTGGACCAATTTTCAAAATAAATGTCTAAGTATTGGATCGTCAGCCAGAAACTATTTTGGAGATGGCTGTAGACTCAATTATTTAGTAGTGTACAAATTCTTATGACTTTGTGAGAGCTGTGTCTGTGTATGTGTGTACCTGCCTGTGTGTGTGTGAGTGAGTGTTTTACAGAGAATGAGAGAGAGAACATATGTGATACAAAAATAATACTGTTCACACTCACTCTGACATTGGTGGGAACACTCTGAGGGATGGTTGCCACACACCACAGCACACGTCAGACACTTCTTCAACAGCCTGTCGTAGTACTGCCCTGGGACTGCCTTACACCCTAGAGAAACTGGCACAAACATACACACAATGGCACAGGAATGGTATATGTATTATAAAATGTCTGTGTTTTGACACAAAATGGCTACTATGTATCAATCGCAACTGCACTCGACTATACTTACTTAACCCCACAAAAATGATCTTGAGATTCATTGATCTTTGTGTGAGCCTTTTACCACTGATATAACACCATAGAATGAAATATAACATGTATGTTATGTGTATAACTTTGAGGACTGAGTCATATGGACAATCGTGTGGTGCATTGGCCTCTCATTGACTTCTTAAGTGTATGTGTTATTTCCTCCGGTGAGCGTTTGTGTGTGTGAACTTACCACAGTACTCGATGCATCTGAGGTGGTGGTGAGGCTGCTGGCAGACCATCTGACAGGTCAGACACTTCCTCACCAGGCCATCCCAGAAGTGACCCTCAGGACAGCCAAACCCCATGGCTCAGCTCGGGTGTCAACTCACACTCTGACTCACTGAATGACAGGCAGAGGGAAATCAGGGTCAGTTCATTGAATCCTTGCGTAATCAGCTTTGCATCACTTGGTTGTGATTGATTCAAACCTGACACTAATCAAGTTGATTTGGAGGTGTTAGGCATCCAGATTTTACATTACTTTATGATGGACTTCCTCAGATTTTATGTTCTATTTTTCTTCTTTACTTTTAGATGGTGTAGGTTCGTCTACAGGCAGACAAGCAGGCTCAAACAAACTGTACACAAATAAATGATGAATTACTCATGTACTGTATATTATTCTGTCCAAGTAACTCTAGAAGGTATCAGAAGAGAGGACAAGCCTCTACCCACAACTTCAAAGATTTAAATGCACTTTTCTAGACAGAGGCATACTGTGCTGTGCTCCACTGGGCACAAAATCACTGAGCTGGAGAAATGACACGCTCTACAAGTAAAGTTACGCCTCGCCTTGGTCTTCAACTTCATAAAATTGACTTGTACATTTGTTCTTATCTGTGAATTTGCCTAAATCCCTCTCCAACAATAGCATTTTACGCCTTTACTGATTATCCATTCCTTTTACCACACATGATGTGATCAATGGTGTCTTTGTTGGTGGAACAGTCTATAGCATAAGCAATGGCTCATTGCTTACACCATGTAAGTCATGTATTCAAGGCAGGATGTTGATCTTTAAGTCTGGATATCCGATAAGTAAAAATTAAAAAAAAATATGTTCTCCTTCAATACCTATCCCAGGTGTTCTATGAATAATCAAAGACAACATCCATCTTTTAAAAAGTTATAAACCATGAACAGCTTACTCATGTCCCAGCTCACTTGTAACTAAAAATACATCTCATCATGGAATGTAATAATATTGCCCAATGTAATAAAACACAATATCGTATGACTTACCTACAGAGAGAAGAAAGACATCTGAGAACCTCAGCTTGAAATGTGCCCCTCTTGTAGTGACCTTGGGCTACATGTATTTGAGTTAGGGGCTGATTTGGGTGCAACCACAATGCATTTTCTGGGACTTCCCCCTTGCACTGAAGGTAAGCTCTTCTCCAGTTATGATGAGTCAGGCTTGATAGGTGTGAATTGTGACTAAAATGTGGAGTTTTGTCATATCTATGTATATACTACTACTAAGAAATATGAATTTGCCTACCTTTCCCAAATGTTGAATGAGACCGTAAGTCATTTTCAGTGGTGTGTCATTTATACATGGTACAATGTCAGTTTCATGTCAAGTTCATGGAGAATGCAGACTTGGAGGGCAATATAGCGTAAGGTTCTTATATTGCACTAGACTTCCATGACCATCTTATTATGCTATTTGAAAGAGCATGCACTCATCTGTCCTGCATAACCATATTCTGTTAATTTGCACAGGTGTTTTGCAGAATGACAATTGTCTGTTTTTAATAACGTGACAGGTTACATACAGTATGCATGCATATCTGTTGCATAAGCTACTGTTCATAAATATTGCTAGACTTACACATTGTTGTCACATGGAATCTGGGGTTGTTACTATCAACGCCGTTATGAAAAGAAAATGGGGATTGGTTGTCACAATCTAACTAATTTTAACCATATTGTTCAGGGTACATTGCCCCTGTCAGCATACAGTAAATCCAGTAGCGTGCCGTGGTTCTGGGGCCTGGGCCTTCAGTGAAGTCCTACACAGTCCCACCCGAATTAATCCACCTCTTATTACCATCATTATGATGCCATGGCTCTAGACACTATACATTTAGACAGAATCGCAGTATAACCAGGCGTTGCGTCACCTTGAAATTGACATTTTTAGTCAGAGAATTGCAGGGGAAGAGTACAATACCTTTTCATTGTGCAGCTTCGCTGCCCTGCGCGCTTGTTCGTTGAGCTGTAGATCCACTCGGGTGTCCCCAAAAGTTTCAAAAGCACCATTGTTTGTAAGTGCCCTGCCGTACTTTGGTGTCTCGTTGCTGCCTTGGTTAGACAACTCAGGTTTGCAAAGCCAGTGTGGCTCCAAACACCAAAGCGATCACTTGCAAATAATAGGCATTCCCAGCGGTACAGTTTGCAGTGCTTCTCGGAGCCTGTCTTTGTAGCGTCGGCTTTGTAGCGTCGGCGTCTACCTCTCCTGACAATGTCTAACTTTTCTTGAAAAGTTTGTCTTGAGAATGGCGTTATAATTATATCCTCGACCAAATCGATATCTTCTCCTTCCGCCATTGTGGGTTGAAAAAACAGCTTAGTAGTACGCTTAGTAGTAATTCGTAGTAATAGTAGTAATTCATTGATCAATTTCAGTTTCCTAGTTCTGAGACCTGCCCATATAGGACCTGCCTCTCAATATTGGTAATCCAATCAAAAGACGTGCAGGCACTACGCCTGCTAGCTGGCTTCTGTGTAACACTGGAGCCAGCCAGCAGGCGTACAATAGCCCACTCTAAACCTGATTGGTTGACACTACATTTTAATTTCCATTCACTTTAAGCTACAAGCGCCCGCACTGTTGATTCTGAAGGCAGATTTTAGACCCCTAGCAACACATGATGGCTGAATATGATTGGATAAAATATCTAACAAAGACCAGCCCTCCAAATCTCAACCTGGGGCTGGAAGCAGTGCAACCAAGAGGAACGCTATGAAATGAAGAGTGTAACTCTTACTCTGGGGAATAATTTAATACATATTGTGGGAAAATATATTTTAAAAAATATATATTCTGATGATGTTTAGACCAACAGAGAAGGCCTTGCTGGCCCTGACGGCCCACCACTGAGTAAATCCCAAGCTCTTTTGTGCTTGTGCTATAAAGAGCTCCCTTTGTTGCTTCTCTCTCACACACAATTTTTTTCTGTCACATACCCACACACATGTGCATACACACACAAAATATGTTGTTCTCAAGGCATAAAACACTGCATTTTCTCAGGAATATCGTTTGATCAATGAAAAGCTATTTTTAAGATTGTATGCCATATTTGTAACGGTTTTCTTGTGTCGAAGGAGAGGCGGACCAAAATGCAGCGCGGTAGTTGTCCATGGTTTTTTAATTAGAAAACTGAACATGAACACATAACCAAAACATGAATACCCGAAAACAGTCCCGTGTGGCACAAACACTAACACAGGAACAATCACCCACAAAACCCAACACCAAACAGGCTACCTAAATATGGTTCCCAATCAGAGACAATGACTAACACCTGCCTCTGATTGAGAACTATCAGGCCAAACACAGAAACAGACAAACTAGACACATAACATAGAATGCCCACTCAGATCAGACCCTGACCAAACAAAACATAGAAACATATTTCGTATCTCCTGCTGCCGCTGTTGCTTCTCCTGCTGCTCCTGCCTGTTGACACGCCGCTTGGTCCTGTTGTGGTGGGTGATTCTGTTACGGCTTTCTAGGTGGGAAGGAGAGTCGGACCAAAATGCGGCGTGTAGATTGCGATCCATGTTTAATAAACAAACGTAAAACACGAATCAATTACAAACACTGCAAAACAAAGAACGTAACGAAAACCGAAACAGCCTATACTGGTGTAAATAAACACAGAACAAGGACATCAGGACACTAAGGACAATCACCCACAAAACACTCAAAGAATATGGCTACCTAAATATAGTTCCCAATCAGAGACAATGACTAACACCTGCCTCTGATTGAGAACCATATCAGGCCAAACACAGAAACAGACAAACTAGACACACAACATAGAATGCCCACTCAGATCAGACCCCCCCCCGTTGGTCGTGTGAGTACCTGTGCTGTGTTGTGTTGGCTTTCGTGCCGCTTGTATTGTGCAGATGATTACGGGTCTCGTCCCGTGTGGTATAATTGTGCGCTTGTGTATTTATTCAAGGTACTCCTCGCTCTTTTGTTTGGGTCTCAACCCTGTGTTTTGTATACGTTTTTGTTTGGTCTTCATCCCCGTGCATTTACATGGCACACTAATTTGTGTAAATAAAAAACACAATTACGCATTCCTGCGCCTGTCTCCCTGTCACGTTCGACATAAGGAATGGACCAAGCCGCAGCATGCGTAGAGTTACACATTTTAATAAATAGAAACTCACCAAACAAACAAGCACAAACGAAACGTGACGTTCTGGACTACTCACAGGCAGCTACACAAACACAAGATCCCACAAAGCACAAAGGGGAAATTGCTGCCTAAATATGATCCCCAATCAGAGACAACGATAAACAGCTGCCTCTGATTGGGAACCATAACAGGCCAACATCGACATATAAAAGCCTAGATGACCCACCTTCAATCCCACCCCCACCTAACCGACATAGATAATAAAAGCTCTCTATGGTCAGGGCGTGACACTCCCAATGCCTTTATACCAACTTGACAATGGCACACATACACATTCCGTGTCTCAATTGTCCAATAATCTTTCTTTAGACTTTCTCCTCATCCTTAATTTACACTGAAGTGGGTTTAACAAGTGACATCAATAAGGGATCCTAGCTGTCATCTGGATTCCACTGGTCAGTCTATGCCATGGAAAGACCAGGTGCTCTTAATATTTTGTGTACTCAGTGTATGTACAGTATGCTTTTGCTGAGAACCAACCCTGGTATCCCCTCCTTACTTTAAAAACAACACAACTGCAAAGGAAGGGAATTTGCAATGACTTCACAGCTATACAGATCTGTGTGTTGAGTCACTGTGAAACTAAAACCGGTGACATATAATTGTACCCTCCTCTGCACCTGGTTTACCAGTTCTCTGTGTGCTAGTAGACATCATGTAGAAACAGGCAGCCTGTTTTTAAACAGTTCACCTACAGAAACCTACTAACTCTCAGAATAGGCCTACAAACAGATGTTCAGTCAAATAGGAGGAAGAAAAACCCAAACAAGTCAACACACTTAGACCTCAACAGCACTGGAAATGCTAACAAATTTGTCAATCCAAACGAGTGAAGCCAGCCATTTTTTAAATGGAACTGTTTTAATTGCAAATAGTAGTAGCAATAGTAATAGTAGTAGTAATAGTAGAAGTAGTAGTAGTATTAGTAGTAGTAACAACAACAGTAGCAACAACATATTTACAAAAAACAGACATTTGATATGAAACCAACATATATGCAACAGTGGATTTTGAACACAATAAGAAATCGAACAAATGATCTCAACCCAGGTATTCTCAGATAAACCATTTAGGATCTCATAATGTCTGTTTGTTTGGCTGTATGGACAAATAGCCTTCTTCAAGCCGAACAGAGTAAGTACAGTCAGGTCCATAATCATGGGCACGCTTGATAAAGATGAGCAAAAAATACTGTATAAAATACATTTTACAAATACTGAGCTATATTGTATGCTCCAAAAAATGGGAAACACTATTATGCTATGCTATTACAGTTGCTCAGATAAAGAGATTTTGTTGAACAAGTTTATACCACAAAAAAATCAACAACAAAAAACACAGGGGTCAAAAACATGAACATAGCACTGGTTCCAATCCAAGTGCCAATGCCATTTATCAAACGTTAGCCAGTGCTATGGGCAGATAACATGAAATATGCAGTGCCTTTGGAATGTATTCAGACCCCTCGACTTTTCCACATTTTGTTACGTTACAGATTTATTCTAATCGTTTTTTCTCCACATCAATCTACAATATCCCATAATGACAAAGCAAAAACGTTTTTTTTTAATGTTTGCTAATTTATTACAAATAAAAATGACATTTATAAAAGTATTCAGACCCTTTAATCAGCAGTACTTTGTTAAGCGCCATTGGCAGCGATCACAGCCTCGAGTCCTCTTTGGTATGACGCTAAAAGCTTGCCACAAATGTATTTGGGGAGTTTCTCCCATTCTTCTCTGCAGATCCTCTCAAGCTCTGTCAGGTTGGATGGGGAGCGTTGCTGCACAGCTATTTTCAGGTCTCTCCAGAGATGTTCAATCAGGTTTGCCTAGTTAAATAAAGGTTAAATATAAATAAAAAATCCGGACTCTGGCTAGGCCACTCAAGGACATTCAGAAACCTGTCCTGAAGCCACTCCTACATTGTCTTGGCTGTGTGCTTAGGGTTGTTGTCCTGTTGGAAGGTGAACCTTCGCCCCAGTCTGAGGTCCTGAGAGCTCTGGATCAGGTTTTCATCAAGGATCTCTGTATTTTGCTCCATTCATCTTTGCCTCGATCCTGACTAGTCTCCCAGTCTTGGCTCTCATGGTTCTGAGAGTCTTTAGGTGCCTTTTGGCAAACTCCAAGCAGGTTGTGATGTACCTTTTATTGAGGAGTGGCTCAGAAAGTTGTCCTTCTGGAAGGTTCTCTCATCTCCACAGAGGAACTCTAGAGCTCTGTCAGAGTGAACATTGGGTACTTGGTCACCTCCCTAACCAAGGCCCTTCTCTCCCGATTGCTCAGTTTGGACAGGCGGCCAGCTCTAGGAAGACTCTTGGTGGTCTCGGCACTCTATGGACAATTCCTTTGACCTGAGGGTCATGGTGCATTTCCAAATCATGTCCAATCAATGGAATTTACCACAGGTGGACTCCAAGTTGTAGAAACATCTCAAGGATTATCAACGGAAACAGGATGAGGCTGAGCTCAATTTCGAGTGCCATACCAAAGGGTCTGAATACATTTTAATAAATTAGCAAAAAAAATTAAAACCTGTTTTCACTGTCATTATGGGGTATTGTGTGTAGATTGCTGAGGATTTTTATTTTTAAAATCCATTTTAGAGTAAGGCTGTAACATATCAAAATATGGAAAAAGTCAAGGGGTCTGAATACTTTCCGAAGGCACTGTAGCTCTTTGGCCACACTCACCAGTGGTGGGTTTGGCATTGAATAACAGAAGCATATGCAGACAAGTAACTCATACTTACGGTAAAATTTGGTTTTATGACGCTAGTCCTGGGGTCAACAACATCATTAACTTTACCAAGTACCAAGACATTTTTTTGCCAAAAACCTGGTTACCTCGGCCACGAGTCTGACATTTGGCCTCAAATGGATCTTCCAGCAACACAATAACTCCAAGCACTAATCAAAATCCACAAAGGAATGTTTAATTTACCACAAAATCAACATTTTACAATGGCTATCTCAGTCTCCAGACTTGAACCCCTTTGAAAACCTGTGGTTTGAATTTTTTTATTTTTACTAGGCAAGTCAGTTAAGAACAAATTCTTATTTTCAATGACGGCCTAGGAACAGTGGGTTAACTGCCTGTTCAGGGGCAGAACAACAGATTTTGTACCTTGTCAGCTCAGGGATTTGAACTTGCAACCTTTTGGTTACTAGTCCAATGCTCTAACCACTAGGCTACACTGCCGAATTGAAGAGGGCAGTCTATAAGAGCAGGCGAGGGATATCATGGATCTGGAAAGATTCTGTAAGATCCTTCCTAACATGTTCACCAACCTATTTTTCATTATAATTTTTAATGTAAAGGCTCAGCCTTGTTATCCTCGCAAGGGGAGGGTGCAAGAATGTTATATTAAGAAAACATGGGTGATAAAAATGTAGAACCATATCTTTTTTAAAGGATTTTTTATTACTTGTTAAACAAAATCCACTTTCTCTGAGGAATTGTATTATCAAGGGGTCCAATAATCATGGACCTTACTGTATATCCAGTGTATCCACAGTGGTTTGTCTGACCATTGCAAAGTAGTTTGTATATCTATATCTAGCTAATATCCTTGGGGCGATCACATTACATAATTTCAAAAACGAACCATGTGAGGGAGACATTTAGTAACATTTTTGGTGATATCTCAACCAGATTTTACGTGTTACAGTAACCACCCACTGGGCAAATACAGGTTGAATCAACATTGTTTCCACAGCATTTCAACCCCAAAAATCTATGTGATGACATTGAATCAACGTGGAAAACTGATTGGATTTGCAAAAAGTCATCAACGTAGAGCCATTTTGTGTTTGTTTTTTTACCATTTTTTTTTATCTAAATCCAATGACATGGAGAAATGTTTTGTTAATTTCATGTTGAATTCACATTAGATGACAACTCAACCAAATGTAAATCAAATCTAGGTGTTGAACTGATGTCTGTGCCCAGTGGGCAGGTTTCCTTCCAACCTTTTCATGCAAGTAAAGTACATGTCAGATAAAACTTTTCATGAGGGGCCTGATGGAAACTGCTAATTTGTCGGTAAACTTTCCAGATGTTGACTAAACAAAATACGCTAGACAAGGTGGAATCTTTGATGTCGGTAAAATGTATTTTGTGAGAAATTATGGTGGAAATGCTTTTATGAGCAAATATTGATATAATAACAATTATTTCAAAGTAAATTGGAGTCACACAATGATATTGTGTGGTCCTCCCACTACTACCTGGGAAGGTATGCAGTTTATTAGGCTACAAATTAAATCAATTATTATGAACTTCACAGGGTGGTGAAAGTGCACGGTGATGAGCTTAATGCTAATTTCCAATAAATATTGAGGGTTTTATTCTGGTGAGATGATGAACAATCCTTGGTTTCTGTTTAACAAATAAAAAGAATCTAGTTATTTTGTTCATAATAATCTCATTGTGTATAGTAGGTAGCCTACCCGCACTGTATCTACGAGTGCGAGGTGTTGGCTAGAGCTCATGTGCCAAGGCAAGAGTGGACACATTTGTTATTGTCACGCACTGACCATAGAGAGCTGTTTATTCTCTATGTTGGTTAGGTCGGGGTGTGATTAAGGGTGGGTTATCTAGGGGAATTATATGTCTATGTTGGTCTGGTATGGTTTCAATCAAAGGCAGCTGTTTATTGTTGTCTCTGATTGGGGAATATATTTAGGTAGCCATTTCCCCATTGTGCTTTGTGGGATCTTGTCTATGTATAGTTGCCTGTGAGCATTATTATAGCTTCACGGTTTGTTTGTTCGCTTTGATGTTTTGTTCTTTGAAGTTTTCTATTCCAAAACAAAGGATGGAAACATACCACGCTGCATCTTGGTCTACTCCTTATGATGAACGTGACAGTTATACAACATTTTTTTGTGAAAAAAACATCAGTAAATACCATGGAAACCCATTTAACTTGTATTTTTTATTTGCTACATGGATACATGGAATTTAACCGCAAAAGTTTTTTTTTGTGCATTACGTCATCATGCAGCCATTTACGCACAAGTCAATTTGATGGAAACACATTTCCTTTGGAATTTTTTTATGCAGATTTTTGAATATTCACATGAAAATCTGTCGCTAATTGGATGGAAAGCTAGTTAGTATTAGCCATTCAATATGAACTCAACACATTCAAATACATATTCCTCCATTTCTATGGCCATTGGGAGTAAAACATAATCTCTAAACATCTTTCTAATAATAGGCTAACTGTGTGCCACTGCTGCTAACGCAAACTCTCAAATAAAACTAACCAACCATTTTACACGTACAGGGTTTCAAAGACAACAATCTGTAAAAGTGTCAGAGAAGATGCCAAAATAAAGGAAACACCGACATAACGTGTATAAATAGGGCATTGGGCCACCACGAGCCAATGGGGCGGCGCACAATTGGCCCAGCGTCATCCGGGTTAGGGGAGGATTTGGGCGGCAGGGATCTCCTTGTCCCATCGCGCTCTACCGACTCCTGTGGCGGGCCGGGCGCATGCACACTGACACTGTCACCAGGTGTACGGTGTTTCCTCCGACACATTGGTGTAGCTGGAATGCTGTTCATTGACTATAGCTCAGCGATCAACACCATAGTGCCCACAAAGCTCATCACTAAGCTAAGGACCCTGGCACTAAACACCTCCCTCTGCAACTGGATCCTGAACTTCCTGACGGGCCGCCCCCAGGTGGTAAGGGTAGGCAACAAAACATAAGCCACGCGGATCCTCAACACGGAGGCCCCTCAGGGGTGGGTACTTAGTCCCCTCCTGTACTCACTCTTCACCCACGACTGCGTGGCCAAGCACGACTCCAACACCATCATTAAGTTTGCTGTAGACACAACAGATCACCGACAACAATGAGACAGCCTATAGGGAGGAGGTCAGAGACCTGGCAGTGTGGTGCCAGGACAACAGCCTCTTCCTCAACATGAGCAAGACAAAAGAGCTGATCCTGGACTACAGGAAAAGATGCGCCGAACACGCCCCCTTTCACATCGATGGGGCTGTAGTGAAGAGGGTTGAGTTTCAAGTTCCTTGGTGTCCACATCACCAACAAACAATCTTGGTCCAAACATGCCAAGTTGTGAAGTTGTGAAGGGGGCATAACAACACCTTTTCCCTCTCAGAAGACTGAAAAGATTTGGCATGGGTCACCAGATCCTCAAAAAGTTCTACATCTGCTACATCGAGAGCATCCTGATGGGTTGCATCACCGCCTGGTATGACAACTGCTCGGTAAGGCGCTACAGAGGGTAGTGCGTACGGCCCAGTACATCACTGGGGCCAAGCTCCCTGCCATCCAGGACCTATTTACTGTCAGAGGAAGGCCCAAAAAATTGTCAAAGACTCCAGTCACCCAAGTCATGAACTGTTCTCTCTGCTATACCGCATGGCAAGCGGTACCGGAGCACCAAGTCTAGGTCCAAAAGGGTCCTTAACAACTTCAACCCCCAGGCCACTGCTGAACAATTAATCAAATGGCCACCCGGACTAATTACACTGCTGCTACTCACTGTTTATTATTTATGCATAGTCACTTTACACCTACCGACAGGTAAAAATTACCTTGACTAACCTGTACCCTCTCACATTGACTCGGTACCGGTACCCCCTTTATATAGCCTTGTTATTGTTATTTTATTGTGTTTTTATTGTGTTTTTATTATTACATTTTTCACATTAGTTTATTTAGTAAATGTTTTCTTAACTCGATTAAGGGCTTGTAAGTAAGCGTTTCACGGTAAGATCTACACCTGTTGATTTCGGCATATGTGACAAATCAAATTAGATTTGACTTGCTCATTTGAGACCCCTCTCTCAAAGTCACTGAGATTTCTAGACCACTGAGATCTCTAAAATGGAACTGGGCATTTTTATACATGACTCTAAGCATGGATTTGAATTGCTTAATTAACTCAGGAACCACACCTGTGTGGAAGCACTTGCTTTCAATATACTTTGTATCCCTCATTTACTCAAGTGTTTCCTTTATTTTGGCAGTACATTGTAGTGTTCTGTACATTGTACCTGATAACTGTCTTTGGTTAGTACATTATGACCCCAGTAAATTACGACCACATACCCCAACTATTTCTTGCCCCAGTAGACTACCTCATATAACATTTGAGGATGTTTTTCAAGAAGCACATTATCAATTAAATGTATTATTATTATTATTTATTATAACTACATTAAAAAAGACTCTTTATCACAACAATCACAATGCCTACATGTAATAATTTCACTTGCTGAGCAGGGATATGCTCTGTATTCAACTGCATTTGTTAGCCTGAGTGCCAGTCTGTTTATGCTATCATGCCAACTCCTTGTCACTCGTTGCCAGGCCAGACATGTTTTGTTTGACAATGACAGCGGTGGAGTTGGCAAGAGCACAAACAGATCTTGGATCAGGCTACTGCACTGCACCTCGGAGCGCAAGAAGAGCAGCTGATATTGAGAAAAACACTGTGAGAAGAATACTGTTGGTCTGATGATGAGTACTGCTCCTTCATTTCACTGACATTCAATAGTATAGTACCCCTGTATCGTTTAGAGTTCAACCACTTGTGACACTTGAACCTGAGAGATAGACACTTGACATGATGGAGGGGATGGTATGGTTTGACCTCTGCATTTTGCGGTTTCTTTTAAACATTAACATCCTGTTTACATAATGGAAAAGACTGTATTTGAGTACAGTGTATGACCATGTTCGACCCCTTCCTCTAACTCTCTGTGGCTACTTTGTTCAGTTAGTAATCTTTACATAAATGAATTGTATATATGTCATCTCTCCAGACGACCATCTATAATATAATGCTTGTTTAAGGTTCAGGAGCGTTCACTGGGCGCTTCCTTAACTAATTAAGTCGATTTTAACGTAACACTAGCACAACTGATACGTAGTAATGAATAGACTAGATAGATAAATATGTGCACATTGACACAGTGTTTTGTACATACCCTAATCGTGAGTTATGGTTAACAGAAAGGGTGAGTGATATCAAGCGGCAGTCCCACACACACACACGCATAAACACACACACACACACATTGCTCTGTATTACGAAAGTGCAGTATAATTACTGTCCAATAAACTATAATCCATCTGAGAACTCACACGTGACAATAAACACATTATGACACATCATTAACAACATTTTACACGGCGCTTACTGTTTGCAAGCTGAAGGAAAGCAAGCGACCAAGAGAGAAAGATTGCTCCCACTTAGAGGACAATAGTGCTTACTGTAGATGGATATATGACCTCATATCTTATATCTGTCCTCCTTGTTCTCATTTAAGACCCCCTGCTCCCCTGTAACAGGAGCAAGCATTGGTAACGGAGAATCCTAATGGTTGTGAACTCATCACTTGTTCTCCTCAATGTGTCTGGAACTGTGTGTGTGTGTGTGTGTGTGTGTGTGTGTGTGTGTGTGTGTGTGTGTGTGTGTGTGTGTGTGTGTGTGTGTGTGTGTGTGTGTGTGTGTGTGTGTGTGTGTGTGTAGGAACAAGGTAGGGATTCAACTATTTATAGACAGTTCATTTTGAACAGTGCACCCAAAGGTTAGCACGTTATAGCCCTTCACAAATGAACAACACATAGAGAGAAGGCTTAGGTTCCATCCTTCCGTGTGCTATACTAAACCCTCATCCTCTTGGGTTAAATCTATCTACAGGCCAGATAACCTACTGTACATGAGCGAGAGCGTTCTCGCGCCTCTGGCATAATGATGCTAATTACAACGCCTGATTTCACCACTTTAATGGGCTGTGAAATTTGTGGCTCACACACACGCTAACACGTTAAGGCCTTCCAGAGAAAATACATGAGATACACACTTAAACACATACACACACACACACACACACACAGGAAGGCAGGCAAGTACACAGGCACACACACACACACACACACACAAACACACAAACACATAACCATGGATTCCCTATCCGTACACATTGGAGAGATAACAACGTTGCCCTTGGACTGTGGTATTGAAGCCCACCCATCTCTCTACCAACCAAAACACTGCAGCTATAGCTCCCCCACTCCTTTGGCTAGGTATCATCACTCCATGATGCAATGCTGTTCATTCAGAAAACATCAGCGTCACTCTGAAAGCATAGAATTGATGCTGACACACAACTCATTCTGCTGAGTATCAACAAGATTGGCCCCAAGACAGTGGGAAAATGTTATACCAGATTATGAACTGTATACAATAGCTATATGAACCGCCCATGTCAGAGACTGTGTGTGTGTGTGCTTTTGCATGTGTGAGGTGAAAGGTTCACGAACAGAAGGGATCAGTCCTGCCTGTCTTATTTCAACACTATTACATTGACAAGGATAGGATGTGATGCAATCTGACACGGTTTGGGAGTAAGTAAAATCCACAAATGAGAAAGATATATCTAGAGAGACCAAAACCTGCAGGTGGGCTGGGCCTTTCCAATTATTTACACTACCACTGGTAGTGGTATACATAATTAAATGTGTTTATTTGGTTTCGACATTTCAAAACAAGGATGGTCCAATTTGGGCTTTCATGGAGATACAGTCAAGCCTTCCAACTACTCCTGTCTCGTTCCTGTGCTCCCCACTGCCCATGAACCTTGGCACCCATGTTTTGAATCTCATTGTCAAGAACCTAAGAAATCTGGTCCCAATTATGAAATTGTCTTTAACAACCAAAGTGCTTCTTTTTCCCCATTCACATCTAATCATGTCTACCGGGCATCGCAGATTGACACATCGGCTCATTCAAAACTCTGAGGGTTGACCATAATATTCCCCAACACCCACTTTTTTAGGTACCTGTAAACTCACAGCTTTGCTAAAAAAAACGTTCCCTTCATTTCCAGTCGACCCCGCTAAGTGTCCAGTCGAGAAGTGCTTAGATCTTAACCCCTATCTGAAGGGCACAATCTCCAGATAATACGACATACTACAGAATGTTAATCCGCCTTCCTGGGCAACACATCATTGAGCGTATCCACACCTCATCATTTTGCATGAGGCACAGGTTCATTCAGTTCAAAGTTTTGCACCGTCTCCATTACTCAAATGACAGATTGGCAAACATATATCCAAATGTTGACCCCGAAGTGTTTGAGATGACACCATAGTCCAATGACTGTGGGGACACATGGTTTGGTCATGCCAATCTTTGTGTAGGCTTCTGGGGACCCCATTTTTGAGGCATTTCCACCTGTGTAATACAACTATTAGCCCCAACCCATTCAATGCTATTTTTGGAGTGCTTCCCCTTGATCAGAATGTTACCAAGCATCACACGAATGCAAAAGCATTGGCCTCGCTGCTGGCGCGCCACCTTGTCCTCTTTCACTGGAAGCCTGCAAAGCCGCCCTCCTCATGCAGTGGGTTAAGGAGTTAATGTCATCTCTGCCTCTGAATAAAGATTAGGTACACTGTGCTTGGGTCTCGACAAAAGTTAGACTCAACCTGGTCTCCATTCATACAATAGGTGGAGAGCCTGTCTTTTACACAGTGTCACTTGTTTATTTTAGTAAGCAGTCATGTCTGTTCTAGTGGCCACATGTTGTGCTGATAAGATTCAACTATAATTATGAATTTGATGTCACTTTTTCCATTGTTTTTGTTTCTATTACTGTTAACGTTTTGGTCCTATTTAATTTAATTTTCTGTGATAACCTTGTATGATACCTTGGTGGGTGGGTGGGATGGGTGGGAGGTAGGGATGGGTGGGAGGTAGGTGTGGGTGAGTGGGTGGATAGGGGTTGGGGATGTTGTACTGTTTTTCTGTTCTCGTATTCTGAAATTCTATAAATAAATTGAAGAAGCAAAGGGAAAAAAGAGCAATAAACCGATAATAAGCTATTCTTTTCATTGCTGTTACCACTCCACTCTCTCATTCACATCATGCTCTCTTATTCTGCCCGTCATTGGCTGTGCTAGCATCTAAGGTCTGAGCCAAATATAAATCAGAGAGTAATGACTTCCTACAGATGAACGGTAGTAACAAGGCGCAGTAAACATAGTGTGTGATCGAAACTGAACTGGGTTTTTACAAGGAGAGCAAACACACGTCACAGAAAACGTCACATGTCTACAGCGCCTTCAGAAAGTATTCATACCCTTTGACTTATTCTTCATTTTGTTGTGTTACAACCTGTGTTACAATTCAGAATGTATTAAATATATGTTTTTTTCTCACCCATCTTCACACAAAACTGAGTAATGACAAAGTGAAGACATTTTCAGAAATGTTTACATATGGATTGAAAGTTAAATACAGAAATATCTCATTTACATAAGTATTCACACCCCTGAGTCAATACATGTTAGAATCACTTTTGGCAGGGATTACAGCTTTGAGTCTTTCTGGGTAAGTCTCTATGAGCTTTGCACACCTGGATTGTACAATATTTACACATTATTCTTTTAAAAATTATTCAAGCTCTGTCAAGTTGGTTCTTGATCATTGCCAGACAGCCATTTTCAAGTCTTGCCATAGATTTTCAAGCCGATTTAAGTCAAAACTGTAACTAGGCCACTCAGGAACATTCAATGTAATCTTGGTAAGCAACTTCAGTGTGTATTTGGTATTTTAGGTTATTTTGGTATTTTAGGTTATTGTCCTATTTTAGGTTATTGTTATTTGGTATTTTAGGATATTGTCCTTCTGAAGGGTGAATTTGTCTCCCAGTGTCTGTTGGAAAGCAGACTGAACTAAGTTTTCCTCTAGGATTTTCCATGTGCTTAGCTCTATCCTGTTTCTTTTTATTCTAAAAAACTCCCTTGTCCTTGCTTATGACAAGCATACCCATAACATGATGCAGCCAACACCATGCGTGAAAATATGAATAGTGGTACTCAGTGATGTGTAGTATTGGATTTGCCCCAAACATAATGCTTTGTATTCAAGACATAAAGTTAATTTCTTTGCCACATTTCTTTGCAGTTTTACATTAGTGCCTTTTTGCAAAACAGGATGCATGTTTTGGAATATTTTTATTATGTACATGTCACGCCCTGGTCGAAATATATTATTTATTTATTATTTATTTATTCATTTATTCGGTCAGGCCAGGGTGTGACATGGGTTATTGTGGTGTGTTTTTGTCTAGGGGTTTTGTGGGATGTCTAGCGTTAGTCTATGGCTGCCTGAGGCGGTTCTCAATCAGTCAGGTGATTATCGTTGTCTCTGATTGGGAACCATATTTAGGCAGCCATATTCTTTGTGTGTTTCGTGGGTGACTGTCCTTAGTGTCCTTGTTCCTGTCGCTGTGTTAGTTTACACTCGTATAGGCTGTTTCGGTTTTCGTTACGTTCATTTACGTTCTTTGTTTTGTATTGATTCGTGCTTACGTTTGTTGATTAAACATGGATCGCAATCTACACGCTGCATTTTGGTCCGACTCTCCTTCGCCTACAGAAAACCGTAACAGAATCACCCACCGCAAATGGACCAAGCAGCGTGTTAACAGGCAGGTACAGCGAAAGGAGGAATGGACATGGGAAGACGTTTTGGATGGCAAAGGTTGTTACACTTGGGAGGAGATACTGGCTGGAAGAGATTGCCTCCCATGGGAACAGGTGGAGGTACTTAGGAGAGCAGAGGCAGCCGGAGAGAGGAGCCGTTGATATGAGGGAACACGGTTGGCAAGGAAGCCCGAGAGTCAGCCCCAAAAATTTCTTGGGGGGGGCTCACAGGGAATAGGGCTACGCCAGGTAGGAGACCTGTGCAAACTCCCTGTGCTTACCGGGGGGCTAGATAGACCGGGCAGGCACCGTGTTATGCAGTGGTGCGCACGGTGTCCCCAGTGCGGGTGCATAGCCCGGTGCGGTATATACCAGCTCCTCGTATTGGCCGGGCTAGAGTGGGCATCGAGCCAGGTAAAGTTGGGCAGGCTCGGTGCTCAAGAGCTCCAGTGCGCCTGCACAGTCCGGTCTACCCAGTACCACCTCCACACCCCAGCCCTCCGGTGGCAGCTCCCCGCACCAGGCTTCCTGTGCGTGTCCTCGGCCCAGTACCACCAGTGCCAGCACCACGCATCAGACCTACTGAGCGCCTCGCCTGTTCAGCGCAGCCAGAGCTGCCAGCCTGCATGGAGCAGCCAGAGCTGCCAGCCTGCATGGAGCAGCCAGAACTGTCAGTCTGCATGAAGCAGCCAGAGCTGCCAGTCTGTATGGAGCAGCCAGAGCGGCCAGTCTGCATGAAGCAGCCAGAGCTGCCAGTCTGCAAGGAGCCACCAGTCTGCCCAGCGCCGCCAGTGCCGCCAGTCTGCCCTGCGCCGCCAGTCTGCCCAGTGCCGCCAGTCTGCCAGGATCTGCCGGAACCGCCAGTCAGCCAGGATCTGCCGGAACCGCCAGTCAGCCAGACTCTTCCAGATCCGCCAGTCAAGAAGACTCTTCCAGATCCGCCAGTCAACCAGACTCTTCCAGATCCGCCAGTCAACCAGACTCTTCCAGATCCGCCAGCCAGCCAGGATCTGCCGGAGCCAACTACCTGCCTGAGCTTCCTCTCAGTGCTGAGCTTCCTCTCAGTGCTGAGCTGCCCCTCAGTGCTGAGCTGCCCCTCAGTGCTGAGCTGCCCCTGTCCCGAGCTGCCCCTGTCCCGAGCTGCCCCTCTGTCCCGAGCTGCCCCTCTGTCCCGAGCTACCCCTCTGTCCCGAGCTGCCCCTCAGTCCCGAGCTGACCCTAAGTCCAGTGGGGTTCTGGGTGAGGACTACTAGGCCATGGTCGGCGACGAAGGTGGACTATCCTAGGACGCAAGGAGGGGGGACTAAGACATTTATAGAGTGGGTTCCACGTCCTGCGCCGGAGCCGCCACCATGGACAGACGCCCACCCGGACCCTCCCTATTGTTTTGATGTGCGTCCGGGAGTCCGCACCTTAGGGGGGGTTCTGTCACGCCCTGGTCAAAATATATTATGTTTATTCTTCATTTATTCGGTCAGGCCAGGGTGTGACATGGGTTATTGTGGTGTGTTTTTGTCTTGGGGTTTTGTGGGATGTCTAGCGTTAGTCTATGGCTGCCTGAGGCGGTTCTCAATCAGTCAGGTGATTATCGTTGTCTCTGATTGGGAACCATATTTAGGCAGCCATATTCTTTGTGTGTTTCGTGGGTGATTGTCCTTAGTGTCCTTGTTCCTGTCGCTGTGTTAGTTTACACTCGTATAGGCTGTTTCGGTTTTCATTACGTTCATTTACGTTCTTTGTTTTGTATTGATTCGTGTTTACGTTTGTTGATTAAACATGGATCGCAATCTACACGCTGCATTTTGGTCCGACTCTCCTTCGCCTACAGAAAACCGTAACAGTACAAGCTTCCTTCTTTTCAGTCTGTCAATTAGTTTAGTATTGTGGAGTAACTACAGTACAACGTTGTTGATCCTCAGTTTTCTCCTTTCACAGGCATTAAACTCCGTAACTGTTTTAATGTCACCATTGGCCTCATGGTGAAATCTCTGAGCGGTTTCCTTCCTCTCTGGCAACTGAGTTAGGCAGGGCGCCTGTATCTTTGTAGTGACTGGGTTTATTGATACACGGTCCAAAGTGTAATTAATAACTTCAACATGCTCAAAGGGATATGAAATATCTGCTTTGTTTTTATTTTAACCATTCAATAGGTGCCCTACTTTGTGTGGCATTGGAAAACCTCACTGGTCAATGTGGTTGAATCTGTGTTTGAAATTCACTGCTTGACTGAGGGACCTTACTGATAATTGTATGTGTGGGGCACAGAGATGAGGTCGTCATTCAAAAATTATGTTAATCACTATTATTGCACACAGAGTGAGTCCACGCAACGTATTACTGTATGTGACTTGTTAAGCACTTTTTTATGCTTGCCCTAACAAAGGGGTTGAATACTTTTTAAAACTTTGACATTATGGGGTATTGTGTGTAGGCCAGTGACACACACTCAATTGAACCCATTTTACATTTGTGCGGGAACACAACAAAATGTGGATAAGTAAAGGGGTGTGAATACTTTCCGAAGGCACTGTATATACATCCAGACGAGATTGTCTTGTTTGAAGTCAGAGAAGCTTCACGATGGCAGTCAGATAGGATTTCCAACCTTCCTGGATGCAAAATTCGAAAGTCTCCAGCTTCAGTCAAAGGGGATCTGACTTGGTGAGTAACATCTTCCTCATCAATAAATAAGATGCTTTATCAAAGGTGTTCTTTCTCTTATATCCTGCTCTCAAGACAGTATGAATCAATCCATGTCAATGAAACATGATAGGACATATTTTTCGTCTTCTTCAAATCAATCTTCTTTTCTCTGTTTTCCAAGACGGATCTTGACAGGTATGTTGTAAAAGACAGTATGGACCCTCTTGGTGCCTGGGCCACTGCCCAGCAGCTTATAGGAGAGTGATGTTAATATGACTAGTCTATCTAACTCGTCCACATACACTCTGGTAGTGGGCAGAGGACCATCCATCTGTTCAGGGTGATGATACTCACAAGCAGCCCCACGGCCACCTCAGATGAACCGAGTACTATGCGGATTTCATACCTGCATACACACACACGCGTACACATGCAAGCAAGCACGCACACAAACACTGTCTCACACACTCTGGCAAACAGGTCATATACTGGTCTGCAGCTCGCCGTTGAGCAGCGCTGTGTTGCGCGTTTCGGCGGTGACGTCTTTGACCATGCGCGTCCGCTCCATGCGGCTATCGCTGCGCTCCGCCTCATCCAGGCCCGCCACCTTCTTCAAGCACAGAACGTTCTGAAAGCTCTTCTTGAAGTTGTCCGACAGGAAGGCGTACAGGATGGGGTTGGCACAGCTGTTGGCGTAGCCCAGCACCACCACAAACTCAAAGGTGCTCTTGAGGACAGGCGTGGTGTTGATGGTGCCCGTCACCGAGGTGACGTTGAACACGTAGAAGGGCAGCCAGCAGAGCACGAACATGGCCACTACGATTGACACCATTCTGGTCACCTTCCTCTCCGAGCGCTTACGCTTAGTTGAGCCCACGCGCATGCCTGACGACTTCACCTAGTGGCCGGGAGAGAGGGGACACATCCTTTGTTATTGGTACTACCTTCATCGATGCCGCAACTGTACCTACAGTGCCTTCAGAAAGTATTCACACCCCTTGACTTTTTGCACATTTTGTTGTGTTAGAGCCGGAATTCAAAATGTGAATAAGTCATAAGTCAAGCGGGGTGTGAAAACTTTCTGAAGACACCGTATCTCTATAATTCTAGATTATAGGTCAATAAATACTATATCAGAATAGATGGGAGAACTTCACCAAAGAAGTAAAAGATGAATGAACTTGAGAATAAAACACTGTTAATCGGGAGGAGGAGCTCACCTTGACGATGATGAGCAGGTAACAGAGGCAGATGATGGTGAGCGGCAGGAAGAAACCCAGGAAGAAGGTGTAGAACATGAAGGCCGTCTGATAGGCCTCCTGAGGCTCTGGCCACACAATGGTACACACCCACGCCTCGTTCTTATTGGGCATCAGACCGCTGAAGATCATGATTGGCAGGTTGACCAGCAGGGACACTCCCCACACGGTCAGGTTGATGATCTTAGCCACGCGTGGCTTCCGCCACTTGGTGGACTTTATGGGGTGGACCACGGCCAGGTAGCGGTCGATGCTCATGACCGTGAGGCAGAAGATGCTGGTGAACTGGTTGAGACAGTCCACGGTCATGACCAGACGGCAGAGCACGGAGCCGAAGGGCCAGTGGACCAGGGCCAGCTGCATGGCGATAAAGGGTAGGCTCAGCATACAGAGGACGTCAGCCACGGCCAGGTTCAGGATGTAAATGTTAGTGACTGTTTTCATCTTAGCGTAGCGCAGGATGACATAGATCACCAAGGTGTTGCCCGTCAGGCCCACGCCGCAGACCATGAAGTAGATGAAAGTAATAACCACGGAGCTGGTCTTGTCGAAGACCTGTTGGGTCTCGTCAGGAGTGTCATTCCGGGACCCCAGGTCGGACTCGTTCCCTGGGAAGTAGCTGTCATAGTACAGGGGCTCGGGGAGGGAGAGGTTGGGGGATGATGGTAGGAGAGGCCAGAGATCCATACTGACAGGGAGGAGGGCTGGGTTGAGTCTGTTTCAGGGTTGAGATAGGGGATACTAGTGTCACATCCCACCTGAGTGCACGAGAGAGAGAGAGAGAGCGAGAGAGAGAGAGAGAGAGAGAGACAGAGACAGAGACAGAGACAGAGACAGAGAGAGAGAGAGAGAGAGAGAGAGAGAATGGAGAGAGAGAGAGAGAGAGAGAGAGAAAGAGAGAGAGAGAATGGAGAGAGAGAGAATGGAGAGATAACAACAGAGCAACACCATGGTGAAGGAGAATACATTCCTTCCAAGCACCATGGCAACTGTTAGCCTATACTATATAAGGGTTTATGACTGTCTTTCAAGCAACATGAAGTTACTTAATAAAGCCTGCCCATCACTTATAGGCCCCCACACAATACACTTGCATGCCCCCACACTCCTCCTGTAGGGCTTTCTGTGTGTTTTTATTTTTTATTTTAACTTTAATGTGTTGAACGGTTGGGACTTTATACCCGTGTGTCTCTTCCACTGTGTCGAGCAGCAGCTATGTGTACTGTTCATACTGATGACAAATGTTGATTTAATTGATCTGGATTGGACAAACAACCTCAAGTTGATGTCAGACCCTTTGGAAAAACAGCCATTGATTCCTCAGCAGAAATAAATGATGGATAGGATCAGCGCTATGCTATAGTTTTAGGCTATGGTGCATTTGCCAATGCTAGCAACTCTCAGAGGATGGGATTCCTCTGGGTGTTGTAATGAAACTACTTTCTGATGCAAATGATTCAATTGTTTTGCACTAAACTGTTTTATTTATTGATAAGGACCAGACAATGGCAAACTAATGTTGAACCCATTCATTGACTATGTGTTTGTGGTTGCTGAGAGATGATTTACTTAGAAAAACAAAACCATTGGGAATGTTTAATTTTGGGATAAAATATATTTGCAGGGCACAGGTCAAGATTTGATGTGGTTATTGTTTGGCATCTGTGGATCCGGGTTTATTGCGTAAATGCAGGCATTCTATTGGATTGTTCTGGAGATGAGGAGCTGGGTGCACTACATGGGCAACCTTTGCGCTCTAATTAAAGACAGTGGCCGTAATTTTCTTAAGAGAGGTTTTGTTGTTTTGTTTTTATATTATAGATCTTTTTAAAACGTACTCAGTAGACAATTGTGAGGAAAATGACTAGATTGTTTTTTTTAAATCAGAAATTAGATTACACTTGTTCAGTATTGACTATATTTATTTTATGCAGAAATATTGGTCTCATAAATGCAAGGTGGTTATGATTAGTCTGTCTTCTATCATTCTAAAATATTTCTCACGCCAAAACAGACTTCACATTGTAATATTTTTGTTCAGTATTGCTGGAGAGGTTATTTTATATTAATTTATTGTTTGATCTGTTTGGCTACCAAAGTTGGACAATAACATTCAATTACTTGTTTAAGTCAAGTAAAATTGTGTTACATTGCAGGCATTAAAATTCTACAACACGCACAATGGCACACAAACGCGCACAAGAAATAACCTTGATTAGACTAAAAAAATTACAGATGCGCTGTTACAATTTACTTCAGGCAGAACATTTAATAGAAGCTGTCAATTGAACTAAAGTTTCCGATAAAAAAATTTATACATTAGTTATTCATATGGTAGACTATTACTATTATTGAGCATGCCTTTTGCAAAAAACAAGATCACAGTTAATTGGCTAATTATTTGTTAATAGCACATGTACAATTTCAAGATGTATGTACAGGTTAAACTTACCTTTATTTGTAAACTTTAACGTCACATTAGATCCATTTTGGAATGGTTTAATTTCAGCCAAGAGTTTTCTGACCATCACTGAAAATCCAACGGAAGGCAACATTCTGCCCTGTGGCTTACACTTAACATATAATGCAACTGTTCTCCCATTGCGCACAGTGGTATCTTGTGCGCCAAAGTGGTGACGGTCATTGCCACATAACAGGTATGTATAATATGTCAAATAGGCAATATAGTATATATTACATTTTTCTTTGAAATACCTCAGCAATATAAAATTGTGTAAATCATTTGTAGATAGTTTTGAATAACTGATGTATCCAAAAGTAGCTCACTGGCGCTGAATCCGTGGCCAGAGCTAATGCGAAATATGTTCTAGCAGGAGGCACAAAGAAGAGCGCAGCCTGTTCAGCGCTCAGATGAGAGGTACATTCACTTCTGCGATCAGTGGAATTGGATGATGGATGAGTGCGCGTTTTCTTCAGGTTTCGTCTCTGCATGCAGATGGAGCTGCGGATCCGCTATACTCTCGCCCCCTCCTCCCTCCCCTCCTCACCAAACTCCCCCAACAGGGTTAGGGTTGTGCGTCAGTGTCTGGACATCGACCTGCGTGGAGGAAACTGCCATAGAGTTCCTCGCTCTCATATTTTGTAGGGGGATATGTGCTCATACTAATGACTTTAATTGTAACGGTTGCCTCAGTCACCCAGACCGGAGCATTTTCTGTGTTTATATGAGAGCTACAATACGACAGATTGAACCACGAAAGGAGAAATTCTTCTGAAAAGATTTGGTAGCCACAAGCGTTCTCTAGACCTAAACACTGTTAAAAGCCTTGAAAAAAGTAAACAAATTCTCCAGTAAGCCTTCACCCACCAAGACAACTGTTTTGGAGTTAACATAGAGGTGATATCAAAGTAAGTGTTAACTGTTAGCAATGGAGAAAGCCACACACACCTTGGTATATACATGTACATATTTTTTAAAGTCATGCAATCCTACTAATTTTGCCATGGGGCAGAGAAAGAAAATGTGCACTTTTACAGCTAATTTCCTGCAGTTCTGCCAATTTTGCAATGGGATGGAGAGACATTTTTGCAGTTTTAAAGCTAATTTCCTGCACTTTTACACATTTTGCCAATACTTATACCATGTTAATGATACCTGAGTGAGAGTGACTAACAAAATCAATGGGGGCCCCCTGGAGGTCAGGGCCCCTGGGTTCTTGCCCTGCATGCCGTGTTGGTATTTGGCCATGATTACTACAAGTTTAGATAGCTGGCTAGACTAACTACCAATCTAAAAATTGTTAGCTGACATGACTAATTGAGTGACTGTCAATGACTGACATAACAAGATAAAAACTGCTGAAGCACAGTCAAATGTTGAAATTGCAACTTGTGTATTCTACTATTCTAACTCTCAACAGTAAATTGAGAGCCCTTCGGAGAGAGAAAAAAGGAATTTCAATAGTTAAATGCACTTTGAGATGAACATTGAGGGATGGAATCTTATAAATCTTTGAGGGATGGAATCTTATAAGAATGTTATCTTATCTTATAAGAATGTTGAAAAATATACTACAAGAATCTACTCATGTCAATTATATGCAAAAGCCTATACAATATAAATATAATATAATTCAGGTAACTGGTACCTTCCCTCCTGCCACAGCAGACACTGCCAGTTTTCAATTCCAGTAGTGACTGTGGGTCTCTCTACTCTGGAACCAACCTGGACTCAGGGGTAGACATACTAAACTAAAATCTGGGACACTCAAATTAGTATGATATGTTATGTTTGGTATGGTATGTATTAATATGTGGTTGTTCATCATCTATTTTGTATGATATGTTATGAATGATAATTCATACAATATGTTACGAATTTGCAATACATATGTTACGAATTCCAAGTTGTTGTGGCTAACATTAGCTAAGTGGCTCGTTGGCTAATGCTAACATTAGCTAGGTGGCTAATGTTAGCTAGGCTAAGGGTTAGGGGTTAAGGTTAGGGTTAAGGTTAGGAGTTTGGTTAAATGGTTAATTAAGTTTAGGCTTAGGGGAAGAGTTAGCTAACATGATAAGCTGTTGCAAAGTAGTAAGTAATTGCATAGATGCTAATTAGCTTAAATACAAAAGTTGTCCGTGATGAGAGTCAAACCTTTGGTTTGCTAGAAGTTTGGTTGCTAGATGTTTGCGTTATACATCCACCTTCCTTCCTTCCTTCCTTCCTTCCTTCCTTCCTTCCTTCCTTCCTTCCTTCCTTCCTTCCTTCCTTCCTTCCTTCCTTCCTTCCTTCCTTCCTTCCTTCCTTCCTTCCTTCCTTCCTTCCTTCCTTCCTTCCTTCCACCAGGTCCTAAAGCACATGTTACTTTTTTTACAGCCTTCAATTTCACAATTCTTTGACTATCAAAAGGTTGGCGGCTAGACCAAAAACATTCAGGGCTACAGCCCCGGAAGCCAACACCTAACAATGGTGATGCTTCTGGACCAACAGTGACCACCGTTTCAAATCTCTGATGCATAAATCATGGCTATTCCACAAAATGTGGGTATTTAAAAACCCATGCTCTTTTACAACATCAAGGTTTTGTGATGAATCATTTTGCGCCCTGAAGCTTCCCATCCTTCATTGGTGGCCTTAGCAACATTACAAATGAAAGTATTTTGAAACTGAAATGATCTATCTCATAACCACTGACAGCTGTTTGTAAGGATGCTTGAGTGGATGTGTGGGGGCTTGCACCAGGATTGAGGGCCAGAGGCTGTGGGGAACTACTTTGCATCTGAAGGACACCCCGCTCTGGGCTGAGTTGGAGGCATGTCATCTTCACATCTCGGGTCATCTGCTTTTTTTTAACATTGATTCTCTCTTTGCTCTCTATGTCTTCCCACGCAAAACATTGCAGAGAGTGGTGAGTATGTGGCGCATTAAGAGGACGCGTTGTGATTCTTTGACACCACAGGACCGGGACACACAAGGATTCCGATATCGTCATGACCATGGTATGCATTGACTCTCCAAATAGTACAGCCCCTTTGCAGAGTCGGGGCAATTCTATGATAAATATTTTCCAGGAATGTGCTAAACAAATCTCTTGTTTCAGAAAGTAGCAATTGCAATACCATATCTTCATATTCATTTAGAGTTGTATTCTTGGGTTAAACCCAAATGGTACCATAGAGCAGGGTTTACCAAACTCTACCCTGGGGTCCCCCCTTGGCGAAACATTTTGTTATTTGCCCTAGCACTACACAGCTGATTCAAATAACCATTCATCGTCAAGCTTTGATTATCGAATCAGCTGTGTAGTGCTAAGGGAAAAACCAAAATGTGCACCAAGGGGGGACCCCCAGGGTAGAGTTTGGTAAACCCTGGCATAGAAGAGGGACTCTATGTATGGCAGAAAACATTTACAAAAAAAGTTTTTTGCACTGTGATTACAGAACATGTCCATAATATATCTGCCACTGATAGTGGAATGATAGTGTTTCACAGTGTTGTGTTTCGGTGTGATATTCGGCTATTCATTTATCCCGCCGGTGCGGCATCTGTTGTCAAACTGTTCCTGACTTTGTGGCTGTGATATCTAGTGGAAATTAGCCTGTGTTCTAAAATTCTACACTGTTCACTAAATTTCAGTTCCAGTGCATTCGGAAAGTATTCAGAAACCTTCCCCTTTTCCACACTATGTTACGTTACAGCTTAATTCTAAAATGAATTAAATAAAAACATTTCCTCATCAATCTACACACAATACCCCATAAAGACAATGCAAGAACAGGTTTTTAGAAATGTTTGCAAATTTATAAAAAACAAAAACAAAAAATACCTTATTTACATAAGTATTCTTACCGTTTGCTATAAGTCTCGAAATTGAGCTCAGGTGCATCTAAAACGACACAAGGCGAGACCCAGATGCAGACACAGAAGGCAGATGGTTTGAGTCTCTGATATTTATTGAACAATGAGGGGAAGGCAAGAGACAGGCAAGAGTTCATAACTAGGTCAGGGTCAAAACGGTACAAGGCGGCAGGCAGGCTCGAGGTCAGAGGCAGGAAGAATGGTCAGGCAGGCGAGCTCAGTGTCAGGGCACGCAAAAGGTCAGGACCGGGAGGACTAGAGAAAAGAGACTAGGAAGAACAGGAGCTTGGAAAAACACTGGTTGACTTGGCAAGACAAGACAGACTGGCAACAGACAAACAGAGAACACAGGTATAAATACACTGAGGGTAATAGGGAAGATGGGTGACACCTGGAGGGGGGTGGAGACAATCACAAGGACAGGTGAAACAGATCAGGGTGTAACAGCATCCTGTTTCCATTGGTCATGCTTGAGATGTTTCTACAACTTGATTGGCGTGGTAAATTGGTTGGACATGATTTGGAAAGGCACACATCAGTCTATATAAGATCCCAAAGTTGACAATGCATTTCAGAGCAAAAACCAAGCCATGAGGACGAAGGAATTGTCCGCAGAGCTCCGAGACAGAATTTTCTCAAGGCACAGATTTGGGGAAGGGTACCAACAATTTTTTGCAGCATTGAAGGTCCCCAAGAACACAGTGGCCTCCATCAATTGTAAATGGAAGAAGTTTGGAACCTCCAAGACCCTTCCTAGAGCTGGCCGCCCGGCCAAACTGAGCAATCGGGGGAAAAGGGTCAGGAAGGTGACCAAGAACCCGATGGTCACTCGGAGAGAGCTCCAAAGTTCCTCGGTGAAGTTTGGAGAACTTTCCAGAAGGACAACCATCTCTGCAGCATTCCACCAATCAGGCCTTTATGGTAGAGTGGCCAGACGAAGCCACTCCTCAGTAAAAGGCACATGACAGCTGCTTGGTCTTTGCTTAAAGGCACCTAAAGGACTCTCAGACCATGAGAAACAAGACTATCTTGTCTGATGAAACCAAGATGAAACCAAGATGGAAACCAAGCGTCACGTCTGGAGGAAACCTGGCACAATCTCTACGGTGAAGAATTGTGCTGGCAGCATTAGTGGCAGGGACTGGGAGACTATTCAGGATCGAGGGAAAGATGAATGGAGCAAAGTATAGAGAGGTCCTTGATGAAACCCTGCTCCAGAGCACTCAGGACCTCAGACTGGACTTGTAGCGTCATACCCAAGAAAACTTGAGACTGTAGTCACTGCCAAAGGGGCTTCAAAAACGTACTGAGTAAAGGGTCTGAATACTTATGTAAATGTAATATTTCAGTTTTTTATTTTAAGTACCTTTGCCAAAATATCATCAAACAAAAAAAACTTTGTCATTATGGTGTATTGTTTGTAGATTGATGAAGGATAATAAACAATTTAATCCATTTTAGATTAAGGCTTTAACATAACAAAATGTGGAAAAAGTCAAGGGGTCTGAATAATTTCAGAATGCAAAAGATATCTGCCTGAGGATGAAAAATGAGGTGCTGTGTGTGTGTGTGTGTGTGTGTGTGTGTGTGTGTGTGTGTGTGTGTGTGTGTGTGTGTGTGTGTGTGAGAGAGAGAGAGTCATTGATGACAGCTGATAGCTATTACACATGGATTGTGTAATTAAACTTTATTGATTAATTTCCCATCCACACTCCCATGGTGGCCATTATTATTCTTTACTGCTGTCTGTCACCGGCAGTTAGCAGCTGCTTCTAATTACTGAAGAAGAGGGAAGGTTGGATCGCATCTAGCAAAAATAACAAGGAAAACTAATTGTCTGCAACATTAAGCAAAGTCTTTAATTAAAACCTTATTGGAGGATGACCGTTCAAATGTTTTATTTGCACTGACCCGTATGGACCCATTTCCAGAATCCCATAATCCCTACAGATTTGCACATCATAGAGCTGCACATATACAACCTTAGAGTCACAGTCTCTCTTCCTTTGATGTTGTTCAAGCTCAGAATGAGCAAACATGCCCCTATTGACCCTTGACATTGATCAAGCGTGCTTCAGAAAAACAAAAACTTCAGAATCTTTTGTAATGTCTTCCCTTTGCAATATGAACTCGTAAAAACAAAACAAAAAATATGTGACAATGTACCAGAAGCACACAAGTTTGAAATCTGCCAGTGAACCCTTAAAGAGGGGCACATTTTAACCAGTGGAACTCCTCTTAAAACTTACTGTAAACGCTGCACATTTTATATTTTATTGCTTCTTTAACATAGTCCACATGCCAGACACAAGTCAGTCCAAGGCCATAGTTAGCAGAGTGGTATACTACGAAGCAAGCTCGATCTACTTAGGCTTTTATAAATCTAGCCAGCTTCAGTTAGCTTCACATTCCAGGTCAGGCTTCATCCTACGAAGGTGGACATAGCTTGTCCACTTGCCGCTAACTCTAGCAGGCTTGTATCGTCGCGTGCATGTCGCACATGGCTCGTTGAACGGCGAACTCTTCATTGAGACAATGCTGAAACATCAATCCATGGGCAAGTCAGCGCCACATTTTCAGTTGTGCTGAAATCAAAATGAATGAAAAGTTATCTTGCACATTCAGCAGGCTGTGGTGTGAAATAGGCTTTTAGAAGTGGCGTCTTTATTTTATGACTTACTTTTAATGCCGTCTTTGGTGTGATTTGGTGTGCTTCTCAATGCACAAGTACCATTTTCCCACTCCCGTCGCTCCTTATTCCATCTGTGCAACACCTTGTTGAGTTGTGGCCATAGACGTATAATTCCTAGAAGGATTTTGGAACCTCTAAACCTGGGAATTTCACTGCTAAACCCATGGGTACGCTAACGATGGGTGACAGTCTTGACTTGAATGGGAGATATTCCATAAAAACACGCCACTTCAATACAGATGTATCGAAGTGCTGTGTTTTTTGGGAGTCCCTTGAATGGGAACTGCCATCTATGGATGATATTTCTATGGTTGGTTGCGGCTGTCAGTTTGCCTTTCGCACATTTCTAAATTCATTTCTAATTACATTTGGAAGCAAATGCTGTCATCACTAAGTGTGTAATGTGACATGTATTCTAACATTACACACGACAAAATTGATTAATAAAATATTTAATCAGTCGTCTTCGTCAAATGAATGTGATGATGGCAATCTTTGTGAGAGGGAGGGTATTTCATTTTACTGGTCCTCAACTCGTGGCTCAGCACCTCCAATCTTCCCACGGCCATGGAAGGATTCGTTGTCATAGAAATTCACCTGGCTAAAAGGTAAGCCACCTTCATGGTCTTGGTCATCTCGAGTTGAAGTCAGAGCTGACCAAAGTTACTAAACTAACTCTTCAAACCTGATTCATAGTATAGGGCTCAGGTCATAAATATTTAGTCTCAGAGCAGCTCTACACTAGGCTTCACAGAGAACCACAAATTGTAACAGAAAGTTGGTCAGACCATCTCATAGTGCAAACTCACCACAAGCAAACTGTTTATACATGGAATGTACAAAATATTAGAAACATATTGTTGCACTTCCTAATTTTGAGTTTCAACCCCTTTTCCCTCAAAACAGCCTCAAGTTGTCGGGACATGGACTCTACAAGGTGTCGAAAGTGTTCCACAGGGATGCTGGCCCATGTTGACTCCAATGCTTCCCACAGTTGTGTCAAATTGGCTGGATGTCCTTTGGGTGGTGGACCATTCTTGATACACGCCGGAAACGTTTGAGTGTGAAAAACCCAGCAGCGTTGCAGTTCTTGAGACACTGAAACCGGTGCACCTGGCACCTACTACCATACCCCGTTCAAAGGCACTTCAATATTTTGTCTTGCCCACTCACCCTCTGAATGGCACACATACACAATCCATATCTCAATTGTCTCAAGGCTTGAAAACCATTCTTTAACCTGTCGCCTCCCCTACATCTACACTGATTGAAGTGGATTTAACAAGTGACTTCAGTAAGGGATCATCGCTTTTACCTGGATTCACCTGATTAGTCTATGTCATAGAAAGAGCAGGTGTTCCTAATGTTTGGTACGCTCAGTGTGAACCAGGAGGCTATAGTCATACACACATACTGTATAACTAAATAGTTCACTAACTTGAGCCTCACAGATGATTTATTTTTGTAACAAACCTAAGTAGAAAAACCCAACATTGTGATTTGTATGTTTTAATGGAAAATTCCTTCAGTTAGCTTTCTCTCATGTGAGATTTAAAACAGGAAGGTGAGGATACAGTAGTGAGTAAGTGAGTAAGTGAGTGAGTGAGTGAGTGAGTGAGTGAGTGAGTGAGATTCAAGCAACAATGTGTAATACGTATCCATAAACAATATTTGTAAACTGTGAAACTAATTTGACATAACAATGAGTTGAGCTTAATTGCAACATGAAAGCAACTACAAAAAAATGTGTTGATGACGATGGCCGTGATGGTTATGATGATGATTATACCATCAATCTCTAGCTTGTATTTTCTTGGTCCATTGTCTTGATAAAGAATCAGTTGCTTGATCATAAAGTTTACATAAAGTAATATATTTTTCATTCATCTTCCTTCGTCAGGAAAACTCATTCTATTTCATTTAGGCAAAAGCGACTAAATTATAACTAATACAAAATGTACCCTGTTAAGACTGAATAACTTAAAAATATTAAGCCACATACAACAAGCATTTTAATAAGTATAAACCATCCATAGTTACAGTATGAACATTCTTACTCTATGAACATCCAATAGGACTAATCTTGGGATGAACCAAACACCTTTTCGTCTGGTCCTTCGTATCCCAAACAGTTCTGTAGTAAGAATTACCCCTAAAGAAATCAACTCTGAGCTGACTTCCATGACAACCATGACATCACCCCAAAAGTCATTGAGTCAACTTCTGTGGGTCTTCTGGGAGCTCATTGTCTTGGCCAGCAACACATAGCTGCTATCTTGTTTACATGCCACCTTTCACCGCCTCTCTGTTGTCGCATCATTTATGCTTCATTTCATGAGTTATGGAAAATCAAATGACCGAGGTGTGCTAGAGCAGCGGGGCCAACGCACAACAGCTGTGTTAGAAGTCAAATCTGAGGAAAAAGCCAGAGCAGAGCGGAAATATAAAGTATATATATTATCCAGTAGAAAAACAACAGCTGTACAGAAACACTTGTATAGAAAAACACTAATCTTTACCGACCTCCTTATATACACAATAATGAAGGTAATAATTGATAGGGCAAGTTTGCATATGATACATACGTACACAAAACAGTTTCCACATTTCCACATTGTACCTTGGGGCTGATGTGAAATGTTTTTCTGGCTTCTCTACGCCACCACACTGATGTCCCTCCCGTTCGTGTCATTGAGGTCATAGCGCTCCGTGTCAGGGTTGCAGTGCATGCTGGGAGACCTTTTGGTGGGGCAGAGGAGGGTGAGGAAGTGGCGTCCAAAGGATTCGGAGAGGCAGGCGTACAGTATGGGGTTGGCACAGCTCCAGGAGTAAGACAGCAGCACCACAAACTCAAAGCCCCTGGCGAAGGTCAACACCAGGTCCATACGGTAGAGAGAGCAGAAGTTGAAGGTGTAGAAAGGCAGCCAGCACACACCGAACACCAGCACCACCGCCACCACCATCTTGGTGACCTGGCTCTCTAGGCAATGACTCTCCTGGCTTGGGGAGCTGGCCTGGCAACGGTGAGTCCTCAGGGTGACCACCAGGGCAGTGTAGGAGACAGTCATGACCAGCGAGGGCAGAGCGAATCCCAGGACAAAAGTGTAGCTGAGGAAGGCCAGCCACCAGGAGTCAGAGGTCACATGGGGGTCCACCGTGCACAGGCCGTCCCTGGCCGAGAAGTGAATGGCCATGGGGAGGACAGGCAGCAGAGAGAACAGCCACAGGAAGCCGCTGACAATCTTGGCCCGCCTAGGAGTGCGCCAGCGGGCGAACCGCAGTGGGTCGACCAGCGCCATGTAGCGGTCAATACTCATCACGGTCAGGCAGAAGACGCTGGTGAACTGGTTGATGCCATCCAGGACCATGACCAGCTTGCAGGCCAGGTCCCCAAAGGCCCAGTGGTTCTGGAAGTTCTGGATGGCGATAAAGGGGAGGCCCACCATGAATAGGGCGTCGGCCAAGGCCAGGTTAAAGATGTAGACCGTGGTGGCGGAAGCCATCTTGTCCAGCTTTAAGACGGCCACGATGACCAGGGTGTTCCCGGCCAGCCCTACGATGCACACAACAAGGTAGAGAACAGCCATGGTTACACTGAACACATCCAGATCCTCCTGCAGATAGATGTCCTCGTCCAGGTAACTGGCGGTGGGGGCTGAGATCGACCCCGCATTGTAAAACATCTCTGAGGTGAATGAGGAGTCCATCTCCGCTTCAATACCTCAGTTTTTCAATACTTGGTTTGGATAAGTTGTGGAGAATGTGAAAAAGATGAAAGACAAGGTGGTAAAATAGTCACAATAACAGTGGGTTAGAATTCAAAAACGTTCCTGTCTTTCTATCTTTTCCTCTGCGAACAGCTTGACAGTGCCCGTCCACCATTAATATCCACATCACAAAAGTACCCCCAAAACCTGGCTGCTACTTAGCCCAAAAAACAACCAATCTTTAAAGAGAGGGAATGTTTGTGGTCATATGCTGTCCAAATTAACTATCTCTTTTTCCTCTAAAACCTTTCAAGTTGAGTCGTGTGGTGTTTTGGAGGAAGCATTCTCCGTGATGAGAAACTCACACCCAAGTCAAACGGAGTCCTTCAGTGAAGTGTGGAGTGTGCCAGACGGCTGGACGCTGTGTGTGAGAGTGCTTTTATATCTCCCCCCGCAGTGCTAAAGTGTGTGTCTGCCGCCGCGAGCCCCGTCAGTCAGCGTCCCTCTGGCTCTCCTGTGAGGCTGATAAGCTCCCTTGGCTCTCCCGGACCCGCTTTTATGCTGTTTCCAAGGTGCAGCTGGCCCCATCTGTTACAATACTTTTGTTTTCATAACTGAACCTTCTCCAGAAAGTGCTCTCCGGCTTTTTTTTCTTCCTCTCCTCCCTTCACCCCCCCACCCACCCCCACCTCCACCACACACATCCAATCCTTCTCTCTCACCAACACCACCACTCTGCTCTCCTATACTTCCCTTACAGTTCAGTGTGGGGTCACTCTGAGCTGAACTACCCCCACACTTCCACACACATACCCTACCACTTCCCAGCTAGGGCCACCCACCTTCAAGATTGGCTCTAATGGATGAACTGTTGACAGGAATGAAGCCCTGTCGGTTTTTCAGGGTTGTTGTTTTTTGGTCTTTGTCTTGTACTTTTCTCTCTGATTGGCTTTGTTCCATGGCAGTTCATTCATCACGGAGACAGCGAGAGAGCAAGAGAGAGAGAGAGAGAGAGAGAGAGAGAGAGAGAGAGAGAGAGAGAGAGAGAGGGGGGGAGAGAGAGAGAGAGAGTGTGTGTGAGACTGACAGAGAGAAAGAGAGAGAGGATGTGGCCCATTGTGGGTTTGGGGGATGGCAGGCGGGTAGATAGAAGGCAGGATGAATGATTGCCTCTGTCCTGTTTCCCCTCAGACACGCATAGCTGGAATACCCCGGCAGCCCACCGACCCAGGAGCCGCATAGCACAGAACAAACACATCAACACATCCCGCACATCATCAACACATCCAGGTGCCAAAGTGGTTCAGGCGAGTGGAACATTCAGTACCATCATAGTTACCGATCTGATCCACTATCCCCTGTATATGAGAATAATTTAAATTCTCGACTTTTCCTAAATGCTCACTTTCCATTCCCCACACCCATTAACTCCTAGTGCATGGCATGTTACAGGCCTCTGTAAAGTGAGAAATGCCTTTGTAGTCTTGGTACAAGATACCAGATCAGGTACCTCCCCAGAGGAGTAGTAGCCGACTTCTAAGAAGTAACCTCTTTCGAGACACTCGGTTTCATGAAGCTAAATGTTCTGAATTTCTCAGGCATTGGATTTCACAGATAACTTTGTCATTCTATTATGATGGACAAGACACATAGTGTATGTGAGATGTCCTTACTAAAGTGCAGAGGTGTTTGTTTGTGATCAAAAACAGTCAAGTTTACGAACACAGAACCCACAGGCCACCTTGATTCTTCCTAATGACAATAAGTGGCTTTTAAGATAAAACACCAGGGACATCACCTGTGCCTTGCTACACGGGTCGTTACATCTGTTACATGGGTCTTTCTACGAAAATGTTGTTTTTTGACCAGACAATTAAAAAATATATATTGAACAAAAATATTAACGCAACATGATCCCAAAAATGTTCCATACACACAAAAAGCGTATTTCTCTCAGATTTTGTGCACATCTCTGTTAGTGAGCATTTCTCCTTTGCCAAGATAATCCATCCACCTGACAGGTGTGGCATGTCAAGAAGCTGATTAAACAGCATGATCATCACACAGGTGTCCCCCTTGTGATGGGGACAATAAAAGGCCACTCTAACATATGCAGTTTTGTCACACAACACACTGTCACAGTTTTTAAGGAGCATGCAATTGTCATGCTGACTGCAGGAGTGTTCATTTCTCTACCATAAGCTGCCTCCAACGTTGTTTTTGAGAATTTTGCAGTATGTCCAACCGGCCTCACAACCGTAGACCACGTGTAACCACACCAGCCCAGGACCTCCACATCCGGCTTCTTCACCTGCGGGATCGTCTGAGACCAGCCACCAGGACAGCTGATGAAACTGGGTTTGCACAACCAAATAATTTCTGCACAAACTGTAAGAAACCATTCTCAGGGAAGCTCATCTGCATTCTCGTCGTCCTCAACAGGGTCTTGACCTGACTGTAGTTCATTGTCGTAACCGACTTCAGTGGGCAAATGCTTACCTTCCATGACCACTGGCACTCTGGAGAAATGAGCTCTTCACAGATGAATCCCGGTTTCAATTGGCATCCTGTGGCAAGCGGTTTGATGAAGTATACGTTGTGAACAGAGTGCCCCATGGTGGCGGTGGGGTTATGATAGGGGCAGGCATAAGCTATGGACAACAAACACAATTACATTTTATCGATGGCAATTTGAATGCACAGAGATACCGTAATGAGATCCTGAGGCCCATTGTCGTGTGATTCTCCCTCCATCACCTCATGTTTAAGCATGATAATGCAAAGCCCCATGTAGCAAGGATCTATACACAATTCCTGGAAGCTGAAAATGTCCCAGTTCTTCCATGGCCTGCATACTCACTAGACATGTCACCCATTGGGCATGTTTGGGATGCTCTGGATTGACGTGTACAACAGTGTGTTCCAGTTCCCGCCAATATCCAGCAACTTCGCAGAGCCATTGAAAAGGAGTGGGACATTCCACAGGCCACAATCAACAGCCTGATCAACTCTAAGCGAAGGGTATGTGTCACACTGCATGAGGTAAATGGTGGTCACACCTAATAGTGACTGGTTTTCTGATCCACACCCCTAACTTTAAAAAAAGGAGTCTGTGACCAACAGATGCATATCTGTATCCCTAGTCATGTGACATCCATAGATTAGGGCCAAATTAATTTATTTCAATTGACGGATTTCTTTATATGAACTGTAACTCAGTAAAATCTTTGAAATTGTTGCATGTTGCCTTTATATTGTCATTTAATATATATTAGTCAGATAATCATTAACCTCTTAACAATATAAATCAACATAAATGACAGCTTAATGTATTTGGATATTTTTACTATATTAAAAAAACAAGAAATGATTGTGTTGCCTTTTGTCACTGATGTTACCTACAGTTGAAGTCGCAAGTTTACATACACCTTTGCCAAATACATTTAAACTCAGTTTTTCACAATTCCTGAAATTGAATCCCAGTAAATATTCCCTGTTTTAGGTCAATTAGAGTTGTCACTATTTTAAGAATGTGAAATGTCAGAATACTACTAGAGAGAATGATTCATTTCAGCTTTTATTTCTTTCATCACATTCCCAGTGGTTCAGAAGTTTACATGCATTCAATTAGTATTTGGTAGCATTGACTTAAACTTGTTTAACTTGGGTCAAACATTTCGGATAGCCTTCCACAAGCTTCACACAATAAGTTGGGTGAATTTTGGCCCATTCCTCCTGACAGAGCTGTTGTAACTGGGTCAGGTTTGTAGGCCTCCTTGCTCACACACACTTTTTCAGTCAGCCCACAAATGTTCTATAGGACTGACGTCAGCTTTGTGATGGCCACTCCAATACCTTGACTTTGTTGTCCTGCAGCAATTTTGCCACAACTTTGGAAGTATGCTTGGGGTCATTGTCCATTTGGAAGACCCATTTGCGATCAAGCTTCAACATCCTGACTGATGTCTTGAGATGTTGCTTCAATATAGCCACATAATTTTCCACTCTCATGATGCCATCTATTTTGTGATGTGCACCAGTCAATCCTGCAACAAAGCACCCTCACAACATGATGCTGCCACCCCCGTGCTTCACGGTTAGGATGGTGTTCATCGGCTTGCAAGTCTCCCCCCTATTTCACCTTTATTTAAGCAGGTAGGCTAGTTGAGAACAAGTTCTCATTTTGCAACTGCGACCTGGCCAAAATAAAGCAAAGCAGTGTGACACAGACAACACAGAGTTGCACATGGAGTAAACAATAAACAAGCCAATAACACAATAAATAAGTCAATAACACAGTATAAAAAAAGAAAGTATATATACAGTGTATGCAAAAGCCATGAGGAGGTAGGCAATAAATAGGCCATAGGAGCGAATAATTACAATTTAGAAGATTAACACTGGAGTGATAAATGTGCAGATGATGATGTGCAAGTAGAGATACTGGTGTGCAAAAGAGCAGAAAAGACAATAGAAACAGTATGGGGAGGAGGTAGGTAGATTGGGTGGGCTATTTACATATGGACTATGTACAGCTGCAGCGATCGGTTAGCTGCTCAGATAGCTGATGTTTAAAGTTGGTGAGGGAAATAAAAGTCTCCAACTTCAGAGATTTTTGCAATTCATTCCAGTCACTGACAGCAGAGAACTGGAAGGAAAGGCGGCGAAATGAGGTGTTGGCTTTGGGGGTGATCAGTGAGAGATATACCTTTTGAAACGTGTGCTACGGGTGGGTGTTGTTATCGTGACCAGTGAACTGAGATAAGGCGGAGCTTTACCTAGCAAAGACTTATAGATGACCTGGAGCCAGTGGGTCTGGCGACGAATATGTAGTGAGGGCCAGCCGACTAAAGCATACAGGTCGCAGTGGTGGGTGGTATAAGGTGATTTGGTAACAAAACGGATAGCACTGTGATAGACTGCATCCAATTTGCTGAGTAGAGTATTGGAAGCTATTTTGTAGATGACATCGCCAAAGTCGAGGATCGGTAGGATAGTCAGTTTTACTAGGGTAAGTTTGGCGGCGTGAGTGAAGGATGCTTTGTTGTCAAATAGAAAGACGATTCTAGATTTGATTTTGGGTTGGATTTGATTTGAAATAATGATGGTCATAATGGCCAAACAGTTCTATTTTTGTTTCATCAGACCAGAGGACATTTCTCCAAAAAGTATGATCTTTGTCCCCATGTGCAGTTGCAAACCGTAGTCTGGCTTTTTTTATGGCGGTTTTGGAGCAGAGGCTTCTTCCTTGCTGAGCGCCCTTTCAGGTTAAGTCGATATAGGACATGTTTTACTGTGGATGTAGATACTTTTGTACCTGTTTCAACCAGCATCTTCACAAGGTCCTTTTCTGTTGTTCTGGGATTGATTTGCACTTTTCGCACCAAAGTAAATTCCTCTCGAGGAGACAGAACACGTCTCCTTCCTGAGCGGTATGATGGTTGCGTGGTCCCATGATGTTTTTTACTCGTACTATTGTTCGTGGTACCTTCAGGCGTTTGGAAATTGATCCTAAGGATGAACCAGACTTGTGGAGGTTCAGCCTTGTGGAGGTTCAGGCTGATTTCTTTTGATTTTCCCATGATGTCAAGCAAAGAGGCAAAGAGGCAAAGAGTTTTAATGACTCCAACCTAAGTGTATGTAAACTTCCGACTTCAACTGTACAGTGTATTTGATTTGACAATTATATCACGGCACAAGGCGAGACACAGGGAGCAGATGGTTGGAGTCTTGCAATATTTATTAATCCAAAAGGAGTAGGCAAGAGAATGGTCGTGAACAGGCAAAACATCAAAACCAGATCAGAGTCCAAGAGGTACAGAGTGGCAGACAGACTCATGGTCAAGGCAGGCAGAATGGTCAGGCAGGTGGGTACAGAGTCCAGAAACAGGCAAGGGTCAAAATCAGGAGTACTAGAAAAAGCAGAATAGCAAAAAGCAGGAGAACGGGAGGCTTTCCATAATGTAACTTGACTATTTAATTCACATATATAAAAAAAGACAGAAAAGCATTATGATAAAATTAGTTAGTTTTTGTTTAGTAATAATTTAGTTTCACCATAACACATTTTTCTATAATAACACCAGTGACAGTAACACCAGTGACAAGTAACACCAGTGACTAACTTCCGACTACTTCATTAAAACCAGCAGGAATTGTTACACCAGTGATGGTAACACCGGTGCCAAATCTGCAGAAAATATAGAATATCTAAGATGGCGGCCAAAGTAGCTCAAACCACACTCCTTAAATTGTAAATAAACCACCTAATCATGTGATTTGGGCAATTATTTTCCCCTTAATATAATCTTAAGGCTATGCATGAAATTACCAAATGAAATCATCAAATTGCTAACATACAGTACCTTCGGAAAGAATCTCTTGACTTATTCCACATTTTGTTGTGTTACATTCTGAATTCAAAATGTATTAAATTTATTATTTGTATCACCCATCTACAAACAATATCCCATACTGACAAAGTGAAAACATGTTTTTAGAAATATTTGCAAAGGGATTGAAAAATAAATACAGAAATATCTAATTAACATAAGTATTCACACCAAGGAGTCCATAATTTATAGAAACACATATGGCAGCGATTACAGCTGTGAGTCTTTCTGGGTAAGTCTCTCAGAGCTTTCCACACCTAGATTGCGCAACATTTGCCTATTGTTCTTTTCAAAATTCTTCAGGCTCTGTCAAATTGGTTGTTGATCATGGCTTGCCAACCATTTTCAGGTCTTGCCAAAGATTTTCAAGCAGATTTAAGTAAAAACTGTAACTTCGCCACTCAGGAGCATTCACTGTCTTCTTGGTAAGCAACTCCAGTGTAGATTTGGCCTTGTGTTTTATGTTATTGTCCTGCTGTAAATGAATCTCCAAGTGTCCAGTGGAAAGCACACTGAACCAGGTTTACCTCTAGGATTTTGCCTGTGCTTAGCTCCATTCCATTTATTTTGTATCCTGAAAATCTCCCCAGTCCTTAAAATGTTTTAATATCAACTAAATAGTGTAAAAAATAGTGAGTATCAATCTCCCTGTTTTCAAGCATAGACATATCTGATATTGGCAGAAAGCTTAAATTCTTGTTAAGCTAACTGCATTGTCCAATTTCCAGTAGCTATTACAGTGAAAGAATACCATGCTATTGTTTGAGGAGAGTTCACAATTATGAACTTGAAAATGTATTTATAAACCAATTAGGCACATTTGGGCCGTCTTGATACAACATTTGGAACAGTTATGCAATGGTTCATTGGATCAGTCTAAAACTTTGCACACCGATAAGTATACATCTACCCCCTCTCCTATGCGGAGAATGAGGTCATGGAGACCTACGTACAAGAGAGCCTCCAGCAGAGTTTGGTCTTGAGGAGCGCCTACAATCTGGTGTGCATTTGTGCAGGCAACGGCCTTTCCATGACCACGGGGCATTATGAGTATCTCGTAATGCCCTTTGGCCTGTCTATTGCGCCTTCAGTCTTCCAGGCCTTTATTAACAAAGTGTTTTGGGAAATGCTAGGACAGGGTGTTGTGGTTTATATAGACAACATTTTGGTCTATTCTGCTGACCTCACACAACATGTCTCGTTGGTTAGGTCTGTGCTGGGAAGACTGTTGGAGCATCATCTATATGTTAAACAAGAAAATAAATGTTTTTCCAGCGGTCCCTGTCCTTTTTGGGCTACCTCATATCCACGGAGGGAGTGGAGAAGGAGGAGCAACGCGTCAGGTCAAGGCCCATCCCCAACTCCAGGAAAGCAGTCAAGCGATTCCTGGGGTTTGCCAACTATTTCCGGAGATTCATCTGGGGCTTCGCACGGTGGTCGAGCCTCTTACCTTCCTGTGGAGAGGAGGTCCCCAACGGCTTCGTTGGACAGAGGAGGCGGAGAGGGCGTTCGACACTGAAGGCACGCTTCACTACTGCTCCCATGCTGGCACATCCTGACCCCTCACTCTCCTTCACCGTCAAGGTGGATGCCTCCGAAGTAGGAATCAGGGTAGTGCTGTGTCAGTGCACCGGAACCCTTCCAAAGCTGCGGCCCTGCGCCTTCTACTCCAAGCAGCTAAGCCCCGCCCAGAAGAACTACGATGTAGGGGACCGGGAACTCTTGGCGGTCAAGAAGGTTATGAAGGCATGGAGGCACTGGTTGGAGGGGTCCAAACACCCTTTCCTGGTGTAGATGGACCACCACAACCTAGAGTACAGTCTCGAGCCTAAACCCGAGACAGGCCAGGTGGGCTCTATTCTGCACCAGGTTCCAATTCACACTTTCCTATAGGCCAGGCTCGAAGAACGTGAGGGTGGATGCTTTGTCTCATCTCTATGACGCAGAGGAGAGGCAGGGAGAGGAGACCCCCATCATCAATGTTGTCTACACACTAACAGGTGTGCCTTGTTAAAAGCACATTTGTGGAATGTCTTTAATCCCAAGAGTAGTAATTTTAAGTTTTTTAATCCCCAGAGTAGTAATTGTCTTCCTGTATTATATCGAAGGAAATTGATGTACCATTTGTAAATAAATAACCAACAAGTATGTCTTAGTGGGCATCCAAGTGTGTCCTCTGCTCTCTTTTACGGCAGGTGCTGAGCTGTGAAGTCATATCTATGATGGACGACTGCTTCAGGGGTTCGAGGTCAGGAGAATTCTAAAGATCCATTAGGATTTACTGGCCAACACGTTAATGAGATCCAAAATGGAAAGAAATTCAAAACATTCCCACCGGGTCTGTGTGGAAAGAACATTCCTGAGTGCCACTACGTTTACATCGCCTCCTATCTTTATCAAAACACAGCATGGACCACTTAAGAAGAGCTGTGAAGCAATTTCGACAGGACACACACACTATTTAAAGGGATAGTTCACCTAAATGACAAAATTACACATTGGTTTCTTTACCTTGTAAGCAGTCTATGGACAAGGTATAACAGCAATCCATGCTTTGGTTTTATTTCCTTGGCATTGTTTCCAAATGTTAACGTTTTATAATTTATGGCACTAATCAAATCCAAGTACAGGTACCGTTATTAGCATTTTTCATGCATTATGTCCAAATCATCCAAAAGTATCTCGAATTGATTGTGAAGCTCAACAATGTCATTTATAGATGATTTAACATGATGCATGAAAAATGCTAATATAGGTACCATGACTTTGTGGCATTTGTGTCACAAATTCCATTCAAGCCATGGTGCCAATATTAGACAGTAACAGGGAAATAAAACCAAAGCATGGATTGGTGTCAAACCTTGTCCATAGCCTACGAACAGGGTAAGGAAACCAATATGTCATTTTGTCATTTAGGTGAACAATCCCTTTAATGCTTTTAGCTGGTAGATGAAAAAGCTAAGCTTCCCTCCATCCTCTTTCTTGTGTTTTGTCGGAAGATTCCACAAAACGGAATATAGGGTTGTGACCCACACAGCCTGACCATTCAGGGCTACTTCTTGAATGGAACCAACTGAATACAAACTAATTCAAGTTGGTTAACTGGATAATGGCACCTTGATTATGATATTTCTCTAAAAAGTAAGGAAAACTCACTAGCTTAAAAACCCTGAACCATCCATTATTCACACCTCTAGAAGAACTCACTCCCATATACAGTTGAAGTCGGATGTTTACATACACTTAGGTTGGAGTCATTAAAACTTGTTTTTCAACCACTCCACAAATGTCTATAGTTTTGGCAAGTCGGTTAGGACATCTACTTTGTGCATGACACAATAAATTTTTTCCAAAAATTGTTTAAAGACAAATTATTTCACATCTAATTCACTGAATCACAATTCTAGTTGGTCAGAAGTTTACATAAACTAAGTTAACTGTTCCTTTAAACAGCTTGGAAAATTCCAGAAAATGATGTCATGGCTTTAGAAGCCTCTGACTCAAATTATGTCACTTAGCCTATCAATTGGAGGTGTACCTGTGGATGTATTTTAAGGCCAACCTTCAAGCTCAGTGCCTCTTTGCTTGACATCATGGGAAAATCAAAAGAAATCAGCCAAGACCAAATTCTAAATGCCTGAAGTTACCACGTTCATCTGTACAAACAATAGTACGCAAGTATAAACATCATGGGACCCCGCAGGATGGAGACGCGTTCTGTCTCCTAGAGATGAACGTACTTTGGTGCGAAAAGTGCAAATCAATCCCAGAACAACAGCAAAGGAACTTGTGAAGATGCTGGAGGCAACAAGTACAAAAGTATCTATATCCACAGTAAAACATGTCCTATATCGACATAACCTGAAAAGTCGCTCAGCAGGGAATAAGCAACTGCTCCAAAACTACCATAAAAAAGCCAGACTACGGTTTGCAACTGCACATGGGGACAAAGATCATAGGAGGGACTGGTTCACTTCATAAAATAGTTGGATTTATAGAGCAGGAAAATTATGTGGATATATTGAAGCAACATCTCAAGATATAAGTCAGTAAGCTAAAGCTTGGTCGCAAATGGGTCTTCCAAATGGACAATGACCCCAAGCATACTTCCAAAATTGTGGCAAAATGGCTTAAGGACAACAAAGTCAAGGTATTGGAGTGGCCATCACAAAACTCGGACCTCAGTCCTATAGAAGATTTGTGGGCAGAACTGAATAAGTGTGTGTGAGCAAGGAGGCCTACAAACGTGACTCAGTTACACCAGCTCTGTCAGGAGGAATGGGCCAAAATTCACCCACCCATTGAGAGGCTTTGAAGCCACCGGTTGGCCATATTGGCACTCCCCAGTAGGAGCAGTAATGCATAGGAATGAACGGAATTCTACAGTATTTCAATTAAATGTTTCAATGACAAAATTACAGGTATTTAAGTATTTTTTGCTGTTGTAGGAAATTAAGGAACTGGACCAAGGTGCAGCGTGGTGAGCGTACATTTTCTCTTTATTAACTCAAAATGATGCCGACAAAACAATAAAAAATACAAAACCAACTGAAGCTTCAGGCTATGTGCCATCAAACAAAGTTAACTTCACACGAACACAATTATATAATTAGAACTGCGGGAAAGCATTGCCTGTCGTGCAGGGGGAAAGGGTTCTGTATACCGGAGTCTTAGCTAGCTAGCACACAGTCTCCTTTGCTCCCGCATTACGAACACCTGCCCTCACCTTCGTTAACAGAACTGCAGGAAAGCAGTGCCCGACAGGCGGGGGCAAAAGGACACTGCTCTCTGGTGTCCTAGCTAGCTGCCGGTGGCACCCCCGCCTCCTACCTTCTGTGTACCGGAGTCCTAGCTAGCTAGCAACCCAGAAACAACAGATAATTAGCTAGATAAGGCTAGCAAGTTAGCTAGCTAGATAGATAGATAAGGTTAGCATGCTAGCTAATCTTGAAGGGTCGTCACTAATTACTACAGATACGCTAATTTCTACAATTGATCTTGTTAAAATCAGATTTGAAACCTAACCCTAACATTAACCATCACCTTAACCACACTAAAATGTCATTTTTGTTTGCATACATTTTTAAGATTACTAGTGCAAACCTCTTCAGAGGTGAAACCTAAAGTTGCATGTCCTCTTTAGTACTGGAAATTACGTTAAAATAGTGGCGGCATTTTCTTATGGGGAGGTCGTTTAAAAATGGACCAAGTATAAAGAGGAGTTCCTCCTTCAGGGTCGTTACTAGTTACCAGAGCCACAAAGTCATAAACCCGCCTACATCTACAAGACCAAAAAGCACATTTTTGTTTTCATTAATTTTGTATGAGAAATCACATTTTATTGGTCATTGGCATTATTTAAAGTGGCATTGTTTAAAGTGACGAGTGATCCATTTATTAAAGTGTCCAGTGATTGGGTCTCAGTGTAGGCAGCAGCCTCAATGAGTCAGTGATTTCTATTTAACAGTCTGATGGCATTGAAATTGAAAAAAACGTATATTTCTCAGTCCCAGCTTTGATGCACCTTTACTGACCTCGCCTTCTGGATAATAGTGGTGTGAACAGGCAGTGGCTCGGGTGGATGTTGTCCTTAATGATCTGTTTTGCCTTCCTGTGACACCGGGTACTGTAGGTGTCATAGAGGGCAGGTAGTTTGCCCCTGGTGATGCTTTGTGCAGACCGCACCACCCTTGTGGTTGAGGGCGGTGCAGTTGCCGTACCAGGCTGTGATACAGCCCGGCAGGATGCTCTTGATTGTGCATCTGTAAAAGTTTGTCAGGGTTTTGGGTGACAGACCAAATATCTTCAGCCTCCTGAGATTAAGGTGGCGCTGTTGCGCCTTCTTCACCACGGTGTCTGTGTGGGTGGACCATTTCAGTTTGTCTGTGATGTTTACGCCGAGGAACTTAAAACGTTCCACCTTCTCCACTGTTGTCCCTTCAATGTGGTGATATGATCCTTGACTAGCCTTTCAAAGCACTTTATGATGACAGAAGTGTGTGCTATGGGGCAGTATTCATTTAGTTCAGTTTTCTTTGACATTTTGGGTACAGGAACAATGGTAGCCATCTTGAATCATGTGGGGACAGCAGACTGGGATAGGGAGGGATTAAATATGTCTGTAAACACACAAGCCAACTGGTATTCGCATGCTCTGAGGACACGGATAGGGATACCGTCTGGGCCAGCGGCCTTACGAGGGATAACAAATTTGAATGTTTTATCCATGTCAGCCACTGAGAAGGAGAGGGTGGGTGCACAGTCTTTTTTTAGCGATCCGTGACGGTGACACTGTATTATCCTCAAAGCGGGCAAAGAAGGTGTTAAGTTTGTCTCGAAGCGTGACGCCGGTTTCCATGACGTGGCTGTTTTTGTTTTTTGTAGCCCATGATTTCCTGTAGACCCTGCCACATACGTCTCGGGTCTGATATAGCCCATTTTGACTTTGTGGCTGTGTTAACTGGGGGAAACCCTACCTCAGTGGTTCTTGTTTATTGTTTACTCCATGTGTAACTTTGTGTTGTTGTTTGCTCACACTGCTATGCTTTATCCAGGTCTCAGTTGTAAATGAGAACTTGTTCTCAAATAGCCTGCCTGGTTAAATAAAGGTTAAATAAAAATAATAAAAAATAAAAATGTATATTTAGGGACCAGAGGAGGCTGTGGGAGGAGCTATCGGAGGACGGGCTCATCGTAATGTCTGGAATGGCATTCATTGAACGGTATCAAACATATAGAAACTACATTTTATCATTATTATCATATCACTATTTTGTCATTCCAGCCATTACAATGAGCTCGTTTTCCTATAGTTCCTCCCACCAGCCTCCACTGATGGATACCCACATGTAGGAACACCCCGAATTGCAGGCGCAGTTACACCCTTGTAGTATATGTTCAGTTTGAAGTTTGAACTGTCCACCTACATTTTTTTTACTTGACAGCTACATCTCTAAATTCAAGAAGGACTATGTCAAAGTTAGTGAATGCGGTTTGTGGCTTTGTGAATGAAGGCTCATTGTCCTATCACATTTCAATTAACGCCTCCAACCTGGACTAGCCAATGGCATCTTGCAAGGGGCGGTGCTCAACCTGTTACAGATACGCGTACAGGGAAGTAGGAAGTAAATAGATTAGACTTTAGGTGCAGCAGTGACAGTAAGTAATTTAAATTTTTCAACCAAATTAGAATATATTATTCTGGACCCGGATAGCGCATGTATCTTAGTAATGCCGTAAGGCACGTGTTACGTTCCAACAAGACCAGCGAACAAAAGCGAAGTTGTCTCAGCATCATCGAAACAGACATTGGCTTGGTGTTGTTTGACTGTGAACTTTTTTATTTTTTTATTTCACCTTTATTTAACCAGGTAGGCTAGTTGAGAACAATTTCTTATTTGCAACTGCGACCTGGCCAAGATAAAGCATAGCAGTGTGAACAGACAACACAGAGTTACACATGGAGTAAAAAATAAACAAGTCAATAACACAGTAGAAAAAAAATAGTCTATATACATTGTGTGCAAAAGACATGAGGAGGTAGGCAAATAATTACAATTTTGCAGATTAACACTGGAGTGATAAATGATCAGATGGTCATGTACAGGTAGAGATATTGGTGTGCAAAAGAGCAGAAAAGTAAATAAATAAAAACAGAATGGGGATGAGGTAGGTAAAATTGGGTGGGCTATTTACCGATAAGACTATGTACAGCTGCAGCGATCGGTTAGCTGCTCAGATAGCAGATGTTTGAAGTTGGTGAGGGAGATAAGTCTCCAATTTCAGCGATTTTTGCAATTCGTTCCACCCGTGCTACGGGTGGGTGTTGCCTTCGTGACCAGTGAACTGAGATAAGGCAGAGCTTTACCTAGCATGGACTTGTAGATGACCTGGAACCAGTGGGTCTGGCGACGAATATGTATTGAGGGCCAGCCGACTAGAGCATACAAGTCGCAGTGGTGGGTGGTATAAGGTGCTTTAGTGACAAAACGGATGACACTGTGATAAACTGCATCCAGTTTGCTGAGTAGAGTGTTGGAAGCAATTTTGTAGATGACGTCGCCGAAGTCGAGGATCGGTAGGATAGTCAGTTTTACTAGGGTAAGTTTGGCGGCGTGAGTGAAGGAGGCTTTGTTGCGGAATAGAAAGCCGACTCTAGATTTGATTTTCGATTGGAGATGTTTGATATGAGTCTGGAAGGAGAGTTTACAGTCTAGCCAGACACCTAGGTACTAATAGATGTCCACATATTCAAGGTCGGAACCATCCAGGGTGGTGATACTAGTCAGGCGTGCGGGTGCAGGCAGCGAACGGTTGAAAAGCATGCATTTCGTTTTACTAGCGTTTAAGAGCAGTTGGAGGCCACGGAAGGAGTGTTGTATGGCATTGAAGCTTGTTTGGAGGTTAGATAGCACAGTGTCCAAGGACGGGCCGGAAGTATATAGAATGGTGTCATCTGCGTAGAGGTGGATCAGTGAATCGCCTGCAGCAAGAGCAACATCATTGATATATACAGAGAAAAGAGTCGGCCCGAGAATTGAACCCTGTGGCACCCCCATAGAGACTGCCAGAGGACCGGACAGCATGCCCTCCGATTTGACACACTGCACTCTGTCTGCAAAGTAGTTGGTGAACCAGGCAAGGCAGTCATCAGAAAAACCAAGGCTACTGAGTCTGCCGATAAGTATATATTGATTGAGAGAGTCGAAAGCCTTGGCAAGGTCGATGAAGACGGCTGCACAGCACTGTCTTTTATTGGTGGCCGTTATGATATCGTTTAGTACCTTGTGCGTGGCTGAGGTGCACCCGTGATCGGCTCGGAAACCAGATTGCACAGCGGAGAAGGTACGGTGTGATTTGAGATGGTCAGTGACCTGTTTGTTGACTTGGCTTTCGAAGACCTTAGATAGACAGGGCAGGATGGATATTGGTCTGTAACAGTTTGTATCCAGGGTGTCTCCCCCTTTGAAGAGGGGGATGACTGCGGCAGCTTTCCAATTCTTGGGGATCTCAGACAATATGAAAGAGAGGTTGAACAGGCTGGTAATAGGGGTGCGACAATGGCGGCGGATTGTTTCAGAAATAGAGGGTCCAGATTGTCAAGCCCAGCTGATTTGTACGGGTCCAGGTTTTGCAGCTCTTTCAGAACATCTGCTATCTGCTATCTGGCGAGTAGCTGCGGGGGGGGGCGGAGCTGTTGGCCGAGGTTGGAGTAGCCAAGCGGAAGGCATGGCCAGCCGTTGTGAAATGCTTGTTGAAGTTTTCGATAATCATGGATTTATCGGTGGTGACCGTGTTACCTCGCCTCAGTGCAGTGGGCAGTTGGGAGGAGGTGCTCTTGTTCTCCATAGACTTCACAGTGTCCCAGAACTTTTTGGAGTTGGAGCTACAGGATGCAAATTTCTGCCTGAAGAAGCTGGCCTTAGCTTTCCTGACTGACTGCGTGTATTGGTTCCTGACTTCCCTGAACAGTTGCATTTCGCGGGGACTATTTGATGCTATGGCAGTCCGCCACAGGATGTTTCTGTGCTGGTCGAGGGCAGTCAGGTCTGGAGTGAACCAAGGGCTATATCTGTTCTTAGTTCTGCATTTTTTGAACGGAGCATGCTTATCTAAAATGGTGAGGAAGTTACTTTTAAAGAATGACCAGGCATCCTCAACTGACGGGATGAGGTCAATGTCCTTCCAGGATACCCGGGCCAGGTCGATTAGAAAGGCCTGCTCACAGAAGTGTTTTAGGGAGCGTTTGACAGTGATGAGGGGTGGTTGTTTGACTGCGGCTCCGTAGCGGATACAGGCAATAAGGCAGTGATCGCTGAGATCCTGGTTGAAGACGACGGAGGTGTATTTGGAGGGTCAGTTGGTCAGGATGACGTCTATGAGGGTGCCCTTGTTTACAGATTTAGGGTTGTATCTGGTGGGTTCCTTGATGATTTGTGTGAGATTGAGGGCATCTAGCTTAGATTGTAGGACTGCCGGGATGTTAAGCATATCCCAGTTTAGGTCACCTAACAGAACAAACTCTGAAGCTAGATGGGGGGCAATCAATTCACAAATGGTGTCCAGGGCACAGCTGGGAGCTGAGGGGGGTCGGTAGCAGGCGGCAACAGTGAGAGACTTATTTCTGGAGAGAGTCATTTTTAAGATTAGTAGTTTGGGTATGGACCTGGAAAGTATGACATTACTTTGCTGTCTATCTCTGCAGTAGACTGCAACTCCTCCCCCTTTGGCAGTTCTATCTTGACGGAAAATGTTATAGTTGGGTATGGAAATCTCAGAATTTTTGGTGGCATTCCTGAGCCAGGATTCAGACACGGCAAGGACATCAGGGTTAGCAGAGTGTGCTAAAGCAGTGAGTAAAACAAACTTAGGGAGGAGGCTTCTGATGTTGACATGCATGAAACCAAGGCTTTTTCGATCACAGAAGTCAACAAATGAGGGTGCCTGGGGATATGCAGGGCCTGGGTTTACCTCCACATCACCCGCGGAACAGAGGAGGAGTAGTATGAGGGTGCGGCTAAAGGCTATCAAAACTGGTCGCCTAGAGCGTTGTGGACAAAGAATAAAAGGAGCAGATTTCTGGGCATGGTAGAATATATTCAGGGCATAATGCCCAGACAGGGGTATGGTGGGGTGCGGGTACAGCGGAGGTAAGCCCAGGCACTGGGTGAGGATGAGAGAGGTTGTATCTCTGGACATGCTGGTTGTAATGAGTGAGGTCACCGCATGTGTGGGAGGTGTGACAAAGGGGGTATCAGGGGTATGAAGAGTGGAACTATGGGCTCCATTGTAAACTAAAACAATGATAACTAACCTGAACAACAGTATACAAGGCATATTGACATTTGAGAGAGACATACAGCGAGGCATACAGTAATCACAGGTGTTGAATTGGGAGAGCTAGCTAAAACAGTAGGTGAGACAACAACAGCTAATCAGCTAGCACAACAACAGCAGGTAAAATGGCGTTGACTAGGCAGGGAGGGTCGGAATAACTACACACAGAGCCTGAGTGCAGCTGGGGCCGACAGATAAAACATAAACAAGCAGAATGGAGTACAGTGATTAATGGACAGTCCAGCATGCATCAGCTATGTAGCCAAGTGATCAGTGTCCAGGGGGCAGCGGTGGATGGGGCAGGGAAGCTAGATTGGCGAGTATTATTTTATTATCCAGGTAAAAAAAACTGGCTGGCTGTGCAGAAGGTAAAAGCCGCGAACAGTGGCTAACAATGACTAAATAGCTTGTAGCTAGTTAGCTGGTTAGCTTCTGGAGGTTCTTGAATGTGTTCTTACAGTATACAGCACACATTCTAACTTATTGGACAATACTAGCTAGCTTGCTATATGTAAAATAGCTACATGGGAATGCACATACTAAATATTTAATCACGTTCCTCATTGACATTTCTGAAACTTTGCTAGCTAGCTAACTAGCAAAGCACATTTATTTCAGAGGCAGCATGTCAGTAGAGACAGCTATTTTGGACACAAAGAAAGATGGAACAATTCAATGAAAGGCAATAGCTAATTGTCCCTTCTTGCATGCCAAGCAAGTTTATTTAGAGAGAAAGTTGTAGGTTGGGCAGTAATTCACAAACATGCCTTACTGTCAAACATGCAATACTGATCCAAGAGGATTTGGCACACACCCCTTTGTCCTACATAGATCTGGGTTATTTGAAGCATTCATATTATTGGGATTGTCTTACAATGTACCGTACACTCTGAGTCATAAACACAACCTAAAAGTAACCTGTGCTGCTCTTCTTTCCTCACCCCTCTGTGTGTATCTCTCTGTCCCCAGGATTGGCACCATGCTTCCAGGCTACAGTCCTGTGACCCAGGCCCTGTTGGGGACTCTGCTCACCTGGGGCCAGACTGCTGCTGGGGCTGCCCTGGTCTTCATCTTTTCCAGCCAACAGGTGAGGAACAGACACAACATTTCTGTGTGGTGCTGCAGTATGATGTTTTATTATATTGTGACACTGGCGAATGCACACATATATAGTTTGTTATTCCTGGTGTGTACTGCAATGTATCCCTTTGTTTCACTAAACCATTTGCAGTATATTTTAATGGTTTCAGTAGTTCCATAGAAATCAGGGGTTGGAACCAAAATAATTTTCCAATTGTTTAGTTCTAAACAGAACCATTATGTTTTCTGTTCCCTTCTGAACAGCAAAATACATTTTTCAACCGGTTCGAACCCCCTAAAATTACCGGTTTATATCGTTCCTTTCATTTCCTATTTAAAAATTGTATTTAATTTTGTTTTACATTTAGCAAGACATTAAATTTCTTCACAAATCAGTGAGGATAGAGCAGCTTGCTATGGAGAAGGTAAGCTATTTTTGCCATAACGGCATCGTTTAATCATAATGAAAGACAAACACACACTGTGCTGCCAGTCACTATGGACAGATGAGTGTAAAACGTGAGATACAGCTGAAATTTTGCAGGTGGAGGAGGATGCTTGGCTTCACGCACTGGGTGTCTTGTTATGACATGCATTTTCTGAATTAGGCCCACAGAATTATACCTACGGAAGAGTGGCTTCTTTGGAAGAACTTTGAATGTCTTGAATTTCTGAGAGTTGGTTTAACATTGGACCAGAGCTAACGTTACTACCTAGCTAACAAGCTTGTGTGTGCAGAGCTGCACTAGAATGAAAAACCTGTCTTACCTTTTTGTAGTTAATAAATCCAATGTGAAATGTGATAACTATATGATCCTTAACGAGCATTGAAAAAGATTATCCATTCTTCTATAATTAAAAATCTTTCTCCCTAATTTCTGAATTATGCTTGTAACGTCATCAGTATGCTACAGTAACCTATGCTTTGGAGAGTGAGGGGCAGGTAGACTACACTGGCAAAGATTTCCAGCCGGCAGGCAGACACTGGAATAAGTGGTCTGAGTGACAGAATGAGGGCTTTGTTTTGACGCTTGTTGCGATTTTTGTGGGATTGGAAAAAAATGACCGGAATGTTAATATCAGGTTCCCATGCTTTTAACCCTTTGATGCGTACGATCACATAGAGTGCATTCGGAAAGTATTCAGACCCCTTCCCCTTTTCTACATTTTGTTACTTTACAGCCTTATTCTAAAATTGATAAAATTATTTCAAGGTACACACCACCTAGGGGTATACCGGTATGAATGTGAATACTGGTATGACGTTGTGCCATGATATGGATTTAGCCAGCAGTTTAGTGGGCTAGTTTTGATCTTTTACTAAAAACAGCCATTTTTAGAAAATAAAAAACTAGAAGCATGGACGTTACACGCAATCTGCCTGCCAATCGAAGTCAACAAACAAGCATGCGCATCTGCCGAGTAAGCAAACATTTAGTGAAGTAAACTCCTTTCGTTAGCAAAAGTCACTCGAAAATCAAGCGCAATAGTGTAAGGAAGCATTGAGGATGACTGAAGACAAGGAAAATAACCCGATTGAGGTTGATTTCCAGGATAAAGAATAATTGGCTTGAAAAAAGGGAGGATGAGATAACATGTGCAATTTACGTATCACATACCGAAAGATATGAAACCAATTCAAACTGGAGAAAGACAGTTTTAGGAAGTTGATTTGAACTCTAGACCCAAGATACTAGATCCCGAGCCGTAAATACTTCAGCAAAACATGTTTGCCAGAACTCAGAATGTTGGGACAGAAAAGATGTGTCAATTAAGCTAACAGCAGCTAAATTCTTTATGATGTAGCCATGTTTGTTTATGTTTGACAAGTAAAAATTCCCTAATCCCAGAATGCCATTCACTAAAGACGCAAAAAACAAAGTCAAAGATGGCTGTGCCCATTGCCTGGAAAATATGAACTTAGTTTGGCCACTGTTCAGCATATTACAAATCTTCTATGTACTTGTTACAGTTTATACAAGAACTGGAGCGCATGACTTGACAAGTCATTTACAGTTTTTGACAGATCACGAAGCAAGATCATCTCCCCAAATACAAGCCTACTGCCTAGCCTAACGGTAGTGCAAAAGCCAGATATGGGAAAAACAACTTTAGGAGGGTTTGTGGGAGGTTAAATTCATTTGTGGGTGATTTCAAGTCCATGGGGGGTAGAAATGGAGGAAGGTATTGTGAGGTGATATGATGCAGGAAATATTACTATGATGGGGGATTTATCAATAAATGGGGGGCAAACACAGGATATGTTTATGCGCTAAATAGAAATTAAACCCCTGGAAAGAGGGGCCTGTGCTGGCAACCCTGAGTAACGATTGTCGAGTGTCGAGTGAACCATTCCATCACCTCTTTAAAAAAAATTGTTAATAACATCTTTGCTCTGACAGACATTTACATGACAACTAGAATGCATTGAATGATGTCAACAAACATGGTATTTAGCTTAGCTTTAGCTCCTTATAATCAGTACAACATTCCAAAAAGTATTTTGCACACATCATATGTGTCCATTACAATCTATGCAAGAATTGGAATGAATTTGTCACCAGTACTTGAAAACGTGAATAAAACAGTAAATGCATTATCCTCCATACATATACTACCATTCAAAGGTTTTGGGTCAATTAGAAATGTCCTTGTTTTTGAAAGAAAAGCACATTTTTTCCCCCTTAAAATAATATTAAATTGATCAGAAATACGGTGTAGACATCGTTAATGTTGTAAATGACTATTGTAGCTGGAAGCGGCAGATTTTTTTATGGAATATCTACATAGGCATACAGAGGCCCATTATCAGCAACCATCACTCCTGTGTTCCAATGGCATGTTGTGTTAGCTAATCCAAGTTTATCATTTTAAAAGGCTAATTGATAATTAGAAAACCATTTTGCAATTATGTTAGCACAGCTGAAAACTGTTGTCGGTATTAAAGAAGCAATTAAACGGGCCTTCTTTAGACTAGTTGAGTATCTAGAGAATCAGCATTTGTGGGTTTGATTACAGGCTCTATATATCACCATATCATATCGCTGACAACGTCTAAACTTTAGTTAATTCGTATTCATTATTACAGGAAAATAAACCTAAAACCAGATCGTTATTTACAATTTAATGGTGAGCTAATTATAGAAAATAGCTTACGTTTATTAGTGTGATGAAATATAAGCAGGGCATTCTACCGGATCATTTTTTAACATGGGCACTGTCTCATTGACCTAACATTATATCCTAATTTGACTTTGGTGCAGGTAATGTTGTTCTTCACATTACCGTTTCTGGTAAACACACACTATATCAAATATAATCAAAGTTTATTTGTCACATGCACAGGATACAGAAGGTGTAAACAGTACAGTGAAATGGTTACTTGCATTGAGGAGTCTTTTGTTTAGACATGTAGCTAGCTAGCTAAACAATGAACCATAATCCCAACTCATAACATCACAACCCTGCATGAATCTACAGGTAGCTACAGCTAACCAACTAGCTAGGTTCAATGTTAGCTAATTAACTAACATTAGGCTATAAATAGCAATACAAATGGCTCTGAGATACGAATAGTATTAGTACACAGGTCATGCATGTAACGTTAGCTAGCGAACCAGCCAGCTAACCTGAGCTAGTTAGCTAACAGTATGCTTTAACTTGTAATGAAAACAACTTTCTGACACAATTAGAAATGCATAATATCTGAATGTAGCTAGCTAGACTCTCTTACCCGTCCGTATACATGGATGAACGCTTCTCCCTCTGTCACAGATGCGATGGTTTCCCTTAGTTTGAAGATATACTCCGTAGACAGGTGTTTTATACAACAGCCTTCTGTTCTCTCTTTTCGACTCTCCGCATTTGCAATAAAACGGCTGAATTCTCTCCATCTCCTAAGCTTTCATACTCTGCTTCCACCAGGCATTCCACTGATTTCAAAACTCGGCCCTCCAGTGAGAGCCAACCTTTGAAGTTCTTTGTGATATGTTTAAAAAAAAGCAGCTTTAGAAAGGATTACCTACACATACTACGCAGCACGTTATAGACAGAAAAAAATGTATGTTCAAATGCCTCTCCTGTGAAGTATTGGTGCGCGACATACAGCTACTTTCCTGAAACGAGTCACAATGTTCTGCAAAAGTGAAATGGGCTACTTCTATTGTGTCCCACAACAAGTGGGACACAATCATGAAGTGGAACGACATTTATTGTATATTTCAAACTTTTTTAACAAATCAAAAACTGAAAAATTGGGCGTGCAAAATTATTCAGCCCCCTTAAGTTAATACTTTGTAGTGCCACCTTTTGCTGCGATTACAGCTGTAAGTTGCTTGGGGTATGTCTCTATCAGTTTTGCACATCGAGAGACTGAAATGTTTTCCCATTCCTCCTTGCAAAACAGCTCGAGCTCAGTGAGGTTGGATGGAGAGCATTTGTGAACAGCAGTTTTCAGTTCTTTCCACAGATTCTCGATTGGATTCAGGTCTGGACTTTGACTTGGCCATTCTAACACCTGGATATGTTTATTTTTGAACCATTCCATTGTAGATTTTGCTTTATGTTTTGGATCATTGTCTTGTTGGAAGACAAATCTCCGTCCCAGTCTCAGGTCTTTTGCAGACTCCATCAGGTTTTCTTCCAGAATGGTCCTGTATTTGGCTCCATCCATCTTCCCATCAATTTTAACCATCTTCCCTGTCCCTGCTGAAGAAAAGCAGGCCCAAACCATGATGCTGCCACCACCATGTTTGACAGTGGGGATGGTGTGGTCAGGGTGATGAGCTGTGTTGCTTTTACGCCAAACATAACATTGTTGCCAAAAAGTTCGATTTTGGTTTCATCTGACCAGAGCACCTTCTTCCACATGTTTGGTGTGTCTCCCAGGTGGCTTGTGGCAATCTGTAAACAACACTTTTTATGGATATCTTTAAGAAATGGCTTTCTTCTTGCCACTCTTCCATAAAGGCCAGATTTGTGCAATATACGACTGATTGTTGTCCTATGGACAGAGTCTCCCACCTCAGCTGTAGATCTCTGCAGTTCATCCAGAGTGATCATGGGCCTCTTGGCTGCATCTCTGATCAGTCTTCTCCTTGTATGAGCTGAAAGTTTAGAGGGACGGCGAGGTCTTGGTAGATTTGCTGTGGTCTGATACTCCTTCCATTTCAATATTATCGCTTGCACAGTGCTCCTTGGGATGTTTAAAGCTTGGGAAATCTTTTTGTATCCAAATCCGGCTTTAAACTTCTTCACAACAGTATCTCGGACCTGCCTGGTGTGTTCCTTGTTCTTCATGATGCTCTCTGCTCTTTTATCGGACCTCTAAGACTATCACAGTGCAAATGCATTTATACGGAGACTTGATTACACACAGGTGGATTGTATTTATCATCATTAGTCATTTAGGCCAACATTGGATCATTCAGAGATCCTCACTGAACTTCCGGAGAGAGTTTTCTGCACTGAAAGTAAAGGGGCTGAATAATTTTGCACGCCCAATTTTTCAGTTTTTGATTTGTTAAAAAAGTTTGAAATATACAATAAATGTCGTTCCACTTCATGATTGTGTCCCACTTGTCGATGATTCTTCACAAAAAAATACAGTTTTATATCTTTATGTTTGATGCCTGAAATGTGGCAAAAGGTCGCAAAGTTCAAGGGGGCCGAATACTTTCGCAAGGCACTGTATGTGAATACAAGCAGATGTCAGATGTGACAGTCTTTTCAGTTGATGTGGTGGTCTCAAAGTCAAAGGGTGGGTAAGACTTTTCCAAAGTATTCCCTACTGTCTCATAAGAAGAAGTGTAACTTTCTGGGAAGTTTGTCAGAAGCATTGCTGCCTTCCTGACAGTTATTATATAATTCTCAATCTTAATAATATATATGCATAAGGCTGTACATCCCACTGTCTCCTAGAATGAAAGAAGAGGAATAGATGAATAAGGTATTATTGCTCACCTCAACAAACGATAATAGAAGACTCACCTTAGTTTAGGGCTGTCCCCAACTTAGGAAAATGTTGGTCAACCAATATTTCTGTTCTGTTGACCAATCATGTATTTCTCCATATATAGACACATCAAATGTGTTTTAGTCTAATCAACTATATGTTCCGAGCTTGTCTGATGCTTTAAGCAAACTGTTTGATGAACTAATTGAGACGCTCAAATGTCTAGAGAGTGTCTGACCGGAATTTATTTGCTTGTGCCAGGACTGACTTGCTTCACTATGTAAAATTAAAAATTAAAAAAGAAATACAAAAGAAAAGACAGCAAGTGACTATGACTAGCACCGGTTATCTCTCTCTCCTCCCTGCTTCAGCAATGACCACAGAACATTAACAGTGTGTATCGAGCTGTCCGTATTGCTGAGGGTGCAACAACATTTCAGTCAACGTTATGTTTCGGAAAAACATTTCCTATTCCCTCAACCCTTGCTCTCTTTACGTGACATGTGACCAATAGGGCTTGACCTATAGCATATCATAATCACATCAATAAATTGGTTAAAACAAACTCTGAACACCGTAACATGTGACAGTGAAATGGATACAGAGGACGTGAGACATAGACTCAAAACGTGGGAATGTTTACTGGTTTCTCAGGAGGTAAAGGGGAAGTCAGATGTGTGGAATAAATTTGACTAGTTGTGGAAAATAAAGGAGATCAAGAAAAATAAAAAAAGGAGCAAGCGGTGTGTGCATATCATGTGTGCCAAACAGGTACTGTTATATTTATAATTGACCGTTTGGGACAATGTAAACAACACTAAATAAATTAAGCGTACCAGTGAGTTTGTTGCAAGCCTTTCTTACAGCAAAGACTAAAAACAGTCGCATTCCTTCGTGAATGTAATTTTTGAAATGGAGCGGTTTAGGGCTATTTATTGTTTACGCTAATTATTCAATGGTCGCTTTATTTTATTTGAACCAAAGTGCTTGTTTGCATTACAAATCATGAATGACTCATATGCTTTGTGATGACATGAACAAATAAATAATTGATTGATACTGTAGCCTATATAAGTATAGAAATATAGGCCTAAGTAAGTTAGTGTTAAAACTAAACAGGATGCGCTCTTAGGCCTACAGCTTGATGGTGATTATACAAGGTTGCTATGCTAAGCCTACTAATGATAATGACATTACTTATTATTATAATGATCGTAATAATAACAATAAGAAGGAGATCAAGGAAAAGGAGGGATATTATAAATATATTTTGGACAATTTGGAACACTGTAAACAACACTAAATTCAGTAGAAATTCTACCAGAGAGGCTGGAATAATACAAATAAAAAGTGTAATGCCTTTATTACAGTGTAGCAAATTTCTGAAATTGTTCATCTGACATGTGGTTGCGTGAGTCTTGGTGCTTAGGAATCAGTAGTGAGAGGTTTAAAGCTTTAGTATTTAATAATTTTAGCTCCACAAACCTCATCCCCATACTGTTTATAATTATTTACTTTTCTGCTCTTTTACACACCAGTATCTCTACCTGCACATGACCATCTGATCATTTATCACTCCAGTGTTAATCTGCAAAATTGTAATTATCCGCCTACCTCCTCATGCCTTTTGCACACAATGTATATAGACTCTTTTTCTTTCTACTTTGTTATTGACTTGTTTATTGTTTACTCCATGTGTAACTCTGTGTTGTCTGTTCACACTGCTATGCTTTATCTTGGCCAGGTCGCAGTTGTAAATGAGAACTTGTTCTCAACTAGCCTACCTGGTTAAATAAAGGTGAAATAAAAAATAAATACAAATATTCATTATCTAAAAATAGGCATGTTTTTGTCTGGCTTAGCATTCCAAATACAATTAATATTTTCTCATATAATAAAAAAACGAGTTCTTGAGTAGGCAGCATCATTAGTAAGCAAGTAAACTGTGATAGGACAGGAGAGGAGGAAGGCTCTGGCAGATCCTGACTGGCTGGCGGTTCTGGCAGATCCTGGCTGACTGGCGGATCTGGAAGAGTCTGGCGGATCTGGAAGAGTCTGGCTGACTGGCGGATCTGGAAGAGTCTGGCTGACTGGCGGATCTGGAAGAGTCTGGCTGACTGGCGGATCTGGAAGAGTCTGGCTGACTGGCGGAGCTGGAAGAGTCTGGCTGACTGGCGGAGCTGGAAGAGTCTGGCTGACTGGCGGAGCTGGAAGAGTCTGGCTGACTGGCGGAGCTGGAAGAGTCTGGCGGATCCTGGCTGACTGGCGGCTCTGGCTGCTCCATGCTGACTGGCGGCTCTGGCTGATCCATGCTGACTGGCGGCTCTGGCTGCTCCATGCTGACTGGCGGCTCTGGCTGCTCCATGCTGACTGGCGGCTCTGGCTGCTCCATGCTGACTGGCGGCTCTGGCTGCTCCATGCTGACTGGCGGCTCTGGCTGCTCCATGCTGACTGGCGGCTCTGGCTGCTCCATGCTGACTGGCGGCTCTGGCGGCTTCTTGCAGACTGGCGGCTCTGGCGGCTTCTTGCAGACTGGCAGCTCTGGCTGCTCCATGCAGACTGGCAGCTCTGGCAGCTCCATGCAGACTGGCAGCTCTGGCAGCTCCTTGCAGACTGGCAGCTCTGGCAACTCCTTGCAGACTGGCAGCTCCTTGCAGACTGGCAGCTCTAGCTGTTCCATGCAGACTGACAGTTCTGGCTGCGCTGAACAGGCAAGAGACTCCAGCAGTGCTGTAGAGGAGGAAGGCTCTGGCAGCGCTAAACAGGCGGGAGACTCCGGCAGTGCAGGAAGGCTCTGGCAGCGCTGGAGAGGCGAGGCGCACTGTAGGCCTGATGCGTGGTGCTGGCACTGGTGGTACTGGGCCGAGGACACACACAGGAAGCCTGGTGCGGGGAGCTGCCACCAGAGGGCTGGTGCGTGGAGGTGGTACTGGGTAGACCGGACCGTGCAGGCGCACTGGAGCTCTTGAGCACCGAGCCTGCCCAACCTTACCTGGTTGAATACTCCCGGTCGCTCTGCCAGTGCGGCGAGGTGGAATAGCCCGCACTGGGCTATGCAGGCGAACCGGGGACACCGTGCGCAAGGCTGGTGCCATGTAAGCCGGCCCAAGGAGACGCACTGGGGGCCAGATGCGTAGAGCCGGCTTCATGGCATTTGGCTCGACGGTCAATCTAGCCCGGCCGATACGCGGAGCTGGAATATACCGCACCGGGCTATGCACCCGCACTGGGGACACCTGCCCGGTCTCTCTAGCCCCCGGTAACCACAGGAAGTTGACGCAGGTCTCCTACCTGGCTTCGCCATACTTCCTGTGAGCCTCCCCCCCCCAATACATTTTTGGGGCTGACTCTCGGGCTTCCATCCGCGTCGCTGTGCTGCCTCCTCATACCAGCGCCTCTCCGCTTTCTTCGCCTCCAGTTCTTCCTTGGGGCGGCGATATTCTCCAGGCTGATCCCAGGGTCCGTTACTGTCCAGTTCGTCCTCCCATGTCCATTCCTTCTCTTGCTGCATCTTCTGCTGCACCTTGGGGCGGCTACACTCCCTTGGTTTAGCCCAGGGTCCTCTCCCGTCGAGGATTTCCTCCCATGTCCAAGAGTCCTGTGTCTTTGGCCGCTGTTGCTGCTGTCCGTTACCACGCCGCTTGGTCCTGTTGTGGTGGGTGATTCTGTAAGGGTTTTCCTCTGGTGAAGGAGAAGTGGACCAAAATGCAGCGTGGTGGTTATTCATGTTCTTTAATTAAGGAACTCGACATGAAATAACTAACAAAACAATAAATGTGTGAAAACCTAAACAGTCCTATCTGGTGAAAACACAGAGACAGGAACAATCACCCACCAACACACAGTGAAACCTAGGCTACCTAAATATGGTTCCCAATAAGAGACAATGACTAACACCTGCCTCTGATTGAGAACCATATCAGGCCAGACATAGAAATAGACAAACAAGACATCCAACATAGAATGCCCACTCAGATCACACCCTGACCAACCAAAACTTTGAAACATACAAAGCAAACTATGGTCAGGGTGTGACACAAAGTGTTAATCAATGTGATGTTTCCATAAATATACAAGTATTTACCTATTCATGCTAACTTTCTATTGAAATTGATTGTGTTAAGTTAATTCATATGTTTTCATGTGAATGCCAAGTATGTCTACTTCACCATCCACCCATTTTAGTGTTTACACTACCTTGTAGTTTACCAATGTCTTTTAATGATCCAATACATAATATGGTAGACTTTTCAGAATTAGGTTTTAGTCCAGAGAGGCTAGAAAAGTGATCAAGATCTTCAATGAGACTGTGCAGTGATACAGATTGGTCGGACTTGTAAAATATATTATGTGAGCTAAACATAACAACAAAAAATGGAGAATTAAAAAAAAAATGTTTTCCTTATTTAAGTATTATTATTTTGGTACTAATGTTACTGTCCCCACAACAACCAAAAAAATACTTAAATACCTGTAATTTTGTCATTGAAATACTGAAGAATTCCGTTCATTCCTATGGATTACTGCGCCTACTGGGGAGTGCCAATATGGCCAACCGGTGGCTTCATAGCCTCTCAATGGGTGGGTGAATTTTTGCCCATTCCTCCTGACAGAGCTGGTGTAACTGAGTCAGGTTTGTAGGCCTCCTTGCTCACACACGCTTTTTCAGTTCTGCCGACACATTTTCTACAGGATTGAGGTCAGGGTTTTATGATGGCCACTCCAATACCTTCACTTTGTTATCCTTAAGCCATTTTGCCACAACTTTGGAAGTATGCTTGGCGTCATTGTCCATTTGGAAGACCCATTTGCGACCAAGCTTTAACTTCCCGACTCATGTCTTGAGATGTTGCTTCAATATATCCACATCATTTTCCTACCTCGATGATGCCATCTATTTTGTGAAGTGCACCCTCCTGAAGCAACGCACCCCTACAACATGATGCTGCCACCCCCGTGCTTCACAGTTGTGATGGTGTTCTTTGGCTTGCAAGCCTCGTTTTACTGTGGATATAGATACTTTTGTACCGGTTTCCTCCAACACCTTCCACAATGTCCTTTGCTGTTGTTCTGTGATTGATTTGCACTTTTAGCACCAAAGTACGTTCATCTCTAGGAGACAGAACGCATCTCCATCCTGAGCGGTATGACGGCTGCGTGGTCCCATAATGTTTATACTTGCGCACTATTGTTTGTACATATGAATGTGGTAACTTCAGGCATTTGGAAATTGCTCCAAAGGATGAACCAGACTTGTGGAGGTCAGCATTTTTTTTCTGAGGTCTTGGCTGATTTTTTTTGATTTTCCCATGATGTCAAGCAAAGAGGCACTGAGTTTGAAGGTAAGCCTTGAAGTATATCCACAGGTACACTCCATTTGACTCAAATGATCTCAATTAGCCTATCAGTAGCTTCTAAAGCCATTACATAATTTTCTGGAATTTTCCAAGCTGTTAAAAGGCACAGTCAACTTACTGTATGTAAACTTCTAACCCACTGGAATTGTGATTCAGTGAAATAATCTGTAAAAAATTGTTTGAAAAATTGATTGTGTCATGTACAAAGAAGTTGTCCTAACCGACTTGCCAAAACTATGGTTTGTTAACAAGAAATTTATGGAGTAGTTGAAAAACAAATTTTAATGATTCCCACCTAAATGTATGTAAACTTCTGACTTGAACGCGCACACACACACACTATGTCATATACACTCAAGTGAAATGCAAACTCATTGTAAGAAATGTTTTCATACAAGAATCCAATCATGTGAAGCGACTACAAATAACTTTAAAGAAATTCCTTAACATCAAATTCCAATTTGCACCCGATGAAGGATTGCACTATCGGCTATTGTATCCAGTAAGATCATCATTGATTCAATTTCAACCTTGTGTGAAAAAAGAGATTAACAAAAACCTCAGTTCATCCTTCACTATGGTTCACACTTTCCTATCTTATCTTTTCTCTCTCATTTTCTTCTTGTTCATACTTCTTCTACTAAGGAATGTTTAGCTTTTTATTGACAGCTCCATATCTGGGTCTGATGCAGAAGCTTCAGAAGCACCGTTTCTCCCGAAAGAAGGGTATGCCATTCATGACACCTGAATCAATAAGCAACTTGGCACGCTCGTTACCTGTAGCTAATTACCACATCCATCTTTCCCAGTGCCAAAGCGCTCTTCCTCCTCTCTCTCTCGCAGAGTACACAGAGGACCACCGTACCTGAACAGCTGATGAAACTGAGGAGATATTCTGTCTGCAATAATGCCCTTTCGTGGGAAAAAAACTGATTCTGAGTGGCTGTGCCCCTGCCCAGTCATGTGAAATCCATAGTTTAGAGCCTAATGAATTAATTTCAATTGACTGATTTCCTTATATGAACTGTAACTCAGTAAAATGGTTGAATTGTTGCATGTTGCATTTACATTTCTGTTCAGTATGTGTGTATATATATATCATTCGTTTTTCAACAGGACAATGACCAAACACACCTCCAGGCTGTGTAAGGGCTATTTTACCAAAAAGGAGAGTGATAGAGTTGCATCAGATGACATGTGCCCCCTTCCGGTACCGGAGCTACCATGAAGGAATGAGTGATGTTGATGACTCAGAACCATGTCTAAACCCATTGTCTGAAGAGAGTCGGCTGGTGACCAATCCTGTTCTTGCCATGAGTTTGATCCTCAGCTATTGCTTATGTTCCCAGAGTAAGTGGCATAATGCCACCGTTGAGGCAGACACTCACAAGCAACACAATCCTGTCAGCAGCCGTTGCTTCTTATTTTTTTCTCTGCTCGCCCCAAGTATGGCTGATTCCAAACTCGAAGTCCTCCGGTCCTGACTTCAGAGTCTTGAAAAGCTATTTTCATATTGTCGGCATGATGCGTTGATAATGAAGGGCACTGGGCTTTTGCTGGTTGGTTCTCCTCCGGGTCTTTCTCACTCAAACATCCACAGTCATATCCACACTCATCCCCCGAGCACCAGCCCCTTCCATTACATCTGTTGAATTTTCAAATCCAAACAAGGAGAGGTCTCAACACCCCTGGAAGAAAAAACATTTGAGAGAACCAATCAATGCATCCGCTTCATTTCTGAGTGACTATTGCATTAACAAATGGCCTCCTTTCCAGACCAGCTAGTCACAGCTCTTCCTTGTTGTGTGGTCATGTGGGTCGCGTCAGCAAGGCTAGCTCTTCCCTAGTAAAAGGTGGAATGAATGTCTTTGATCAAGCTATTGGGGAGTAGTGCGTTGTTGGATGTTGTGGGGCTTTGTGAACTGAACTGAATAGCACACACACAGCTCTGTGCTGACATTTCTTACAATACATTTTGGAGCACAATGCTCCCTAATTAAAATTCCAGGTAGCACAGTAAAATATTTAGGAGCATGTGCGACCAAAATGTTAGCAATGTAGAGCCATTACACACACTCACACTCCCTGCTGGATCAGGAGGAAAGTGCCAGGGCCTATATGGATGTGTTTGTGACATTCCAGAGGACGTGTGAATTTAAGGCAGTGTTTATTTTCGGTCCTCTGTACCTTTTCGTTATTTGTGTTATTGCATAACATTCATGCCAAATGTTGCTGAGGGAATGGGGGTCACCTTTATCATTGCACAACAGTCCTATTCCAAAAGAGTGAGATCCCCCGAGGACTTTCTCTGTTAGCTTTTTTATTTTGAGGCCAACTGAACTTCCCCACTCCGAGCAGAAGCCGACTGCACACAGCAAATAATAGTGCCTGCTAACTGTTACTTCCTTTTTGCTTCGCCCTCAGGTGATGTTGGTGGCATCCTATTGGTCGTTGCTGGCACCGGCGATAGACATGGCAGAGGATTCGGGAAAGTATGGCTCGTTTGCGTTCGTCCCTGTGGTGGTGGGCTTTGCCCTCGGCGCAGCCTTCGTCTACCTGGCTGACCTCATGATGCCTGCTCTGGTGAGTCTTGTTGGTGCTGCAGCCTCCCGGGAAATGAACTTAATTCACAAAATACAGTACATACCACTCTGTCATGTCAAACACAATAGCCGAAGTGGTTGGCCTCTATACATTGTTTGCTCATACACCACAGGTAATATCAATCAATCAAGCTTTATTTATATAGCACATTTCTTAGAACAAACGCAATTTACAATTTTAAGTGCTTGACAAATAAAATGTAGGTCTACCTGTTGGAAATTAGGTAAAGGCGGGAAAATAAATCAGGACAGGATGAGGGTTGGCCTTGTTATTATTGACAGTAGTGACGTGAGAGAGGGGTTTGAATGCCATTAAGTGTAATCACTCCTATTAAAGGTTTTCTGCTTCACTAAGTCACATCAACATCCTATTGTTCCATGGCAGCAGATACTCCCATTTAGATGGCAAATTAGATTATATGATATTGTTACATACAGTGGTTTCCATTCTGTACTAGCGCAGTGGACCATCACTGGTAAATGTATCAAAAAGGTTAGTAGGATGGTGCAATGAGGCCAATCATGTAACCTAAACCATTTGGAATTGGTGATCAATTGATGTACTGTCAGCTAAAAAAGTAGGAAAAGTAGGCTATTCCTTAAACATCTTCCTAACACCCTACATACATCTTTTCACAGCGATTACAGGCTTTAACACAAATCATTATGGTTGTCCCCACCATCCTCTTCCTCCTCTCCCACTACATCTCCTGCTCCTCTCCCCTGGTTTCCCTAGTGATGACAGTGGGAGGACGGAGCAGAGTGGAATCGGGGGGGAGACGCAGGGGTCTTGGCTGTGGGCTGGGGTACCCCTCTGGGGGGTCGGACCAGGCTGTTTGGACAGCTGCTGGTGTCAATTTTACTGGCTCCTGGGCAAACACTGGGCCCTGAATGATAGCAGGAGAGAGGGGGAGTGCGGATGGGTGGTGGAGGCAGTGCCAGCCTAGCGGCAGCCGCACCCGAGTCCGTCGTCCCCCGTTCTGACCCCCCTCAACCTGGTGAAAAGGCTGCCCTGTACCTGGAAATCACTGTATCTGCATCGATCTCTCTCTTTCTCTTCCCTATCAACACTACTGTTTTCCCCAGTCACGGTCTTTTGTGCGCCAGCAGCGTTTCTAGGATAAGGGAAAACAAACGTCAGGTGGTTGGGTGACTGCGGAGCAAGCTGTTGCAGGATTAAGTGTCATAGGACCATGAACTGTATCTCCGTATGTGGGAGCAAGGGCTTTGTCAGAGAGATGATACTGACTTAACTGGACCTGGTCAAACACTTTCAAACAAAGCCACAGCTTTGCACAAAGTACAAGTTGGGCAACAGGATGTTGCCCCACGCAATGGGAGTGTTGCATCATGGGAGATAACATTAGCTCCCATCCATAGCTTCCGGTGGTACACAGCCAAGGGCCATGTGTGCACAATGCCAACATGTTCGGCCCTATTTTGATTTGTTTAACAGTTTTTTGGTTAATACATGATTCTATATGTGTTATTTCATAGTTGTGATGTCTTCACCTTTATTCTACAATGTAGAAAATAGTAAAAATAAAGAAAAACCCTTGAATGAGTAGGTGTGTTCAAACTTTTCACTGGTCCCCAAAAATATATGGGGGATTGGAAATGATGCAGTCAATGACATTGATGGAAGCAACAATCTATCTGCAGTATTAAAGGTGATTTACCCCCTAAAAAATGTTTTAAATATATGTATCCACTACAGTAACAAGATCATCCACATGTATTGATCACATTTTTTATAATACTGTAGAACCTTGTTCTAAAGCTGTGTCCGTACCCATTGGATGCAGTGATCACAATATAGTGGCAATATCCAGGATTTCCAAAGTTCCAGAAGCTTGGCCTAAAATGGTATATAAGAGATCATACAAAATATTTTGCTGTGACTCTTAAGTGGATGATGTTATGAATATTTGTTGGTCTGATGTGATTAATAAGGAGCATCCAGACGCTGCACTTGATGAATTTAGGAAATTACTTCCAATTATTGAGGATACAATCTTCCCAGCAGAGTCATTAGATCATTTATTTTGGTACTGTCCATATGTAGCTCGTTTTTAGTCACAGGTCCAGGAATGGCTGAAGAATTGCAACATTTACCTAGAATTAACGCTGCAGATAGCAATACTGGGTGATTTGAAAAGTCATAGTCAATCAATCAATAAAATAATTGTTTAGCAACATTTTTTTATCTGTAGTTTACAATCTGTAGAAGCTATGAGAATAGAACAGTTCAGTACTTTTGTGAAGCATCACAGCACAGTTGAAAAATATATGGTAAATAGAAATCCAAAATGGATGGTGTTAAGAGATAGATTGGAGAGGTTGAAGGGGAATGAAGGGTGGGACTAATAATAACAATAACAAACCAATGTAAAGCATGCGGGGTCTGTAAAATGTATATAGGTTCATACATGTTGTGAAATAGCACAGTTACAAATCAAACTGGATGGACATTAGAAATAGAGGAAGGACTAAAAACATACTAAATATAACTATTGTAAAATAGATTGTGTCTCTAAAATGTGTATAATCTGAAGGTAGAAGCCTAAGTGTTATTGTTTATTAGTTTATTCCAATTGGGGGAGGGGTGATAGGGTTTTCAGGGAATAATAAAGGTATATTCAAAAACAAAGTGTGTATGTATGAATGTTTATGTGTGTGTGTGTGTGTGTATGTATATATATATATATATATATATATATATATATATATATATATATATATATATTTAGAATATACCTTTATGTATTTATTTATTTATTTATATACAGTTGAAGTCGGAAATTTACATACACTTAAGTTGTAGTCATTAAAACTTGTTTTTCAACCACGCTGTCATGTCTTGTTATGTCTGTTCCTGTCCTTTCTCTTCATTCTCTCTCTCTGCTGGTCTTTTTAGGTTACCTTCTCTGTCTCTCATCCCTCAGCTGTTCTACATTTCCCCTAACTAGCTCATTCTCTCTTTCCCCACCTGTTCTCTCTTCCCCCTCTGATTAGGTCTCTATTTCTTTCTCTGTTCCTGCTACTTTCAGTGTCTGATTCTTGTTTGTGTTTTTTGATGCCAGAAGCAAGCTGTCGTCTCGTTTGCTTCCACCTTGTCCTGTCCTGTCGGAGTCTGCATGGCAGGTGCAACCTGCATTATACTACGTTCTTTTGTTCCATTGACTACGTTGGAAGAGGATTTATGCCATTCCTGTTTTTTATTAAAGAACTCTGTTTTCTGTTAAAACCGCGTTTGGGTCTTCACTCAAGTTCATAACAGAAGAATCAGACCAAGAATGGACCCAGCGGCTCCGGACCCTTTTCACTCCGCCGTCGAGATCCAGGGAGCGATGCTAGGCAGACACGAGGAGGAATTGTCTGCTGCTCAACATGCCGTTGAGACCCTGGCCGTCCAAGTCTCCGACCTCACAAGACGGGTTCACCAACTCCACCTCGATCCACCGCCCACTTCCAGGGTTTCCGAGTCTCCGGAGCCCAGGATCAACAACCCGCCGTGTTACTCTGGGGAGCCCACTGAGTGCCGCTCATTCCTCACTCAGTGTGATGTGGTGTTCTCTCTCCAGCCCAACACTTACTCCAGGAGCGCAGCCCGCATCGCCTACGTCATTTCTCTCCTTACCGGACGGGCGCGTGAGTGGGGCACGGCAATCTGGGAGGCGAGGGCTGAGTGTATTAACCAGTATCAGGACTTTAAGGAGGAGATGATACGGGTTTTTGACCGTTCTGTTTTTGGCGAGGAGGCTTCCAGGGCCCTGTCTTCCCTATGTCAGGGGAATAGATCCATAACGGATTATTCTATTGAGTTTCGCACTCTCGCTGCCTCTAGTGACTGGAACGAGCCGGCTTTGCTCGCTCGTTTTCTGGAGGGTCTCCACGTCGAGGTTAAGGATGAGATCCTCTCCCGGGAGGTTCCTTCCAGTCTGGACTCCTTAATAGCTCTCGCTATTCGCATAGAGCGACGGTTTGATCTTCGTCGCCGAGCTCGTGGAAAGGAGCTCACGTTCTCCGTTGCTCCCCTCTCCACATCACTGCCACCTGCCGCATCACTGCCACCCTCCCCCGCCGGCTCGGATGCTGAGCCTATGCAGCTGGGGGTATTCGCATCTCGGCCAAGGAGAGGGAACGGAGAATCACCAATCGCCTCTGTCTCTACTGCGGCTCCGCTGGTCATTTTGTCACCTCATGTCCAGTAAAAGGCCAGAGCTCATCAGTAAGAGGAGGGCTACTGGTGAGCGCAACTACTCAGGCCTCTCCTTCTGGATCACGCACTACCTTTCCGGTCCATCTCCGCTGGCCCGGTTCATCTGCTTCCTGCAGTGCCTTGATAGACTCTGGGGCGGAGGGCTGTTTTATGGACGAGACCTGGGCTCGGGAACATGACATTCCTCTCAGACAGTTAGGGGAGCCCAGGGCCTTGTTCGCTTTAGATGGTAGTTCTCTCCCCAAGATTCAGCGTGAGACGCTGCCTTTAACCCTCACTGTCTCTGGTAATCATAGCGAAACCATTTCTTTTTTAATTTTTCGTTCACCTTTTACACCTGTTGTTTTGGGTCATCCCTGGCTAGTGCGCCATAACCCTTCTATTAATTGGTCTAGTAATACTATCCTATCCTGGAATGTTTCTTGTCATGTAACCTGTTTAATGTCTGCTATCCCTCCTGTTTCCTCTGTCTCTTCTTCACAGGAGGAGCCTGGCGATTTGACAGGGGTGCCGGAGGAGTATCACGATCTGCGCACGGTGTTCAGTCGTTCCAAGGCCACTTCTCTCCCTCCACACCGGTCGTATGACTGTAGTATTGATCTCCTTCCGGGAACTACTCCCCCCGGGGTAGATTATACTCTCTGTCGGCTCCCGAACGTAAGGCTCTCGAGGATTATTTGTCGGTTTCGCTCGACGCCGGTACCATAGTCTCCTCCTCCTCCCCCGCCGGCGCGGGGTTCTTTTTTGTTCAGAAGAAGGACGGGTCCCTGCGCCCATGCGTGGATTATCGAGGGCTGAATGACATAACAGTTAAGAATCGTTATCCGCTTCCTCTTATGTCTTCAGCCTTCGAGATCCTGCAGGGAGCCAGGTTTTTCACCAAATTGGACCTTCGTAACGCCTACCATCTCGTGCGCATCAGGGAGGGGGACGAGTGGAAGACGGCGTTTAACACTCCGTTAGGGCACTTTGAATACCGGGTTCTTCCTTTCGGCCTCGTTAACGCTCCAGCTGTCTTTCAGGCACTAGTTAACGACGTCCTGAGAGACATGCTGAACATTTTTGTTTTCGTTTACATGGATGATATCCTGATTTTTTCACCGTCTCTCTCGATTCATGTTCAGCACGTGCGACGCGTCCTCCAGCGCCTTTTGGAGAACTGTCTTTATGTGAAGGCTGAGAAGTGCACTTTTCATGCCGCCTCTGTCCCTTTTCTCGGTTCCGTTATTTCCGCTGAGGGCATTAAGATGGATCCCGCTAAGGTCCAGGCTGTCATTGATTGGCCCGTTCCTAAGTCACGCGTCGAGCTGCAGCGCTTTCTGGGCTTCGCTAATTTCTACCGTCGTTTCATCCGTAATTTCGGTCAGGTGGCAGCTCCTCTCACAGCCCTTACTTCTGTTAAGACGTGCTTTAAGTGGTCCGTTTCCGCCCAGGGAGCTTTTGATCTTCTTAAGAATCGTTTTACATCCGCACCTATTCTTGTTACACCTGACATCTCTAGACAGTTTGTTGTTGAGGTTGACGCGTCAGAGGTGGGCGTGGGAGCCATTCTTTCTCAGCGCTCTCTCTCTGACGGCAAGGTCCATCCTTGCGCGTTTTTCTCTCATCGCTTATCGCCGTCAGAACGTAACTATGATGTTGGTAATCGCGAACTGCTCGCCATCCGCTTAGCCCTAGGCGAATGGCGACAGTGGTTGGAGGGGGCGACCGTTCCTTTTGTCGTTTGGACTGACCATAGGAACCTTGAGTACATCCGTTCAGCCAAACGACTTAATGCGCGTCAGGCTCGTTGGGCTCTGTTTTTCGCTCGTTTCGAGTTTGTTATTTCTTATCGTCCGGGCTCAAAAAACACCAAACCTGATGCTTTATCTCGTCTCTTCAGTTCTTCTGAGGTCTCCACCGACCCCGATGGGATTCTCCCTGAGGGGCGTGTTGTCGGGTTGACTGTCTGGGGAATTGAGAGGCAGGTAAAGCAAGCACTCGCTCACACTCCGTCGCCGCGAGCTTGTCCTAGGAACCTTCTGTTCGTTCCCGTTCCTACTCGTCCGGCCGTTCTTCAGTGGGCCCACTCTGCCAAGTTAGCCGGCCACCCCGGCCTTCGGGGTACGCTCGCTTCCATTCGCCAGCGTTTCTGGTGGCCCACTCGGGAACGTGACGCGCGTCGATTTGTCGCCGCTTGTTCGGTCTGCGCGCAGACTAAATCTGGGAACTCTCCTCCTGCCGGCCGTCTCAGACCGCTTCCCATTCCCTCTCGACCGTGGTCTCACATCGCTTTAGATTTTATCACCGGACTGCCTTCATCAGCGGGGAAGACAGTTATTCTTACGGTTGTCGATAGATTCTCTAAGGCGGCTCATTTCATTCCTCTCGATAAGCTCCCTTCTGCTAAGGAGACGGCTCAGATCATTATCGAGAATGTTTTCCGAATTCATGGCCTTCCGTCTGACGTCGTTTCCGACAGAGGCCCGCAGTTCACGTCTCAATTTTGGAGGGAGTTTTGCCATTTGATTGGGGCTTCCGTCAGTCTCTCGTCCGGCTTTCATCCCCAGTCTAACGGTCAAGCCGAACGGGCCAATCAGACTGTTGGTCGCATTTTACGCAGTCTTTCTTTTCGTAACGCTGCGTCTTGGTCAGAACAGCTCCCCTGGGCAGAGTACGCCCACAACTCGCTTCCCTCGTCTGCTACCGGTCTATCCCCTTTTCAGTGTAGCCTCGGGTACCAGCCTCCACTGTTCTCATCTCAGCTCGCCGAGTCCTGCGTCCCCTCCGCTCAGGCTTTTGTCCAGCGTTGCGAGCGCACCTGGAAGGGGGTCAGGTCGGCACTTTGCCGTAATAGGGCGCAGACTGTGAGGGCCGCTAATAAGCGTAGGACCAAGAGTCCTAGATATTGTTGCGGTCAGAGAGTATGGCTCTCCACTCAGAACCTTCCCCTTAAGACAGCTTCTCGCAAGTTGGCCCCGCGGTTCATTGGTCCGTTCCGTATTTCCCAGGTCATTAATCCTGTCGCAGTGCGACTTCTTCTCCGCGCTATCTTCGTCGCGTTCACCCGGTCTTCCATGTCTCCTGTGTTAAGCCCGTTCTTCGCGCCCCCGCTCGTCCCTCCCCCCATCCTTGTCGAGGGCGCACCCATCTACAGGGTTCGTAAGATTTTAGACATGCGCCCTCGGGGCCGTGGTCATCAGTACCTAGTGGATTGGGAGGGGTACGGTCCTGAGGAGAGGAGTTGGGTTCCCTCTCGGGACGTGCTGGACCGTTCGCTGATCGATGATTTCCTCCGTTGCCGCCAGGTTTCCTCCTCGAGTGCGCCAGGAGGCGCTCGGTGAGTGGGGGGGGTACTGTCATGTCTTGTTATGTCTGTTCCTGTCCTTTCTCTTCATTCTCTCTCTCTGCTGGTCTTTTTAGGTTACCTTCTCTGTCTCTCATCCCTCAGCTGTTCTACATTTCCCCTAACTAGCTCATTCTCTCTTTCCCCACCTGTTCTCTCTTCCCCCTCTGATTAGGTCTCTATTTCTTTCTCTGTTCCTGCTACTTTCAGTGTCTGATTCTTGTTTGTGTTTTTTGATGCCAGAAGCAAGCTGTCGTCTCGTTTGCTTCCACCTTGTCCTGTCCTGTCGGAGTCTGCATGGCAGGTGCAACCTGCATTATACTACGTTCTTTTGTTCCATTGACTACGTTGGAAGAGGATTTATGCCATTCCTGTTTTTTATTAAAGAACTCTGTTTTCTGTTAAAACCGCGTTTGGGTCTTCACTCAAGTTCATAACACACGCTAAAACTATAGTTTGATAAAAATACATTTGTGGAAAGTCGGTTAGGACATCTACTTTGTGCATGACACAAGTAATGTTTCCAACAATTGTTTACAGACAGAGTGAATTGTAAGGGAAATAATCTATCAAAATTCCAGTTAGTCAGGAGTTTACATACACTAAGTTGACTGTGCCTTTAAACAGCTTGAACAGTTCCAGAAAATGATGTCATGGCTTTAGAAGCTTCTGATAGGCTAATTGACATCATGTGAGTCAATTGGAGGTGTACCTGTGGATGTATTTCAAGGCCTACCTTCAAACTCAGTGCCTCTTTGCTTGACATCATGGGAAAATCAAAAGAAATCGGCCAAGACCTTAGAAAAAGTCTGGTTCATCCTTGGGAGCAATTTCCAAACGCCGGAAGGTACCACCTTCATCTGTACAAACAATACTATGCAAGTATAAACACCATGGGACCACTCAGCTGTCATACCGCTCAGGAAGGTGACGTGTTCTGTCTCCTAGAGCTGAACATACTTTGGTGTGAAAAGTGCAAATCAATCCCAGAACAACAGCGAAGGACCTTGTGAAGATGCTGGAGGAAACGGGTACAAAAGTATCTATATCCACAGTAAAACAAGTCCTATATCAACATAACCTGAAAGGCGGCTCAGCAAGGAAGAAGCCTCTGCCCCAAAACTGCCATTAAAAAGCCAGACTATGGTTTGCAACTGCACATGGGGACAAAGATCGTACTATTTGGAGAAATATCATCTGGTCTGATGAAACAAAATAGAACTGTTTGGCCATAATGACCATCATTGTTTGGAGGAAAAAGGGGGAGGCTTGCAAGCCGAAGAACGCCATACCAACCGTGAAGCACGGGGGTGGCAGCATCATGTTTGCTGGGGTGCTTTGCTGCAGGAGGGACAATTATGTGGATATATAGAAGCAACATCTCAAGACATCATTCAGGAAGTTAAAGCTTGGTCGCAAATGGCTCTTCCAAATGGACAATTACCTCAAGAATTATTCCAAAATTGTGGCAAAATAGCTTAAGGACAACAAAGTCAAGGTATTGGAGTGGCCATCACAAAGCCCTAACATCAATCTCATAGAATATTTGTGGGCAGAACTGGAAAAGCATGTGTGAGCAAGGATGACTACAAACCTGACTCAGTTACACCAGTTCTGACAGGAGGAATGGGCCTAAATTCATCCAATTTATTGTGGAAAGCTTGTGGAAGGCTACCCGAAACGCTTGACCAAAGTTAAACAATTTAAAGGCAATGCTACCAAATACTAATTGAATGTATGTAGACTTCTGACCCACTGTGAATGTGGTGAAATAAATCATTCTCCACTATTTTTCTGACATTTCACATTCTTAAAATAAAGTGTTAATCCTAATTGACCTAAAACAGTGGATTTTTACTGGGATTAAATGTCAGGAAATGTGAAAAGCTGAGTTTAAATGTATTTGGCTAAGGTGTATGTAAACTTCCAACTTCAACTTTATATGGATATATATTTACCCCAAAAATATGGGGGATTGGAAATGAATTACATTGATGGAAGCAGCAATCTATCCACAATATTAAAGCTTATCCACCCCTTAAAATTACAATAATATTTCACGCTTGTCCAAAAGGACCTCATTACTTTTTTTCTGCACTTCTTCTCGGCCAAGTCTTCTGCTTTCCACTTTTGACTTTCCCTGTACTTCCCGATGGCTAATAACACACCCATCTAACTGAGAGGCAGGGGTGTCTTAAAAAATATGTGTCAGAAAATGTATGTTTGTAAGGAGGAGAGGAACACCTCATTAACCTCCCCTCTCTCCTTGTCACACCATCAGATTTCCCCTGGAACTGCAATCTGTTCCCCCTCTTCTCTCTTGTGGCTAGCAATTATGCTAATTTGCCTTCAAGACTCCTCAACTTGTGGGGTGTAACTTATTTTTGGCGACATTTTAATTTGTCACCTTTTAGAAAGTGTCTTGTACTTTCTACTTGGTACCTGTTGATAATTGGTCAAGTTCTCGTGTAAGACTTTCCAGTATTTATTCTTACCTCACTGAAAGTCTAAAAGTATTGGGCATGGGCAATGGAGCGGCCTCTGACCGGAGATTTGAAAGGCTCGCAGAGACAAAAAGTTGCTCTTTTAAAGCTAATTTAATTCAATTCTACACAATTTGGCAGAGGCAGTATGCAATATGTAGTTAAAAACAAAATCTGCAATTGTACACTTTTTGCCACTGACTGTCCAGTTTTAATTTTGGTGATTTTTTTGTCCTAAAATATATAGATCCATTATCTTTCCTACATACTTTTTTATCTGGTTTTAATCGTTTAAGTTTACACTAAAAACGTTTTGGCTGTAAAATACTTATTTTCCACCATAATTTGCAAATTAATATATAAAAAATCCTACAATGAGATTTTTTTTTCTTCTCATTTTGTCTGTCATAGTTGAAGTGTACATATGATGAAAATTACAGGCCTCTCATCTTTTTAAGTGGGAGAACTTGCACAATTGGTGGCTGACTAATTACGTTTTTGCCCCACTGTAGTCCTATAATTCCTACAATAACTACAACCTAAAACTTCTTACCTGGGAATATTGAAGACTCATGTTAAAAGGAACCACCAACTTTCATATGTTCTCATGTTCTGAGCAAGGAACTTAAACATTAGCTTTCTTACATGGCAAATATTTCACTTTTACTTTCTTCTCCAACACTTTGTTTTTGCATTATTTAAACCAAATTGAACATGTTTCATTATGTATTTGAGGCTAAATAGATTTTATTGATGTATTATATTAAATTAAAATAAGTCATTGTCAAATACATTTTTTTTTAAATCGGCAGATTTGAATCAGTATCGGCTTTTTTTGGTCCTCCAATAATCGCAATCGGTATTGGCGTTGAAAAATCATAATCGGTCGACCTCTTGGTTAGGACATCTACTTTGTGCATGACACAAGTCATTTTTCCAACAATTGTTTACAGACAGATTATTTCACTTATAATTCACTGTATCACAATTCCATTGGGTCAGAAGTTTACATACACTAAGTTGACTGTGCCTTTAAACAGCTTGGAAAATTCCAGAAAATGGAATTGTGGGAAACTGAGTTTAAATGTATTTGGCTAAGGTGTATGTAAACTTCTGACTTCAGCTGTAGACAAAAGACCTGACTTTATGGGTACAAATAACAGAAACATTTAAACCTGCCCAACAATGTTATGAATTCCACAGAATTTTGAACATAACAGATCAGCCAGGTCTAAGTTTATACTACAGTTATGAGATATAGCCTTGGTTTCTCATCAAACCTGACAGAGCTTCAGAGGATCTGCAGAGAAGAATGGGAGAAACTCCCCAAATACAGGTGTGCCAAGTTTGTAGCGTCATACCCAAGAAGACTGGAAGCTGTAATCACTGCCAAAGGTGCTTCAACAAAATACTGAGTCAAGGGTCGGAATATTTATGTAAATGTCATATAAAAAAAAAGGTTTTGGCAAAAATGTTCAAAAATCATATTTTTGCTTTGTCATTATGTGGTATTGTTTGTAGATTGATGCAAACATTTTTTTTTAAATCAATTTTAGAATTAAGCTGTAACATAGCAAAATGTAGAAAAAGTCAAGGTGTCTGAATACTTTCCAGATGCACTGTAGAAATATCTCATTTAGGTAAGTATTCACACCCCTTTTCAGCTCAGGTGCATCCAATTTCCTTTGATCATCCTTGAGATTTCACTACAGCTTGATTGGAGTCCACAATGGCCAATTGAATAGTTTGGACATAATTTAGAACCAAACTGAGCAACCGGGCAAGAAGGACCAAGAAGCCATTGACCACTCAGACAGAAGTACTGCATTTCTTGGATGAGTCTCTACAGCACTTCACCGATCTGGGCTTTATGGTAGAGTGGCCAGACGGAAGACCGCCCTGAGAAAAAGGCACGTGAAAGACTGAGAGCATAAGGCAAGATACTCTGTGGTCTGATGAGACGAAAATGTATCTATTTGGCCTGAATGCAAAGCTTCATGTCTGGAGAAAATCAGGCAGAGCTCATTTCCCATCGAACACCATCCCTACCGTGAAGCATGGTGATGGCACGTGATGCGACGATATGACATTTTTGGCCGCTACCGATATCTAATATTTTCCTTGACAAAAAAACAATAATGATAACTGATATTTAACATTTTTGAGGACTTTTAAGCATTCTACTACAGTTAAATAGTTAACATACACATGGACGCAGCGGTCTAAGGCACTGCACTTCAGTGCAAGAGGTGTCATCGTAGTCCCTGGTTCGAATCCAGGCTGTATCACTTCCGGCCGTAATTGGAAGTCCCATAGGGCAGCGCACAATTGACCCAGCGCTGTCCAGGTTTGGCGGGGGTAGGCCGTCATTGTAAATAATTATTTGTTCTTAACTGACTTGCCAAGTTAAATAAAGGTCACACACACACACACACACACACACACACACACACACACACACACACACACACACACACACACACACACACACACACACACACACACACACACACACACACACACACACAAACACACTCCACTGAACCTAAAGTTATTTTGTTGGCATATGAAGTATTTCTTCCACTTACTTGCTGTGATGTTTCGTTGTTCATTTGTTTAGTCGTTTCATTCTCAACCAGTTATTTCATTGTGTCAAGTTTCAGCTCTGTCTGTCCATGGCCTCTCTTCCTCGGTGCACACTTTCGCTGTGTCCGTTTCCATTTTGTCCAGCTGCATCCATTTCTTGTCTGCATCGAAGTAGCAGTCCTTGTACATTGAGCAGCCTGTGTCTGCAGTTTTGATGAGCAGGCGTTTCAATGCCATGACAGAGGATATCATGTCTGCTGCAGGTGCAGTTGCTGAGCTTATTTCTCGAGTCAGTTGTTTGAATGGAGCTAGCTAGTGTGTTCATGTTTCCAAGTTTCAAACATGTTCTGAAATGGCCGCAGCGGTATGACAACCAGCACGCACATTCATGAGCATGAAATACGACTTGCCTCTGTATCGAAATCCTCGACGACCCACTGTGCTGTCAGACTCAGCATGCTCATGGGGTTGATATTGATGGTTCAAATGTCAGTCACGAAGCTAATCGCAGTGACGCTATTACTGTGTGACTGCGGTAGGGCAACATCTGAAATATAGCGCACTTGGTAGTGTGCACCGGTGTTCGACCAGTCGGCGAAAGCCAACATCACCCACGACAGAGAACGGTTGATTGTCAAGGGCAATGAATTCCATTGTCTTGGTGTTAATGGATTTCGCCCTAGAGTCGTCTCGCTGAAATGTTCTTACTCTTTCAAATGACTGTTCGACTTGTTTGCTGCTTGATCCACACAGCAGACACTGTGGGCTAGGTTAGGAATACTGTTCTGCACGTGTAGTGCAAAATCTTATGTGGTGTCATTATGTTATATAGGTATGCATGTCAGCTTTGACATCGGTTTTGCACATCGGCGTTAAACTTAGCTAATATCTGCCAATTCCGATTTCTTCACCGATATATCGTGCATCCCTAGTGGTGGCAGCATCATGCTATGGGGATGCTTTTTAGTGGCAGGGACTGGGAGACTTGAAGAAAGAGGGAACAATGAAGGGAGCCAAATACAGGCAAATCCTTGATGAGAAGCTACTTCAGAGTACAAACGACCTTAGACCGGGGCGAAGGTTTATGTTCCAACAGGACAATGACCCCAAGCATATAGCCAATGCAATGCTGGAATGGCTTCAGAACAAGATTGAGACAGTCCTTGAGTGGCTCAGACTTGAATCCCATTGAAAATCTGTGTAAAGACTTCAAGATTGCTGTTCACTGCCACTCCCCATCTACATTAACAGAGCTTGAGAAAATCTGCAAGGAAGAATGGGAGCAAATCCTCAAATCCAGATGTGCAAAGCTGATACAGACATGCCCATCACGACTCAATGCTGGAATGACAGCCAAAGGTGCTTCAAGAAAGTATTGACTCAGGGGTGTGAATACTTATGTGAATTAGATTTCTCTATTTCATTTTCAATAAATGTGTAAATATGTCTAAAAACATGTTTTCACTTTGTGGTTATGGGTTATTGTGTGTAGATGGGTGAAAAAAACATAAACCTAATCCATTTTGAATTTGGGCTGTAATAGCAAAATGTGGAATAAGTCAAGGGGTATGTATACTTTCTGAAGGCACTATGGAGATACCACAGTGAATGGCATGGCTTTAGGTTTTGGTCCAAAATGATTTGTAGTTCTCGAAGTGAATTGTTTTCAGTTGTCCAGCTGTCAGATCTTCTCTCTCACTTACCAGGCAGCACCAAGCTGTTTGTGGGTTGCCGTCTCCACGGGGCCCTGTCTTTAAGCATTAAGGGGCCACGGTGGGCTAATCCAGTGTGTGTCTGTGAGGAGCGGCTCCAGGAAGAGCCCAGGTGAGATGCTTAACTAATTGGCCCGGGGCGGTTAGATTGCCTCAGCCAACCGCTGTGTGTCAGGATTTAGGATGTGAGATACAGCATTAATGATGGCCCCGTCGGCCGGCATTAGAACCAGCCTCCTGCGCCGCTGTCGTTAAAAACACCAGGAGTCCACTGCCCTGCATCGGCTTCAGTTTGTCTCGATACTAACAGGAGAACCTCCTTATAAAGTTCAGCTGCCCCCACGCAAGGAAAGAGAAGCAAGCCACCAAGGGCTTTCATCTCAAAAGAGTGGAAGTGAAGAGAGGAAGAGATGATGAGAGAGAGAGAGAGAGAGAAACAGAGAAAGGTCCCGTGTGACTCAGTTGGTAGAGCATGGAGCTTAGGGCTGGCACAATTACCGTACGGTGCCTTCGAAAAGTATTCAGATCCCTTGACTTTTACAGCCTTATTCTAAAATTGATTTAAAAATTATCCTCTACAATCTACACACAATTCTCAATAATTAAAATGTATTGAAAATAAAAAACAGATGCCTTATTTACATTAGTATTCAGACCCTTTGCTATGAGACTTGAAATTGATCTCATGTGCATCCTGTTTCCATTGATCATCCTGATGTTTCTACAACTTGACTTGAGTCCACTTGTGTTAAATTCAATTAAATGGACATGATTTAGAAAGGCACACACCTGTCTATATAAGTTCCAACAATTAACAGTGCATGTCAGAGCAACAACCAGGCCATGCGGTCGAAGGAACTGTCCGTAGAGCTCCGAGACAGGATTGTGTCAATCTGCACAGATCTGGCTAAGGGTTCCAAAACAATTCTGCAGCATTGAAGGTCCCCAAGAACACAGTGGCCTCCATCATTCTTAAATGGAAGAAGTTTGGAACCACCAAGACTCTTCGTAGAGCTGACCGCCCGGCCAAACTGAGAAATTTGGGGAGAAGGGCCTTGGTCAGGGAGGTGACCAAGAACCCGACAGCGCTCCAGAGTTCCTCTGTGGAGATGGGAGAACCTTCCAGAAGGACAACCATCTCTGCAGCGCTCCACCAATCAGGCCTTTATGATAGAGTGGCCAGACAGAAGCCATTCCCCAATAAAAGGCACATAACAGCCCACTTGGAGTTTGCAAAAGGCACTTGAAGACTCTCAGACCATGAGAAACAAGATTCTCTGGTCTGATGAAACTAAGATTTAATGCCAAGGATCACTTCTGGAGGAAACCTGGCACCATCCCTAGAGTGAAGCATGGTGGTGTCAGCATCATGCTGTGGGGATGTTTTTCAGTGGCAGGGACTGGGAGACTAGTCAGGATCTAGAGAAAGACATTTCGTTTTTTTTTTATTGAATAAATTAGCAAACATTTCTAAAAATCCTGTTTTTGCTTTGTCATTATGGGGTATTGTGTGTAGATTGATGAGGGAAAAACACAATTTAATCCATTTTAGTATAAGGCTGTAACCTAACAAAATGTGGATAAAGTCAAGGGGTCTGAATACTTTCTGAAGGCACTGTATATGCCTAACCATGTAACTGATGGTTATGGATGAAGACCATATTGAAAATAAAATAACTGTCAAAAAATTATTTAGAGATTTATTTATTTTACGAACAGCTGACTGAAGACTGGACGGCCGGGCATTATGCCTTCATTGACTTGAATGGGAATGCCCATTCTATTCAAATATATTTAAACTTCAATGGAGACTTGCTCGCGTGACTCGTGAGAGAGTATGTGCACCGCGTTTGGCTCGTTCCAGCCAAACCGATTCACGCTAGTTAGACGTAGGCTATCTATCATACCATCTGGTAGTGCCCGTCTTCAGTGCATCGACTCATTGTGAAGAATCAAGCTAGCTTGCTAGCTACAGTAGCCAGCTAAGTTAGCCAGGTAGCTAGCTAGAGTTACACAACGAATTGAGGCTATTTTGCTGCGCTTCCTGTACTTGTCTAAAACAACTCATATGAAACAACAGCCTACCTGTTGGTTGACCATTGCACCCTGCTCCTTCTCATTTATCCAACTTAATAATGTTATTTTAAGTCCATTTACATTTTGTACTGATTTATAAATATCACACTTCACTTGCTACACATGGAGCCTCTGACTGTAGCGCCGCTTTGATTTATGGATAGTGATAACAAGCTACACTGTGAAACGTGTGTATGCTACCGGTGCGTTTTTTTATTTTTATGGGAGGCATTCATAAAAACTATCATAAAACTATTGTTTTATTAAATGTTGAATGAAATGGTCTACCCTTATAGTCAATGCAGCAATGTGACATAGATCATTTTATTACATTTTAGACAAAGCCTTTTCATTGTTAAAATAGGCCTAGATTTCCAAAATAATCAAACACTAACATCCGTTCGGATATTTGAATAACCGTGCCCATCCCTAATGCACTCACTAATGTTAGTCTGCGAAATGACTCAAGTGTGAAGGATTTGAATGTGACTTAGAATAATGGTATTCTTAAAGTTAGAGTGAAAACAAACTGGGTACAAACTCTTGGTAAAAAAAGCTGTTTGTGACGTAAGAATATAGTGATCTTCGAAAGAGGAGATAACCGGTTCGATTCCATCTGCTGTTTTGATGGGGTAGCTTAGGCTCTCGTTTAGGAAGAGGAATAAACTGGTCTATCGCTTTAGGAGTGTTTTAACGAGGGGAAAGCTTTCATGATGCATCATGCTGCAGTGGTGGCGGCGGTCGGTAGCATTGCTGATGGCTTTGTTTATTAATGCCGTGTATACAGAGCTCATTGTGCACACTGAATATCACATAACCTTAAAGCAGGGATCTGCAACACGCCAGCCTGTGTTTTTCCTACCGCCACTGCTCTGAATAGTCATCCACCTTTTTTAAATGTCAGCTCACAAACCCAGTAGCTCCCTAGTTCTCTGCCTAATGTCTAATATGAAGGTGAGGGATGAAGATCACTTTAAAACATTTTTTTCTTACCATTGAGACAGGGTATTCATGGGTTGCATGTTTGTATTGAATGTCCTTTTGAAGATTGACTCCCAACTGATCGTTCTACTCAATGCATTCTCAATTACCACTGATTAAGATTTTGTCATAAGATGTCGGGGGGGGGGGGCTGTCCTTACCAAGGGGCTAATAGAATGCGTGGCAGCAGGCACTTGACAGGCGCTCATGTTTGACTACGATTACAGCCCCAGGTAACCTTGTTAATCCTTGGGCTGAGGCCTCGCTCCAGGCCATCGCCTGGGGAACAGAACAAACTCCAAGCATCTGACCTGAGATGGACAGCTTTTAATCATTCCTGTTCTCACTTGTTCACTGTCTATCAAGCTGTCTCTTGCTTGCTAACTTGCTCTCTCTTTCTCTCTCTCTCTCGCTGATTCTCTGTCAACCTGGTGATGAGAACTGCCTTGTTTTAAGAACACATTGCATCTATAATCAAGGTCGGGCCTCTGTTTCTCTCTCGTCCATCTCTGACACAGTAGATAAGCACCCTAGCTGCTTGTAGTGACTTTGTCTGCTCAGTCAGTCACAAGAAACAGGATTCTTGGATGTTTCAGTCTGTCAGGGGGATATCGTTTTCTGCCCTTTAGGTTCCTGCTAAAGACAGGAACATGCTACATTTCTCTTGCAGTGAAACTAATTGGTTGGGAGAAAAAGGATACCAGCTATGAAAGTGACTGTAGAAGTGTTTGATACAGGGTGAACTTTGGTTGTAGGTTTCTTATTAAATAAACTCTCTAGAAGGCTGTGGGAGGCTTGAGTGGGCAGTTTGTAATCTTCTCAGTACAGAGTTATTTGAAGACATCTGTGGACTGATTGCAGAGTTGTCTGTGACCTCATTTGAGAAATCTGCCAAGCTATACTGCTACAGCAACTCATACCCATACCTTTTACACCAGGGCTCTCCAACCCTGTTCCTGGAGAGCTACCCTCCTCTAGGTTTACGCTCCAACCCCAGTTGTAACTAACCTGATTTAGCTTATCAACCAGCTAACTGTTAGAATTAGGTGTGCTAGATTAGGGTTGGAGTGAGAACTTACAGGATGGTAGCTCTCCAGGGACAGGGTTAGAGAGCCCTGCTTTACAACCACCTTATTCAATACAGTAGCTATACACAGGGGCGGACTGGGACCAAAACTTAGCCCTGGCATTTCTAACACTCCTGACCATGTTTTCCCTTGGGGCCCCCTCAACATCCTATTTCTTTCCCCAAGGCCCCCCACATTGGCCCATTGTTTTCCGTGAGGCCCTCATTATTAGCCAGATCCTTTTGTGCAAAAAAAACTCAAGTTAGACAGGCCCACTGGGACAAAAATAGACCAGCCCTTCTGGTATTTGCCTGAAATGCCAGATGGCTCGTCCGCCCCTGGCTATACATGATCCATCTGCATGTATACGTGGATACCTGGCACCATGGAGACCAGATGATTAACTAACTCCTGCATATGTTGGTGTCTGACATAGAATTGTCCATGTTTTTTGCCACCTTTAAAACACATACTACCCTATAGCTCCCCCTTTCTGAAATCTTGACCTTGAGGTCCAAAGCATTGCAGTTTTTCATTCTTCCCCTCTAATCAGAGACTGTTTCCCGACCTGGGACACCAGGTGAGTGGACTCTCACCCTGGCTAATCAATGAAACCCAAACCCAATCAATGTAACTTCCAGGTACAAAAGTAAAACACAGGTACTGAGGACTTTTGAGTAGTCCTGCTCTTGCTTCCTGTGATCATCTTCTGCTTTATGTAATGACAGGCTTCAAATAATGACAGCCACACACAGACTAACGCTGGAGACCTGTTTGGTGTTTGTTTGGAACAGAGCCTCAGTACAGCCCCTCAGGCTTCCATCCCTGAGGGGGAGCCTCTCATTACCCTCTCACAGTCCTTCCCTTGTCCATCCTTGATCGACAAAGTGGCATCATCTTCGAAGATCAAAGCACTGTGGCTTTTACCTATAGTCTATAGTTACCAGGGTTTACAAATGGCAGAGAGGCTCAGTCTGTAGGAACATCAGAAGCTCAGGGACAAGGTTCTCAAAGGCACGGACCGGTTAATCAGAATTGACCTAGCTGGCTGTTTGTCATCTCAACTATGTAATTCTCTGTGGCGCTCACACATGTATAGGTATGCACAGACACCCTCACACCTTGTTCCAACTTATAATCACTTTTTATCTGAGTGGTCTGTTGCATAGAAATCCCTTTTTCTATTGAAGCTCCAATAGTAATTCTGTTTTTACAAGCCACTTCACTATGACCAACAGCCCATGGCCATTGTAATGGTCTGAGGCACACTGTTATTAGCTCGTCGTACTATGATGGCAACTGCATAATGTCCTGGAGGAGTAACTGGCCATATAGGGAATGACCTTTAAAGTGCATCTCTGTGTGTCTACTCATGCTTCGGCAATCCATAGGTCCCCTGGCCAGCCTTGGGGTCTATATCGTAACGAGTCGACCCAGGCCCAGCCAATGTACGGTTATGCTTGAGATTTCTTTTGAAAGAGCAATCTGAGCATGTAAACGACCACTGCTCGGCTACAGGGCGACAGGTAGCGAAGCGGTTAAGAGCGTTGGGCCAGTAACCGAAAGCTCGCTGGTTTGATTTGAGTTCAGGTGCATCCTGTTTCCATTGATAATCATCATTGATCATCATTAACTTGAATAGTGTCCACCTGTGGTAAAGTCAATTGATTGGACAAGATTTGTAAAGGCACACACCTGTCTATATAAGGTCCCAAGGTGCATGTCAGAGCAAAAACCAAGCCATGAGGTTGAAGGAATTGTCCGTAGCGCTCTGGGACAGGATTGTGTTGAGGCACAGATCTGGGGAAGGGTACCAAAACATGTCTGTAGCATTGAAGGTCCCCAAGATCAGTGGCATCCATCAATCTTAAATGGAAGAAGTTTGGAACCACCAAGGCTCCTTCTAGAGCTGTCTGCCTGCCCAAACTGAGCAATCGGTGGAGAAGGCTCTTGGTCAAGGAGGTGACCAAGAACCCGATGGTCACTCTCACAGAGCTCTAGAGTTCCTCTGTGGAGATGGGAGAACTATCCAGAAGGACAACCATCTCTGCAGCACTCCACCAATCAGGCCTTTATGGTATAGTGTCCCAGACCGAAGATACTCCTCAGTAAAAGGCACTTGACAGCCCGCTTGGAGTTTGCCAAAAGGCACCTAAATACTCTCAGACCATGACTAACAAGATTCCCTGATCTAATGAAACCATTCAAGCCAACTCTTTGGCTTGAATGCCGTTGCTTCACGTCTGGAGGAAACCTGATACCATCCCTATGGTGAAGCATGGTGGTGGCAACATCATGCTGTGGGGATATTTTCAGTGGCAGGGACTGGGAGACTGGTCAGGATCGAGGCTAAGATGAATGGAGTAAAGTACAGACAGATCCTTGATGAAAACCTGCTCCAGCGTGCTCAGGATCTTAAACTGGGGAGAAGGTTCACCTTCCAACAGGTCAACAACCCTAAGCACACATCCAAGACAGCACAGGAGTGGCTACTGGACAAGTCTCTAAATGTCCTTGAGTGGCCCAGCCAGGGCCCGGACTTGAACCCGATCGAACATCTCTGGAGAGACTTGAAAGGATTTGCAGAGAAGTGGACAAACTCCCCAAACACGGGTGTGCCAAGCTTGTAGCGTCATACCCAAGAAGATTTGATGCTGTAATCGCTGCCAAAGGTGCTTCAACAAAGGGTCTGAATTCTAATGTAAATTTGATATTTCAGTTTTTTATTTGTAATAAATGTGCAACATTTTCTAAAAACCTATTGCATTGTCATTATGGGGTTTTGTGTGTAGATTGATGAGGGGGGGAAAAAACAATAATCAATTTAAGAATAAAACTAACTAAATAAAATGTTGAAAAAGTCAGGGGGTCTGAATACTTTCCAAAGGCACTGTAGACTACATTAAATTATTGTATCCTCTCTGAAGATTCACTGTATATTGTTTATGTGCAGTTAGGAGGGACATTTTCTAATGTAGCTCGTTGAATGCTTTTCCCAGTGAGAGCATTGTACGGGTATTTCAGCCTGGCAGCTCTCTTTGACTCACATTCTTTGTCGGGTAAGTCGTCTCATCCACCATCAACTCTGTTTGACAGTTAAACAAGACGATCCCTCTCATTGTTTGCACTAAGGGGGGCCTATTTGGTTTAAAAAATTGGAGTAGATAATTGCATTTTAGAAGAATGAACACATGCTACATCATTTCAATGCTGTTGTTTACGAGATCGCAGTATGCATAGGTAATATTTTGATGGTGACCATCACCATTCCTAATAGGTTGACTTTTTATTTTCTTTTTTTAAATTTTATTTTAGCGATGTCGCTATTTCCCAGTTTGCTGCACATTAGGCCTACTTCCTGGTGACCGATTAAAACAGCAACTGCTGTATGTATTAGCCCTATGTGTATGAAGTGCCTTATGAGGGTCCACATTCGTTACAGAATGTATTTGATTTGAATTATTTTCTACTCAAGGACAAAGTTTATCTTAACAAGGTCAAATGTTGAAAATGTTGTCTTCTGTGACCCCCTCTTCTCTCGGGATTCCATGTTGTTTTTAAGACCGTGACACATCCATCACAGGGCTAAGTATAAGTAAGTGCTTTAATGATTATTGTGGTAAACAGTTTATCATGGTAAGTTTGGTTTATAATGGTTCGCTCTCACTTTGTCCTCCTACTCATGGGTTCCCAAACTCCTCTTTGTTGTCCCTCATGCCTCCTCTACCTTCTCTCTATCTCTCTGTTGTACCCCAAAGACCTGTATATACACTGTAGCTGCTTGCGTGTGTGTTTTCTGGATGTTAACACTGTTTGTTGGCAGCTTTTGATCAGTAGGGCTAAAGTCTGGGAAGCTGCTGTTGAAAGGGGCCCCACAGTACCCCCACAGACCTCAAACACACTCCCTGGTGGTCCATGTACACCACCCAGTGTCCGGCTGCTTTTTCACCCTTTAAACGACTGGGCTGGGACTCTTCCCCTGGATCTGATGGGCTGCCCAATGATTTCTCCAACAGTTTCTGTATTATAGTTTTTTTGTGATCTTTAGTGAGATTAAAGTTGTTTTAGTAACTTGTGTACAGTACCTTCAGAAAGTATTCAAACCCTTTGACTTTTTCCACATTTTGTTGTGTTATAAAGTGGGATTAAAATGGATTAAGTCATTTTTTTTGTCAACGATCTACACAAAATACTTGAATGTCAGTAAAAAAAAATATTATTATTTTTTTAAATGGAAAATAAACACTATCTTGATTAGATACTGTAACTCAGGGTTTCCCAACTACAGTGCACTCGGAAAGTATTCAGAACCCTTGACTTTTCCACATTTTGTTACGTTACAGTCTCATTCTAAAATTGTTTAAATTGTTATTTGTCCTCATCAATCTACACACAATACCCCAAAATGACAAAGCAAAAACAAGTTTTTCGAATTTTTAGCAAATGTATTTAAATAAAAAAATAGAAATATACTTTGTTTTTTTAGCTGCCTACCAATAGGTGCCCTTCTTTGCGAATCATTGGAAAACTTTCCTGGTCTTTGTATCTGTGCTTGACATTCACTGCTCGGCTAATTGTATGTGTGGTGTACAGAGATAGGGTAGTCATTTAAAAATAATATCTAACACTATTATTACACACAGAGTGAGTCCATTCAACTTATTATTAAACACATTTGTACTCTTGAACTTATTTAGGCTTGCCATAACAAATACCTTTTGACTAAATACATTTCAGCTTTTCATTTTTTATTAATTTGTAAACATTTCTAAAAACATAATTACACTTTGACATTATGGGTTATTGTGTGCAGATCAGTGTAATCTCATCTCAATGTAATTTTAAATTCAGTTTAACACAACAAATGTCAAAAAAGTAAATGGGTGTGAGTACTTTATGAAGGCACTGTACTCAGTAACCAAGTCACCAATAAAGGACAGAAGACAGTGTGGTTTGTTTTTCTGTAATAAGTGCATATCTTCTCGTGAACAAACAGGTCAGAGACCCAGAGCATACTACGTCAAGTTGAGGGGAATATAAACATATAAAGTGCTAAATGTGTTATGTGCATGTTCCCTTGACACACTCTAACATGACTAACTCACTATTTGTGGGAATGAAGACGTGTAAGCAAGAGCAGGGGCGGTGAGTGTGTACGTCATAGAACTGTCCTCAAAAAAGGTTGCTTCTGCGAAGAGTCATTTCCAGGTCTTTATTGGCTCGCTCCAACTGGCCGTTGGACTGAGGGTGGAACACTGAGGACAGGCTGACCCATGACCCGATGAGCGTGCCGAATGCCTTCCAGAACTGGGAGGAGAACTGAGGACCCCGGTCAGAGACCAGGTCCACTGGGAGTCCATGAATCTGGAAGACGTGCTGCACCATGAGTTGGGCCGTCTCTTTGGCAGAGGGTAACTTGGGGAGGAGAATGAAGTGGTCGGTTTTATAAAACCGGTCCACTACTGTCAAGATGGCGGTGTTGCCATCAGACAAAGGAAGACCCGTGACGAAGTCCAAGGATATGTGAGACCAGGGACAGGCAGTGGTTGAAGGAGACCAGCTGGAGCTTTCCGAGGAGTCTTATTCTGCGCACAGACCGTTTAGTCAGGGACGAACGTGGAGACGTCCGGGACCATGGTCGGCCACCAAAGCATTGCCGCACAAAGGCAAGTGTCCGCCGGCATCCCGGGTGGCAGGCAAGCCTGGAGGAGTGGGCCCGCTCCAGGATCAAGGAGCGGACAGTGCCAGGAACAAACATCCGGTTATTGAGGTCCCGGTCAGCAGCTGGGGACCACGTGAACGGAACCTTGGGAGAAGTGAGTGCAGACTGGGGTAACCCAGGGTGCTGTAGGCCTGGATAAAGCGTCAATTAAAGTTGGCAAATCCCAGGAAACGTTGCAGCTGCACTCTTGATGTAGGCTGGAGCCCCACTCTCACCTTCCCGGGATCCATCTGTAGTGATGATGTTACCAAGGAAGGGGATGGTAGAACGATGGATTTCGCATTTCTCCACTTTCATGAAAAGCTGGTTTTCCAGGAGACGCTGTAGGACCTGTCGGACGTGGAGCATGTGTTCTTGGGCTGAGTGGGAGAAAACGAGGATGTAGATGAAGACGAACCGGTTCAACATGTCGTGGAGAACATCATTGACTAGGGCCTGGAACACTGCTGGGGTATTGGAAGGCCAAATGGCATGACCAGATATTCGTATTGACCACTGGCCATGTTGAGTGCCCTCTTTCACTCATCCCCTCCCGTGTCCGCACCAGGTGGTAGGCGTTTCGCAGGTCCAACTTGGAGAAAACGGTGGCCCCCTGAAGCGGCTTGAAAGCCGAGGCGATGAGTGGTAGCGGGTAGCAGTTCTTCACCGTGATGTCATTGTGGTCCCGGTAGTCAATGCACAGGCACAGTGTTTTGTACTTCTTCTCCACAAAGAAGGGCAGATACTTCCTGCAGCTTGCTGTATAGCCTTGGTCTCCGGATCCGACAGAGTACATTTGTCCCTGAGGCGGTGTGGTACCTGGGAGAAGGTTGATCCCGCAGTCATAGGGTCGGTGCAGAGGAAGTGAAGTGGCCCGGGCCTTACTGAAAACCTACCGGAGGACCTGGTACACCACGGGAATGGCGGAGAAGCCCCGGGCAACTTCCGAGCCCACCAGAAGATGTCGCGGGGCAGGCAGCGCTGACTTCAGGCAATGGGCGTGGCATAACGGACCAAGAGAATCCCAATACCACGGGAACCTGAGGAGACTTAATTAGCATGAATTGGATAGCCTCACTGTGGTTCCCTGGCACTCGTAGGTCGATGGGAGTGGTATTGTGGGTGACCCGGCCTATAAAACACCCATCCAGCGCTCTAACTTACATGGGAATAGAGTGGGGCTGAGTGGGGATGCCCACAGGAGGACACGAAATGACCAGTAGTGTGAAGCCAGTGTAGACATTCAGCTGGGTGACAGCCTAACTGCCTAGTTGCATTGGCTGAGAAAGAGGTGATTCAGCAGACTTAACACGTTTAAATGTATTACTCACTCACGTTGGCTGCGGTAAAAGAGGGTTTTGTTAGCGGGCTGTATCATTGGCACTGTATTGTCCTCAAAGCGAGCAAAGAAGTTGTTTAGTTTCCTGTGTTCCCGTAGCCCCCATCAATCCGGATGGACAAGGCAATGAGCGAGTCGAGATCAGTCGGTTGTTTCCGGGCTGCTAGTTCATCCTTAACCTCCTCCGATACTCTGTGCACGAACGTGTCGAATAGCGATTCCGGGTTCCAGGCACACTCAGCTGCCAACGTGCGGAAATCCACCGCATAGTCTGCCACACTGCGGGAGTCTTGCCGAAGCTGGTGTAACTTCCGGGCAGCCTCTCTCCCGGACAATGGCGAATCAAAACCTTCTTCACCTCAGCCACGAACTCCTCCAGACTGAAGCATATGACCGGCTGTTGTTACGCACGGCTGTAGACCAGATGACATCAGCGTGATAAGGTACGCTATCTTTGAGCGGTCCGAGGGGAAGGAGGAGGGCTGCAGCTTGAAGATGAGAGAACACTGCGCAAGAAACGCCCGACAGGTTCCCGAAGCATTCCAGTGGGGAGGTAAGCGGGGCTCTCAGGAAACCGGGGTGGCTGAGGAGGCCGCGCTGCTAACAGCCGGGTTACTGAGGGGCTGGGTGGTACAGTCGTGGTAGGCTGCCTGACAGACAACCCGTGGAATTGCTCCAGCAAGATGTACAACGCGTGGTCATGGCGTTTGGCCAAGTTCTGGAACCCTTCCATAGGACCACAAAACAACTCCTCGTGCCTTCCAATGGTGGCTCCTTGGGAGGAGACGGTGTTGCGGTGCTGGTCCGTGTCTGCTGGGTCCGTCATGGCCAGTTCGTGCTGTCAAGGCTCAGGAGAAGATGCAGACACTTTCGAAGTAACAAAAGTTTATTACAAAATTGCGTCAGGCAAATGACAGGTCAAGGGCAGGTAGAGGTCAGTAGTCCAGAGCAGAGTACGAAAGGTGCAGAACAACAGGCAGGCTGAGGGTCAGTGCAGACAGAATGGTCAAAATCATGAAAGCTAGAAAATAGGAACTAAGGAAAGAAAGGAGCACAGTAGGCTTGACGAAACAAAACAAACAGGCAACAGACAACCATAGAGCACAGTTATAAATACACTGGGGATAATGAGGAAGATGGGCGACACCTGGGGTGGGGTGGAGACGAGCAAAAAGAAAGGTGAAACAGATCAGGGTGTTGTTACATTATGCTTTGCAGATGCACATTTGTTGTTCCCTTACATGGCTATGTGATGTATACCACATATAGCAAACTGAATTTTCAGTATCTCCTCAACCCAGTTGTTTTGTGTTTCTATGGGTGAAGTATGGTGGAATCTCAGGTTTATAGCTCTGCTGACAGTAGTGATATCAACTACAATACAAACCATAAGTGGTTGTGGCTCAGTGACTTTCCATCTTCTGCTGAGCTGTTATCTTATAAACCAGGAAACCAGCCTGTGAGATTCTGATCAATTCCTATCAGGATTATTGAAATCCCACTCCACACCTCTCAGTAATAAAAAAGTTTTAACGGTTCTTACATTTAATACTATATCTAGTGGATGAATTGAGTCCAAATCCTGCTAGTGATTATGGTATGCATTTCATATAAATTAGGTTTCACGTTAGCTTCATATAATATGTTTCAGTTAAGGTCACGGTTGTTCAGTGCCAGGGGTCTTGTGGTCCTTTGAAGAGATTGTTTCTGGTAATTACACAGACCTAACCGGCATTCTGCTAATTAACCACCCTCTCTCTCCCACTTCCTGTGTAGCCTGTGGGAGGGATCAGGTAGTCATTAGGACTGCAACGCAGGGGCTTAGTCGTTCACCTCAGATTACCACAAAGTAAAAGAATAATGACATGTTTGTAATATGCTTCATTTCTTTTCTATCTCCTTTTATTCTCTCTGAGACATTACATTCAAAGGTACCAGTTATTTGATATTGACTGAAGAACATGAGCACTCATCCAGACTTTCTGTCTGCTTTATCTATAATGGCTACTAAACATTCCCTTTACTATACTGTTTTTGAAATGGTTTTAGCTGCTTTCCAAGCCAGTCATTCAATAATGAAGCAACAAGATATGAGGGGTTCCATTATGTTGTTTATTGGTATTGCTGTGATGCAGTCAAAGGTATGAGGCCAAGGGTGCACAATTAGTTAAATAAAATATAAAAATAAATAAAACAAGAACACAAGTTGACCAGGCAGATTGTATGGCTAGAACCAACCTTTTTTTAATATAGCACACAATACAGCCAAGCAGCGTATACACACAGCATCACACTAACATCACATTTTCATATGGAGCTTCAGGGTCTTCAAGCTTTACAAAGGTATTTGAACATTTTTTAAAACAACATTCCATAATGTTTAGTTTGAAGTTTAAACACTTGAGAATTTGGTTAAGAAAAGTCTACCTTGATATTTAGTCAGGTTACTAGTCTACTTTGAAGCTGTTTCCCCAACAGGATAATGATATTGCCAGCCAAGCCTCTGCTCCCATTAGTTTAATGTAGGCCCATTCTCTTCGCTGTATCCTTGGTACTTTGTTTGCTAGTGATGCTTAAGTAACTAAATGTTCAGCTCTTTTCTCTTGTTTAGGGCCAACACTTTCACAGGCGTGTGGTAACTGGTCAGCCAATTCTTGCTGAAGAGGTGATTATTACAAATGGAGGCTATTTTCTGATGTGGTGGTTTTCAAAGACCTTTGTATGCAAATAGACATGGGCCCAAGCCTAATTTAATCTTAAGCATTGTTACATGTTGAGACATAGGTACTAGAATATCCAATACTGTGCATCTTGTGACCACATAGACCAATGTCACTCATACTTTCATATAGTACTCGTGCCCTTTCAGCTCCCAGCTCAAACTGTGAATTGGGGACCTGTGGTTTTGAGGTACACTACCGTTCAAGGGTTTGGGGTCGCTTAGACATTTCCTTGTTATTGAAAGAAAATCATAATTTTGTCCATTAAAATAACCTCAAAATGATCAGAACATCATTTAAAACATTGTTAATGTTGTAAATGACTATTGTAGCTGGAAATGGCAGATTTATGGAACATCTACATAGGTGTACAGAGGCCCATTATCAGCAACCATCACTCCTGTGTTCCAATGGCACGTTGTGTTAGCTAATCCAAGTTTATCATTTTAAAAGGCTAATTGATCATTAGAAAACCATTTTGCAATTATGTTAGCACAGCTGAAAACTGTCGTCCTGATTAAAGAAGCAATTAAACAGTCCGTCTTGAAACTAGTTGAGTATCTGGAGCATCAGCATTTGTGGGTTCGATTACAGGCCCAAAATGGCCAGAAACGAACTACTTTCTTCTGAAACTCGCTAGTGTATTCCTGTTCAGAGAAATTAAGGCTATTCCATGTGAGACATTGCCAAGAAACTAAAGATCTGGTACAACGCTGTGTACTAATCCCTTCACACAACAGAGCAAACGGGCCCTAACCAGAATAGATATTGCGATTTTCATAACACTTCGGTGAACTGTTGGAAACATAGAAATAAAATTAGAAATCAGACTATTTTTGGTGTTTGACATGACAACTAAGGACAAAAGCAGGTACAGTAGAAGTTGTTGTGACAGGGTAGGGAAAAAAGTGTTGATCAGAGTTTCCAAGGGGACCCTTATTACATGGCTTTTTACAAAACATTTAGATTAGAATTCAGTGTACAAAGACAGTGTTCACACAAACCTGATCTAATGGAGTAAGATTGGCAACATTCACAGACCGAATGCCAAAATGCCACTTGTTTATGCTGGGAAATAACCTATGCACAATGTATGCATAATGTACAGTCGTGGCCAAACGTTTTGAGAATGACACAAATATACATTTTCACAAAGTCTGCTGCCTCAGTTTATATGATGGCAATTTGCATGTACTCCAGAATGTTATGAAGAGTGATCAGATGAATTGCAAGTAATTGCAAAGTTCCTCTTTACCATGCAAATTAACTGAATCCCCCAAAAACATTTCCACTGCATTTCAGCCCTGCCACAAAAGGACCAGCTGACATCATGTCAGTGATTCTCCTGCTAACACAGGTGTGAGTGTTGATGAGGACAAGGCTGGAGATCACTCTGTCATGCTGATTGAATTTTAATAACAGACTGGAAGCTTCAAAAGGAGGGTGGTGCTTGGAATCATTGTTTGTTCTCTGTCAACCATGGTTACCTGCAAGGAAACACGTGCCGTCATCATTGCTTTGTGCAAAAAGGGCTTCACAGGCAAGGATATTGCTGCCAGTAAGATTGCACCTTAATCAACCATTTATCAGATCATCAAGAACTTCAATTGTTGTGAAGAAGGCTTCAGGGTGCCCAAGAAAGTCCAGCAAGCACCAGGACTGTCTCCTAAAGTTGATTCAGCTGTGGGATCGGATACCACCAGTACAGAGCTTGCTCGGGAATGGCAGCAGGCGGGTGTGAATGCATCTGCACGCACAGTGATGCAAAGACTTTTGGAGGTTGGCCTGGTGTCAAGAAAGGCAGCAAAGAAGCCACTTCTCTCCAGGAAAAATATCAGGGACAGACTGATGTTCTGCAAAAGGTACAGGGATTGGACTGCTGAGGACTGGGGTAAAGTCATTTTCTTTGATGAATACCCTTTCCGATTGTTTGGGGCATCCGGAAAAAAAGATTGTCTGGAGAAGACAAGGTGAGCAAGGTGAGCGCTACCATCAGTCCTGTGTCATGGCAACAGTAAAGCATCCTGAGACCATTCATGTGTGGTGTTGCTCCTCAGCCAAGGGAGTAGGCTCACAATTTTGCCTAAGAACACAGCCATGAATAAAGAATGGTATCAGCACATCCTCTGAGAGCAACTTCTCCCAACCATCCAGGAACAGTTTGGTGATGAACAATTCCTTTTCCAGCATGATGGAGCTCCTTGCCATAAGGCAAAAGTGATAAATTCTGACAAATTTCCAAGCATTGATTATGCAAGAATGGGCTGCCATCAGTCAGGATGTGGCCCAGAAGTTAATTGACAGCATGCAGGGCAGATTGCAGAGGTCTTGAAAAGAAGGGTCAACACTGCAAATTTTGACTCTTTGCATAAACTTCATGTAATTGTCAATAAAAGCCTTTGACACTTATGAAATGCTTGTAATTATACTTCAGTATTCCGTAGTAACATCTGTCAAAAATATCTAAAGACACTGAAGCAGCAAACTTTGTGGAAATTAAAATTTGTGTCATTCTCAAAACTTTTGGCCACGACTGTACAGTACCTTCAGAAATTATTTACTACCCTTTTTCTCTACTTTTTCTACATTTTGTTGTTTTACAGCCTAAATGTAAAATGTATTACATTTAGATTTTGTGTCACTGATCTACACACAACACCCCATACTGTCAAAGTGGAATTATGTTTTTAGAAATATTTACAAATTAATAAAAAATTAAAAGCTGAAATGTCATGAGTCAATAAGTATTCCACCCTTTTGTTATTGCAAGCCTAAATACGTTCAGGAGTACAATGTGCTTAACATGTCACATAACAACTTTCATTGACTCACTCTATATGCAATAATTGTGTTTAATATTGATTTTGGAATGACTACCTCATCTCTGTACCCCGCACATACAATATCTGTAAGGTCCCTCAGTCGATCAATGAATTTGAAACACTGATTCAACCACAAAGACCAGGGAGGTTTTCCAATGTCCCACTAAAAGGGCACCTGTTGGTAGATGGGTAAAAAAAAAGCAGACATTGAATTTCCCTTTGAGCATGGTAACGTTATTAATTATACTTTGGATGTTATATCAATACATTCAGTCAATTCAACTATACAAGTGTCCTTCTTAACTCAGTTGCCGGAGGGGAAGGAAACAGCTCAGGGATTTCCCCATGTGGCCAATAGGGACTTTAAAACAGTTAGAGTTTAATGGCTGTGATAGGAGAAAACTGAGGATGGATCAACCACATTTACAATATTAACCGAATTGACAAAGTGAAAAGAAGGAAGCCTGTACAAAATAAAGCTATTCCAAAACAGGCATCCTGTTTGCAACAAGGCACTAAAGTAAAACTTCTAAAAAAATGGCAAAGAAATTAACTTTATGTGCTGCATACAACAAGTTATGTTTGGGGCAAATCCAGCACAACACAGCACTGAGTACCACTCTTCATATGTTCAAGCATGGTGGTGGTTGCATCATCTTATGGGAATGCTTGTCATCAGCAAGGGATAGGGAGTGTTTTAGGATAAAAATAAATGGAATAGAACAAAGCACATGCAGAATCATAGAGGAACACCTTGTTCAGTCTGCTTTCTAACACTGCTTTCTAACAAATGCACCTTTAGCAGGACAATAACCTAAATCACAAGGCCAAATACACACTTAGTTGCTTACCAAGACGACATTCAATGCTCCTGAGTGGCCTAGTTACAGTTTTGTCTTAAATCGGCCTGAAAATCTAAGGCAAGACTTGAAAATGGCTGTCTAGCAATGATCAACAACCAACTTGACAGAGCTCGAAGAATTTTAAACAGAACAACGTGCAAATATTGTACAATCCAGATGTGCAAAGCTCTTAGAGATTTACCCAGAAAGACTCACACCTGTCATCACTGCCAAAGGTGATTCTAACATGTTTTGACACAGGAATGTGAACACTTATGTAAATGAGAGTTCTGTTTATAATTTTCAGTAAATTTGCAAAACATGTGTTTATTTCCTTTCAATTTGTCTTTATGGGGTATTGTGTGTAGATGTGTGAAAGAAAACATATATTCAATACATTTTGAATTCAGGCTGTAACATACTTTTGGGGGGAATACGTCAAGGGGTGTAAGTACTTTCTGAAGGCACTGTACAGTATATGTTATGCATGCATTTAAATCCTATTCTATAAGTCAACGACACTGTGACATGAATGACCATGGCGTAGTAGTGGTGTAACCTATTGCTTGTGCATTTTATATAAGCCTATGGATTGTCAGTTTCTGTGTAACTAATTTCCACAAAGATCCTATTAAATTGCTATATATATTTCGATTCTATATGTAATTCTATGCTTCTTTCCTTTTCCATGGGCAGTTGGTTTAACACTGAGGGCTTAAAGAGCAGCCTATTTGTGGTAATACTGGCAGTATGGCACACCCCGACATGGTGATTACGGTCTCCATTTTCTACCCAGCAGGGAGGGAAGGAATCTCCCACACTGATCCGGAGCAGGCCCAGCGAGGGGTCCACGTCCAGAATACAGCACTGAGAGTGTAGGCTAGTGCTACAGAGCAACTGAGAGCAGCGTCCTTACTGATTAACCTGTGGAACCCTGTGGGAAGGGAGCTGGAGTGTGTGTGTGTGTGTGTGTGTGTGTGTGTGTGTGTGTGTGTGTGTGTGTGTGTGTGTGTGTGTGTGTGTGTGTGTGTGTGTGTGTGTGTGTGTGTGTGTGTGTGTGTGTGTGTGTGTGTGTGTGTAGGGTGATTGCAGGGTGATTGCATGGGTAAATAAGTGACTGAATGGCAGCATGAATAATGGAATATGACATGCAAAGCCTTTTAGAAATATTACGGTGAGTGAACTGAGGTCTTGGCTCAGACACTTCCCTTGCTCAGTTGATGTGAGGTTCTGTCAAGTCTGACCTCATCATTACTCTATGACAACAACAGGAACCATGGCTCATTTCGCCTTCAATATGCCTGGCTGCAAAGGCTACGTGTGTAGTGTAATACGTTCTAGTGTACAGTCTACACAACCAGTGTTTTTGTTAGGTTGGGTTTCTGTCTTTCTGTGTGTGTGTGTGTGTGTGTGTGTGTGTCTCAATGTTTGTGTCTCTGTGTGTTCACACCTGTGTGTGTGTGTGTTTGTCTTGCTGTCTCCCTGTGCGCATAACATCCCCCACCCCCCTTCCTCCACTCTCTGTTTACCATCTTATTAATTAGAGGGTAGAAGACATTGATTTCCTAAACAGGATGTCTCCCTGGTTCCCTCCCTGATGCCGTCATTAATCAACGGAAATCTTAAAAGGCCGGCCATCGACAGGTGTCGAGACACAGCTGCCTCTAGAGAGCTATTTTTGTTTCTACTTTCTCCTGGAAGCTAACTACTTCCTTATGTGTCTCGTCTGATGCTCTGCCTATCATGTATCCTTTGTGGGGTTTGTCTGGTGGGTCGTGTGTGTGTATGTGTATGCATGCTTCAGGATTTCCATTAGGAAAATGCATTGGGTGCGTAACCCATTAGGGTATCCACCCGCGGTGCTCAGAACAACAGAAATCACATTTAGATTATGCTAATTCATCTTACAACTCCTGTAATGTAGCAGCCAATAAAATGTAATTTCTAACATTTGCCAAAATGCTAATCGTGAGAAAACAACATTCTAAACAGCGCACCTGATGCAAGTGTTTCATTATGTGACAGATTAAAATGTCTGCTAGAAATTTAGATAGAGGGGTAATCTAAAGATGCAACAAACAACTGGATGAGTTGCTAAAATAGTGCCTTCAGAAGTATTCACAACCATTGAATTTTTCCACATTTTGTTGTTACAGCCTGAATTTAAAATGGATTCAATTAGATTTTTTTGTCAGTGGCCTACATACACTACCCCATAATGTCAAAGTGGAATTATGTTAAATATGTATTTTCCAAATTAATTAAAAATGAAAACCTGAAAAATCTTGAGTCAATAAGTATTCAACTCCTTTGTTATGGCAATCATAGTGGTGGCTGCATCATGTTATGGGTATGCCTGTAATCGTTAAGGACTGGGGAGTTTTTCAGGATAAAAAATAAACAGATAAATCCTGGAGGAATACTTGGTTCAGTGTGCTTTCCACCAAGACACTTGGAGATTAATTCACCTTTGATGGCGTAGTAGTGGGGATGTCTATTTTGATTGAATTGTCCTGTCCCTTGTATATATCGTTTTTCTTCGTATATATTTCATATATATTGGTTTTATTTTTTTAAATCTCATTCTCCATCTACGGACTGAACATACTCTCCTTCAACTCGCCTCACCCAATGTGGTATGGATCTGCTATTTTTACACTTTTGAACCGGAACCCTGTTAAGAAGCTAGTCAGCTAACAAGCTAC